>NC_090802.1:26924374-27596874 GCF_036512215.1 Solanum lycopersicum | reverse complement strand
TGTGTAATGCACCTGCTACTTTTCAGAGATGTATGATGTCGATATTATCTGATATGGTGGAGGACACTGTTGAGGTGTTTATGGATGACTTTTCAGTTGTTGACGATTCTTTTGATCGTTGTTTAGTCACTTGGCCGAGGTTCTCAAAAGATGTGAAGATTGCAACCTTGTGCTAAATTAGGAAAAATGTCACTTCATGGTGAGAGAGGGTATTGAATTGGGCCATCGCATCTCAGAGAAGGGGATAGAGGTTGATCAAGCCAAAGTTGAGGTTATAGAGAGACTCCCTCCAACCACCTCTATAAAAGGTGTGAGAAGTTTTCTTGGGCATGCGGGCTTGTAGTTGAGGTTTATTAAGGATTTCTAAAAAATTGCACATCCTTTGTGCAATTTACTTGAGAAGGAATGTAACTTCTATTTTGATGAATCCTGTCTAAAGGAATTTGGAGAGTTGTTGGAGAAGTTGGTGTCAGCGCCCATAATTATTTCTCCAAATTGGAGTAATCCATTTGAGGTGATATGTGATCCTAGTCTCTTGGTGTGTATTGGGACAAAGAAGGGATAAACTCCTTCTCCCCATCTATTACGCAAGTAAGGCTCTAAATGAAGCACAAAATAACTACACTATGGCTGAACAAGAGCTCTTTGCGGTGATATTTGCTTTCCAAAAATTTCGCTCTTATTTGCTTGGCACAAGAGCCATAGTGCATACTGACCACTCCACTTTGAGGTATTTGACGACTAAGAAGTATGCAAAACCAAGGTTGATTAGATGGGTGCTACTATTGGAAGAGTTTGATTTTGAGGTGAAAGATAGAAAAGGAACCGAAAATCAAGTTGCCGATCACTTGTCCAAATTAGAGCATGAAGCTATGCGAGAGTTGGATGAAAAGGATGAAATTGATGATATGTGCCTTGATGATCATGAATTGGCTGCTTCTCATGAATTTATTCCATGGTTTTCCGATTTTGTGAATTATGTGGCTAGTGATATAGTCCCATCACACTTTTCCTTCCTTCAGAGGAAAAAGTTCATGCAATGATGTGAAAAAGTTGTTTTGGGATGAGCCTTATTTATATCGGAGTTGTGCTGATGGGCTTATTTGCTGATGTGTGTCGGAAAATATAGATGCTAAGTGTCTTGGAGGCATTCAATTCCTCGCCTGTGGGTGGGCATCATAGTGGTATCCGGACTTCCCATAAGCTTTTGTTGTGTGGGTACTATTGGCCAACCATCCACCAATATGCTCATGAGTTCGCCAAGGCATGTGATAGGTGCCAAAGAGATGGAGGCATTTCGAAGAGGCAAGAACTCCCTTTAAATCCCATTCTAGTGATCGAGTTGTTTGATATATGGGGCATTGATTTTATGGGACCGTTTGTGAGTTCTCATGGGATGAAATATATTCTTGTGGCGGTGGATTATGTGTCAAAATGGGTGGAAGCCATAGCACTTGCCAACAATGAAGGGAAGAGTGTTACCCTGTTCTTGAAAAAGAACATCTTCTCTAGATTTGGCACACCTAGGGCCATTATTAGTGATGGGGTATCCCACTTTTGCAACATGTTTTTCAAAGGTCTATTGGAGAAAAAAATAGGGTTTGACACAATGTAGCCACTCCGTATCATCCACAAGCTAGTGGGCAAGTTGAGGTGTCCAACAGAGAAATCAAGCATATCCTGTAAAAATGGTGAATGCTAATAGAACGGATTGGTCAAGGAGGCTTGATGATGCTCTTTGGGCTTACCAGACTGCATATAAGACCCCTATAGGTATGTCTCAATACAACTTGTATATGGGAAAGCTTGTCATTTGCCGGTGAAGTTAGATCACAAGGCCATGTGGGAGATGAAAAAATTGAAGATGGATTGTAATGAAGCAGTGGAACAGAGACTTAATGGGTTGAATGAACTTGATGAGTTTCACCTAAAGCATATGAGAGTTCAGACCTCTACAAAGAGAAGATGAAGAAGTATCATGACCAAAAGATTCGGAAGCGCGAATATGCGATTGGAGGCTTGGTGCTTCTGTATAAATTTAGGTCGCACTTATTTCCGGGCAAACTCAAGTCCAAATGGACTGCTCCATTCTTGATCACTGAAGTATTCCCACATGGAGCGGTTGAGTTTGAGAACCAAGAGGGTGCAAGGTTCACGGTAAATAGGCAAAGAATCAAGATCAACCTAGGGCATGCGGAGAGTGCCCATGAAGTGGTTGAGGCATATCACCTTGATGAAGTTTGAGTAATCAAGGATATTGCGTCGTGCCATGATGTTAAATCAAGCTCTTCTTAGGATGCAACCCAATGTGTATCCTTTAGCCAACACTAGCTTTTTCTTTTCTTTGTAGGAATATTTGCATTCTTTTGTTTCGTTTTGTTCTAATCAATTTCATGTGTTGATTTTCGTTTAACTTTTTAGTATATTGGCTAGAGAGTAGTTAGGGTCTGTGTCTAAAAAGTGTCTAGAAAACACAAAAAGAATGACTTAATGGGTTCTCAATGTGCAGGGACCGAACCACAAGAATTCTGCAGAAATTGGTCTGGTGCACAAATCTACGGACCAACCGACGGGCCGTCATTCCATCGACGGACCGTCGATGGTGTACGTAGATCCCAGGTATGTTTTAAAGTTTTGTCTAAGTTAGGTCACAATCCACGGACCAGTCGAAGGACCATCAACTCACTTACGGACCATTGACGGGGTACCATCAGTTCATAAAAACCAGTGACTGGACCCGACCGACTATATTAATAAACAACCATTCAGTTGCCCTCCCACACCTTTTCAAATTCCCTCTAAACTGGTTCCCTCCCCTTTTCCCCTCTTTCTACATTAACTCCCCCACTCACTTCACTCCATTCTCTTCCAAAACAATCAAATTCTCTAAAAATCCAAAAATCCCCGAAACCCAAGTCCCCAATTTCTACTCAAAACTTCATCCTTTCTCTGGTCGGTGTTAGTAGGCGGCACTAATACACTCAAATTTACTTCTCAAAAAGAAGTGTAAGCGGTCGTATCAAGTAAAGAACCCAACTATGAGGTTGGAGTCGATCCCACGAGGAAAATGATTTAAACTTGACTTTAACCTATTATTATTTCTATTTAGTCAAGTCCTTTCAAGAAACAAGTAACAAAAAAAGGGGTTTTAAGCAATAAATGTAATTATCTATTTCTAAGTAAATAAGTAACATGTTCAAAGATTTGATTTTATCAAGTAATGAGAGTAACTAGGGCTTAAGTGTTCCCCACAGGTTCATAACGCGATAATTCTAGCTATAACAATCCTTTCCTAGTATCTTACATGCAAAGTGGTAAGTTATGTAGCCTAATTCCTTGGTCTGGCAACTAGGGAATTTCACTCCGCACCTTCGTCCGGCTACATGTATATGATTTACTAAACCTTACCTTTACCTCATAGTAAGCACCAGAATCAGTGTTTGGCTTAGTTGTTACTTCTCACCAATCGACACTAGCCTATTAGATAGTATAAACTAAATCTACGTTGATAATTATTTTCTTATTATCTACCTCCTTGGTCCGGAAAGTAGCAATAAGGTGAGTTCTAATGCGTGCAGTTGTTAAAAAGAATTCTAAATGAAAGAATTATTAATACATGCAAGACACTATTCGAGAGTTGTTATTTTATCTAGGTTTTACCTTGTTATTTACCCATGGTTCCAAAACCCTAGTTATGGAGTTTAGTTACCCATTTTAATAATGACACAATTCAAATTAATTAGATAAGAATTCATGCACTTACTTTGATGAGATTGAAGAAACTCCAGAAAATTACTTGAATTATTCAAAAACTTGCAACAAAAGATTCTGGAAAATAAAGTAATTTTCACAAAATCCCAAAATTCAACACATAGAACAATACATTAAGAAAATATCCAAGATCTAACCTCAAAAATGAGGTTTTTACAAGTATTTATAATAATAGAATCCTTTAAAAGAGGGAAATCTATTTAAGGAAAATATGCCCAAAAATGCATCTGAGTTGACGATTGGAGCGACGGACTATCGAGGTCCTTCGTCATTACATACTTAACTTTTTTCTCTGCTGCTTTCTTCACACACTTTATGTTACCATCGACGGACAAGGATGACGGTCCATTGCATTCACAACAGTCCGTCGATGGCTTCCGTTCCTTCATACTTAATATCTTTTGAAGATGTGTACTGGGGCTACTCTTTGTTAACCTTGATGGATGTGCAGGACGATCCATCGTGTCTATGACAGTCCGTTGAGAGCCTCTGTAGCCCCACACTTAGTAAGAGTTCCCCAACTTCTTTTAGAAGCCTTTTTCTTCGTAAAACGGTGGCAACTTACAGACTATAAAGGTCACGACAGACTGTTGATGGCTCCATAGGTCGTCACTTCTGCAATTTTTCGCACAATTCTCCCATGTTCTCCTTATGGACAGATTTCCTGCAAACGAAGAGAAAACTACATTAAAACCAATACAAAAAAGCCTTATACACATACTAAACTTAAGGAAAAAGCATTGAAAGTACCGTGAAACTAATGGTACATCAACATTCTCAACTTAAATTCGTTATTTGTCTTCAAGCGATGCACTATGACTCACCACAAAATCTTTGTACAACAGTACCCTTATTTTAGATTTTTCCATCATCTGGTTGTCAACCCCGACTTTTTTCAAATTAATTTATGCATGCTATCACTATTAGGCTTGATGATGTGGATCATACCATGACATAGACTCGACACATACCAACACATATCCTCTTTGATCTCTCACCAAGGTGCTAATTTTCCGGTATTGCAATTAGTGCCCTTGCTTCAAAACTACATCCTCATTTTTCACAAAATGATTTCAGTTTGAGTATAAGGATTATTTCGCTGTCAGAACAACTTCACACCTCATTTGTAGTTATTGCCATAGGCTTGCCTTTATTTTCACTGCTTTAAGTTCACCATAATGCACTCTTAGGATCACGATAGGACTTTCTTAGTTTGTAACTTAGGTTAAAGGTTAGATAAGGTACATTTGGATATGTTTTAGTGGCTTGTTGTCCTCCTTGACATAATGGCTAAGCGTCCTACCTTTTTATCGTTTTAATTTCACCCTCTTTCTCAATTTTCTTTCACCTTGCTATTCTCCTTTCTTTTTCCTTTTGTGTAAGTGACTCTTCTCATTTCTTGTATTTTTAAATTTTCAAATTTATTTATTTATGTCACTTTTCTTTCAACTTTTTTTGTGTCACTTTTCTTTTGTTCTTTCTCTCTCTTTGTTCTTTCAACTCCACTTTCCGGAGTATTCCTCATAATAGCCATCCTCAACTCATGGCTTTGCTATGATTCAAGGTACATAATACCCAAGGTTGGGTCAAGGACACGACAAGGTTGTTTTATGCATTATCTACCCTCAACTTATGCTTTTGGCATAAGTTGAGGTGCACAGTCTAAAGAGGGACCAGGGCCAACACATTGTTCTCAGAAATGATATGTTGAAGTGAAAAAGAAAGGTCTATTTAGAGCTCAAATCATTTGGATAAATAAGGGATTAATTTCATTCAGTTTTTGTTATTTAGGCTAAAGACTGGCTATATTTAACAAGGGCCTATGATCCTTTATTACAACTTAGTTTTAGCAGGACTAACCAGGCAAGTTCTAGCTCAGTACTAATGGTGGAATATTCAAATTTTCCTCACACTCACTTGACATCTCATTACCCTACCAAAGTATCAGAAACCTACTTCGAGTTTTAGATTTAGCGTCATGTAGTGGTGTATATCAATGTCATGCTTAGTGCCACACATTTATCAGTTACTGTGCCTAGTCATGCAATATTTTCTTTAAATTAGGATATCATTTGTTTAAACATCATGCTTCAAATTCCATTTTATACTATGTATAAAAGATACCAACATGTCGGTTCAATAATAAAAATAACCAATCTTTTAGGGAAAAATAACACATCACTTTCATTTACCCCACCCCTACAAAAAGACATGCAATTTTTCCAATGAATAAATGTATATAAAATAGGGTGGTTGGTGAAGCAAACTTGAGGCGCAAAACCCCGGCGATCAACAAGCTGACAGGTCCGGTTTCCTGGAACCCACTTCCTATGTAGTTGGGACACCCTCAGTAGTGTCCTTAGAAACAACAACACCATCAGTAGTGCTCCTCTCATCCCCAACAACTCTAGAGCTAGACGCCCCAGCAACCAACTCTATAGCCCTCAACTAGCGGGCCTTCTCATCAATAAGCGAGGCTCTCCTCGCAGCCTCCAACTCATGGCGCCCCATCTTCCAAATCCGGGACTCATCCTCATCTCTAGTCCGGTGCCTCTTGGTATGCTCTCATGGGGAGGTGGTGGCACTATGGAAGTGGAGAACAAGGCAGCCAACACTGTGTCCTCAGCGGGCTTTGCAAAAGGGGCCTCAGACTTCGGCACCTGAGCCTCTAGTATAGTATCTATGTATACTGTAGACTCTCTACAGCATCCTGGAGAGCCGTCACATCCACTGTAGGGTCTGGTCGGGCAAGAAGCCGTAGCTCAAAAAAGTCTAAGCGTTGGTGGACCACCATGACCTTTCGCTCAGTGTGCTCGGTCATCTCCTCTCTAAGCGCTTCTCTGCCTCAACAATAGACCTCTGCATCCAAGGCTGGATGTGGTGAAGAAGTGTGGCCATTTGGCATCAAGTTTCTGGACCCTAGCAATCGGGACCAGAGTAGCAAATGTAGTCGAGCAGGAGGAGCTTGGAGTGGTGCTACCTCCCGAGATAGAGTCGACAGGAGTGGTGTCGGTAGGCTCAGATGTAGCCGGATTAGCCGTTTGGGCTTGCTCTACCATTGCCTCTAGGTTGTCACCAAGCAGCAACACCTCCGAATGGGGCCCTCTACGGGGAGCCAACTCATTTGCCTCATCCCGAATGAGGCCAATATCTACTGTGCTTGACGGAGTTTTGAGCACATCAATGTGCCACACGGGCACTCCTGCTAACCTGCACAAAGCAAAAACCATGCACGGGAAGGTGTAACTAGTAGTGTCCTTGAAGGACCTCTCGTGCATCACCGCCTGTAGTAGCCATGCAAAATCCACCTTGAACCTCGCAATCATCGCCACCATAAGTACCGCACGATCCCAAGTGATAATGTTGTCAGCTGTAGTGGGGGAAAGGCAGTGTCGGAATAGTAACCACAAAAACATGGCTGTGAAGGTGAGGTTAGCTTTCTTGATACTTCCCTTGGGCTCCAACACGCAATCGGCAGCCTCACCATCAACGGAAAGGTACTGTGACTGTGCAATCCACCGCTTGGTGGTCTCTCTCAACTCTGGCTCACACTGAAACCAGGCATCTTTAATCAACTTCCACCGATAGTTGCACTCAACGGTGAGAGGTGTCCATGTGGCATCAACATCCGCGCCATATAGAAACCTATCAATGCTCATCAATAAAATGTCAACCCGCTTGCCGCGGACTCGGACATAATCCAAAGGAGCATGTTTGGCGTGGGCTGCCCGCCTGTCTAGCTGAGATCAGAGAGTCGCCACATAGCAGGCGTAGAACTCTTGGACCATCTCCTCACTGTAGCGGCCTACATCTCGAGCCGTCCACTCTAGCCGATGCCTGGTTAATATTTCATGAATAGCTGGCATGGAGGGGAGACTCCCCGTAAGAACCCGCCGCTCTAGTGTCGGGGTCCGGGTCATGACCCTCTTGTCATTCGACATTTTGGTATTGGTGTACACTTGATATTGCCCCTCAACACACCATCGATTGGGCTTATCAACAATTGGGGTGGGGACACTTGTCAGGGGTGCTGGAGTAGAGTCAGCACTATCAGCCTCATCAGATGAGGCAGACTAGGATGCGTTGGCAGGAGTAGAGACCTCCTCATAACCGGACACTTCCTTAGAACTAGAAGCATCCTCGGAGCCAGATGATCCCTCAAACTGTGCAGCAGACCCAGAAGGAGTGCCGGTCAGTATGCGTTCCTCTTCAGACTGGGAGGCGGTGACTCCGAGGGCGCCACCTTTGTGGGCGTGGCTCTAGTGGTGCATGCATCATGGGTGGGAGTGAGAGTTCCTGGTGGCACGTACTCAGGGTCGTGCTCATCGTCTGAGCCTATGACCATCCGGACGGATGGGGCGACGGACTTGGAATGCCCACGTGAGTAGACACGGTCTTGTTTTTGTGCCATTAGTACCTTCAAAGAAAAGATATTAGCACCAGTATATGTAACAAAAGAAAGCAACAAAGTGGAAATAGAAATGGAATAGAAGTGCAGCAGTTGCAGCACTGCATGACGGACCCATAGATGGTCTGTCGGAGGCACGACGGTCCATCATGGGGACTGTCGAGGAACACTTAGTGGAATTTTTGTGTGACATCAGAAGCAAAGGTTCTGATAAATGGCAACGATTGTTTAGGATGGACCCGTCGTAGGGGTCCGTCGAGGGATACTTACAGTAAGCTAGGGAAGGTAGGGATAATAGACCTCAACGATGGTCCGTCGAGGGACCGATGGTCCGTCGATGGGGTCTCGTACTGAACTTCAGGGAACACAATTTTGCAGCCAAACTTGGATACCCTATTATACTAATTTGAAGTATTCTGAGAAGACTAAGTTTACCAAACATTTACCTAGCATCCCATGATTCGTAGGGCATGCATTTTTCGTATTTGAGCATTCAATATTTGACAAAATATCAATCCTAGGTCAGAAATAGAATCAGGAAACATACACCATTTTTAACAAAACACCCCCATTCCTTTTCAATATCAGTGTTTTATGGGAACTTAGGACTACGGGGGTGAGTTCTAGCATGAAATAAGGGTCCAAAATTGGAGACCCACACAGTAAGACAACAAGTTTAATCAGAAAACAAAAAAAATTAACGATAGTTAATTCACAGATGAGAAGAACATAGCTGATAACTGGAGTAGAGAAAGAAGAATATGAACTCTAGTAGTTGAACAACGGCAACAACCACCACGAACACCGATCGACAAAGGAATCGAAGAAAATGGGAGAATTTAGGAGAGAAAGGGACTGTGGGAGTTTGAGGAAAATGTTAGAAATTAGAAGATAGAGAGAGGGGTTGTTATATTTCATATCCTTAACATACTCACATGTCATCTTGAAGTTCCTACAAAAGCAATTCACGAAGGTCAATTCACCCAAAGGAGACATTTTCAAGTTATCACCAAAAAATGCGCACACTCCCTTCCTCATGAAATCAAAATAGTAGATCACACCAAGCATATCACAACATTAGAAAGTTACTTCACAAAATTTCAGTTTGTTGCATAGAACTAGTTTTCATGAACATGCATCATTTAGGGATTTTATTACAATTCATACGCATCCATAAATAATATTGGCTAGATACACCATCACTTATCCAGAGTGAGCCTAAACTAACACTTACCAAATTAGAAAGTCACATATCCTTAAGAGAATTTTATCCTTTCTCATTTTAAAGAAACTCATCACCTAAATATGGAGAAAAATACCCCTTCATCAAAAGTGAAATCAAGCATGCTTAATAAACCATCTCATGAAGTCAAATGTGTGTTTATCATATTAAGATGCATAACAACATGAGAAAAACGAAATTTATCAAATATCTATTTTCAGGCAATATAAGCTTTCAAAATGTGCATAACATAGTGTCATCTAGGTCATGCATAACATATGGAAAACATTTAACTTATACTGATATGCATGATTCTAAATTGTTAACAAGCTACTGGGAACTCTTTGATCTCAATCTTGAGTAGGAATTGAATGAATGTATAGGGATATCAACAACTTTACTACTCCACTCATTATCCCCTACTTAGGGTAAACCCATCAAAAAACAGCTCATCTCATCCTAGACAACTTGTACTTACCGACCCTTCAAATCAAGCACACCATCCACCTCTTGGGATCAAGTTATGCAAATCTTTTTAAACATCATGATCGCATTTCAATCTAAAGAATGAACCATTTCTCACTAAATTCTTACTACACTCCACTAGGTGAGAATTTCAAGAGATCCAAAATGAGTATCTAAATTTCTCCACTTTATATCCACCACTCAAAGATATTCTTAACATAGAGATTTCAAGGAATATAGATAGGAACATTAAGGCCACTTAAAACATTACCATCTAGGCATATTATCCCCCACTTGGGGTGAGCTTAATCAAATCATTATCAGATCATGCCCTTAAATACAAAGGTTGAGTGAAGTCAAGAATAAACCTCCGTATTCCTCACATGACATGATTTTACACCATTAAGGATTCCACTCTTACTCTCATGAAACGAAGCTTACCAATTAAACATCAACATGTACCACTCTAGCACCACTATTCCTCCAAGTCCATCACTTAAGGAAACTCATAAGAATTAATGTTAAGGTGTATATATAAACCACCTATGTTCATACCTAAACCCAAAAATTCACCATATCACATTTCTATAGTCAACACTTAGACCATTTCAACCCTTATCATCATTTTTAGTGGGATTCTCTGTAACACCCTTGAAATTGAATGACCTACACTAGAGCCTCAAGTATTTAATAATGTTAAAAATTATACTTCGAGACCTATACTAATATAAAAAATTTTATTTAGAAGTATAAGAACATAAACGTCATGGGAAAACCATGACGTTTGTAAACTAGTGAAATGGAACTAGTAAACATCCTTACGTTATGTGATGGTTTGAGATTGTTGTTTGAAGTCTAAAAATTGTAATAATACTTTTAATAGGTAAAAATAATGTATATATGGTAAAAACGTCAAGGTTCGACCCCCAAGGACTAACCAAGGAGTCCTTAAGGAGGACACAAAGAATTGCTGACAAACTGCCTTAGGCAGCATGTCTTTTCATATACATGAAACAAGTACACCTTGCGGACTTGGTTCACCAAGGAAAAAAATTATCGGTCCACGTCGTGGACTCTACTGCCTCAAAATTAATTTGGGAAATCATGTGGGAATAGCTTTGCGACGTGGACTTGTTTCCTAATGAAAATTCTAAAATTTTGATTTCAAGTTTTACTTCACTAAAAAGTCAAATTAAGTTAGGGATATTTTGGGTATTTTAAGGAAGGGTTATTTATTTATTTTATAATCAATTTTACACCAAAATTTCCCTCAAAATTCAAATCCCCAAATTGAAACCAAAAAGCTCTTCCCTTTCTATATATTCTCTCTCTACCCAACATCCATTGAAGAAGCTTTAATGCTTGAAGAAGAAGACGTTTTTAAATGAAATTGGTGTTTAAAGTCTTTTTAACGTATTATATCTTTCAATCTTGAAATCCTCTCCCCGAGAGGTTCTTTAAAAGATATTTTCGAACTTCCCAAAAAGGGTTTTTTCTCAACACATAGGTCTTTTTTGAAAAACAAAATTTAGAATCAATTGTGATGAATTATGATCAGTTAATATTGTTCAGGTATATATTGATGGTTGATTATTTATTCACTCATGATTCCCATGTACCCATGATTTTCCCCAAGTTCATGAAAAACATTAATTAATATGGGGTGTTGTTAGGATGATGAATATGTTTATTGATTATGCATTCTTTGGTGATTGAAGTATGAAATCCCATTAAAGGGCAAGAAGGTGTGAATGTTGATTCTTTGTTAAACTCAATTATGTATGATAAATTTGTTGGATAGTAATGATTTTTTAGCTAATATGTTGTTGTGGTGTTGATGAAAATGTTCCCTCATCCTTAACCCTATACTCATAAATTAACTGTGAAGTTATGAATATACATTATGTTAGGTTGGTTATATGATTGAAAGGTAGTTATCATGATTATAATTAATTGTTAAAGTGAAAGGTTTACTGACTTACTAGTGTGTCTAAAGTGAAAGGATTGTTCTTACTTATGATCACCTATAAGCTATTATAAATGCTTACTTAAGTGTCTATTAGAGGATAAGGTGAACTTATGTGATGAATAAATATTATTACTAAAGGGAATAGATGGTGAGCATCGAAAGGGCACGTAAATGAGATGGGGGTCCCACGTTATGTAATTGGCTCCCCACATGGGTTCCTCGTGCTTAGCAAGTCCAGAATCCCAATGAATGTGTTTTTTCATGAGATGTAAACCCCATATTTATTAAGTTAGGGTTTCTAGTAAAAACCTCCTTGACCCTTAACTATCTTCCCACATAGGACTCTAACTTAGTGGATCCACCTATATATCTAAGTACGGAAATTTACACCTTAAGCAAGTGTTAACCCTCTCTTTTCGATCACATGGTCGAATGTTAGTTATTGCAATGCCCTTTATTAATGTAAAAGTAAATGAATATAGGAAACGTATGGATCCTCATTAGGTCTTTTCTTGAGGGGCTTTTTGCATAGTGTGAGGGAGGATATGAGACTTCTCTTACACATTCCACTTGATTGGATCCAAAGAGATGGTTCAAGTGTTGTTGTTTTATTTTACGTTTAGCATTACTTGTATATGTTAAGCTATATATGATCCTTGTGAGTAAAAAAATTTATGATGAAGTACTATGTTATGAAGATATGTATGAAGTGGGTTTCTTAATTTGATGGTTAGCTTTAGATATGGTTATGGCATTCTATTCTTTCCATTACACAAGTATTGCTTTATTTGTCTATGTGTTGGGATAATATTATTTTGTTGGCTTATGATGCTTACTTCATGGGTATGTTAGATTTAACTGATAAAAGAATGTTTCTGACTAAACTGTCCTTTTATACATGCATGAATGATTTTTATGCATAGAAGTCATACTTAGTATGTGTGATGTACGAACCGATATTTGTTCCCTTTTTCCCAAACAATGTATGTTCAGGCCATTGAGGAATCCAGGTCCCTTGCAAGGATACTATGAGCTTGCTTCTGTATTTTAGTAAGTCCTCAAGACCTAGGATGAATTCGATATTCTAGTTGTCTAGTTTTTTATGTTTTAAAGACAATATTGTAAGTTGTAATTTGAGATGTTCTCATTGATTCATGGGTTGAGTCCCAAATTTCTATATTCGTTTGTTAGATGGTATTATGTGATGAACTTTGATTGTATTTTTCAAATATGAAGCGAAGTTGAAATTCCAAAGTAAAAGTGTAAATTTTTCATATTTTTATTCTATGATACATGCTATGATGAATTCTAAGGGCTTCTCCAAGTCCTCTTCGATGAAAGACACCGGTAACGTCTAGGGGGTGCTCTCCAATCATTAAAAATATGGTATCAAAGCATAAGTACGAGAATATTATAGGGTTGATGTCACAATATACCACTCACGTAAAGTGTTGTCCGTGGGTGTGAAGTGCGCCATACTTATGAATGAGAGGCTATGAAATGCGTAAGAACTTTCACTCTTTTGTTATTCCTCAATCGTGCCTAAAGGTCTTATCTCTATCTAGTCCTTGTTACTGATCCTTTTATTGTTCTTATAGGCAATGAATACAAGAAAGAATGATGCTCGAAGGTCCTAAGAGGAGCATGTGAATTAGGCGGTTCCCTCTCAAGCTTGTTAAGACCCTCAAGTTCCTATTGAAGAAGGGAATATTGTCTAATATTGAGAAAAGGGAGGCTATTCATAGCGTGACTCAAGTTTTATCCACTCAAGTTGCTAGTGATACTAGGGAGCAAGTGATCCCCAATTCTAGGACTACTGCTTCGAGGATTAGGTATTTCACGAGGATGAATCCCCCTACATTATTTGGCTCCAAAGTTAAGAAGTACCTGAAATGGTTTATTGATGAAGTGTTCAAGCTGATAGAGGCTATGGGAGTGTCTTCAAAGAAAAGGCAGAACTAACCGCTTATCCACTCAAAGATTTGTTTCAAGTTTTGTTTGTACGATGGAAGGATGAGCAACCCATTAAAGAAGGTCCGGTAAATTGAGTTTCCTTTAAGACGACCTTTCTTGATAGGTTCTTTCCCTTGGATTGAAGGTAGAGGAACTGCAATAATTCATCAACCTTTGTCATACGGATATGAGAGTGAACTATTATACCCTCAAGTTCACTGAAATATCAAAACATGCTACCACTATGGTGGCGGATTCCATGTCTAAGATGAACAAATTTGTGACGGGATATCTGGCCTTGTGGTATATGAATGTAGGCTGTCTATGTTGATTCATAGAATGAAAATCTCTCATCTTAGGGTTAAGGCCAAATAAATTGACCAGCAAAATCTTAAGCAAGTTGGTAAGGAATTTAAGTGGACAAGGCCGAAGATGGGAACTATTCAAAGACTAGATTTGAGGTTCAACATAAGCCAAGGTTCCAGAAAAGGTTTTCCAACCAATGGTCTCCGAATAATCCAAGGGTCAACAAAGGTAAAGCGGCTACCCCGAAGTCTCAAGTGGTTAAAGGTGGTGATCCTTAAGTTGAGAAGCCTATTTGTGCTAAGTGTGGTAGAGAACATGAAGACAAATGTCTAGTCAGCACTGTTAATTTCTATTCTTGTGGTAAGAGTTGCCACATGAAGAGGGACTACCCTATGATTAAGGATCAAAGAAAGGAAAATGCTCACGCACATGCAAGTGTTACCAATCCTGATTCTCCTAAAAAGAATCGCTTCTATGCTCTTCAATCCCAAGTTTATAAAGAGAGATCCCCTAATGTTGTTACTCATAGCAAGTATTTTCCATTAATGTTTATCCAGTATTGGATCACTATGGCATTTTTTCATTTGTAACCCCTCTTGTGTCTGTAACAACCCTAAAAATGGATATGCTAAGTAATGCTTAATGCTTCAAGAATGGCTACAATTAGACCGGGTTCACACGGGTTGATGCGCGTAGAACCAGACCTCTGAACCCTTACAACAGCCAAGCCAACTAACTTGGGGATTTGGTTGAGCTAGGAAAGGTCTCAGCCATGTAGGTCTCCTGAATATAAAGATTTACCCAGGTTAGTCTTTACCAGACATAAAAAGGGGAAATATTAAGTTTGGAGGGTCTAGGGATAAAATGGTCTTTTTCCAGGCAAAGGGTAGTATCCTAATTACCCTACATATATATTTAATTATTTAATTAATAAGGTGGAGGAGTATTTGGGGGAGAGAGGGATGAAAATTGGCCCTTGAAGTGAAGTCTTGCTTCACCTGGGTTCAAACCTAGGTGGAAGCAATGAATTAAATTTCTTTTTAACTTAAGTTGGTAAATTAACGAAATTATTTATATTTTTATTTATTAGCTTATTTAAAATAAAATAAAATAATATTTTAAATATTTAAATAAAACGTTAATCAACTAAGTCTTAAAGTAGACTCCTAAGCCTAAGAAAACTCTTCTCTCCCATGCTCATCTCTCTCTCTCACGTCTCTATCACTCTCATTCACAATGTCTCTCTGCCAAAGTAACTTTCAAGAATAGAAAATAAACCAATTTCCTCACACTTGAATAACTCACACAAAATCACAAGAAAAAAAACGTTAATCACACGTTAGGCAAAGGAGGTTGTCCGTCGAGTGCTGTTGACATTCAGGGGACTTGGATGTGATCTTGGGTAAAGTTTTTGGGCATAAATTCTTGGGTTTAACATCAAAAAGGTATGGGTTCTCTTATCTCTTTGTCCCTTTCCAAAGAGACCCTTTAAGGTCCAGATTATTCAGTCCGAAAACTAGGGTTGTTCCCCGTTGCATGTCCCTGTCACTAGCTCCCAATGATTCGTAGGTTAGGTATGATTGCTGGTAGATTTAGGTGTATGTTGTGTTTTCGTGATGAATATGTTTATATTTGTGTATTTGAAATCGTATGAATGACAACCTATGTGTTTTTGCAACTATGTGCATGTGTGGGCAAGAATGTAACTATGACTGGGGTCTTGGCTTGAGGCTCCAAAATGTGTAACGTTATGGTTGTTATTTACGTGCATAAACTAATGTAAATAGTGATGTTCATAAAATATGAAATGTGGCTGATTTAGGTAACAATCTCTTGGCTAAACGAATTTATGAAAAATACACCCCAAAACGTGTTAAATGGTATACGAATTACGTCATGAGTTCAAGTGAAAATATTGATGAAAGTGAGCTGAAATGTGACCAAATTTCCAGCAACTTACATGTTTACTTAGGCTAAATGTATATGAAGAAATATGGAAAATTAATTGAGTGAAAATGAGGTGAGGTCACCAGGATTCGAACCCGCGACCTCACCCGTATAATGTCTTAAAATCGCAAAAGGGAAATGGGGGTCAAGTGGATTCGATCTCGGTTGTGCTGGATGAAAAGTAAAGTACAAAAAATTGATAAAAAGAAATGTGAGGAATGGAAATCGAACCCACGACCTCTAATCAGCAAATGAGACTCAAAGAAAAATGAAAGAAAAACAAATGGGAGGCGTGGGAATCAAACCCACGACAAAAGAAATTAAAGAGAGGTTGTGGGGGTTCGAACCCACAACCCCTCGGCCAAGAGAGAGAGAGAGAGTTTAAAGAAACGAAACTAAAAGAAAATGAGGTTGTGGGGGTTCGATCCCACATCCTCTCAATCCCATTGAGAGAAAAATGAAGAGAAAAACTAAGGCAAAATAAAAAATGAAGGTGTTGGGGCTCGATCTTGGGTCCCCAAGCCGTGTAGGAAAATATACAATAAATGAAAAAAATGTAAGTGTTGTATAAGGGATTCGAAATTGGTTTCCCTTGCCCAAATTTTGTATTGATAAACAAGCCATACATGCATTAAATATTAAAGAATAATGTTTCCTACTTAGATCGAAATTGAGATCTTGGCATAAATACAAGATGCATAAGTCTTGTACAACAGAATCTTAGGAAGATATGAATCACTTATATGAACTATGAATGAAGCCTCATGACTTGTATGTATAGACCCATAAGTCTAGCATACGTTTATAAGTAAGTGAACCTATGATCTATGTAATGAAATGATAAAATGAGTAATGAAATGATAAAATGAGTAATGAAATGATGTAACCCTAGAAGGGTTAAGTAAGAGTGTAAAACACATTAAATGGCCAAGTGCATTGGCACATGAAGAAAAGAACAATGAAATAATGAAATGAACAATGAAATGATGAAACTCTAGAAGGGTTAAGTACGAATGTAAAACACACTAAATAGCCAAGTGCATTGGCATATTATTAAATGAACATTCACGTAAAAAAGGGTGAGTAATTATGAAGAGCAAATGTGCTAATGTTAATGAATGTGGTGACAACATGATATGAGGCTAATGTAAAAGATGAGAGCAATATTAAATGAGCCTAAGTAAATGTTACCAAAATGTACTCACTTATAAGAGTGTAATGTTTATGAAGAGACCAGTCTATATGAACACTCTAATGAAAGTATTGAGATTAACAGATTTAATACTAATGATGAGATGAGAAATCATCTATTGATCTATGATGTCCTCATACTAGAAGCCAGCTTCCATGACGCATGCCTTATTCTGAACACCGATAGACTAGCATTGACCGGTGACACCTTCTTTAGGGAAGGGAAGAGGTTCACGTAACTCTCATGAGATGAGACTGTCCGGCATGCTAGGTATGGGTCTCCTTATATCTCATAGTCTTTTAACCTATAGTGCCATTATAGGGATCTAGAATGGCTCAATTACCTTGTACGCTTGCCTCTTTTCTGTGTGTAAGAGACACTAGATTTTATGATGCTCACATGATCTATGTCAGTTAAAGTTAAAGTTCCCAATGAAGGAATGAGGTCAGCCTCAAATGAAGCACATAATGAAATGAATGATACCAAAGTTGTTAGGATAGGGTGATCAAGAGGTGAGCTAGACTTAAGTAGTGACACTAGGTCATTCTTGATCATTGCACAGAGAACCCGATGAAAGTCTTAGACTACATCCTAGGTATAGCTGGTGTTTACACTAGCCTATGAAAAAAATGAAATGAAGTACGTATGAATGAATGAAGCTGATTTTCTGTTTGCTAATGAAAGATCTCTAGTTGAGGTTCCATATGTTGAGCCCTCATTTTGGGAAGTATTGATGTCAAGTCCACGATTCCAAGATCTCATGGCATATGAATGAATGATATACAAAACGCTATGTGCTACATGCAATATGTTATGTGCTATGTGCAATATGTTATTTGATGTGAGCAGTATGATAAGTATAATGATGCATGTTACTCTTATTGAATGACTTTCCTAATCCAAATTAGCAAAGTTCATTAACTTTCCTAATCCAAATTTGGAAAGATCATTAACTTTCCTAATCCCAATTTGGCAAGTCCACTGACTTGACTTTCCATAATTATGTTGTGAGGAAAGAGATATTATTACTCATGCATGTCATTTGTGTGTGCTGGTATATAACCATACTTAGTACAAGTGTGTACTAACCCTATACAACTCTACAATTTTAGGTCCAAGCACAGGTGGACACTAGAGCTACAGGTTGACGTTGAAACTATCCGGACGTGGAGCATTCATCCGGACATGGTAGGCCCTCATGCATTAGAAGATGCTTGCCTATTTTTATTCTAGCTTCGTTATAGGATTGAGCTAGTGCAGTAGTTCCACTAGCATTTCTTTCCGCTTTTGTTAAGACATTGTATTGGTGCCATTTTGGCAAGTATACATTTAATGATATATTAAACTATTTTGTTCATTTGATGATCTTAATTTTATATGGTTGATGGTGAGCAATTAAGAATCTAATAGAATGATTAGTATGTATGTTAAGAAACAAAAAGTTTCAAATTTTCTGCTAAAATTAACCTAAAAGAAGTAAGAATGACGTAAGTGCGCTTGTCTACGACCTCTGAGAGGTCAACGACCCTGGTCTTGTCTGGGGTCTAGACTCCGGTCATGACATATTGCATAAATATTTACATTAAATAGGGTGTGCGAATTTTTTCTATTTCTTTTATTATTTAATTTTTACTTATCAATGTTTTAAATACTCTGTATATTAAATCTATGTATTATAATTTGTTCCTAGAGAAATTATGCTACAACTTTCATAAAAATTTTCTCGTCTTCCTTTGTTTTGGGGGCTTCAAAAGAATTGTGAATTCCCACCAAAAAAATGAATCAACATTGCACTAAAAAATGAAGTTTTGTTGCTTATATTTCGGAAATATCTATCTATGTCTATAGATAGATAGATGAAAAGAATGATCTCACTGTGAAGAAGGATTCAAGATCAAATTGAAGACACGAACTAGGTATGAACAATTTCATTTTTGTTTGCTTGAACGATGTTGAGTACATAAACCCTCAAGAAACAAAAAATTATAATCAAATTTAGGTATTATACTTCATGAATGAATGATTTTTGTTTGTACCGTTCTTTTTGAAGTTTTTAAATATTTTGCTTTTCTTTCAATTTAAATTTTTGTTCATGGTCGATCTCGTTGTCTTTTACAAGTTTTATGGCTTTTGGAATAATTTCAGTTTAATTTTATATCTTGTGAGTTTCAACTATTGACTTGATATTTGTATAGTTGAAAAGACTTAATAATCGCAAAACTGTCAAAAAATCTCACTCAAAAACAGGAGCGAGCCAATTCACCTGTAGGACGTATCTATAAGGAAAAAATTGTAACTGGGAAAACTGGTACAACTACTAAACATGGTGATGTACCAAATACCTGTACTTTGACTAATAAAATAGGTAATATAACTTATTATACTAATCAATAGATATCTATATTATATAAACTCAGACGTCCATTCATGATTAAAGAGACCTTGCACGCCTAGACTTATCTTAAAAAAATGTCCATTAAAAATTACAAAGACTTTGAACTGCCTTGAAAAATACAAATCTATATTATATAAACTCAGATGCGTATACAACTATTTTAAACATATTTTTCCTACTCATATGATACAACAACAATTAAGAATGGTCGAGGCAAAACTAGGGGAAAAGGTCTTCAAAAACTGAAGAGAACTTTGGTGTAAAAGATGGTGATAGAGATCCCACTTGGTAAGGGGAGGACAATTAAGGAGGCCTAGTCATCAAAACTATCAAATTAGTAGGGAATAATTGTTTGGATCGAATTCACGCACACAAACTAGATGAATGAAGAACACAAGAACTTTCAAGAGAAAGAGATGAGAAATCTAGAGAGAGAGAGAAAACCCAATATTTCGTGGTAACACCCCGTGACTAAACTTCCACGGCGGTGAGGTATATTTATATTAATAAATCAGAGTATTTTTAGTTACAGAGAATAAATAGGAAAGCCTAAAATAGAGAATAAATAGGAAAGCCTAAAATTAATCATGCTCCACTACATAACAATTCTCCCACTTGGAGACTGACTCAGTCATCCAAAAAATACATTCTCAAAAAAATCCCTTCATCATCAACATCTTTACCACACCGCAACATCTATAGCAACAACTACAGAAGACCAACCGAGGTTTTACATAACCTCAGTTTCCCAACATCAACACATTTCGTCAACATGTCTGCCGGGTTCTTTGCACTCTCTATCTTCTCCAAGCACATATCACCATCCTCCACTGCCCTGCGAGTCAAATGGTATCGCCTTCTGATGTGCTTTGTCTTCGAATGATAGACTGGATGTTTCACCAACTGTATGGCACTCTGTCTATCTGAGTAAAAAATCTTCTCGCTCTACTTCTTTCCCAATTCCTCAAGATAATCTGCCAGTCATATCATCTCTTTCCCAGCTTCAGCTATTGCCACATACTCAACTTCAGTAGCTGAAAGAGAAACACACTTCTCAAGCCTGGACATCCAACTCACTGCTTTTCCACCTATGGTGTAAATGTACCCGGATGTACTCTTGCTCGAGTCAACATCCCCACCAAGATCAGCATCCACAAAACCCTGTAGAGTCACCTTGCCTTTGCCAAAACAAAGTGAAGTACTGGATGTGCCTCTCAGATATCTCAGAAGCCACTTCACAGCTTCCCAATGCTCTTTCCCAGGGTTCGCCATGTACCTGCTAACAACTCCCACTACATGTGCTATATCAGGTCTAGTGCAGACCATAACATACATCAAACTACAAACTGCTGAAACATATGGAACAACTGCCATGTGATCATGCTCCTCGGCAAACTTGGGTGACTGCTCCTTTGAAAATTTAAAGTGATTTGCAAATGGAGTAGTCCTGAGTTTAGCATCATTAACCCTGAATATGCTCAGCACCTTCTCAATGTACAACTCCTGAGATAGATTTAAAGTGCCAGTATATCTATCCCAAGAAATCTTCATCCCCAAAATCTATTTTGCTAGACCCAAATCATTCATCTCAAACACTGCAGACAACCTTGTCTTCAGATTGTTAATCTCCCTCATACTAGATCCTACAATCAACATATCATCTACATACAAGAGTAGAAAGACATATGAATCAGTGCATTTCTTAAAGTAACAACAAGGATCCTTTTCAGCTTTGCAGAATCCACTCTTGGTCATGAAGGAGTCAAACTTCTTGTACCACTGCCTTGGTGCTTGCTTTAGTCCATACAAGCTCTTGGAGAGCTTGCACACCATGTGTTCTTTGCCTGGAACCACAAATCCTTCCGGTTGCTGCATATAGATCTCTTTGTCCAGATCTCCATGTAAAAACGCTGTTTTTACATCCATTTGCTCTAGATGCAAATTCTCCGATGCAACAACACTAAACAAAATTCAAATAGAGGTTAACTTCATAACAGGAGAGAATATTTCAGCATAATCAATACCTTTCCTTTATGAATATCCTTTAACCACTAAATGAGCCTTGAACCTTCTTTTGCCATCGGTTCAGTCTTGATTCTGAACACCCACTTGTTCAGCAAAGCTCTCTACCCTGCAGGTACCTCAGTCAACACCCATGTCTCGTTCTTCTCAAGTGACCTCATCTCATCATCCATGGCTTGCTCCCACTTGATCGAATCCTCCACCTGTAGGGCCTCATCAAAAGACTCTGGTTCCCTCTCATCAGTCAGCAATAGATAGTATAATGAAGGTGAATACCTATCTTGTGCCCTGATAGTTCTGGATGATGTCCTTAACACCTGCTCAGGTGTAACTTGCTCCACTTCAGATTCTTCAGTAGGAGTTGGTTGAGTATCTGCTTCGACATCTCTGGGGTTACTCTTTTCCAACTCAACCTCAACTCCCACTTGCGTTGTAATCTCTAGAACCTTCTGCTCTCTGTCTTTGTAAAGGACAACTCATCAAATGTCACGTCACAATGTCTCAGGATCTTTCTGTTCTTGTCATCCCAAAACTTGTAACCAAACAGATCAGAACCATAGCCTATGAATTAACACTTCACAGCCTTGGCATCAAGCTTGTCTCTCTTTTCTGGATTAACATGAACATAAGCAGTGCAACAAAAAGTCCTCAAGTGTGAGTACTTGAGTTCTTTTCCTATCCACACCTACTCTGGAATCTTGAACCTTAAAGGAACTGATGGTTCCCTGTTGATCAAGTATGCAGTTGTGCTCACAGCATCCGCCCAAAGTGTTTTGGGCAGCCCACAGTGTATTCATATACTCCTTGCACGCTCATTCAATGTTCTGGTCATCCTCTCAGCAATTCCATTCTGCCTTGCCTTACCAGGAACTGTTCTAATCAATCTGATTCCCTCAGCTGCACAGAATGCCTTGAACTCTGATTTGTCATACTCTCCTCTATTGTCGGACATTAGGCATTTGACTTTCAAACCGGTCCGATTCACAACTTCAGCTTTCCACTTCTTGAAAGTTGCAAACACATATAACTTATGCTTCAAGAAGTAAACCCATCCCTTCCTACTGAAATCATCAATGAAGGTAACATAGAACCTGGATCCTCCAAGTGATGATACTGGAGATGGTACCCAAACATCTGTATGAACCATTTCCAACCGAACTTTCTTTGGCTCTCTAGGAATCTTTGTGAAGCTTACTCTTTTCTGTTTGCCCACCACACAGCTCTCACAAAGACCCATGTCAACAAACTTCAGACCCTCTAATGCTTCTTTTGCAACCGGCATCTTCATTTCTTTAGTACTCATGTGTCCAAGTCAGTTATGCCACAGACATGAATTGGAAGCACCTTCAGCAACAACGGCCATCTTTATACACCCTGCAGTGGTTTACAAGGTTTCAGATTTGGTGCCACGACCTACTACCATAGCACCTTTCACGATCTTCCACGAACCTTTCCCAAACACTATTGCATATCCCGTGCTATCCAACTGACCAACAGAGATCAGATTTTTCTTGATCCCAGGAATATATCTGACATCCTCCAATGTCCACTGGTTTCCCGAGGTGGTCTTTATGCAAACATCTCCCTTTCCTTCAATATCTAAGGCTTTATTGTCAGCAAGATATACTTTTCCAAAATTTCAAGATTTGAAATTTTTGAACAACTCCTCGCTTGGAGACGAATGGAACGATGCACTTGAATCCAAAATCCATGATTCAATTGGGCTGTTCACACTAAGGATTAGAGCATCCCCAATGTCCTCTGCTAAATTTACAGAATCATTGTCATCTCCAAATTTCTGATTCTGTTTCTTCTTTGGCTTTGTACAATTCGTCCGAAAGTGCCCTTTTTCTCCACAGTTCCAACAAGTCACATTTGATCTGTTCAGGGATTTTCCTCGATTCTTTGATTTTGATCGACCATGTTGATTTTGTCCTTTCGTCTTACTTCTGCCCCTTCTGTCAATGCTAAGGGCACTGCCCGATGAATCTCCCACTTCTCGTTTGCGAATACTTTCGCTAAGAACAACATCATGGATTTCATCAAACTTCAGTTTCTCAGATCCACGGGAACTGCTAATTGCAGCAACAATAGTATCCCAAGACTCGGGCAGAGATGACATCAAAATCAACGCCTTAATTTCATCATCGAAATTAATATCCACAGAATTGAGTTGACTCACAATCATATTGAACTCATTTATGTGATCAGAAAAGGATCCATTCTCAGACATCTGTAAATTGAACAATCTACGCATCAAATATACCTTGTTCACAGCCGATGGTTTTTCATACATGTTTGACAATGCCTTCAACAGACCGGACGTAGTCTTCTCCTTCACGATGTTGAATGCCACGTTTCTTGACAAAGTCAACCGGATCAACCCTAGAGCTTGGCAATACTTGAGTTTCCACTTCTCCTCCGTCATGGATTCTGGTTTCACCCCTGTCAACTGTTCGTGAAGATCTTTTTGGTATAGATAATCTTCGATCTGCATCTTCAAGAAACTAAAATTGGATACATCAAATATACCTTGTTCACAGCCGATGGTTTTTCATACATGTTTGACAATGCCTTCAATAGACCGGACGTAGTCTTCTCCTTCACGATGTTGAATGCCACGTTTCTTGACAAAGTCAACCGGATCAACCCTAGAGCCTGGCAATACTTGAGTTTCCACTTCTCCTCCGTCATGGATTCCGGCTTCACCCCGGTCAACTGTTCGTGAAGATCTTTTTGGTATAGATAATCTTCGATCTGCATCTTCAAGAAACTAAAATTGGATACATCAAACTTCTCGATACCAAGCTTCGAACTATCCATCTTCAGTGATCGTGTTGAATCTCCTTGGCTCTGATACCAGTTGTTAAGATCGAATTCACGCACACACACTAGATGAATGAACAACACAAGAACTTTCAAGAGAAAGAGATGAGAAATCTAGAGAGAGAGAGAGAGAGAGAGAGAGAGAAAACCCAATATTTCATGGTAACACCCCGTGAGTAAACTTCCACGGCGGTGAGGTATATTTATATTAATAAATCTGAGTATTTTTTTGTTACAGAGAATAAATAGACAATAAATAGGAAAGCCTAAAATAAAGAATAAATAGGAAAGCCTAAAATAGAGAATAAATAGGAAATCCTAAAATTAATCAGGCTCCACTACCTAACAATAATTGTACCAAACAGCCAAGTGGATTCGCATATGATGAAATGAACATTCACGTAAAAAGGGGTGAGTAATTATGAAGAGCAAATGTGCTAATGTTAATGAATGTGGTGACAGCATGATATGAGGCTAATGTAAAATATGAGCGCAATCTTAAATGAGCCTAAGTAAATGTCACCAAAATGTACTCACCTATCCTAACACCTTTCGTATCATTCATTTCGTCATGTGCATCATGTAAGGCTGGCCTCATTCATTCGTTGGGAACTTTAACTTTTAACCGATATAGATCATATGACCATCATAAAATCCATTGTCTCCCCACACCAAAAAGAGGTGGAGACTAGTCATTCTTGATCATTGCAAAGCGAACGCAATGAATGTCTTAAACTATATCCTAGGTAAAGCTGGTGTTTACAATAGATTATAAAAGAAATGAAATAAAGTATGTATGAATGAATGAAGAAGACTCTGTGTTTGCTAAAGAAGGCTCCCTACTTTAGGTCCCATATGTTTATTCCTCATTTTGGGAAGTCTTGATGTCATGTCCATGAGTCAAAGGTCTCATGGCATATGAACGAATGATACAAAAATTTTTATGTTTTATATGAAATATGTTATGTGCTAGATGCAAGATGTTATGTGTTGTGTGAAATATGAAAAGTATGATGATGCACGTTACTCTCATGACATGACTTTCCTAATCCAAATTTGGAAAGCTCACTCACTTTCCTAATCTATATTTTGAAAGCGCACTAACTCTCCTAATCCCAATTTGGCATGTCCACTTACTTGACTTTCCATAATCATGTTGTTAAGAAAGATCTATTCTTACTCATGCATATCCTTGGTGTGTGCTTTCATATACCCATTCTTATTACAAATGTGTACTAACCCTATACTACTCTAATATTTTAGGTGCAGGCACAGGTGGACGCTAGAGCTACAGGTTGACGCTGAAACTATCCGGACGTGGAGCATTCATCCGGACTTGGTAGGCCCTCATGCTTTAGAGGATGTTTGGCTATTATAATCTAGCTTAGTTATAGGATTAAGCTAGTGGAGTATGTTCCACTAGTGTTTCATTCCATTATTATTTCAAACATTGTATTGGTGCCATTTTGGGCAATTATACATTTAATATAGTATTGAACTATTTCTTTCAGTTGATAATCTTAATGTTAGATGATTGATTGTGAACATTATGAATGTGATTAGAATGACCTTTATGCATTATAAGAGACAAAAAGTTTCAAATTTTCAGCTAAAATTAACCTAGGTGAAGTAAAAATGACGTAAGTAGGCTTGTCTGCGACCTCTGAGAGGTCAACGATGCCGGTCTCGTTTGTGGTCTTGACTCTGGTCGTTAAAAAGTTAATACCATAGCACTAGGTTAAATTCTGAGGATAATAAGTTCACATCAACCACTTAGAGTAGTTTTTAATTCATGGTAGTGAAGTTCACCATTATCCGTAATTAGAGAATACAAGATGCGTAGGAAAATTCCCTTCTTGTGATCTGATCACGCCTTCTCTTATAACTGATTCCTTGGTGTTATAAGCATATCTAACATCAATTCCACTTTTTCAAAAAATGAACACAAGGAGGAATGCTGGTCTTTGAAGATGAGAAACACCTGCTGGGGGCAACCAAGTTCCTCCCCAAGCCCCAGCCGCTAAAATGGAGATGGCTGTTAACCCAGCTGGGTTGACAGATGGAGAAGTACGAATAGCCCTGGTACAAATGGCCCAAGCCATCACATTACAAGCTCTGGCTATGAAAGCCTAGGAAATAGGTTAAGGGACTTCACGAGGATGAATCCTCCCGTTTACACTGGATCTAAGATTGTTGAGAATCTCGAGGAGAAGGAGTATAGGGTAGCTATGTTGCATGCTAGCATGGAAATTTCCAGGCTTATGGTCCATGTCCAACAAGTAAAGGAAAGTAGGAAGAGGATACATACTAGGGCAGGGAACAAGTCAAGGCAAGCTAAGAAGAATTTTTCAAGGAAGAGTAGTTATGAAATCTGCGATAAGCCCAGGTTTAAGAAGGGACTCTCCAACCAAGGGAATTCAAGTTCTTTCAAGGGTCTACACTTTCCTTTGTAACTCCTTTGCTTGCTCTCACTTTTGAGATATTGCCTGAAGTTCTGGATGATCCTATAGTGGTTAGTAAACCTTTAGGAGAAAATATAAGAACTAATAGAATATACAAAGATTGCCCAATAGTTGAATATGGTAAGACTATGTGTGCAAACTTGGTTGAGTTACCAATGCATGATTTTAATGTTATTATTGGCATGGACTGGCTTCATAGTTGTTATGCTTGCATTGAATGTTGTAGTAGGGTTGTTAGATTTCATTTCCCTAATGAAGAAGAGCTAGTCTGGGAGGGGTAAAACTCGAATCGTCCTAATCCCTGGATTTCGAACTTTAAAGCCAATAAAATGATGTCCAACGGGTTATTATGTCATCTTGTGAGTGATAATGATTTAGATCATTGCATTGTTTCCATGGACTCAGTACCTATAGTGAATGAGTTTGAAGATGTATTTTCTGATGATTTGTCTGTTGTTTCTCACCCTCAAGAGATCAACTTTGGTATCGAATTAGAACCCGATACTAAACCAATTTCAATTCCTCATTACAGAATGGCTCCAGCTTAACTCAAAGAGTTGAAGTTGCGTTTAAAAGATCTCACTGATAAGGGTGTCATTTAGCCGAGCATATCCCCTTGGGGGTACTCCAGTGTTGTTTGTGAAAAAGAATGATGGAACCCTTAGAATGTGTATCGATTATCGACAGCTCAACAAAGTCACTATCTATAATAGGTATCCACTTCCCATAATACATGACTTGTTCGACCAACTCCAAGGGTCTAGTTTATTCTCGAGATTGATCTTTGTTCACGGTGCCATCATCTCAGGGTTAGGTATGAAGATGTTCCAAAGATAACCTTTTGTACCCATTGTGGTCATTACGAGTTTTTAGCTATGTCATTTCGTCTCACGAATGCACCTGCTGCATTTATGGATCTCATGAACAGAGTCTTGCGTGAATACCTTGACTCTTTCTTCATAGTATTCATTGATGACATTCTCATATACTCTAAGACAAAGGAAGATCATAAACAACAATGGAGACTAACCTTGCAGGTACTTAGACAACATCGGTTGTATGCAAAATTCAACAAGTGTGAATTTTTTCTTAGATCAGTGAGCTTCCTGGGTAATGTTTTGTCCGATAATGGTGTGGAGGTAGATCCCAGGAAGACGGACGCTATTAGAAACAGGATAAAACCTCTTACTCCAAAGATATTCGTAGCTCCTTGGGGTTGGCTGGTTATTATCGCAGGTTCATGGAAGGGTCTTCTTCCGTTGCTGCTCCACTCAAAACTTTGACGAAGAAGAAAGTCAAGTTTTAATGGGTGGAGTATTGTAAGAAGAGTTTTCAGGACCTCAAGGACAGATTCACTTCAGCCCCGGTGCTTACTTTTCCTAAGTGTGGTTAGAATTACACTATTTATTGTGATGCATCCAGGGTTTGTTTGGGTTTAGTTCTTATGCAGGGTGGTAAAGTGATAACTTATGCATCCAGACAACTCAAGGTTCATGAGAAGAATTATCCCACTCATGACCAAGATTTTGCAGCTGTGGTGTTTGCACTGAAGCTGTGGACGCACTACCTTTATGGATTGCATGTGGATGTGTTAAGAGACCACAAAAATCTCCAGTATGTGTTCACACAGAGGGAGTTGAATCTACGTCAGCGGAGATGGTTGGAGCTGTTGAAGGACTATGACATGAATGTCCACTACCATCTAGGTTAGGCTAATGGTGTAGCTGATGCTTTAAGTAGGACGAGCATGGGAAGTACATCCCACGTTGAGGATGAGAAAAAGGATTGGTGAAAAATATACATAGACTGGCCCGACTGAGTGTGCGGTTTGTTAACTCTACTAGTGGTGGTGTTTCAGTTCATCTTAATTCTGAATCATCCTTAGTAGTTGAAGTCAAGGAGGGTCTGCATCTTAATCTTGTGCTGATGGAGCTGAAGGACTCAGTGTTGGTTAAGATTAATGAGTCTTTTGTTGTGGAAAATGATGGCATACTTAGGTACTAGAAAAGGCTGTGTGTACCATATATGGATGATTTTCAGACCAGGATCATTGCATAGGCCCATGGTTCCAGATATTCCATACATCCAGGTTCCACCAAGATGAATCATGACCTTAAGCAGATCTATTGATGGGATGGCATAAAGGACATCATAGATTATGTGGCCAATCGTCCTAATTGCCAATAGGTTAATGCAGAACATCTTAAGCTCGACGGTCATACTCAGACTATTGAAGTTCTGACTATGAATGGGAGGCCATTAATATGGACTTCGTGGTTGGTCTTCCGAGGACTAGGAGATAGCATGACTCCATATGGATTATTGTGGACAGGATGACTAAGTCTGCCCAGTTTATCCCTGTGAAGTCTACTTATAGAGCCTAGGATTATGCAAAACTCTACATTGATGAGATTGTGAGATGGCATGGGATTCCTTTGTCTTTCATTTCAGATAAAAGAGCTCAATTCACTTCAAATTTCTGGAGATCCTTCTAGAAGAGCTTAGGCACGCTGGTTAAGTTTAGTACTGCCTTTCATCCTAAGATTAATGGGCAGGCAGAGCACACCATTGAGACATTGGAGGATATGTTGAGAGCGTGTGTTATTGACTTCATAGGTAGCTAGGACGACCATCTGCCTTTGATAGAGTTCTCGTATAATAATAGCTATCACTCCAGCATTAGGATTGCACCATTTGAGGCACTGTATGGTAGGAGGTGTATATCTCCAGTTGGGTGGTTCGAGGTTGGAGAGTCATCCATTTTGGGTCCATAGATCATTAGTGAGGCCTTAGATAAGATCAAATGTGATTAGGTACAGGTTGGATACTCCTTATAGTCGGCATAAGTCTTATGCAAACAATAGAAAAAGGCCCTTATAGTTTGATGTTGGTGACCAGGTCTATTTGAAGATATCACCTATGAAGGGGGTGATGAGGTTTGGCAGGAACTGGAAGTTGAATCTGAGGTATGTTTGGCAGTATGAGATCTTACAGCGTGTGGGCCATATGAAATGATGAAATGAACAATGAAATTATGAAAACCTAGAAGGGTTAAATAAAAATGTGAAACACACTAAATAGCCAAGTGCATTCGCATATGATGAAATGAACATTCACGTAAAAAGGGGTGAGTAATTATGAAGAGCAAATGTGCTAATGTTAATGAATGTGGTGACAACTTTATATGAGGCTAATGTAAAATATGAGTGCAATCTTAAATGAGCCTAAGTAAATGTTACCAAAATGTACTCACCTATCCTAACACCTTTCGTATAATTCATTTCATTATGTGCATCATGTAAGGCTGGCTTCATTCATTCGTTGGGAACTTTAACTTTAACCGACATAGATCATGTGAGCATCATAAAATCCATTGTCTCCCCTCACCAAAAATAGGTGGAGACTGGTCAATCTTGATCATTGCAAAGCAAACGCGATGAATGTCCTAAACTACATCCTAGGTATAGCTGGTGTTTACACTAGACTATAAAAGAAATGAAATGAAGTACGTATTAATGAATCAAGCAAACTCTGTGTTTGATAAAGAAGGCTCCCTAGTTGAGGTCCCATATGTTGAGCCCTCATTGTGGGAAGTCTTGATGTCATGTCCATGAGTTAAAGGTCTCATAGCATATGAGCGAATGATATGAAAAATGTTATGTGCTATATGCAATATGTTATGTGCTATGTGCAAGATGTTATGTGATGTGTGCAATATGATAAGTCTGATGATGCATGTTACTCTTATGGCATGATTATCCTAATCCAAATTAGGAAAGCTCACTCACTTTTCTAATCAAAATTTGGAAAGCGCACTAACTTTCCTAATCCCTATTTGGCAAGTCCATTGACTTGACTTTCCATAATCATGTTGTAAGGAAAGAGCTATTATTACTCATTCATGTCCATGGTGTGTCCTTTCATATACCCATACTTAGTACAAGTGTCTACTAACCCTATACAACTCTACAATTTTAGGTGCAGGCACAGGTGGACGCTAAAGCTACAGGTTGACGCTGAAACTATCCGGACGTGGAGCATTCATCCGAACATGGTAGGACCTCATGCTTTTGAGGATTATTGCCCATTATAATTTAGCTTAGTTATAGGATTGATGTTTAGTCCTTTTTTATTTCAGACATTGTATTGTTGCCATTTTGGGCTATTATACATTTAATACAATATTTAACTATTTCTTTGAGTTGACAATCTTAATGTTAGATGGTTGACGCTAAAGCTACAGGTTGACGCTGAAACTATCCGGACGTGGAGCATTCATCCGAACATGGTAGGACCTCATGCTTTTGAGGATTATTGCCCATTATAATTTAGCTTAGTTATAGGATTGATGTTTAGTCCTTTTTTATTTCAGACATTGTATTGTTGCCATTTTGGGCTATTATACATTTAATACAATATTTAACTATTTCTTTGAGTTGACAATCTTAATGTTAGATGGTTGATTGTGAACATTAGGAATGTTAGTAGAATGACCTTTATGCATGATAAGAAACAAAAACTTTCAAAATTTTTGCTAAAATTAAGCTAGGTGAAGTAAGAATGACGTAAGTAGGCTTATCTGGGACCTTTGAGAGGTCGACGATGCCGATCTCGTCTGGGTTCTTGACTCCGGTCGTGATAGTGTCTATCAAATTTGATATGATCAGTGATGTCTTAGGTGAACCTTTTTCGGTTTCTACCCCGGTGGGTGATTCTGTGGTTACTGAAAGAGTCTATAGGGGTTGTCCTATTTCATTGTCTACTAAAGTCACATTGTTTTATTTGGTAGAACATGACATGTTGAACTTTGAAGTTATTTTGGGGATGTATTGGCTACATTTTTGTTTTGATTTCGTTGATTGTAAGATCCAGATTGTAAAGTTTCAATTTTGTAACGAACCAATTTTGAAATGGAAGGGAGAAACATAGCTCCAGAGAGTCGAACCATACCATGTTGTAAAGATTGTAAGATGAATGATAAGGGATCTATCTATCATGTTATGTGGGTCAAGGATCTATAGTCCGAGTCTCCTCAATTAGAGTCGTTCCCCGTAGTGAAGAATTTTTCCAGAAGCCATTCTCGATTACTTACTTGGAATTCTCCCAAACAAGAAATAAGTATAGTTATTAGCTAATTACCAGAAACAAAACCCATCTTAATACCTCCTTAGCAAATAGCCCCCATCTATTTTATTGAATTAAAGGCGCAATTCAAGGATTTTTGTAAATAGCGGATACAAAACTCATCTCAATATCTTGATGGGGTGGTCCGGTGTTATTCGTGAAAAAGAAAATTGTGTCTCTTCAAATGTGTATTGACTATCGACAATGAAGAAGGTCATAGTAAAGAATAAGTATCCACTCCCTATGATTGATGATTTTTTTATCAACTCAAAGGACCGGGCTACTTTTTCAAAAATTGACTTGAGGTCTGATTATCACCAACAGAGGATGAGGGTTGTCTATATATCAAAGACGGAACGCTGCACTATATATGGTCATTTTTTTTATTTTTCAGTGATGTACTTTTTTCTTAAGAATGCCCCGGCGGCTTTCATGGACCTTATGAATCGAGGTTTTAGAAGATATCTTGATTTGTTTGTGATTGTCTTCATTGACGACATCTTAGTATACTCTAAGAGTAAGAATGATTATATGGGCCATTTAAGGGTGGTTTTTCCAATCTCCAAGGAAAACCAACTCTTTTCCAAACTTAGTAAACGTGAATTTTGGTTGATATCGGTTGTTTTTCTTGGTCACATAGTCTGTAGTGAAGGTATAGAGGTCAATCCAAGAAAGAAGTATGCAATCAAGAGTTGGCCTGGAACTTTGAGTCCTACCAACATCCAAAGCATTTAGGGTTTTGGCAGATACTATATCTGGTTTGTTGAGGGATTTTCATCTATCACATCTCTATTGGCAGCCTTGACCCAAAAGAAGTCAAAGTTTAAATGATCGGAATCATATGAAAAAAATTCTTATTATTGAAAGATAAACTCACCTCCATTGTGGTGTTGACCTTACTGAAGGGTACCGAGGGGTTTCTAGTTTATTGCAATGCTTCTCGAATAGGTTTGGGTTGTGTCCTCATGCTATATGGTAAGGTCATAGCATATACCTCTAGACAACTCAAGATTCATGAGAAGAAATACCCAACTCATGACCTTGAACTAGCGGCCATAGTGTTTCCTTTGATACTTTGGAGACACTACATCTATTGGTTACACGTGGATGTGTTCACCGATCACAACAGTCTCCAATATATTGAATTTGTGCTAAATAAGATGGTTTGATATTATAAAAGACTATATATAAGTGTCCTATACCACCCCAAGAAAGTCAATGTTGTTGTAGATGCCTTGTGTCGTGTCTCTATGGGTAGTGTCTCGCATGTTCAAGAAGAGAAAAAGGATGTACATAAGCTACCTCGCTGGGTGTCTGTGTAGAAGATTCTCTAAAAGGGGTTTCATGACCATCATGATTCCGAGTCACCTGTAGTTGTTGATGTGAAGTCTAAACAACAACTTGACCTTATCTTTATGGAATTAAAAGATTCGATTGTCAACAATCTATAGAAACATTCTCTCAAGGAGAAAATGGGGTGGTTAGGCACCAAAGAAGGTTATGTATACCAAATCTGGATGACCTAAGTTAAACAATCTTAAAGGAGGCCCATGCGTCTTGATATTCCATTCATCCGAAGGCTACCAGAATGTACTATGACTTGCGTGAGATTGATTGGCAGAACAGAATGAAAAAGGACATAGAGAACTTTGTCCATAGTTTCTTAAATTGCCAACAAGTCAAGGCCGAGCATCAAGGATTGGGAGGTCTAACTCAAGTATTGATATCCCTACTTGGAAGTGAAAAGATGTCAACATGGACTTCGTGGTATGTTTGTATCTCACCCTTAGGAAACATGAGTCCATATGTGTTATTCTGGATAGGTTGAAAAAATTAGCCCACTTCCTTCCCGTCAAAGTCTCTTATTAAGAGGAATAATATACTAGATTGTACCTTAAGGAGATTGTAAGGTTGCATGGGTCCCCATCGTCATTCATTTCAAATAGAGGTGCCCAATTCACCTCTCACATTTTAAGGTCTTTCCAAAGTGGGCTTGCTACTCAAGTGAAACTTAGTACCATATTTAAACCCCAAATGGATGGTCAAGAGGAACGCACCATGCAAACCATAAAAGAAATGTCGAAAGCGCACGTCATTGACTTCAAAGATAATTCTGATGACCACCTACCTTTGATAGAATTCCAATACAATAATAGCAATCATTACGGCATTTCTATGGCACCACTTGAGACACTTTCTGGTAGGAGGTGTTCGGTCTCTGGTTGGGTGGTTTGACGTTGGTGAATATGCACATCTTTGTCTCGAGGTTATAAATGAGTCCATGGGAAAAGTTTGAATGATAAGAGATGGGTTAATAACAACCTATAGTCTGAAAAAGTCATATGCCGATAATAGAAGAAGGAACCTTGAATTTGAAGTAGGGGATTGGGTATACTTGAAGATTTCACCCATGAAAGGGGTGATGATATTCGGTAAGATGGGGAAACTTAGTCCCCAGTATGTGGGCCCATATGAAATTTTAAAGCGAGTTGGTAAAGTTGACTATGAGTTGAAATTGCAAAATTAATTAGCGCTGGTTCACCCTGTGTGTCCAGTTTCTATGCTCAAGAAATGTGTAGGTGACCCGGTGTCTATTCTGCCGTTGGAAGGTCTAGGAGTGAATGAGAACCTTTCTTATGAAGAGGTTATAGTTTAGATCTTAGATCTTCTATTCATGAAATTGAGGAATAAAGAGGTTTCATCCGTAAAAGTCCTATGGAGAAACCATCTAGTTGAGGGTGCAACATGGGAGGTCTAGGTTTACATGAAGTCCCGCTATCCTCATCTCTTTCCTCTTACTCCTAGACAAAGTTGAGTTTATTAGTTACTCCAAATTTAATATAAATTCAGAGTCATATGTGTTTGTGACCATGATATGAATTCGTTGTATGTGCATACGCAAGTAAAAATTCATGCTTAGATAGAGTTCTCATGAATTATGTCGTTATGGTTAACTTGCACATATATGTACTGTGTTGTATTGTATTCATGAGAGTTGTATAGTTGAGGGTGCAACATGGGAGGTCTAGGTTTACATGAAGTCACGCTATTCTCATTTCTTCCCTCTTACTCCTAGACAAAGTTGAGTTTATTAGTTACTCCAAATTTAATATAAATTAAGAGTCATATGTGTTTGTGACCATGATATGAATTCGTTGTATGTGCATACGCAAGTAGAAATTCATGCTTAGATAGAGTTCTCATGAATTATGTCGTTATGGTTAACTTGCACATATATGTAGTGTGTTGTATTGTATTCATGAGAGTTGTATTGTGCATACTTTATCTTGTTCTTAAAATAAATAATCATGTAAACTCTATAAAATGTTTATATTGAGCTCATATGGAAATTGTAAAGGTAGTTCCTCCTTATGTGATATGAAATGGTTAGCTCGTATTTGTCATGAATTGTGGAGTAAGTTCCTATTGAGAATTCCTCCTATGAATTGTGACTCAATATGTTGTTTTTGGAATGGTAGTATTGAGTCCTTTTATTTTCCCTATAAGAGGTTTAAGTTGTCATTTGCGAACGAATGTTCCTAGGGGGGATATTGTAATACTGCAAAAATCCAATGACCTAAACTAGAGCCTCACGTACTGAATAATGTATCAAATGATATTTCCAGACCAATACTAATATAATAAACTTGATTTAGAAGTATTAGAACCTAAGCATCAAGGGACGACCATGATATTTAGAAACTAATGAAATGGATCTAGTAAATGTCCTTAGATATTGTGAAGGTTTGGGAGTATGGTATGAAGTCTAAAACTTGAAAAAATTCATTTAACAGGCAAAATAATGTGTATAGGATAAAAAATTCAATGTCCGACCCACAAGGACCACCCTAGGGGTCCTTGAGAAGGACCCAAAGATTGGCAAACAAGTTGTCTAAGGCAGTAAGACATTTCACTTACATGAAACCAGTCTGAGTCGCAGACTTTGTTCATCAAGGAACAAAATTGTTAGTCCGCGTCACAGACACGTTGCAGACTCTACTGTCTCATAGATAATTTGGAAAGCATGTAGGACAAGCTCCGTGACACAGACTTCTTTCCCGACGAAAATTTTGAAATTTTGAAATCAAGTTTGACTTCACCATAAAATAAAATTAAGTGAGGGTTAGTTTTGATATTTTAGGGGAGGGTTATAAATTGATTTTAAATCCATTTTACACAACAATTTTCCACAAAAATCAAATTCCCAAATCAGAACTCAAAAGCTATCCCTTCGGTCTACATTCTCTCTCTACCCAACCTCCATTGAAGAAGCTTTAAAGCTTGAAGATGAAGACCAAATTCCCAAGTTCTCTACTCAATGTGGCTAAATTTTTGGTTAATGTATGGTTTATTTCACTATATTCCTTTCCCCAAGAGGTCCATTCAAAGAGATTTTTAAACTTCCACAAAGTATAGTTTTACTCTATGCATGAGTCTTATTTGAAAATGAAAATAAATAATCAATCTTGATGAATTATGATCAATTAATTTTGTTTAAGGTTATATTTATGGTTAATTCTTTTTATTTACTAAAGATTCCCATGGACCCACGTCTTTCCTCAATATCATGAAAACGTTGAATTGATATAGTGAGTTTTGAGAATGATGAATATATTGTTAAATTATGCAATTGCTTCTTGAATTACCTTTTTTTGTTTATTCATTATGTTTTGTTTATTCATTATGCATTCTTGGATGATTGAATTATGAAGTCTTATTAATGGGCACGAAGGTATGGATGTTAGTTTGTTCTTTCTTGAAATCAATTATGTAAGATGAACTTGGATAGTACTGATGTTGTAGCTAATATGTTGTTGTGGTGTTGATGAAAATGTTCCCTCATCCTTAACCCTACAATCTTCAATTAGCTATGAATTATGAATTTATGTTTGTAAGGTTAGTTATATGATTGAATGGTAGTTCTCGTGATTATAATGAATGGTAGTTCTCGTGATTATGATCACCTATGAGCTATTATGATAAGATATTTGCATAAGGGTATAATAAAGAATAATGTGAACTTATTTGATTACTAAATATGATTACTAAATGGAATAGATGCTTAGCACCGAAAGGGCATTTAAATGAGATGGGGGGTCTCACGTTTAGTATGTTTGGCTCCCCACATGGGTTTCCTTACGTTTAGCAAGTCTGCAATCTTAATGAATATGTTGTCTCATGAGATTGTCACGACCGGAAAGCACCCCCTAGAAGTTAGGGAGAACCCTCGTTTCCTGACCGGGCGTACTTGACCCTTTGGAGTCTTGTACAAGCCTTCAACTGACATTCATTACATAAGACATGAAAAGTAGTGTGAAATTAAAACTTTTCAAGGCATTTGATATAAAAAGAAATATTTTATACATACTAATAAAATCTCATTAATACAATCCAAACTTAAAGACACGCCATAATTAACTTAGGGACACGACCCTTTACATTGAAAGGAATACATAATAATTCTTTAAATAAGAAATTAAGAGACGGACTATGCCCTCGAATATGTGAGGACATACTTTGTCTTAAAATGCACTTTCCCAAGCTCCACCTTCTAGACTTCAACCTTCAAAAGGCTTCCAACCTATATTTATAGTATAGAAAAGTATGGGAATAATACAAATAATGTACTAAGTATGACATATGCAAAAAATGCAAAAACAGACATTTTAGTAAAATAACATTTCATACCAAATAAAATATAACATTCATGAATTTAGAAACAAATAAACATGAGAACCATCATTTAAAACTTAAAGATAAACTCACATAATTTTAACCAAAAAGTGGCATTTGCAGTAACTTCCAAAAACTTACAGTGAACTCCAACTAACATTACAGTGAACAAATTGGAACTTTAACAATGAATCATTTAAGACATTCACAATGAATTATCCTACTCTAAATGAGTAGACTTCCAAGGCCAAGCGCAAGAGAAAGTGAACTCATTTCCTGTAAGAGTCTCCCTACCTCGGGATTATCCTAAGTCTCACTAAGGTAAGACATAAAGGAAGTATGCATATGCCTTCTTCAATACAAAACAAAGCAATCCTCTAGACTACCCCTTTCGTCTTACTCAACTCAGGAGAAACAAGCCCCTCAATTAATGGCAAGATATTAAAAGACACCCAACAAACCACCAAAGTCTTCCTTTTTGGGAATCTCTAGTTAGTGCAATGAGTAGATAGTGTCTCATACCACCACCTACCCTAAGTAGTACATTATTTTAGAATGTTTGTCACCAAGTCTACCCTTTCGGAATGTCCTACCTAGTGCAATCAGTAGATAGCGTCTCATACCACCACCTATTCTAAGTAGTACGTTCTTTTAGAAGACTTGGTTCAAACAATTCTTTTGGGGGGGAGTTGTCTTAACCGACAATAGACCATGAGACTAGACATGAAATCTCGATACTAACCCCTATGGGATGAGGGATCCTCACTTGCATAGAGTAAGGTCATACTTCTCTGCTTCTACATGGATTTTCCAATAGCTACACCTATGTGGGCACATATTTAAGGAATAAAGAGATTGCTACTAAGTAACTTATTCTGTAATAACGAGGGGTACTCATCTCAAGAGTTACTTTGGGAGTAAAACTTCTCAACTCACGAAGTCTACTCCACCTCTCCTTCATATCCTCTCGGTGCTAGGCATAACTCCCCAAGGATTTTCAATATTGTAATCTATAGGTTAAGGATAACTAGTGAATACCATATGTTAACTCAAGAAGGGCATTCATCCTCTAACCTATCGTGGAAAGCTCATTAGGAATAGTGGGGTTGCTACTAGAAACTTCATCTCCACTCATGAAGAGTGTCCACCCCAAAACTTGCCTTTTACTCAAATTAGCATTATACATTCTTTTTAGTGCGAGTATGTGTACATTTAAGCACACCATACACATAAGGATCATTTAATTCTTATCAACTACTATACATGATTTAGACATTCATTAATCAATTCACACACTCTACAAGCTTCACATAATCATATAAGTCATCTTAGACGTAATCCTTAACATACTTCTCATAACAAGCTTCATAAAACACTTAACAAGAATAACTTCATTTAAGTATACTATCTAGCCTATTTCACATAATAGCGTCATAAGGCACATTTAACAAGATTAGCATCATTTTCATCTTATATCACATAACAAGCCTTCATGGCCTCATTCACAATAAACAAGTAACTTCACATTCATACGATTCAAATGAACACCGCTACCAAGAAGATGGACCATACCACTCAAGAGCATTTCGAAATTCAAACTAAACAACATAACCAACTTACCATTTATTCCAAGCTTTCATCACCTATAACCTTTTTCTCAATATTTTGCAATAATAAAGCCCTTTGTGCAGTAGCTAAAAAACAATAACAACAATAAGAAACCAAAGATCAAAGACTATCATTCTCATGGTCATTTAACCCATTTCTTAAGTCAACATTAGATGAAAACCTTTAACATGATTTCATTGAAGTTTTAAACTTAAAATCATCAACTAACACTAGAAATACCATTACAAATTCATTAGAAAACTTTTCATACAAGACCCATATTTAGAGTTTAAGATAGTAGAAACTAGGGTTGATAACCCCTTTTGAAAAATTAATTTGAAGGGACTCCTTGAATGGATTAGAGTTAAAGGATAAATACCATACCTCACATTTAATAAATAAAAATGATTTTTATGAAGAAACAACCATCAACAACCCTCCTAGCACTCCTTGACTTCTATCTTCCATGGAGTTTTGAGATAGAACTCTAACAGAGAGGGGTTTCGAGTTGTAGGAATAGGGGTTGTAATGAGTTCTTAAGGTGTACAACACTTTAATATACCAAATAAACACTAAAACTAATGTCATAGGGTCATAAAATACTTGAGGTGAACTTACCAAACACCCCAAGCCAAGGCATTCCACTTAACAGTTTTGTAGACCTCACAAAGGAAACCTAACCAACGGACCGTTGGTGGGGTCTCATGGGTTTACACATAGCTCCAAATGAAGCCTGGCCATCCTGACTTGCAGGTAAAGCGACTCCCTAGGTCGACGTACCATTGGTTGACCAACAGACCTTCCTCAAGGTCGTCGTTTGGTAAGTGCTTTGGCAGTTTGGTCCATGTGTTGGGCCCTTCATCTAGGGCCCCTTGTGGGACCTATTTGGGGTCATGCCCGGATATTAAACCTCTAAACTAAGTCGTATAGGTCTTGGGAACATCTCATGACCATTTCAAGCAAAAAGAACACATAAAACTCACTCAAACATCTCAAGACATACAGGCGCTACCTAAGGCACCCCTTTCGAACGTCATGGACGTTCTTTGACGTTTGACGTCCAAACTTTACCAAACTTCACACAATGACTAAGAACACTTAAGTAACTCATTTTAAAATTCATATTAAATAAGGAAACACTCATGAAAATCTAGTTCAACTTAGTTGATTTTGGGGAATTACATTATCCCCCACTTCGAATAACATTTGTCCTCGAATGACACTAAACTTTAAGAACAACATGGACTAACTTAGAACCACATAACACAATTAAATCATGGCAAACACACTCAAAACCAAAGCATAAACTATTAAGGAGCACCATTTCAGAGTTTCAAACACTTAGTACATAAGCAACTCTTTGCAAAACTTCAAAATTGAAAAAACACACACTTAACCTTCTTCTATGGAACTACCTTCACCAACATGAAACATGTTAATATGTAACACTTTTTCACATTGAAACTTCAATCAAAGGCAAGACAATTTTTTTGAAAATTAAAAAATCCTACACTCAACATCACTGGAACATCATTAAGCATGCTTAAGCTTCAAATTTTCATTCTTTGAGCAATTCATCAAGAAGGCATGATCATATGAAGTATAATACCATATACACTCATCTTACAACACATTGAAACCATAATTCATGAAAATGCAATTTTCTCAAAAATTTGGACTTCATTACAGTGAATTCAAAACATCAATACGTCACGTGCTTAAAAAATTCATAATCCACCTTCCAAGCAGCTTTATTGAGATTGAATGACAATATGAGGGGCCAGAGCACCCTAACTTACTGCAAAGAGACTAGGTAAGTTTCACTAATTAGAATATGAGTGTAGCATCCTATACTACCACTCCCACTTAGTGACCCTTGAGGATTCTCTTGGACTAAGTACATTACATGCCATTTTACTCAACTCACACTCCCCCACTTAGGGTAAAGCCATCGTCAAGGACTCATACTTCAAAGAACCATTATGCCTGTCACAAGGTAGGAACTCACACTACCCTCAACTCATGCACATCAAGATTAAACATCAACCTTACAAGTTAAACATAGCAATTTCAAGCCTAAAATAACTCTCTTAAACATCACTTCATTCAACTCTTAGGCATCACTTAACTCAAATTCATGGAACAAAACTTCCTCACTAGATACCATCTTAGTGTAAGACTACACCACAACATCCACCAATCACAAGAACAACTATGAACCATTAGTCACACAAGAGGGTTGCCCTCAACTCCTACAAAATCTCACATTCTCTCAAGATTTCCTCAAATTCACACCCTAAAGCATATCTACCATCATTGAGCATATTCAAAAGACAACTCATTTATTCTCAAAAGTGCTTTATTCATTCTTATAACTCCTACTATACAAAAAACTTTATCACCATAAAGTTTCTCATCGTAACACTCCCAATCACACCAAGCCATAAATGGCATGACAACCAAAATTTAAAAACTTACCTTTACATATACTCTTTTAGCAACAAAATCATCATAACATCAAAATTCACCTTTTCTCTCCCTCAAATTTAGAAACATCTCCCTTTCCAAGCAGTCACACCTAGAAGACCACAGGACAAGGGAAAACAATAGAGAGAGACCTTATGGAGTTAAGCTTTATGGCATTATTCAAAAGTAATTAAAAAAGTGAAACTCTATCATCCTATAGCCTCTTGTCCATGGATGTTTCGTGACTCACACCAATGACCAAGACGTAGCTTGTGAGACTTTTGGACCTCAAACTATTTCTCCAAACCTTATGCTCCGATACCAAGTATCTCACGACCTGTAAGCAGCCCCTAGAAGTTAGGGAGAACCCTCGTTTCAAGACCAGGCGTACTTGACCCTTTGGAGTCTTGTACAAGCCCTTCAACTAGCATTCATTACATAAGACATAAAAAGTAATGCGGAATTAAAACTTTTCAAAAGATTTGATATAAAAAAGAAATCTTTTATAAATACTAAGAACATCTCATCATCACAAGCCAAACTTAAAGACACAAAATAATTAACTTAGGGACACGGACCTTTACATTGAAAGGAATACATAATAATTCTTTAATTAGGAAATTAAGAAACTGACTATGCCCTTGAATATGTGAGGACATACTTTGTCTTAAAAGGAACTTTCCCAAGCTTCACCTACTAGACTTCAATTTTCAAAATGCTTCCAACTTATACTTATAGTATAGAAAAGTATGGGGTTAGTATAAATAATGTACTAAGTATGGTATATGCAAAAATATGCTAAAAGAGACATTTTAGTAAAATAACATTTCATGCCAAATTAAGCATAACATTCATGAATTTGGAATCAAATCAACATGAGAACCATCATTTAAAACTTAAATATGAACTCACATAATTTTAACCAAAAGTATGCATTTACAGTAACTTCCAAAAATATACAGTGAATAAATTGGAACTTTATCAATGAATCATTTATGGCATTCACAATGAATTATCCTATTCTAAAGTAGTGGACTTCCAAGTCCAAGCGAAAGAGAAACTGAACTCATTTTTTGTAAGAGTTTCCTTACCTCGAGATTATCCTAAGACTCACTAAGGTAAGACATGAAGAAAGTATGAATATGCCTACTTCAATTCACACCAAAGCAATACTCAAGACAACCTCTCTTGGCTTACTCAACTCGGGAGAAACAAGCCTCTCAATCAATGGAAAGACATTAAAAGACACCTAACAAACCACCAAAGTCTTCACTTTCGGAATGAATACTTAGTGCAATGAGTAGATAGCGTCTCATACCACCACATACCCTAAGTATTACATTCTTTTAGAAGGTTTGGCAGCAAGTATTCCCTTTTGGGAGGCCCTACCTAGTGCAATGAGTAGAGAGCGTCCCATACCACCACGTACCGTAAGTAGTACATTCTTTTTGAAGACTTAGTTCAATCAATTTTTTTGTGTTGAATTTTCTAAAATGATATAGACCATGAGAGCTAGACATGGAATCCCAATACTCACTTGCCTAGAGTAACGTCATACTTCTTAGCTTTTACATGACTTTTCCAAGGATAAGGAGATTGCTACTAAGTAAATCATTCTCTACATACGAGGAGTACTCATCTCAATACGCACTTTGGGAATACAACATCTCAACTCACAAAGTGTACTCCGCCGCTCCTTCATATCCTCTCGGTGCTAGGCATAACTCCCCATAGATTTTCAAGATTGCAATCTATAGGTTAAGGATAACTAGTGAATATTACATCTCAACTCACAAAGGCCATTCATCCTTCAACCTATCTTGGAAAGCTCACTAGGAATAGTGGGTTTGCTACTAGACACTTCATCGGAACTCACGAAGAGTGTCCACCCCAAGTTACTTAAATTAGAAAAACATACATTATTTTAAGTATGAGTGTGTGTTCATGTGAGCACACTTGCACATAAGTATCATTTCAATCTTATCAACTTCTATACATGATTTAGACAGTCATTCATTAATTCACACACTCTACAAGCTTCACATAATCATATAAGTCATCTTAAACATAATGCTTTACATACTTCTCATAACAAGCTTCATAAAACACTTAACAAGAATAACTTCATTTAAGCATAATCTCTAGCCTATTTCACATAATAGCCTCATAAGGCATATTTAACAAGAATAGCATAATTTTCGTCTAAATTCACATAAAAAGCCTTCATGGACTCATTCACAATAAATAAGTAACTTCACATTCATACAATTCAAATAAACACTACCATCAAGAAGATGGATAAATAAGTAACTTCACATTCATACAATTCAAATAAACACTACCATCAAGAAGATGGATCATACCACTTAAGAGCATTTCAAAATTGAAACTAAAAACATAACCAACCTACACTTTGATCCAAGCTTTCATCACCTATAACATTTTTCTGAATATTTAACCATAATAAAGCCCTCTGGGCAGTAGCTAAACAACAATAACAACAATAAGAAACCAAAGCTCAAACACTACCATTTCATGCTCATTTAACCCATTTCTTAAGCCAACATTAGATGAAAATCTTTAACATGATTTCATTGAAGTTTAAACCTTAAAATCATAAACTAACATTAAAAATACCATTATCAATTCATTAGAAACGTTTTCATGCAAGACCCATATTTAGAGATGAAGATAGTAGAAACTAGGGTTGTAAACCCCTTTTAAAAATTAATTTGAAGGGACTCTTTGAACGGAAGAGAGTTCAAGGATGGATACCATACCTCACATTGAAGAAATAGAAATTATTTTTTATGAATAAACAACCATCAACAGCCCTCCTAGCATTTCTTGACTTCTAGCTTCCATGGAGACGTGAGAGAGAATTCTAAGTGAGAGGGGTTTTGGGTTTTAGGAAGAGGGGTCTAAAATGATGTCTTAGGGTTTAGAAAAATTTAATAATAATAATAATAAAATTTAAAAAATAATATCCTAGGTTCAGAAAAGACTTGGGGTGAATTTACCAAACACCCCAAGCCAAGGGAGTCCACTTAACAGTTTTGCAGATCTCACAGAGGAGACCTAACCAACAGACCATTTGTGCATCAACGGACCATTGGTGGGGTCTTGTGGGTTGAAACTTAGATCCAAATGGATGCTGGACACCCTCACTTTCAGTTCCAATCTACGCCCTAAGTCGACGAACCGTTGGTGGACCAAGGGACCGTCCTTAGGGTCGTCACTTGGTCACTGCTTTGGCAGTTTGCTCCAACTCTTGGGCCCTTCAAAGGGCTCCTAGTAGGTCCTATGTGGGGTCGTGCCGGGACGTTAAACTCGTAAACCAAGTCTTCTACATCTTACGAACATCTCATGCCAGTTCCAAGCAAAAAAAACACATAAAACTCACTTAAACAACTCAAGACACACAAGCGCTACCTAAGACACACCTTCTGAACGTCATGGACGTTCTTGGATGTTTGACCTCCAAACTTGACCAAACATAAAACACTGCCTAAGAACACTAAAGTAGCTCATTTTAATTTCAAATTAACTCAATAAACACTCATGATTCTCTAGCTCACCATAGTTAATTTCAGGCGTTACAGAGATGGAAACCCCCACTTTTAGAAAGTAGGGGTTTCTAGTAACAATCTCCTTGATCCTTAACTATGTTCCGCCTAAGACTCTAGATTGGTGGATCCACCTATATAGATATGTACGAATGGCTACACCTTAAACAAGTGTTAACCCACTCTTTTTGGTGTGGGAGTAGAACACTGGATTCCATATAACTCACATGGTCTAATATAGGTTATTGAAACCTCTTTCCCTAATGTAGAAGTAAAAAAATAAAGCAAACACATGGATTCTTATTAGGTCTTCTCTTGATGGTTTTTTTGAATAGTGTAAGGGAGAGTATGAGACGTATCTTACTCATTCCACTCATGGTATCCTACGAGATGGTTCTAGTGGTGTTCTTTTATGGTTGAGTTGAGTATGAATTGTATATGTTAAAATATATATATAATCCTTGTGAATAAAAGATGTTATGATGAAATACTATGTTATGAAGGTTTGTATAAAGTGGGTTTCTTAATTTGATACTTAGGTTTGGATAGGGTTATGGGATTATATTCTTTGCATTAAACAAGTATTGCTTGAGTCGTCTCTATGTTGGGATGTTATTATGTTGTGTTGGCTTATGATGCTTACCTTATGGGTATGTTGGATTTACTTGATAAAAGCATGTTTTTGACTAAAATGTCCTCTTGTAAGTGCATGATTGAATTTTATACATATAAGCCATATTTAGTATGAGTGATGTACTAACCCATATTTCATAACTTTTTCCTAAAAAATGTAGGTTAGTGACATTGAGGATTGATGGTCGCTCGTCACGTATACTTTGAAGTTGATTCTCTAAGTTGGTGAGTCGTCAAGAACAAAGATGAAGCCTATGTTCTAGCTTTCTAGTTTTGTTAATCTGTAAAGATAATATTGTAAATTCTAATTCGAGTTATTCTCATCGATGTATGGGCTACGTCCCAATTTTTTATATTCTTATGTTAGATGGTATTATGTGAAGAACATAGATTTTATTTTCATATATGAAGAGAAATTGAAATTCTAAAGTAAAAGTTTTAAATTTTCCGCATTTTTATTCTTAGATACATTCTCTGATTGATGTTAAGGGATTGTCTAAGTCCTATTCGAGGAAGAAGACACCGGTAACGTCTAGGGGGTGCTCCCCAGTTGTTATGTTTTCAAACCCGTCATGCCTAGGTACAATCTAAGTTCTCTATTCAAATGAAAGCACTTATGATCAATCATAAAAGACAACTAACATCTTTATGTTTGGTCAACATCTATTCTCTTCTTCACCCTATGAATTAAAAGGTACATACTACCCTCCAAGTCAACCATAGAGATAAAATTAATCCCAACTTATGGAATAAATTCCCTTCTTACCTTTTTCCAACTCTTAGAATAGGTTCATATGCTAACTAATCATGAGTCCTATAGATTCTCCCATTAAGTAGCATTGTTCACAATTTCCTTACAAGGTAAACACATTATCTTCCCTTCTTGGGGTTAAGCCTGTACAAATACTCCAATCAACACAAGGAAAACAGTAGATCCTTATCCATGTAAAAAGAGAAACTTTCAACTCTTACCATTTATATATCACATTCCTCCAAAAATCCTCGGGTCTACACCATAAATTTCTAATATCATTGTACATAATCATAAAGCAACTCTTTATCGCAAAAAGTATTTCATTTAGCCATAACAATTCTTAACATACTTGTACTGCATCATAACACAAATTCTCAATTTAAATCCTCAAATATCATTGGTCACATATTTCCATAAATGGGAGAACATGAAAATATTCTAAATCCACCTTCACATATACTCATCTAGTCACAAAACCATAATAAACATCAAAACTCACCTTTTCCTTCCACAGGCCTTAAGACATCACCCCTTCAAAGCAATCATATCTAAAATTTCACCGGACAAGGCAAATAAGAGAGAAATCATATATATTTAATCTCTAAGGCTTGATACAAGAGTAATGAAGAAAGTGAAACTTTCATAGTCTTATACCCTCTCGCTCATAGATGCATAGCGACTTACACAAATGAAAATTACTCTACTAGACGTGGAAGTGTGAGACTTTGTACCCTTATACCATTTGTATAACCTCATGCTCGGATATCAAGTTTTTCATGATAGGAAATCACCTATAGCAACCCTAAAATGAACTAGGTTGAACTAGAGCATTGCTAGTGTTTATTTAGTTAATTATGTGTTAAACTATGTTTTCTGATGCTAATAGGCAGTGTGTAAGGTTTTGTTGAGTTTGGAAGTTAAACGTCCAAGAACGTCCATGACATTCGAATGATGTGCCTAGGAATGTGCTTGTGTGTCTTAGTATGTTTTGGCAATATTTTACGTGTTCATTTTAGTTTGAAATGACGTGAAGGGACCCTAGGACCTCGATGACCATGTATACGAGTTTAAGGTCCGGGTACAACTGCTGCTACGACCCACGACGGGCTCTATAAGCCTATCTCATATACAGGATGCTGTGAAATAGTGGCAAATGACGACCACAGGGGACTGAATGCTCTTCAAACGGTGGCCGGCAACCTTGGGCATAAGTTGCACTTACAAGGTATGCATAGCCTGAAAAAGGGATAGGCTCATACACAAACAATAGACCCCAACAAAGGGGCGTCGACTGGATGATGGTCTGTCGTTTGTAGGTCGTTGGTTGAGCCTACAAAAGCTGTTAAAAATCTTACAAGGCTTGGGGTGTTTGGTAAATTCACCCCAAGTATTTGATGAACCTAGAATATTTATTTTAGGGTGTTTAGGGTATTTTATGTTTGTTTGAAGTCTAGACCTAATATTAGACCTCATTTTCAAATATTCAAAACCCCTCCTCAAGAAAGACTCTCCCAAACTCCATTGTAGATAGAACTCAAGGAAGGGATAGTGTTGAAGGTTTTGGACGTTTTCTTCATAAAAAATTCGTGGGTTTATTCTCACTGAGGGATGGTAGTAATCCTTGAATCTTCTTTTATTCAAGGAGCCACTTAAAAGAGATTTCAAAAAGGGTTTGTAACTAAAACTTCGTTATTCCTTGACTCTAAGTGTGGGTCTTTGCATGAAAATGTTGTAATGATTAATTTAAGTCATTGTTAGTGTTATTTGATAATTTTTAAGGGATAATGCCCAAGTACCCCCTCAACCTATGCCCGAAATCTCAGAGACACACTTATACTATACTAAGGACCTATTACCCCCCTGAACTTATTTTATTAATAATTTTTTACCCTTTTTTAGCTTACGTGGCACTATCTTGTGGGCCCAACGATGATTGACTTTTTTTCGAACTAGTACCACGTAGGCTAAAAAGGGGTAGAAAATTACATATAAAATAAGTTCAGGGGAGTAATAGGACCTTAGTATAGTATAAGTGTGTCTCTGGGATTTTGGGCATAGGTTGAGGGGGTACTTGGGTATTTTCCCAATTTTTAATGTTAAAACTTCAATGAAACTATGTTTATGCTTATTATCAACTTTTGGTATATGAAGTAGGTTCATTGTTTTTAGCTAGAAAATGTTAGAGTTGAGTTTATTTTGATGAATTTTGGGTTAGATACTGCCTATACATGTTATATTATGTTGATTTGATGAAATATTTATGGAAGGTGATGAATGCTTGACGGTACTGTAAGTTGCTCCATCTTCTATAGTTTCAATTGAAATGTTCTTGACTGGTATGACCCACCTTGGTGTTGTATTTACTTGAATTATATGAAAATATATTTTCATGTGTATTGTGAGTATGGCCTTGAAAGTATAGTATGTGACGTAATGTAATGATGATGATGATATTTAAGTTGATATGCTTTATGAAGCGTGAATGGTATGAATTGTAAAGACTATGTTAAATGAAGTATGTGCATATGTGAATAATGATAATTTGTGAAATATTAATAATGAAGATGTAATCATGTTTAGAATTCAATTATGAAAATGGTGATTATGTGAAAGTTTTGCGCACCTGTAAAAACTCACAAACTTGAAATGAATGAATGAATCTAACGAATGTGAATGGGGGTTTGTAGGGTGGACACTCTTCGTGAGTAGATAATAAGTGTCTAGACCACTCCCTACTCTTCCAATAATAATCTAGTAATGAAAAGGGGAATTTGAGGGTGAACTCTCTTTGTGAGTTGAGATGAAGAGTTCAGTACAAACCTCACTATTACAAGAGATTTGTAAAATATGTTGGAGGTCTGATACCTTTCATGCGTTGAGATGTGGTGTTCCATTGTGACCTCTAGGAATAAGTACCCTTCATGAGTTGAGGTTTGGTGCTAATTATTTATCCATTGACCTATAGTAAATGAATATTTAAGACTCCGTGGGGGCGTTATGCTTAGCACCGAGAGGATATGAACAAGAGGTGGTTACACTTCGTGAGTGGAGATGTCGTACCCAATGTACCTCTTGATATGAGTAATCTTCGTTAGTAGAGAATAAGTTACTTAAAAGAAATATCCTATCCCTTAACTATGTGCCCGCATAGGTATATCTATTGTAGATTCCATGTAAAGGCTATGAGAATGACCCTACCCTAGGCAAGTGGGTATCCCTTATCCGATAGGGGTCAATATTGGGATTCCATGCCTATATATCATGGTCTATGTTGGTTAAACCTATCCCCACAAAAAGAATGCAATTAACTAAGTCTTTTAGAGAGTGTACTACTTAGGGATGGTGGTGGTATGGGATGCTATCTATCCGTTGCACGAGTACGCACTTGAAAGGGGAGTCTTGGTATGTCTTTATAGGAATTGTATGAATGAGTTATTATGTGATGTAAATGAGTTATGTGACTTAAGTCTAATGTTTATAAATCATGTTGAAGTTATGTCTTGTATGATGAATTTTATGACTGACTAATGTAGTGTGTTTGATCTAGGGGAAACCTCAAGGAGCACTTAGTGGGAGTAGTGTATGGGATGATACCCTCACATTGCACCTTGTGTAACTTGGGTGTTCTATTGTAGAAGGGTACTTATGTGAAGTCCTTAAATGTATGTATCTTCCTTATTGTCTTTAATGTTGAGTGTGGGCTTGTTACCCTTTTGAAGTCAGCCTATGATTGTTACTCTTAAGGATCACTTGGGTGTGTATTGAAGGGATTGTATGGGCGGTTCCATCATGTCTAAAAGTAGTGAGTGTTAGGATAACCTTGGTTAGGGAAACTTCAGGGTAAATGAGTTCATTGTAAGTTGAAGTGAAAAAAGTTCACTATAATGATTTTTGAGTTCACTGCAAAGTGCTTCTTTGTGCTAAAATTATGGAAGTTATATTCTATGTGAAAATTAATAATTATATGTTATATTACTTATATATTTATGAAGGTTTTACTTAATTAGCATGAAAGCATATTTTTTCCACTAAAATGTCCTCTGTTGCATGTTTTTGAATAAGTTATACTTAGTTCGATGTTTGTACTAACCCCATACTTTTGTATACTCTATAAGTGTAGGTTGGAGGCAAGTGGAAGTCTAGAAGGAAAGCTTGGAAACCAACTCTCTCAAAATTTGGTATGTCCTCATATATTATAGGACATAGTCTTTATTTGTTTAGTTCTTCTTTAAGACTTGTATAAGACATATTATGTATTTTCTTTCAATGTAAAGGGTCGTGTCCCTAAGATATTTAAGTTGTCTCTTTAAGCTGGCTTGTGAGAAGAGACTCCTCTTTAGTATTTACGAAAGATATTTTCTTATTATTATTAATATCGTGAAAAGTTTTAATTCTAAACTACTTTTGTGTCTTATGTAATGAATGATAGCTAAGAGGCTAGTACAAGAACTCCAAAAGGTCAAGTACGCCTTGTTTCAACTCAATGGTTTCTCCTTTCTTCGAGGGGGTACTTGCGGGTCGTGATAGTAACCCTCAGAAGCAACAAAACGTACTTCACCTCTCGGAGGTCTCATACAAGCAATTAACTTTTCAGTCATCACATTGTCATAAAATTAGCAGAAAATTTAAAACTTTTCATGCCATAACACGAGACTAAAATGTCACTTCATTTAGAAACCATTAGTAAATATATAGGACACTAAGTCTCGTCTTACCATCTTAGACATAACTCCAATAGAATAGAATAGGGACACCACCTTAAACAACATAAAAGAATATTCTATACCATTACATGAACTTAACTAAACTCTTAACATGAAGGTCCTCGAATCATTAAGGACACTCCTAAACTTGTGAATAGCTATCCAAGTTCTTCATTTTAGGAAGGATACTCTAGCCATTACCACCTACACTTTGGGTAAATAATGAAGAAGAATAATGTTAGTAAAAGAATTCAGTAAGTACGATAACCATGCAAAAACATTATATTAAAGAGTACATTTAGTTAGAAATCATGCATTAAGCCTTTTAATGATACTTTTAATAAACATTGGATAGAATAAGCACAATATAGTTTACATATATCATATTGACATGGATACTATTCATAACAACACATAAAGCCATATATCACATTTAAGACACATTCAATATCTTCATAGAATTACCTTTATTTTTATCTTAACTCATTCACCCAAGACATTCCTTAAGTAATATTTAGTGCAATGCATGAGTAGTGCCCCACTCCACCATTCATACCAAAGTGTACCTTAAGGTCACCAAGGTGAACATTTATAGAACCTCCATCAATTAAAGCATATCCATTCATAAGTACATAGAATATTACGAAATACAACCTATAAGAACTACCACCTAATACAACCCCAAGTCATACTAGTGCAATGTGCAAGTATAATCCCCTAATACTATTCACACCAAGTGTTCTTATGAAGTCACCTAGACTTAGGCACATCAAATTCAATACGATGCAACACATGCATTTAACCTTAGACATAAGGCCAACATACTTCATAGACTCATATAAGAACTCATTTGATTTTTAACATCTTATTCATAAATAACACATTTAGTCTTTGTTCTCATTTCAAGACAAAATACAAGTCAATACTATAATTATCCCTAAATGAAAAAATAGTCAACATTGCATATTCAGAGTTCATTTCATCAATACATCTTAAGACCTTAATCATAACCCAATCTAAACCTACTAGAGCAATTTATATGTGAAACCCCATAACCTCACACATACAAAGTAAACCAACAAGGAGATCACAATCAATACGTAGACACATTAAGACCAACACTATGCATATCATTATAAATGTATGCTACTAGGGTTTTTCTAAATCCCAAGTTTGATTAGAATAGAAGAGAAGAGACAAAAATATCATTTACCCAATTATTCAATATATTCACTCACTTAGCTATCAAAAAAAAATATTTCCTACCAGGACCTTCATCCGAATTTTCTAGCATAGAAACAGAACTTGTTTTGCTCACCAACAATCGGACCATTATAAGGATCTTTCCTGACATTTCTTCCTTTAGTAGCAATAGTAGGAAAATATCTGACCTCGTGCTATTTCTTCCAAAATTCATAACACTCACTAGTACCGGCTACACACTTCCCAAAATATTTCATACCATAATTTGAGAAAGTAGGTTAATAAAGTTGGGGGCCACCACCTCTTTCATAGTAAGCCTTGGGAGCACCAGGAACATCTTGATTTGGAACCCTCTTCTTAAACATAAGTTGACCTTGCTCATCGGTTGTTCCCTTCTTCCCCTCTTCACATCTCTACCCCTTCACACTATCATAGACTTCTTAATGGATTGAGCATACACAATAAGCCTAGATAGAATCATTTTATCATGGAGCATTGTCGTACTATACTCTTCCATCAAAAGAACAAAAACACCGGTGAAGAACCTACTCATAGAATCGAAAGATGGAACATAGTTGGACAACAAAATAAATTTTAAAGAATACTCCTCCACACTCATATTACCTTTGCTAAGGTTTATAAACTCCTCAATCTGAACCTCTTTCTTCTCAGCAAAAAGTAATTCCCAAAGAATTTTTCCTTAAACACTTCCCACTCTATAGGACCCGATTCAACCGGCCTATTGTCCTTCCATTATGTGTACCACACTTGAAAAACCTGCTTGAATTGGTATGAAGCCAACTCTTCCTTCTCCCTAAAAGATACACCTATAGCATGAACTGTCCTCTAAACCTCATCAAATAATGCTTGGGGATCCTCTCACACCTTAGAACCAAAAAATGTAGGAGGATTCATAGTCACAAAGTCCTTCCACCTATAGGTCATGGTACTCTCAAGAACATTCACCCTAAGCCCCACATCTCTATTTGCTTGAGCCGTCATGACTTAGGCTAGAGTAAGAAGAGCCCCTATAACCTCCTCATTATTTATGTTTGGGGAAACCACATGAACTTTATACCCTTGATCAATTATAAGGACTCCATCATTCACTACTCCTTCCTCCATTATTCTTGGGGGCGTTCTTCTTGTATTCACATCCTATAAACACAAGAGAAGGCATTAGAAAAAGACATATATAGATCACAACTTTATGATGCAACACAAGAGTAATGAAGAAACTAAAACTTCTATCATCCTATATCCTCTAGCTCATACATGTGTCGTGACTCACACAGATGAAAAAGACTCTACTATGTGTGGCTAATGATAATTGCTAATTAATTACTACTAAAGCTCATGTTTTATGTAATGCCTTTCTTGAGCTTGGGAAACATACATCAAGCCCTTCACTTTAAGAGACATCCTCTATTCATCCATTAGCTACACTTTGTGTAAAAATATGAAGAAAAATTGTATTAGTACAAGAATGCATTAAGTATGACAACCATGCAAAACACATGCATTTAAAGAGAGCAATTTACATAGAAATCATGCAACATGCCTTTTTAAAGAATCATCATAAACATTGGGAAAATTACACAATATAATTCACACACTTCATACAAGCATACATTATTCATGCCAACACATAAAGTCATTTACATTGCATTTAAATCACATCAATTATGTTCATAAGACTATCTTCTTTTACCATAATTCAGTAACCCCTAAGTAATCCTCAAGTAATACTTGGTGCAATGCATAAATAATATCCCATTCCACCACCCACACTCAAGCATCACCTTAAGGTCACCAAGATGAACATTCATACAACCTTCATTTACTTAAACATAAGCATTCATTGAAACATAGCATATCATGAGGCACCTACTTCATAGACCACATAGAAGACTCATTCCATGACAAGATACAAGTCAAAACTTCCAGTATCATCATAGTAAGTCAAGAGTAAACATTAGCATATTTGGACTTCATTTCATTAAGATATCATAAGAGCTTACTTATAATCCAAGTCGAAGCCATTTAGTGCAATGCACATGTGAAGCCCAATAACCTGACAAATACTAAGTAAACTCACAAAAAGACCACAAGCATCATCATTTACTTCATACATCTACATTAAGACTATGGTCAACTACATGCGTAAGTAGGACCTTCACCAAAGATAAGGTGTGTCTCAGGAATTTTGGGTATAGGCTAGAGGGGTAATTGAGTATTATCCCTATATTGAATAATCAGTTAATTAAATATATAAGTTATATAAATAACAAAATTAACTAATAATTAAATTAAAGCTATATATTTCAGATAGACTTTGAGAAACATGTCTTGTACCACTAATTCTTATAAAGTTATTTCTTAAAGTTCTTTAGTATCAATAAATTCCACAAAACCAAATGCATTCGAACATATATGTCAATAGTATAAAAACTCTTCATCATTCACTATAATAGATCGAGTTTACTTTTGGCCACAATTCAAATTCAATTACCGACATTTTCCTGAACATTAAAAATAAAATTATATGTTAGTGAAATAAATCATGTATATTTAATATGCTCAAATTCACAGTAAACCAAACCAATCCATAACAATAAAGTCACAACAAAGCATCTATGAATTAGGCAAAAAAAATCTTTTGAAAAACTACAGCTAGATGCTAATCAGAATTTAAAAGAGAAAGTTTGATAATTTTCACGATCAGACCAAATTTTCATATACCAAGAAAACTATTGGTTCCACCAAACACAAATGCTTCATGGGGTGAACAATTAGTTACCACATGACCACCAGAAAAGCTGCAAAAAGACTCAAAATAGCCACCAATTTAGGTTATAGGAACTTTTAAGAGATACAATTGACTGAAGAAAAAAATTCAGCATCTTTCGAGCTTATCATAATAAAAGATGGAGAATGTAACTTAGCACCTTTTCTAGAACGTGTATTGGCTTTGTTAAAAACTAGCCTCTAAGACCACACGGGAAGTCCGTGACCCATGTTGAAAACAAACTGCAAAACAGCAGGGAGAAATAGTAAACAGGTGCATTAAGAAGTTTTTCTATCCCTACATTTACTTGACAAGGAATCTGGCTGAATATTGTGAAACTGACCACTGAAGAACCAAAGGCACCAGAACCAGTACAGACAGTCTCATGTTTTGCAAATAACATATAATCGTGAGTGTTTCCAAAGCCACAGTTAAGAAAGGAACACATTGCATATTTTCTTATGGTCAGATATACAACAGTTGAGGCAGTTATAATAGGATTCCCCTTGTCATCATGTGCACCAGCAGGTTGAGAATTTCAAATAGAAAGTACAAGTGGCAATAACATTAAAAGAAATGGGAAACAAAAATCAGACACAAGGAAGTAGCAACAACATTAAGAGACAAGGAATCTGGCAGAATATTGTGAAACTGACCACTGAAGAACCAAGGGCACCAGAACCAGTAGAGACAGTCTCATGTTTTGCAAGTAACATATCATCGTGAGTGTTTCCAAAGCCGCATTTAAGAAAGGAACACATTGTGCACTTTCTTGTGGTCCGATATACAACATTTGAGGCATCATAAACAATCATCAATCTATACCTTGCAGTAAGTTAACTACTGTAGTAGTATGTTATAATAGAATTCCCCTTGTCACCCCGTGCACCACCATGTTGAGAATTTCAAATAGAAAGTACAAGTTACAATAACATTAAGAGAAATGGGAAACAAAAGTATGTCAGACACAAAGAAGTAGCAATAACATTAAGATCCTTCATCCTACATGACACTCTTACAAAAGAATGATGTCTCCTAAACTCATGCTAATCAATTAACCCAATCAAGAACTTATTTTATTAATATTAAAGAGCATTAAACAGTATCTCTTGAAAATTCATCATTGAGAGCAGCCCTCAACTAATATTGCAGTACATATTAAGCTTGGAACAGTGAAGAATTTGTTTAACTAACATGTTTACCATTTCATGTTTATGAATGGTACATCATTTAAAACTTATGACATAATAAAACATATAGGGTACACTAGAAACATTGATTTAGAAATTTAACGTTCAATGAATTAAGAAATTATAGTTCTATGCAAAGTCACTAAACATGAAATATAATAATTGCAATTAATAAGATAGAAACACAAGTTACTGTAGAAAAGTCTTTAAAGGTGAATTGTGCATATCCCAAACTTTGAAGCGTCTTCTTGCATTCCTCAATATTAGCTTTAATGTGTTGAACTTCATTGTGATCTTGTGATTCCACAATGTGCTCCTTATTTGAAATACATGATCCATTAGTAACTTAGCATGCCAAAATCAATGTCCATACTAGAGATTCACACATGTTTAACAAAATAACTTGCAGAATAAGAAAATAAGCATACAAGGTAACCAAACACGAAACTGTGGAAAAAGAAGTTCCATCTCCACCTGTTGTTCTGATGCCAGCAACTCAGCACACCTACAGATGTTACAACAATTACTAAGAAATGCAAAACAATCACCAACAAAACATAAATATAATGTCCAAACCCTTCTTTTCTTAAGCACAGTTGAATTTTCCACATGGTATTCAGCCATTAAGAAATACAAAGGTTCATGCAGATCATCTCGACCAAAATACTCTAATTAATAAATGTACTTACAAAAATTCAAGTAACTAAGAAAACATTGAGAGAATTTTTATATCTTTAATTCTTCGCAATATTTTTTATAAGGATCATAAGAAATCCCCACAAGTATAAAATTTACACACAAGAACTATATTCAAACACAGAAGAAATGGTAAACCATGGAGAAACCACAAAATGATATACCAACAAGGCAGAAAGATGAAAAATATCCTTAAGCCAGCTAGCGTGAGGATTTACAACATGCAAATACTTGTTGGTAACACAGTCATTCTCGTAAAGTGAGAATGGTGAAATAAGGTGAAAACTTAAACTATGCAAATTGATACTGTTGAAAAAATGCAGAACCGGTCAACACAAAGAAACTAGTGTTATTGTGGTTAAACCTCCTGATTTCACAAGAATTCGACAAATAATTGCATAAGGTGATAGGAAATACCATTTTTGGACAATTTGGATACAATTATCTTTTATTTTCAGTCATTTCAGATGCAACCATATTGCTAAATCAATAAATCAGTTCTCAGATAATATTCACTCATTAATGATATTTACTCTTTACATCCATTGCAGCAGCACATAAAGTTATTCACCGAAAATCTTAAGTTGACACCAAAAAGTGTAAATTTCTACAACATCTGTGTAATATGAAAAAGACATTCTGAATATGGGAAAGATATTGTCTATTGATTTGATTGACTTTTGCAGATAGTTGAAGTTAGTTTCTTTTAGAATTACTTGTATAGAACTGAGTATACGAGTTGGGGCAATACCAAAGGCCATTAAACCACCACCAATAATAACAACTTTCTCTATTTCCCAGTTAATGACATGTACATGTACCAGCCGTAGATGATTCTTCGGTTTTTCTTCATATTATCTTCTGAAATATTCAGTCTAAATGGGTCTAAATAGCCATGCCTATGTTTTGAGAATGTTTTTACCATGCAAGCATAAATAGAAAAAAGAACTCCTAGAAGGTCATTTTAGTCCAAGAAGAATTAGAAGATCCAGATAGCTCATTTTATTTCTTATACGATATAGGCATGTTCGTATACAAAGAAATTTAGTGAACTACACTTACGTTTTCTCTTTGTAGTGATTACTAGATGAAAAAGTTACCATAAGGGTCCATCAGTAGCATTGAACCACTTGGATTACTACGCAACTCGGTTATCATTCTCGTGGAGTGCTCTTATGTTGATTGTATTTTACCTCTGCCTTGACCTCTAAACATTCGATGGTCTCTTTATATAAATGAGTTGCACCAAGTTCCACATTTTTTTTTGAAACTGGTAAGGTTGTATTCTTCAGCATTAAGGGCATGCTCGCCACCACCAAAAAGTCTCAATTACAAACTTCCTATGAAATTTACAATCTGATATGTATCTACTGTACATAACTGTTTACACCAAAAATATAGATATAGTATACAATTCCATTTGACCTTGTGTATGAAATTGGATCTATTATCGAAACATCTATTGTTTCTTTCCTTCCAAATTGACCACCATATGATGGTATTAACCTCCACAATCTCTTCCGGCTCTTGGTACCTCCTCTCCTAATCCACCTCTTCAACAAGTTTGATGTACGTTCTGGCATTGTTCACTTCTTATTTGAGATGCTAAGGAACAAATTCCAGATTTGAGCATGTAATTACAGTGCAAGAAGAGGTGGCTGTTAGTTCCACACTTGAAACCCTCTTTGCAAACTTCATATTACTAATCGTTTCTCCAAAGGAATCCCTTTAAGGTTTGACATGAGCAAACATCAACGTTTTTGGTCCATCTGAGATACACCAAAAAGCATTAGCAAACTATAAATACTTGTAACTGCAGAACTCACTTGAGTTAAAAAAGAAACTCCTCCAAAATATTTCAAAGCCTAAGTTTATATTTGGCTTAATTAACATTTTCATCAATCAAACAAGTTTCTATGAGGAGCAAAATCTTGAGCTGATTGCACAAACCCAAAAAGTTATGCAAGAGTAATGTGAGTTTATTATTTTTGTAAGGGATGTGACAATTCTTCTGTGCCAATGCAGTGAATACATCACCCAAGTAAGAGAGAGATTTATTAATATGTTGTGCCTCTTTGAAGATGTCTCAGTGTTCACAGGCAACAATATTCACCAAATAGAGGCAATTGTGGATTATGTTTCCTGATGTATCTTCACCATGCATGTGTACAGTCAGCACTGCATGTATTTTGTGTAAATATACTTACAGTTGACAATTTTAATAACTCCGTTACGGTTGTCTGAATGGAAATTGAGTAGAGATAACTTAAATACTGTCAAGCCTCACTTGTGTGAACGACTACTTCGATTGTTCATGGTAGTTCAGCCAACAACACAGCTCAAGTCACCAAGTTTCGTTAGTTCTATAACATGTGTAGCACAATTCAGTGGATGAATGCTAGCATTAATCAGAATTTGACCATTGCCACTCATGCATCTTCTAATCTCTAACATATGAACAGTTAAGGGTGTAATTATATCACTTTTCTCCTTGAAGTACCTCAAATATATTCATGAAATCTGGCGTAAAGTAAGGAATAATTCAGTGAAAGGATATTTAGTAAACAACGAATAGTCTGTTAGAAGATCATAAATGTGTTCAATGCATATCTTGACCATTTGAGCGTGGATCTTCTAGCTCATAATGTTCTTTCTTTCATCAGATAGTAAGAAAAAATCATTCACAGCCAGTTGATTGATTCTGAACTCTTTAGTTGATCAACCTCCCGGGACAGTCTGCCAATAGAGAAATATTAGATACGAAGCTTCAGCATGCAAATATAAAGAAGTATTTTTCATGTATGCAAAACTCTTACCATTGTATATGTTTTTTGAAATCCAGTCTTACCATAAGCAAAAATGCACACATTGTAACCATTAACTTATTTTACAAGCTGTTTAGTGTCTTGAAATACATCTTCTGCAAAATTAAGCAGTGTTACCCGATAAAACAACAACAACAACATGTCCATTGTAGTCTCATATGTGGGTCTGGAGAGGGTAGAGTGTATGCAGCCTTACCCCCACCCCACCCCACCCCCTACCTCGTGAGTTAGAGAGGTTATTTTCGATAGACCCTCGACCCAAGAAAAAAAAGAATTAAGTGGAGTAAAGAAGTTATGCCAAAATACTAAACACAGATGTCAAAGAATGCTGAAGAAATAAACATAACTACTACAAAACCTTAATAAAACAATGGAAGTTGTATCTTAAGCTGGTAAAGTGTAACACACAGTATCCTTACCTGAGTTGGACTTGGACCGGAAACACAGTCGAACTGGAAAATCTTCTTCCCTTCTTTCCAGGATTTTAGTGGATCATTACTACCAAAGAACCATCTTCTGCAATGTAATCTATGGTTGTTTTACCTTTTCCTGCGGGGATGTAGTGTAACTCAACATTCTACATTTAGTTGATGTTCTTTTATACTTCCTTTTTTTTTCGTTTTTTGACCTTGTCATTTATCATTTTCTTTTTCCTCCATTCAAAAAACAGTGGAAAGGGAGAGATAAAAAATAATTAAGACACTAATCTTGATTTTTTGTTATTCTGGAGCTGATTTTCTATTGCCTCCATTCCTAAAGACATTCACATTGTTATGTTTGTCGATGTAATCCTTGTTGATACCTTTAAGAACTTGTACCACATTATGCAAGAATCTGTTTTGTATCATAACTTATGATATCCAAGAGCAACATTAGACATATCCCGTACCTGGTGTCCATATTCAATGATAATTCAAATTTAACTTATCTTTCAATTGTAGAAATGTTAGTCGATATAGATTTATGAAAATGTTTGTTTACAGAAAAAGCTTACCAAGTTGCTTCAGATCACTTTGTAGTTAAAACTGCAGATATTTGAGCACTTTCTTTGTAATTGATAACAAACACCTTAGGATTGTGTGAGCTTAAAGTATTAGTTATCCAAGATTGTCATCTATATCAAATCAAGAAAGTATTTAACCCAAAAAAACATGTATAGAACTGGAAAGGAGGTTGTGCAAATAAAAACATTAACTCTGATATACTTCCAAAAGCCTCATGATTAACAGTAACTACAAGTCCAAAATGTCAAAAATAGAGAGAGACGACTAGAAATAGTATAACTACAAGCTAGACTCCTAAAAATCAGAAAAATTCATTTTAACAACACAAGAATATCAAAAGCCTAAGTTGATATTTAGTCCTTCAAAGATACACAAAGAATATAAAAACCCTTAAATCTAGAATTTAGACTTTTAAAGATAGATTTTGTTACCTGATTAACACTATACCAACAACCCTAAAAATAATGGAACAACTCTTTAACAAGAAATCTTTGACAAAAATTGTGTTCGTCAGCTCTTCAATCTTCAACATGGAGTCTGTGAGGAAAAAACATTTCTTTCAGTTCTTGAGAAAAATTGTATTTTTCTTCAGTCTTTCAGCTAATTATAGCGTGCTTCGGCTGAATTTTGACAGAAAAATGTAGGAAAATCGTACATATTCTTCAGTTCTTCTTGAATGAAAAGCCAATTTCTTCAGGTTCTCATCTGAAAACTGCATTCATTTTTTAAGTTTGAGGGAAATGGAAAATTAAGCTACAATCATGTTCTTCGCTAAAGTTTAAGGGAAATGGAAAATTTAGATGATGTTTGAGAGAGAAATGGACACTCAGCCGAAGTTTATTCTTTTAGCTTAAAATATGTTTTAGTGTTTTTCTTTTGCCCAATAAAAATTGGAAAGAGAACAAGATTTAATGTTATAAAAATATTAGAGGAAATATAAAATTTTATTGAAAAGTGAAAACACTATGGCCACATTTCTAATTTTTTTTTATATAATTATAAAATAGGACACATTATAAGTGTGACCATTTATAAAAATAGTCGTTGAAAATTATAACAACACTTATAAAGTGTAGCTTATACCATTGAAGAGTACACTTTAGAAGTGTTGCTAATATTATTGTAGCTAAGAGTTAATAACTTGGGCTAAACATTAAAACTGTTCCAAAAAGTATTTTAGGCAACCCTTTACAAGCATTGTCTAGATTTCGTGTGGCCCTAGGCCTAAAATAGTGTAGTTTAGTAAATAAGATGAACATTTTTCCATCTAAAGTAAGACCTTCATCAGAAAGACACAATAGGAATCATACTATGTATATTATCATACCAAGTATGTCAATGCCATAGTGTCATTCATAAGAGACATTTACATATACATATACATGTAGAACACCTTCCTAAACACTCCTCAAGATCTACTCTTGCAATGCATAGGTAAGTTCCATACTCTCACGTACACTAAGCAACTTCCCTTAGGTTATCCTACTTAGGGTTCCTCACTTTAGTTGCATTGTTAATTTTACAATAGGGAAACCTTTAGCCTTAACCAACATTAAAACCATGTGAGATAAACATAGAATTCAGTTTCATGGAACCACACACCAAAAAGAGGTGTTGTACTTGCAAAGGTAGAACATTAACTTCATGCTAGCATCTCGGTGGATCCACTTGCTAGGTCCTATGGGGGAGAAATAGTTTTAAAAAAAAAACTAGGAGATGTAAATTGGAACCCTCTATATGCCCTTAGTCATTGTAGTTTCCACCTCATGAGGTAATTATGTGAATATGCCTTCCATCATTTTGAAGGGTCACCCCTCATTTATCAAGTTCATAAGATGGTAAGCTAAGTTTCCTTTTTTGAAAAGCCTTTATTAACTTTACTTTCATAAAAATAGGCTTTAGGAGATTAACTCCTCATATGCATAGTTCATAGGTTATTGATGAGAATTGTCCTTTCATCAAACTAACTCTGAATATCCTTTCACATGGACATATAATATTCATAGCATAGTCTAGTTTACATCACAATTGAGCAAACCATTCAAAAGACCCTACTTTCTTAGATTATCATGACATGCTTCATTTATGCATTCATGTGTGTACATGTATACTTATATGAGGAAACCTTTCACATAAACACATTTAGATACTACATGATCATACTTCATCATACCATATTCTTCACATCATAGCATATACTTTCATGTTCATAGCTTAGACATGTATTCATATTCATGTACATATAGACCATTCTTAAGACAACACATTCATATAGGGGTACATAGGTAGGGGTCATTCTACACAAGAGTATCCAATCATCAATATGAAGACCATACCTAGCCTTTGGATAATCATTCACATATAGGAAGCATCGTCAATATACCTAGAAGATGATGCTAATGTTGGAGACTAGGCATATAACTTCACATTGTCTGATAATCATAACCACACTTCACAATACCGCAACATGCCTTCAAGACCATGATCACATAATATATAGATTTACAATAAAGTAAACACTGACATCATAAGTTGACCATACCACACAATGTACAATACATCATCAATTCGATACAAAGTAGAGGAATCTAGGTCAATCTTACCAATTCTACAAGCCTTTTATCATCATTATTAATCAATTACAAATAATTCATCATCAATTAATATAGAAAAAAGTAGCTATAAGCAATTAAACGTAATCGAATATTAAATCAATCATTATCTAATAAAGATCACAACACCCGTACTATAGGCTAAAATTGAGAAATTGGGAGGATCATGGTTCTTAATGAAATTATATTGAAATCTATCTTAAAACAATGGCTAAAAATAATTTCATCATGAGAATGCTTTTTGCAATCAATTTGACAATGAACTCATGACTAGATTGAAAAATTGGAATTTGGATCATGAAATCACATTGAAAACCTTTGAAGGAACTCCTTAGATGGAAGACTAACTTAGGACGAAGTATTATCATACCCTATTACATAAGAATAACACGACAAATGTAATAAGGAACCATGAAGATCCACCCCCAAGCTGTTCTTGATCTTCATCTCCAACAGAGGTTTCTAGAGAGAGTTTGCTTTGAGAGGGAAAGTCTAATATTGAAGAATGAATTGGATAGAGGTTTTGATACTTTTACCAACTTCATATACCATTGATATTTTTAATAAACTTAATATACCCACAAATAGATTGAATAACCGTCTATACTCTATTTGGGACCTGAGGTGAATGCCCTTAAGCGCAGGTTAACTCTTGCAGGCTCTCATTGGCAGTACAGTCGATGGACCGTCATAGGAACGACGGTGCCGTGATTTATGACCATCGATGGGGACGGAGACCTCCATTTTAGGGTCTAATATTACACTTATACATATTGATCGATGCCCCCAGTCGACAAGCCTCAATCCATGCACGCGGCATTGCTTAAATGGTAGTAGTTTGGACACTGCAAAGGCAATGTCTATCCAGTGTTTGGGTCCTCCTCAAGGACCCTTTCGGTGGTCCTTGGGGAGTCGTTTTCATGACTGGGGAGCACCCCCTAGAAGAAACACGGCGTACTTGACCTATTAGAGGTCTTATAAAAACCATCAGACATCTTTCATTGCATAATCATAATAAAAACCAGCAGAACATTTAAAACTTTTCATAGCACATCATATGCTAGAATCATCACTTTATATACACACACACACACACACACACACACATATATATTATAAAATATCATATCTACATAAGTAGACTCTAAGTTTCATTGGCATCTTAAAAAAAACTAAATAGAATATAATAGGGACACGACCCTTAACAACATAATATACAATCTAACTATTACATCATTTGAAAAAAAAACATCTTGACATAGGAAACCCTTGAATCAGAACGGTCCCTTCACTTGAACTTTGGAGGTCTATCCAAGCCCTTTACTTAGGAGATATACTCTAGCCATCAACACCTTCACTTTGTGTATAAAGATGAAGAAGAATTGTATTAGTACAAGAATGCACGAAGTATGACAACCGTGCAAAAACATGCATTTAAAGAGGACATATCATTGGACATTCAACATGTACTTTTAGTAAACTTCATGAACTAGGCATATTAATGACATCATAGTTTGAATACACCATATATACATGGATACTACTCATAATAACACATAAAGCCATTTGTCATACTAGAGGCATAAACAATACATACTATGCATTACATCTCTTTTATCCTAACTTTTTTCCTTAACAAACCTCAAGTGTACGTTGTACCATTTATCAACTTGAGGTTACCTTACCATAGTCTTTCATAGACATGCTTCATAAAAAAACCCACATATATTCACAAGTCATAAGAATATTATAGACATAAGCATAACATAAGCATCCCCATCTATGACAACCCTTTAGATACACTAGTGCAATGTGTTGGTAGCATCTCATAATACTAGTTCCACAAAATTTACCTAAAAATTCACCCTAGACTACACATAACATATTTATCAAGTCATAACACTTTCATTTACAACTATACATAAGACACATACTTCATAGCATTATATAAGGTTTCTTTCTTTACTACAACCTTAGTCATAACTCATCTAGTTCATAGCATAAGTAAACCACCCTCACAACTCCTTCAGAAGCTTACTTGTACAATGTGCGAATAAAGTCCCATGCCCCCACATAAACTAAGTAAACCCATTTAGAAGCGATAAGTGCAAGTCACACACATACAGATAATTCATGTCTTGACATAGAAATGTCACTTAAAATGCATTCATAAAATTCATACATACATATCATAAGTCTTACTTTCATACATGTTCTAATCTTATCTTTTCTTGAAGTTCACTTGTGCAATGCAAGGGTAGGGGCCATAATCTTACCTATAATAAGTAATCTCATCAAGGAGTTGTGATTATATTCCATATTCTTATATTAGTTCATTTATTACTTTGGGAGACTTAGCCATAACTGACATACACCATGTGAGCTAATAGAATCTGGTGTTCTCCTACCACACAGAAAAGAGAGGGTTAACACTTGCCTAAGGTGTAACCAATCATACATATCTATCTAGGTGGTAACCACTAGCTATAACCTATGGGGGCACGTAATTACGGAAAAAGGAGATTACTACTAGAAACCTTGACTTACTAGCGTGGAAGGTTCCATCTCATGAGACAACATCTTTCTTGGGAACCCGAACTTGATAAACGTCAAGGTTGTCTTACGGGAAGCCGGACTTACTAACGGGAAGCCCCCACTCTAATTAATCATGTTCACTCAGTGATAGGATCAAACTCTCATTTAGATACATTTAAGGCTTAAGTGCATTAATTCATAAAAAAATTAGGATCTTTCTCTTTCATAAATCACATTGCTCAAAGGATTCTACGATGAGAATGTCCTTTCATCATAGACCCTACTTCATGTGGGAATGTCCTTTCACATGGTCATACATTTATACATCATATGTGTGTGTATAGAATGTGAGATCTACCTTCTCTTAAACACCTCTAATAACACATGTTCATAACTTTAGTTATCATATACTTCACATGCATAAAAATAGGTCATGATGCATAGGAGAACTACCCTTTCCTTATTCATCATGAATCTCTCCTATTCATAGTCATGCATGGAGTGTATGTATGTGTACATTGGTCAACATGATCACATAATAGCTGTAGCATAACCTTAAGGAAGCCACCCTCCAAAGATAACAACACAGGTACAACATTCCTTAAGTCTTAAGTATGCACACATATAGAGTATTAAAGAATATAGGCTACACACACTCACACTACATCATAGGAGACAAGATCAAATTCAACATTAGAATAGAAGACTCTTAACATAGTTTTATCACACATTCATATAAGGTTCATATAGGTAAGGGTCATTATAAGAGTGTCACCACTGGAGTCTAGACCCCAAATGACACCGACGTCGTTGAACTATCAGAGGTCGTAGACAAGCCTACTTACATCATTCTTACTTCATCTAGGTTAATTTTAGTGGATAATTTGAAACTTTATGTCTCTTAACATGCCTACTAAACATTCTACTACATATTTAATTGTTCACCGTCAACCATCTAACATTAAGATCATCAAATAAAAGAAATAATTTATTATAACGATAAAGATGTACTTGCCAAAATGGCACCAATACAATGTCTGGACAAAAACGAGAAAGAATCTCTAGTGGAACATACTCCAATAGCTCAATCCTACAACTAAGCTAGAATGTAAATGGGCAAGAATCCTCGAAAGCATGAGGGCCTACCAAGTCCGGATGAATGCTTGACGTCCGGATAACCGCAGCATTGATCCTGTAGCTCTAGCGTCCACCTGTGTCTGCACCTAAAAGTTTAGAGCTGTATAGGGTTAGTACACACTTGTACTAAATATGGGTATACGCAAGCACAAACCAAGGACATGCATGAGTAAGAATATGTCTTTCCTAACAACATGATTTTAGAAGGACAAGTCAATAGATTTACCAAATTGAGATTAGGAAAGTGAGGAGCTATGCATTGGCAGTGAGGTTGTGGGATCGAGCCCCCACAACCTCACTTTATTTTGTTTTATTTTTCCCTTTCTCTTTTACAGCCTTGAGGTCGTGGGTTCAATTCCCACGCCTCACATTTCTTTTATTTGTATTTTTAATTCTCCTTAAATTTGCCTAAGAGGTCGTGGGTTCGAATCCCACGCCTCACATTACTTTTATTTACATTTTTCCTTACTCCGTTACTGCCTGAGAGGTTGTGGGTTCAAATCCCACTCCTCTCATTTCTTTTCTTTTCATTTTTCATTTTCCAGCCAAGGTCAGAGGTTTGAGTCCCACATGCCACCTTCCCTTTTTCTCACCTTATTTCATTGATTTTCAACATGGTGAGATCACAGGGACAATATCCAGTGATATCACATATTTTAGTTCATTTTTTATAGCATGAAATTGTTCTTAGCTTAGCCGAAACTCATTGACAAGCTGTTGGAAATGTTTGCAGCCTATTTTCATACTTCTTCCACATTAAATGTTTAGACGTTTTAAGTAGTTTTTTAGTGAGTTCTTTAGGTACATTTTGAAGATTTAATTCGATAAAGAATTGCACTCAAATAAGCATATTTACATCACTAATGAACATCACGATTACATAAGTTTGTACATGTAAGAACACAACCATAAGATGTTATTTTTGAACCTTAAACTAAAGTAGTCACGACTACATTGTACACACATAAACATCTTTTCGGAAAAACATAGGTTGTCATTAATACGATTCCAAACAACATTTATGAACATATTCAACACGAAAACACATTACATGCCTAATATCTCCCATCAAACATACACAACCTACAAATCAATGGGTGCTAGTGAAAGGGAAATGCAATGGGAACAATCCTAGTTTTAGTATTAGATTAGACTGAATATTAAGGGGTCTCTTTAGAAAGGGATTAAGAGAGAAGAAAATCCATACCTTTTTGAATTTAAACCTTTGACTTTATGCCCAAAAACTCCTCCCAAGAACATGTCTAATCCTCCTCAATGTCAACTCCACTCGAATGACAACCTCCCTTAGCCTAGTGTGCGATTAACTTTTGTTTTCTTGTAATTTCGTGTGAGTTCTTCAAGTGTGAAGAACTTGGTTTATTTTTATGCTTTTATATATTATTTTGGCAAAGAAATTTTGTGTGAAATAATAAGGGCGGTTGAGTGTGAGACTTGAGATATAGACGTGAGTGAGTAGGAGTTATTTTAGGCTAAGAAGTCTAGTTTAGGACTTAGTCAAATAAGGTTTACTTAATTATTAAAAATCTGATTTTTATTTTATTTTAAATCAGCTAATGAAAAATAATTATTATTTAATTATATTAATTAAATAACTTAAGTAAAAATCACATTATTTCGTTGCTTCCACTTAGGTTCGAACCCGGGTGGAGCAGGACTTAACTTCAAGAGCTCCATTTTATCTCTCTCTGCCCAATTTGCCACTCCACCTTATTAAATAAATAATTAATTATATATTTAGGGTAATTAAGATATCACCCTTAGTCTCGAAAAAGGACATTTTACCCCTAGACCCTCAAAATTGAAGATTTCCTCTTTTTACATCCGGTAAAGACTCCTTAGAGTAAATCTTTATATTTGAGAGCCCTACATGGTTGGACCCAACCTTTCGTATCTCACCTAACTCCCCAAGTTAGTTGGCTTGGATGTAGCAAGGGTTCCGATGTATGGTTGTACGCGCATCAATCCGTGTGAATCCTGGTCTAATCATAGGCATTCTTGACACATTAAGTATTACTTAGTATATCAATTTTTAGGGTTGTTACATTATTCCCCCATTAGCAACATTTGTCCTCGAATGACACTACTCTTTACCAACAATAAGTAAGTCATCTATAGGACATATGCATACATAGGTAATTCAATACTCCCCATTGGTAAATATTTGACTCACATATTAACATGATGGTCCACATCCTTGAAACCTGCTAGGAGCTTCATATTAATAGACTAAGGAACTCTTTCCTAAACTAGTCTCATCAAAACATACAATATAAGTAAACATATAAGTCACAAAAATCAGCAACCAACATGATAATCCAAACATATTAACTTCATACTAGTGCATAAACACCATACACAGTCAAATACATGGAGGACTAATTAAGGCTACTCACCCAAGACTTCACAAGAAGTGCCTTCCCCTGCACCCCTACACTTGAGTGCGAAGAATCGTTGTCTCCTTGGAGCCTCTTCACTTGGACTATTAGACTAAACTCTCTCCTTCCCTTGTTCTTGACTTCTCCTAATCGGACAATCCCTTCACCATGTGACCCGGTTTGCCACAACTACATCATACACTCTCCTCTATGTAGTTCGCCACACTTCCTACAAGGTGATCTCTCTTGAGGTGTATCTACTTCATTGTTTCTCTTAACCCTGGACTCGTAATTTTTATCATAGCGACCTTTGGATGAAATTGACTCCCCTTGATGGAAGAGTCCCTTCTTAAACCCGGTGTTATCCCTGATTTCTGTACTACTCTTCCTTGAAAAATTCTCCTCAGCTTGCCTTGACTTGTTCCCTTCCCTAGTGTGTTTCCTCTTTCTGCTTTCCTCCACTCTATGGACATGGACCATAAGCCAGGAAAGGTCCATGCTGTCATGCAGCATAACTGCCTACACTGTTCCTCGAGATCCTCAGCAAAACCTGTCAAGAATCTACTTACCTCGTCTCTGCTGTTAGACACAAGAGAAGTGACATACCTAGATAATTTCATAAACTTCTAGGGATACTCCCTCATTGTCATCGATCCCTCTTTAAGGTTGATAAACTCCTCAACCTTGGCCTCACTCATCTCCCTTTCGAAAAATCTCTCAAGGAAGGCTGTCATAAATAGCTCCCAGTGACCGAAACTCCGCCCAAGGCTCGGCTATCCTGCCACATCTTGCACTAAGTCTGTGTAACATCCCTGAGTTGATAGGAATTCAACTCTGCATTCTTAGTATATCTGGCCCCCATAGCTACAAAAATCTTATGCACCTCATTCACAAACTCCTGGGGATCCTCTGAAGTCTCAGACCCTGTGAAATAGGAGATTTCATCGTCATTATATCCGTCAATCTATTACACATACTGCCAACCGGTGGATTCTCTCTCTAGACATTTTGTCGATTGATCTGGTCAGTCATGGACTGAGCTTTCATGATGATGGTCTGTTCCATCTGGGCTAGAGATTCCCTCACCTCAGCATCAGTCAACCCAGCAGGGTTAACTAGTATCGCTACTCCTTTAGCTGGAGCCTGGTGTGGAACTTGATTGTCCCCTACAACTGCTACTCCTCTCTTTTGTCCAATATTTCTCCTAGTGTTCATTCTCTGTAAACAATAGGGATTGATGTTAGACATGCTCATAACATCATGAAATTCAAACAATAGGAAAGGCACAATAAGATCAGAAGAAGGGAATTTTCCTAAGCATCATGCAATCTCTAATCCAGGATAGTGCTGCACTTCACTACCATGACTTAGAAACTACTCAATGTGGTTGATATGAACTTATTATCCTCGGAACCTAACCTAGTGCTCTGATACCAACTTTTTCACTACCTTAATCTAGACCCCAAACGTGACCGGTGTTGTTGACCTCTCAGAGGCCGCAGACAAGCCTATTACGTCATTCTACTTTGTCTAGGTTAGTTTTAGCGGAAAATTTGAAACTTTTTGTTTCTTAACATGCCTACTAAACATTCTACTACATACTTAATTGTTCATTAAAAATCTAACATTAAGATCATCAAATGAAAGAAACAATTTATTATAACGATAAAGATGTACTTGACAAAATGGAACCAATACAATTTCTAAACAAAAACGGGAAAGAAAATGTAGTGGAACATACTCTAATATCTCAATCCTACAACTAAATAGAATGTAAATGGGCAAGCATCCTTGAAAGCATGAGGTCCTACCAATTCTGGATTAATGTTTGACGTTCGGATAGATGCAAGTTGATCCTATAGCTCTAGTGTCCATCTGTGCCTGCACCTAAAAGATTAGAGTTGTATAGGGTTAGTACACACTTGTACTAAGCATGGGTATATGCAAGCATACACCAAGGACATATATGAGTAAGAATATCTCTTTTCTAACAATATGATTTTAGAAGGTCAAGTCAGTGGACTTGCCAAATTGAGATTAGGAAAGTGAGCGAGCTTTCAAAATTTGGATTAGGAAAGTCATGCCATGAGAGTAACATGAATAATCAAACTTATCATTTTGCAAACAACACAAAACATATTTCACATATCATATCACATATAGAACATAACATCTTTCCTATCATTAATCCATATGCCATGAGACCTTGGAATCATGGACATAAACATTATGACTTTCCAGAAATGAGGGCTCAATATATGGGACCTCAACTAGGGAGTCTGCTTTGTTCATTCATACGTACTCCATTTCATTTTATTCATGGGTCAGTGTAAATACCAGCTATACCTAGGATGTTGTTTAATCCTTTCATCGAGTTTGTTGTGCAATGATCAAGAATGACCTAATGTTTTTACTTGAATCTAACTCACCGTTTGATTATCCTATCCTAACACCTTTGGTATCATTCGTTTCATTATGTGCATCATTTGAGGTTGGCCTCCTTCATTCATTGAGAACTTTAACTGGCATATATCATGTGAGCATTATGAAATCCAGATTCATGAAACCCCACACCGAAAAGAGGTGGAATCACCGGCTAAAGTGACCCAAAACATGCCACCATACATGGGGATTGAACCTCGCCAGATCCTTATATTGGCAGTATAGGTTCAAAGACCAAGAGATATAAGAAGACCCATACCCGGCATGCCAGACAGTCTTATCTCATGAGAGTTACGTGAACCTACACCCTTACCGAAAGAAGGCATCACCGCTCATAGCTAGTCTATCAGTGCTCACTATAAAGTTCCATTACATTCAACTCATACGTCATGGAAGTTGTCTTCTAGTATGAGGACATCATAGCTTAATAGATGATTTCTCATCTCATCATTAGTATTAAGTGTGTTAATCTCAATACTTTTATTAGAGTGTTCATAGAGACTGGTCTCTTTATTAACTTTACACTCTCATAAGTGAGTACGTTTTGGTAACCTTTACTTAGGCTCATTTGAGATTGCTCCCATCACTTACATAACCCTCATATCATGTTGTCACCACATTCATTAACATTAGCGCACTTGCTCTTCATAATTACTCACCCCTTTTTATGTGAATGTTTACTTCAACATATGCCAAAGCACTTGGCCATTTGGTGTGTTTCACATACTTACTTAACCCTTCTAGGGTTTCATCATTTCATAGTTCATTTCATCATTTCCTTGTTCATTTCGTCATTTCATTGTTTATTTCATCATATTCCAATTTACTTGGCCATTTAGTGTCTTTCACACTCTTACTTAACCTTTCTAGGGTTTCATTAGTTCATCACATACATCTTAGGTTCACTTGTTTTTAATCGTATGCTAGACTTATGGGTCTATACATACAATCCATGAGGCTTCTTTCATAGTTTTTTTAGGTTACTCATATCTTCCTATGATTATGTAGTACAAGACTTATATATGTTGTATGTATGCCAAGATCTTGATTTTAATATAAGTAGGTGGTATTGTTCTTTATCATTCAATACATGAATGATTTATGTATCAATACGTAAATTCGGGCAAGGGAACTCAAGTTCGAACCACTTGGACAATACTTACAGTTTCTCTTGATTTTAATTTTAGTCTTCATGACATTGGGACCCTAGATCGATTACATTTTTTCTTGACTTTAGTCTTCATGACATTGGGACCCTAGATCGATCCCCAACATCAACATTCTATCTTTATTTTTCTCCTTGGATTCTCCTCTTATTTAACCGAAGGGTTGTGGAATCGAACCTCCACAACCCCTTTTATTTTTTTTCATTCAAAACTTCATTCCTCCTATCCAATTTCGCATAGACAATGGGGTTGTGGGATAAAACCCCCACAACCTCTCTTTAATTATTATTTAATTCGCTAGGGACTTTGAGGTTGTGGGTTCAAACCCCCACAGCCTCCTTATTTTTTTTAAAGTTCTAATTAGCTATGAATTGGCAGTGAGGTTTATTTTATTTTTATTTCTCCCTTTCTCCTTTACAACCTTGAGATCATGGGTTCAATTCCCACGCCTCACATTTCTTTTATTTTCATTTTTAATTCTCCTTAAATCTGCCTAAGAGGCCGTGGGTTCGAATCCCACGCCTCACATTCCTTTTATTTTAATTTTTCCTTTCTCCTTTACTACCTGAGAGGTTGTGGGTTCGAATCCTACTCCTCTCATTTCTTTTCTTTTCATTTTTCATTTTCCAGCCAAGGTCATAGGTTCGAGTCCCACATGCCCCATTTCCTTTTTCTCACCTTATTTCATTGATTTTCAACTGCTGGAAATTTTTGCAGACTATTTTCCCACTTCTTTCACATTAAATGTTTAGACGTTTTAAGTAGTTTTTTAGTGAGTTCTTTAGGTGCATTTTCAAGATTTCATTCGATAAAAAATTGCACTCAAATCAGCATATTTACATCACTTATGAACATAATTATTTATATAAGTTTGTGCATGTTAGAACACAACCATAACATGTTATTTTTGAACCTCAAACCAACGGAGTCACCGCTACATTGTACACATGTGTACACATCTTTTCGAAAAAAACATAGGTTGTCATTCATACGATTCCAAACAACATTCATAAACATATTCAACACAAAAACACAACACATGCCTAATATCTACCAACAAACATACCCAACCTACGAATAAATGGGAGCTAGTGAAAGGGAAATGCAACTGGAACAATCCTAGTTTTTGGATTAGATTTGACTAAATCTCAAGGGGTCTCTTGGGAAAGAGAACAAGAGAGAAGAAAACCCATATATTTTTGACGTTAAACCTTGAATTTCTTCCCAAAAACTCCTCCCAAGAACACATCTAAGCCTCCTCAATGTCAACTCCACTCGAATGACAACCTCCCTTAGCCTAGTGTGCGATTAACATTTGTTTTCTTGTGATTTCGTGTGAGTTATTCAAGTTTGAAGAACTTTGTTTATTTTTATGCTTTTGTATATTATTTTGTCAAAGAATTTTCGTGTGAAATAATAAGGGAGATTGAGCGTGAGAGTTGAGAGATAGACGTGAGAGAGTAGGAGTTATATTAGGCTTAGGAGTCTAGTTTAGGACTTAGTCAAATAAGGTTTACTTAATTATTAAAAATCTTTTTTTAATTTTATTTTTAATCAGTAAAGAATAATAATTATTAATTAATTATATCAATTCAATAGCATTAATAAAAATCACATTAATTCATTGCTTCCACCTAGGTTCGAACCCGGGTGGAGTAAGAGTTAACTTCAAGAGCTCCATTTCGTCTCTCTCTCCCCAATTTGCCCCTCCATCTTATTAAATAAATAATTAATTATATATTTAGGGTAATTAAAATATTACCCTTATCCTGGAAAAAGACCATTTTACCCCTAGACCCTCCAAACCTAAGCTTTCCTCTTTTTAAGTTCGGTAAAGACTCCTTCGAGTAAATCATTGTATTCGAGAACCCTACATGGTTGGACCCAACCTTTCCTATCTCAAAACACTCTCCAAGTTAGTTTGATTTGATGTAGAAAGGGTTCTTAAGTCTGGTTCTACGCGCATCAATCCGTGTGAACCCTGGTCTAATCATAGGCATTCTTGACACATTAAGTATCACTTAGTATATCCATTTTTTGGTTTGTTACAAAGAGTATTCATCTTCATTAGTCATATTAGACCTCGTAACACTAACATGATCATCACATATATTTTATATCATTCACACACCTTAATGATACAACTAGTATGGAAGACTATTCATATACTTCACATAACATCAATTCACTTAGAACATGATATTAGAATCAAGGATAAATCCTTAAACTTTCTATACATGGAAATCGTCATATCAATTAATCTGGAATCTAATGTCGTCAAGGTTATGACCATAACACATAAACATGTACAAGAATGTAAACACTACCACCATAAGTGGACCATACTAATCATCCTAATTCCATATATATTCTACGACAGTTAGAAGAATATAGGTCAACTTACCAAATCTCCAAGCTAATGATCAACTTCATGAGTATCCAATAATTCATAATCAATTGACATAAAGGAATGTAGAATCACTACACCATTTTAGGCCTACGAAAACACTAAATCTGGACAACGCTTGTAAAGTCTTGCCTAAAATACTTTTGGGGACACTTTTAAAGTGTAGCCTAAGTTTTTGAATTTTAGCTACAATAATATAAGCAACACTTTGAAAGTGTACTCTTGAATGGTATAACTACCCTTTATAAGTGTTGTTATGATTGAATACAACAATTTATGTAAATGCCCACACTTTCAAAGTGTCCTTTTTTTTATAATCTGAAGAATAACACTTTACAAATGATGCCTTAGTGTTTTCACCAAAATTTTATATTCTCTCCAACATTTTGACATTAAAATTTGGTCTCCCTCCCATTTTTATTGGGCAAAAAAACCCATTTAAATTATTACTTTCAGTTAAAGAAAAAAATGTATCATTTCCCTAAAATATAAAATTTCCCTAAAACATCAGATGAAGTTTCCATTTTCAGTTGAAGCATCTATTTCTCAAGAAGCTTTGAAGAACGCCATGGAAGAACTGAAGGGCACGAAAAGTACATTCTCCTCACAAATTTCCCTCAAACATCATTTTAAGCATACAATTTTCAGCTAAAGAACTGATGATTTGAAAAGAATACGATTTCTCTCAAAAAGAACTGAAGAAAACGATATTTTCTCACAGCTTCCTTGATGAAGATTGAAAAGCTGAAAAACACAATATTCTTCAAAAAATTCTTGTTGAAAAGATGTTCCATCAGATTTCCAGTTGAAAATTGAGAGAAATGCTTCACAAATAAACTTGCCTCATGTCTTAAAACTTTAGGGTTGTTGCAACAGATTTTATCAGGTAAGAGATTTTATCTTTAAAAGTCTAAATTATAACTTTAAGATTATGATATTATTCTGTTTCAGTCAAAATTCTAACTTAGAGTTCTTATGTGCGTGTGTTGCTGACAGGAATTTTGTTGATTTTTTGGAGTTCAGCTTGTAGTTGTATTACGTATAAATTGGTTGAGTATCATTGACAATGTAGTTTTTTATTCTCTTCAATGTTGAATGTACAAGCTGAAGCCAAGTCTCCTTTCTCGAAAAAACTGAGCAGAAGCTAAATTGTCTTTCTTCGAAGGACTGAAGGGTTGAATATGGCGATACCTACGACAATTTGTCCCTTATACAAAATTTGTCAAGCGTAAGTAGCTACTACACAAGAATTCCAAAAGGTTTTATTGTTGTTTTCATTTTTGGTCACTGCTTTTGTCACGACCCAAATCGGGCCGCGACTGGCACCTACACTTACCCTCCTATGTGAGCGAACCAACCAATCTAAACCTTAACGTTTCAATATAATATCAACAGAAAGTAATGCGGAAGACTTAACTCATTAACAAAAACCAATTCGATAACTTCTAAAATTCAACATCTATTATTCCCCAAAATCTGGAAGTCATCACCACAAGAACATCTATGATCAAATTACTAAACTAAGTGTATTCTAAGAAGCTAAAACAAGTAAAAGCTAGTCCATGCTGGAACTTCAAGGCATCAAGACATGAAGAAGAAGATCCAGTCCAAGCTAGAAGCATTAGCTCACCCTGAAATCCGGTGTAATTGAAGACTGACTAGAAATGCGGTTGAGTTGAAGACGACGATACGTTTGCTGCATTCCACAAATAACAAAGAAGAAAACATAAAAGTAGGGGGTCAGTACAAACACAAGTACTTAGTAGGTATCATCGGCCAACTCAAAATAGAAAATAGTATATATCAAGTAATATCATAAATCGACTACAATACTCAACATGTAGCAACAACAAGTACTATAATCATTACCAAGTACCGCCAAGTTCACACATGAGGACTCAAGCCTCAGTACCATACTCATTTGAGAATTAGATTCAGTAGATTGAGTATATTAACATCTTTCAAGATTCATTATCTTTATTCCTCTTGTGTCGGTACGTGACACTCCGATCCCCTACTACTATGTGTCAGAATGTGACACTCCGATCCCCTAATTCTACGTGTCTGTTCGTGACACCCGATCCCCTAAATCTACGTGTCGGTTCGTGACACCCGATTCCCTAAATCTATGTGTCAGTTCGTGACACCCATCCCCTAAATCTACGTGTCGGTTCGTGACACCTGATCCCCTAAATCTACGTGTCGGTTCGTGACACCCGCCCCACTAATCTCATTCTATTAATTCATCAAGCCTTCTTTTATACCAAGGCATCATCAATCTCATTACTTTAGTTCATCAAGCCTTCTCTTATACCAAGGCATCATCATTAACCAAGAGATTAGGGGTTTTCAAGATTTGGGATTCAATAGCTTCATCATGCTTATTTTATCACAATTATATAATCACATTCATGCAAGCATACAATTAAGCATATAGCAGGGTTTACAATACTACCAATACATATCATTCGCTATTAAGAGTTTACTACGAGTAGCATCAAACCATAACCTACCTCCACCGAGGATTCGTGATCAAGCAAGCAAATCCCAAAGCTTTGTTCTTCTTCTCGTTTCTCCTTTTTCTCGTTTGATTCTCTCTCTCTCTTGTTCTTTCTATTTTTCTTATTCAAACCCTATTTCTTTTACCCTAGTTAGCATATAATTAAGTATAAAAGATGAGGAATTAACCCACTAATTAACTCAAGGTTACCTCTTTTAACCCCCAAGTAATTTACTTTCTAATATTAAACCACTAACTTTTTAATTATAAGCAGGAATAGTCCAAAACGCCCCTTAAAATAATTACAGAAATCCGACCCAGCCTGGGATTACGCAGCCTGTGACAGGCCATTGTGATTGCGACGGTCCGTCCTGCTGCTCCATCACAGAGTTCAGAGACTCAATTCCATTGAAGGGTCTGTGACGGTCCGTCGTGCCCACGATGGTCCGTCCTGTCATTTCGTTACGAAGTTCAGAGAGTCGATTTCAGTATCCAAAGTTCAGAATTCTAAGTATTTTGGAACGAGACCCCCTTTGATGGATGCAATCTCACTTGACCTCAACTTGCAGACTTCCCTATCTAAAACAGCAACAGGTTCCTCCTCATAAGACAAATTCTCATCAAGCAAAACTGAATCCCAACGGATAATGTAGTTTCCATCCCCATGGCATCTTTTCAACATAGACACATTAAATACCGGATGCACTCCGGACAGCCCTGGAGGCAAGGCTAACTCATAAGCCACCTCCCCTACTCGCTTAAGTACTTCAAAGGGACCAATATACCTTGGGCTTAGTTTAGCTCTTTTACCAAACCGCATCACCCCTTTCATGGGCGAAACCTTCAGCAAGACCTGTTCTCCCTCCATAAACTCCAAATCTCTAACCTTTCGATCTGCGTATTATTTCTGCCTACTTTGAGCCGCTAAAAGCTTTTCTTGAATGCATTTCACTTTGTCTAATGATTCTCTAGTACCCCAAGGTCTAACCTCAAATGCATCAAACCACCCAATGGGAGACCTACATCTCCTCCCATACAATGCTTCAAATGGGGCCATATCAATATTTGAGTGATAGCTATTGTTGTAGGAGAACTCTGCTAAGGGTAAGAAGCTATCCCATTGGCCACCAAATTCTATAACACATGCACGAAGCATATACTCCAACACTTGAATCGTTCGCTCAGACTGACCATCGGTCTGAGGATGGAACGCAGTACTAAGGTCCAACCTAGTCTCATCCTCGTCTCGACCCTTGCGCCTCTTGGTATGCTCTCGAGGGGGAGGTGGTGGAATCCAGAAGTGACAAATAAGGCCACCATCACTGTGTCCTCAGTAGGCTCAGCAGAGGGAGCCTAATACTCAGGCACCCAAGCCTCTAGGATATATCGATGTGTGCATGAAGACTCTCGACCTTATCCTGAAGGGTCGACACATCCACCTGAGGGGCTGGCCGGGCTAGCAGCCGCAACTCAAAAGTATCCAATCGCTGATGAACCTCAACTATCTTCCCCACTTTGTGCTGGACCATTCTCCGCTCGAAGCACTCTTCTGCCTCAGCAATAGACCTCTGCATCCAAGAATGGATGTGATGCAGAAGTGCAGCCATATGTGCCTCTAGTGTCTTGACCCTAGAAAGCGAGACAAGAACAGGGAAAGGGGGTGAGCGAGAGGAGATCGGGGCAGTGCTATTACCTAGAATAGACTCGACCGGGGTAGTGTCAATGGAAGCAACCTGCCTAGCCCTGCGATCCTGTGCTACTGTATCATCCAGATTGTCACCAAGTGGAGGCAACTACAGACGGGGCCCTCTGCATGGAGCCAACTCATTGGCCTTATCCCTGATGAGACTGATATCAACAGTGCCCAGCAGGGTCTTGAGCTGATCAATGTGCCAGATGGGCGCACCTGCACACCTGAATAAAGAAAATATCATGCATGGTAAAGGGTAAGTAGTTGTGACCATAAAAGTCCTCACTTGTATGACTGTCTGTAGAAGCCAAGAAAAATCCTCCTCAAATCCGGCTATCATTACCGCCATCAGAACTGCACGATCCCATATGACTATATTATAAGCGGCTGTGGGGGAAAGGCAGTGGCGTACAATCAACCATAAGAACTTAGCCGTGAAGGTCAGGTAAGCCTTCTTGATGGCTCCCTTCGGCTTGGTTACCCAGTTAGCACCCTCTCTATCAATAGACAATTGCAGGGCCATTCACCTCCTTGTGGTCTCTCTCAGCGATGGCTCACACAAGAATTGGCCATCTTTGACAATTTGCCACCGATCGTCAAACTTGGTGGTGAGAGGGGTCCGGTTGGCATCAACATCCTTACCGTATAGATTCTAGGGGATGGAAGGCAGGGAGATATCAACTTGAATGCCACATACTCGGATATGCTCCAGTGGTCCTGTTTGGCGGGGAAAGCCCGCCTATCAATCTGTCATCTGAGATTAGCCACGTAGGAGGCGTAGAACTCCCAGACCAACTCTTCACTATAACAGCCCAACGAACACGCTGTCCACTCCAGTCGGTGTCTGGTGATGAGATTGTGGATCTTTGGCGTAGTCAAGAGACTTCTCGTAAGGACCCACCTCTCCAATGTTAGGGTTCATTTCATGACTCCTTTATCATTAAGAAACATTGTGTCTGAATAAACATGATGCTGCCCGTCAACACACCATTGGTGGGGCAGGTCAGCAACCGGGGTAAGAGCATGAGTCGGGTGTGGATTCAGAACTGCCAACCTCATCAGACGAGGCAGACTGTGCAGGTGTGGCGAGTGTAGGGACCTCAGCAGATCCGGAGACTTCCTCTGACCACGAAACTCCTAAGGAGCCAGACTCTCCTTCTTTATATGAAGCTGACCCAGAAGGTGTGCCAGTCATTGTGCGCTCCTCAGTAGACTGGGAGGAAGTTACTATGTCAAACCGACCTTTTTGGGTGTGGCTCGGACAGCACGTGCAGCTCGGGATGAGGTGGAAGTGCCTAGGGGCACGTACACGGGGTCACACTCATCAACACAATTAATGAGAAGGTGAGCAGATGGGGCAACAGACTTTGATCGCCAACTGCGTAGACTCGATCTAGTTTTGGCACCATTAGAGATAGTATTTGTAAGGAATCAATATTATTACTAGAAGGAGCAAAAAAGACATGCAAAATGACAAAAAATAAATAAAGGAGTTAAGATGTAATGACATTTCTATAGTAACAGTGAAACATGACGGACCAGGTGACGACTCATCGTGACTAAGACAGACCGTCATGGGGTCCATCATGTCATACTTGAACTATGTATATGTGGAGACCTATGAAGGAAAGTCTCTGTCTGTTATGATAGATAAGCTGAACGGAACGTTGTGGTGATGATGGTCCATCGTCAATGTCAGTCGTGGGACATTTAGAACAAGTATGGGGACCCTTAGGAGAAGGGTCTCTGACAGTCATGATGGTTTTTGCAGGATGGACCATCGAGGGTATGACGGTCCATCATAGGTGTCCGTTAGAGAACACTTGGAAAAAGTTGGAGACCATTAGGAACAGGGTCTCAGACAACCAGAACGGTTGTGTAGGAAGGACCGTCGTAGGTATGACGGTCCGTTGTGTATGTCCATAAGAGGACACTTAGAAAATGTATGAGACCCCTAGGAATAGGGTCTCTAAAAACAAGAACGATTGTGCAGGACGGACCATTGTGGGAACGATGGTCCGTCGCATTTGTACGTTGGTGGACACTTGGAGAAAATTGGATAGTGGAGTTTTAGGGATGTTGGGACGGGCCCTATGACAGTCCGTCGTGGGTACGACGGTCCGTCATCGAGGTCTCGTTCTATCATTCAGTGACAGAACTGGGTATGCCATAATCATCCCCTATGACCCAAATGGAATTTTTAGTGTTTTAACCTACATGTGTCTAACCCAAATACCTAGTAAACTAGCAATGCTAAAGCACCTATTTCTAGAGTTTTAACAAGGCAATTTTGAGGATTCTCAACCTAGGTCAGACAAAATATGTATTAAAGAATGAACCCATCAATAAGAAATAGGCTAATACCGACTTTGGTTCCCTTGACCTTGGAGCCAATAATCCTGATTTGAGCCTAGGGTACTCACTCAGAAACCCCCCGTCTGCTCATTTACAACATAGGAATTCTCCGCATAATAGAATTCATCATTTCGTGGTGGTGGTTTAGACAAGTAGTTAACTGCATTTATCTTTTCTGCACCACCAGTGACATGTTTTAATGCCAACCCAAGCTCAGTTCTGATCTGAGCCATCTCTCCACGAATCTCATCTGTGGCCGAGTTGTGAGTGGATTGCAACGCGAAGGTATTTCTCCCTGTATCTGACTTCCTAGAACCACCCGCTATAGTATCCAACACCTCTTTATTATTATCATCTGTCCCCGAAAGAATTATTCCTTTAGTGACTCATTATCTATACGGTGATAGGGGAAGTTTCTAAAAAATGAGGTGAATCTATCCCAAGAACTACTAATGGACTCTCCTGGTAGTTCCACAAAGTTGTTCACTCTATCTTTGTGGTTTAGTTTCTTGGAGACAAGGAAGTAGCGTGCTAAGAAAACGTCCATTAGTTGGTTCCAAGTAAAAATTGAGTTACAAGGGAGCTCAGTGAACCAAATAGAAACCTCTCCCGTCAGTGAGAGAGGAAACACTCTTAGCCCTATTACATCCAAGTCCAAGTCAGGCCTCCCTACACAACTTTTACACACTGCCTTACCTTAGCAATATGGGCATGTGGATCCTCAGAAGGTAGCCCTGAGAACCAACCTCAGGCAGTGAGCATTTGCATCAGGCTACTAGTTACCACAAAGGTGTGTCCTGGTGGTAGAGGGGTAAAAAAAAGTGGTCCATCGGAGTCTGCTATATTTTCATAGCCTCTGTAGTATTCATGGGGCCGTGGAGCGGGATTTTGTCCCCTATATTGGTTTTCACCTGATGCATCGGGTAAAAACTGACCATGAACATCAATCGAAGCTGGGATGTTCTGGTTTGGATCATCCTCATTAATACCCAACTTTCGATTCATGTTGCATATTTACGCTCTAATTCATGATTGTAGGGAAAAAAGGGTTCTCTTTCTCTCTGTGTATTTGGCATACAAGGAAGATAGTTTTTTGAGAATAAGAAAAACAAGAAACAAAGTAAAATTCTTTACTTGATAATTCAAACTATAACAATTCTTTCCTTGTATCTTGCTTGCATACTGATAAGTTATGTATTTCTAAATCCTTGGTCCAGCATCTAGAAAATTTCACTCCGCACCTTAGTCCGGCTACGTGTGTTGCTATACTAACCCTTACCTTTACCTCATATTAAGCATCATATTTGATATTTGAAAAAGTTAATGCCTCAAACCAATCAATACTAGCCTATTAGATAGTATACACTAAATCTATGTTGATAATTCTTTTCCAATTATCTACCTCCTTGGTCCGACAAGTAGCATTAAGGCGAGTTCTAACATTGGCCATCCATTAAAAAGACTTCTAAGCGAAATAATTATCAATACATGCAAGACACTATTCTAAAATTGTTATTTTAGTTAGGTTTTACCTCATTTTTGACCTATGGTTCCCACAACCCTAGTTATGGAGTTTGGTTACCCATAGTCATAATCACAATATTCATATATATAATATAAGAATTCATGCACTTACTTCAATGAGAAAGAATAAAATCTAGAAATTTTCTTGATTAATCAACAAAATCACCAACAATCAACTCCGCAAAAAAGTGTAATAAACCAAAGTGTAATAACCAAAATAATCTCTACAACAAAAAATCTAAGATAAAAGTCCCTAGTAACCAAGATTCTAACTATAAGAGAGTCTAATCACCAAGAGTCTAAACAGGACACCTATGGACCGTCACAGGCACGACGGACCGTCACAAGATCCGTAGGTGGTATTTTTCTGCATTTCTTGCTCAAAAACTTCCGCGTTCATCTTTAGACAGATTTCCTACAAATAAAGAGAAACTTACATAAAAATTAATACAAAAAGGCTTTTGGACACACTAAACTTAAGGAAAAATCATTAAAAATACCGTGAAACTACGGTATATCACCCACCGACAATGACTCATTGATCTTACCAAGTACCAATTCCTTCAACTCCATCAATAAATTATCAATATGTTGCTTATATTTTACCAGAATGATGAATTGGAGTTATGACGGAGCATGCAACCACTATTTAGAGAATCTTCTATCCGCACACCTCAATTAGCCAACCTATGAACATCTCTCCCATGTTCTTTCTTCTCTTCTTCCACATGAGACACACTACCTATAGTAATACGAGTCATAGTATCTGTAACAACATCGGCCTTGTCGGGGGAGACTCATGTCGTATTCCTTAGAATGTTCTAACCATCTTCTCTATTGGAGATTCAACTCTTTTTGTTTGAACAAATATTGAAGACTGTTATGGCCAGTAAACACATCAACATGCACACCATACAAATAATGTCTCCATATTTTCAAGGCAAAAACTACAGTATCTAACTCAAAGTCACGAGTCGGATAATTCTTCTCATGAACTTTGAGCTGCCTCGAAGCATAAGCTATCACCTTGCCATGATGCATGAAGACACATCCCATGTATTACCTTTAAAATCCAAGACGTGCTGTAAAGCCTATCATTAGTGTCATAAGGATTAATTACTATATTTAAGTCTATATAAATGAATATCGGTCATTTATTATGTTTAAGAACCCAAAATGTCCAAGAACGTTCATGACGTCTAGGAAGTTGGTTCAAAAGGGTGTTCGTGTGCCTTAGCCTATTTGACTAAGTTTTAGGAGTTGAAAATGTACAAAATTAGAAGGGTAGATAATAGGTGATTGAGTTTTTTCATAGTTGAAACATTTGGGTACGATTCCCCTAGGACCAACCAATGGCCCTTGAGCAGGACCCTTGTGTTTGCGGAAATAGGGCTTGGACAGTGGGCATCGATGTGACCACCTACAGCCCGTTTGTGGACTGACGGGGCGCTGATGCCACCAACATACAAGACTTAGACATATTGAGGAAGGCCACTGCCTACATAGTCTCATAACTCATTGACGGAGTGCAGGATGGAGGGGTGAGGAGCCATCGACTTACAAACGGCCCATCGATCGGGTCTTCTCTGTGAGGGTCCAGTTTTCTTATTTATTTGAGTTAGTTTGTTTTATTTAATTGGTTAGGGCGTTAGGTTATTAATTAGGGGTTTAAGAGAGTATAATTAATTTGATCAAATTCTGATATAAATACCTCAACTCTCATTAATCTAAACACAACTCACACATAAACTCTCTTTCTTTTCTCTTATTTCTCTCTCTTCTTGAACTCACCATTGGAGACTAGTAAGGATTATGGTTTAGGGGTTGGAAATAGAATAATTCACCATAAATTTTTTGTAAAACGTTAAGGTATAAGATCTAATTAATGTTTGAGACTCTTTCCTCAAAGGGTTCCTTCAAAAGGGATTTCAAAAGTTGACTTTTCTTATCGTTTTCATCCAGTTACAAAATTGAAGTTATGAATTGAGTTTTTGATGTTTCTTTAGGTTATAGTGAATAGATTAACATGTAATTTAAATTGTTTATGGTAATGGTTGATGGTTTGGTCTAAATTGAAGAACATGATCTTCAATCCCTAACCCTAGGTTGTGATCTTGACCTATATTGTATTGTTGTCATTCAATTGACTTGGTTATTTATTAGATTACTACCATATGGTGTTATTTAGATTAAATTAAGACGAATTATAGTCCTATCATGCTAGTTCTTGAGATGTGATTTATGTTGTGAATAGTAAATGTGATATTAGCCTATGTATCTTATTTTAAGTTGTGATCTAGTGTTGAATTGTGTCATAGAGATGCAATTGGCCTTGCTATATTATTGGTTATCATTCTGTAATGATATTACTCCAAAAATTAGGTTTGAGTTATGGGTTGATGGTAAAACCTTGATGATAGACTACGAGGAAGACTTGCTAAGTCTTAGAATCTGTATCATTGATTCCAATTGTGATCAATTGTTGTTAAGTCATGATATTACATTGGAGTATGCCTCATATTAGATTATAGTGTGGTATGATGTTAAATTATAATGTCTTAACTATGTTGTGAGATTGATTAAAATGTATGTGATATAAGGATGGTGAAAATTATCATTGTGCCTTGATATTCTATGAAATGCTAATATGTTAACCTCACTTATATAGATTGTGATAAAAGGACATATACGAATACAATTCTTATTAAGATATTAATGATGATGATTATACAAGGGGTATACCCTATGACCTAAACTAAGCTATGATTGATAATCAAAGGCTAAAAGACATTTCAAAAAGGGACTCTAGCTTAGCACCGAGTGAACTAGATTGAGTAGTGTCCCTTGCCACATAGGGAAGGTAGGAACACTACTTTACTCTTAAGATTGGAGAGTATAATGAATGGCGCATAAAGAGGGTTCCAACTAAATCTGCTAGTTTTTGAACTATGTTTCCCTCATAGGAATACTAGCTAGTGGATCCACATAATTGCTATGTTTCATGTTTTGGTACTACCTTGGCAAGTAATCTGCCTTTTTTTGGTGTAGGTTTTTATGACACCGGATTCCACACTAGCTCCTGTGGTTTTTGTAGGTTAGGGAAATATGTTCCCAAAATGTAAAATGAATTAAAGGACTTGAAATCTAACTTAGATAATCTAAGAGGTCTAGCTTTGTCTAGGTAGGGGTATGAGACTCTACCTAAAGCTTGCACTAGTTAGCCTTGAGGGAAGTCTTAGTAGGAGGTTCTTATATATTTTTATGTTATGATAATATACGATGCATATATGATGACCATGTCACATTGTTGATTCTATATGTTTATTAGTTCACTTATGAGTATGCCTTGGGTTATAATGTTAATATATGGTGAAATGTAAACTTAAATGTTTTGTTATGTAAAGTTGGACATTGGTCATGATTTCTTGTTGAAGATACTTGACTAAGCAAGGTTATGGGGCTTTGCTTGGTCATTCCACTTGTTGACTTGATAATGATTCATGAGTAGTTGTATTGTTTATTATGATATAATTTACTCTTACTCATTCTTGTGATATTATTCCTTGATAATAGGGTTGTAGTAAATCATGGTTTCAAGTATGTTGAGATAAGTACTACTTATTGAGATAGTAAGCATGTTTGGTTGGTTGATATGATTTGCTTGACTTTGCACTAAGTCCCTAAAGGGGTAAAATGGCATGTTTTGACAAAATTCCCTTTTTAGCATGTATTTCTTGTATATGTGCATAAGATCTCATACCTAGTACATAGGATCTGAGGGAAATGCTATCATCTAGCTTACGAACTTGTTATAAGCTTAATGACTCTTTCATTTCATTCCTTTTCAACTGAGTAATATAATTTTGTATGACCTGTATGTGGTCTTGTTGTATTGATATAAGAGCTATGCCCATATTGTGATAATCGTTTAGATGGTATGAGATGAGACAATCGTTGAGACTATTTCTATATTTCATATATATGTATGTGCAATAAAAGTAGAAGGCTACGTAACCTTCCCATATGAAGGGTTTATTTGTAATCTATATGAATATATATTATGTGTATATAGAGGTCTATGTAAGCCTCTAAGTAGTTATAATGAAAATTTTAATTTTTTTTTGCATTTTTCAACTTATTAATGTAATGACATGATACTAGGAGGCAAGTCTTAGTCTTTGAAAAGGACTACGACACCGATTACGTCTAGGGGGTAAACCCAGTTGTGACATCCCAAGACCACTCGAGAAATATCATAATAGACTAAAAAGTGTTCATTGCCCTCCTATAAGGTTAGTACCAGAGCGGAGGTAAAGTTATCTTTCAACTCTTGAAAACCTTCTTCACAAGCTTTTGACCACTTAATCTTCACATTCTTTCGAGTCAAAACATTCAAAGGAGAAATAATGGATGAAAGTACATCAAAAGCCTTCTATAGTACCCGAATAAATAAAAGAAGCTTCTTATGTCGGTGGGAGTCAAAGCTCTAGTCATATTTCTGACCGCCCGTCATCTTCAAATTGACCTCTACACCCTTACCTGAGATATTATGGACAAGAAAAGCAACTAACCTTAATCAAAACTCACACTTGATAAATTTTGCATAAAGGTTGTGTCCTTTGAGGACTTGCAAGTCCAACCTGAAGTGACTCTCATGCTCATTTTCCTTATTGGAGTATATCAAAATATCATCAATGAGCAAAATCACAAGTGAGTAAAGGTAATCTCAAAAAGCTCTATTCTTTATGTCCATAAATGCCGCCGGGGCATTTGTTTATAAAAAATACATAACTGATATTGATAGTGACCATATCTAGTTCTGAAAGATATTTTGGGTACATCTTCACTCTCCCCCTAAGTTGGTGATATCCCGACTTTAAGTAAATCTTGGAAAAGTAGCTAGCACCTTGGAGTTGATCAAATAAATCATCAATTTGAGGGAGAGGATACTTGATTTTTGTGGTGACCTTATTAATTTGGCAATAATTAATGCACATTCTAAGGGACCCATCCTTCTTCTATACAAAAAAGATCAGAGCACCCCATGGAGAAATACTAGGTTGAATGAAACCATTGTCTAGTAAATCTTTGAGTTGTAGCTTCAACTCTTTCAATTCATCTTGAGACATCCAATATGAGGAATTGAAATTGGATTCATATCCGACAATAAGTCAATGCCAAAGTCAACTTCCCGTTAGAGAGAAACTCTAGAAGATCATTAGGAAAATCCTCTGGCTCACTACAGGGACTGACTCAATATAAGGAGTTTCACATTCTAGATCTTTAACCCTCACTACATAATGGTATAGACAACCCTTGGTTATCATCTTACAAGGGCATAGAATCCCCCCCCCCTTCCACTCTAAAATGAATTCATTTGGGAATCAAAACTTCTCTACCCTCGTTCTACAATCTATGGAAGCAAAACAATTATGAAGCCAATCAATACCCAAAATGATATCAAAATCAAACATGTCATGTTCTACCAAATCAACAATAGTAAGTTTATTGGGCAGAATTATAGGAAATTTCCTATAGACTCTGTTTACAACAACACATTCACCCATTGCTGTAATAAACGAAAATCTTTCAATCAGAACATCGGGAAGAACATCAAACTTCCTAACTATCAAAGGTGTTACAAAATAAAGAGCAGCACCTGGATCAGGAAAAGCATAAACATTTCTAGAGAAAACTTGTAACATACCCATCACAACATCAATAAAGTTCTCTTGTTCACCTCTAGCCTTGAGTCCATAAAAACGGTTCCTTTTTTGAGCTTCAGAGCTAGGACCTCTTGATTGAGTTTGGCTATTCCCCTTTCCTTAACTCTTCACATTTAGATAATCTTTCACCATATGTAAACCTTTTCCATAACCATAGCAATTATTAGTTCCGATAGTTTATTCACTAATACACTGAAATTACACCTCCCTAAAAAGTATAACCGGTCAGATCAAGTAAAGAACCCAACTATTAGGTTTGAGTTGATCCCACAAGGAAAATGGTTTAGACGTAACTTCAATGTAGGATTACTTTGATTTAGTCAATTTCTTTCCAGAAATAGATAATTTAAGGGGGGGTTTTGTGAAGCAAAAGTCTTTTAATACCTCTAAGTAAAACAAGTCACAGTAGTAAATCTTTCAGTTTATTCAAATTGTGAGGTGTAAGTGTTCCCTATAGGTTCATAACGCAATATTCATAGCTATTAAAATTTTTCTGTAGTGTTTTGCATGGAAAGTCATAAGTTAGGTATATGAAAATCCTTGGTCTGACACTAAATGAATTTAACCCCGTACCTTGGTTCGGCTACATGTGTCTAAGCTACAAACCCTTACTGTTAATTCATATTAAGAATCATATTCGATGTCTGTCTTAGTTATTACTTTGCACCAATCTAGACAAGACTATTAGATAGTATCACACTAAATTTATGTTGATAATTGTTTTCCTATTACTACCTCCTTGGCCAGGCAAGTAGAAACAAAGCGAGTTCTAACACATGCACTTGTTAAAGAGACTTCTAGGCAAAAGCATTACCAATGCATACAATAACCAATTTGATAATTTTTATTAAGCTAGGTTTACTTTGTTAATCACCCATAATTCCCACTATCCTAGTTATGCCTTTAGTTACCCATGTCTATAAAAACAGAATTCATCATTGGTAAATAATAAGACATTAATTTACTTTGACAATTAGAAGAAAATCCAGAAATTCAACTTGAAATAGCATAAAATCACTTGAAAACCAAATCTGAAAATTGATTAATGCTAAAGTTGCAAAACCCAATCTCCAAACACAAAATGAGAATCAAAATAATGGAACCTATCCCCTAAAACGAGGTTTTTACACCTTATAAATAAAAACACAATCCTAAACTAAAATAAATTAAAATAAGGAAATTCACAAAAATGTGGGTGTAATCGACGACCTTTACAGACGGTCCATCGATGAAACGACAGACCGTCGACTGCCTCCGTCAGTACAGACTTAGCATCTGTTTTTCATCCTTAACTTTGCATTTTCTTGGAATCAATTGATGTACCAACATCACAACCCATTTGTAGATTATCTGACACCTAGTTTGAGTGTTCGTTTGAGGGTTATGCAGTGGCTGCATCTTTATCTCATGATTATAGACAACACATGAAACTTCTTTATTCATATTCATGAGAGCATTTTCCTAAAATGGTATATTATTCATGATTCTTATTTGTGCTTTCATACTTTGTGCAAGTTACGATATGCCGATTCAACAGTAAAGTACTCAATCTCTTTGGGAAAAAGAACACATGCAAGAAAACTCTGAAGAGAGGATCGTTAGTAGGGCTACTCAGACTTCACCCTAACACTCACTTTCCAACTACCCCACCCAACAAAATAGCATGCAATTGTCACCAATGCAATTAGCACGGAGGCTAGACGTTTTAATAAGACCTTTTGGGTCTAACACCAATTCTGCTCCCTCACCTTCAATGGATAGCTACTATGCAAGACACCTCTTGATTGTCTCTCTCTGATCTCTTGTCCTCTAAAATAGGCAACTCTTGATCATACCACAACTGTTATCAAACTCCAAAGTAAGGGGGCCCAAGTAACATCAGCGGGCACACCGTACAGGTTGTGACAGATGGTAGTTGGAGAAATGTCCACCTGGAAGCCTCGAACTAGAACATGTGTGAGTGGGTCCTGTTTGGCACGTCTCTCCCGCATGTACAAAGATCCCCTAATATTCACCACATATGAGGCGTATAAGTCTAAAAAAATCTCCTCTCTATACGACCACAGACTCCTAGCCATCCACTAGAGCTTTTGGCGGGTAAACAATCTATGCATATCACGGACTGTGTGAAGGCTCCCTTTAAGAACTCTTAGCTCGACTGTCACCAACTGGGTCATCACCCCCTTGTCATTAAGAATATTTTCATCCCTATAGACCTGATACTGACCATCTACTCACCACCGGTTTGGATCATCAAGAACCAGTGCAGGGACATCATCCTAGGGTGTCGGAGAAAACTCCAAACTATAGGCCTCATCAGAAGAGGCTTGGCACGTATGTTCCTCGAGTGAGTTGCTCCATGTGATTCCGAAATAGAGGCAGTGGCCTCATTCGACCCCGAAGAGTATGTGATTCCGAAATAGAGGCTTGGCACGTATGTTCCTCGAGTGTGTGCCGCTAAGTATGCGCTCCTAATTATATTCGAAGGCAGTGACTAAGCCTGAGGCCACCTTCTATGGGGGGGGTACCCCAAGTGCATCGTGCAGCCAGTGTAAGGGTACTGATGCTTTGGGGAACATATTAAGGATCCCGCTTATCGTCAGAAGTTCCTATCAACCGATGAGATAGTGCCACAAACTTGGACCTTCCCTTGGAATAAACGATGTACAATTTAGGGGCCATATGTACCTGTAAAACAGTTTTTAGTCTCATAGCAATCAATATACAGACAAAACAAACAAAATAGCAAAAGTAAATGCAAAGTACATTGAACTTTAGGCTTGTATAAGTGGTTGACGGGCACAATCAAGTGTCCATCATTGGATACTTAGGAATCTTTGTAGATTTTTCATTCTACAGACCTCTCATTTAGAAACGACAGACCTGGTGAATGGGCCGTTGATCAACCAAAGAATCGTAGTCCACTTTCATGGTCTTAGAGTTAAAAAACTTCAGTGTTTCTAAATCGATGAATCCCATCGGTGGCCTATTGATCAATCAATGATCCATTGACGGGGTCTCATGTTGTTGGCCTGAGAAAGATTTCAACCCTTGTGTATATTATCACATTTTCCAACCTATTTGACAGATATAAGTTTTGCCAACACATATCAATACTTAAAAGAACATTTCTTCATCCTTAGGGTTTTGATTTTGCAAGGTTTATGATTGGAGTTAGAGATGCTACCAAACCATAAGTCGAGAAAGTCCTTACACTCATTTAACAAGATTACACCATTACTAATCATTCTAAGGGACATTTTACTCATGCTTTAACAAGAACAACCATAAAATTTTATCCCTAAGTCAAGACCCATATTCTAAGTAACGTTTTCAACAACGAATGAAGGAGAATTCAACAGGAAAAGGGAATCAAAATACTTGACAATCGTAGTGGAGTGTATGGGTGGGTTATCTTTGCAACAAACTACATGACCGACCTTGAGAACCGATTGGATAAAGCAACAGGGACCAAGTAGAATATTGGAAGAAAGAGGGTTTCGGGAATTTGGGAGTTCGGGGAATCTGATGAATTTTGATGGGAAAATATGGTGTTATGATGAGAGAAGATGGAAATAAGGCAAGGAAAAAGATTTAAAAAAGCATTTCAAAAGATTTTGAATGTCAGTTAATGGAACTCTATACTGACGACACCCTGTTAATGGTCCCTAAGTCTGTTGATGGATCCTTGACTGGGCCAGCGATTGCACAAAGACTTAGACAAAATTTAATGATATACCTGGGATCTATGGAAACCATAGAAAGTCCATCATTTAAACGACGACCCGTCGATGGGATCCATAGATGTGTGCACCAGATCAGTTTATGCAAAAATTCTAGTTTTTGTCCCTACATAGTGAACACCCATTAAGCTAGTATTTTTTTGTTCTTCTTGACACATTTGAGATACGACAATCTCTAGCCAAGACTAATGTAATAAATCATGAGGATGAGTAAAACAAAACAAAACAAGAGGCTGCACCTATTCCAACAAAGGAAAGAAAAACTTATTGTTGGCTAAAGGATATACCTCTGTTGCGTCCCATGAACCGTTGATTTAATGTCGCATCACGACACAGGATCCTTTATCACTCATACTTCATTAAGGTGATATGCATCAACCACTTCATGGACAGTCTTCGCATGCCCGAGGTAGATCTTAATTTTTTGCCTATTGACAGTGAAATTTGCACCCTCCTTATTCTCCAACTCAACTGCTCTATGTGGAAGCACCTTATTGATAAAGAATGGTCCCGTCCACTTGGACTTGAGTTTTCCTGAAAACAAGCATAGCCTAGAGTTGAATAAAAACACCAAGTCCCGAACAACAAATTCTCGCTTTTCAATCTTTTGGTCGTGGTACTTCTTTGTCTTCTCTTTTTAGATGGATGAACATTCATACACTTTTAGGCGAAACACATCAAACTCATTCAACCCATTAAGTCTTCTTTTTTCATGAATGGAGTCTAGACCCCAGACGAAATAGGCGTCGTTGACCTCTCAGAGAATGCAGACAAGGCTAAATATATCATCGTTGCTTCATCTAGGTTAATTTTACTGGAAAAATGAAGTTTTTGTTACTTAACATTCATATTAGACATTCTACTAAAACATATAAATGTTTACAATTAACCATCTAATATTAAGATCAACAAATGAAAGAAATAGTTCCATACTGCATCAGTATATACTTGCAAAAATGGCACCAATACAATGTCTGAAATAAGATTAGAAAGAAACGTTAGTGTAACATACTCCTCTAAATCAAACCAATATATAATGTAGAATATAATGGGAAAGCATCCTCTAAAGCATGAGGGCCTACCAAATTCGGATGAATTATCCATGTCCGGATAGCTTCAGCATCGACCTGTAAGCTCTAACGTCCACATGTTCCTGCACCTAAAAATGTAGATTTGTATAGGATTAGTACACACTTGTACTAAGTATGGGTATATGCAAGCACACACGAAGTACATGAACGATTAAAAAGAGCTCTCTCTTAACGATACGAATATGGAAAGTCAAGTAAGTGGACTTGCCAAATTACGATAGGAAATCATTGAATCCGTGACGTCCCTATCGCGAAAATGGGTCCCTCCGGGTCGATCCAACCCAAACTGCCCCATTAATTAATTAATTAATAATAATAATATGTTTTTAATTTTGCTTAAATAAGAATTCAAATATTAATTAATTAAATTAATTCACCAAAATAAAAAAAATCAAGTTAAATCATTGCTCCCACCTAGGTTAAAACTCAGGTGGAGACAGATTTGCTAAATGGGAAAATTCGGCCCTTTCTACCCAAAATGCCACTCCACCTTATTAAATAAATAATTAATTACATATTTAGGGTAATTTAGAAACAAACCTAATCTTGAAAAAAGATAATTTTACCCTTAGACCCTCAAAACTTAAGATTTCCCCTTTTTAAGTCCGGTAAAGACACATCCGAGTAAATATTCAAATTCGGGAGCCCTACATGGCTGGACCCAATCTTTCATAGCTCAAAAAACTCCCCAAGTTAGTTTTCTAGGCTTTCACAAGGGTTCAGAGTTATGGTTCTACGCGCATCAATTCGTGTGAACCCGGTCTAATCGTAGGCATTTTAGACACATTAAGCATTACTTAGCATATCTATTTTTTAGGGTTGTTACTTTAACCCCCCTTAGGAACATTCGTCCCCGAATGAATACTCTTATAATCTAGCACAATGTCAGTCATATCATAACAAATTCACTACGCATAATTAAGCAATAGCAACAAAGAAAAGAGAGATAAGGAAACTTTGACTTAAGAGTAGAAAATCTAACCTCAAGGACAAAAAAGATGAGGATAGTGGGATCTCATATCGAACTCGGCCTCCCATGTAGAACCATCAACAAGATGGGTTCACCATCATACATTCACTGTGGCAACCTCTTTGTTCCTCAGCCACTTCACTTGTCTGTCTAAAATCTCAACAGGTACCTCCTAATAGGACAAGTTTTCATCAACCTTCAACAGGTAGAATCGATGCTGGATCACCTAGGCACTTTTTTATCATAGAGACATGAAAGACTAGATAAACAGAAGCTAGCTCCGCAGGCAATGCAAACTCGTAGGCCACTTCACCCACACACTGTAGGATCACATATGGACCAACATACCTCGGACTCAACTTCCCCTTCCTGCCAAACCTCATCACCCCCTTCATAGGTGATATCTTCAAATAGACCTGTTCACCAACATCAAATTGTAAGGGCTATTTTCTATTGCCTGCATAAGACTTCTGTCGACTGTAACCATTAGTCGACTTATCCGTGATCACCCTGACCTTTTCTAAGGCCTCATGAATGATCTCAGGACCCAAAATGGATGATTTTCTGACCTTAAACCACAAAACTGGAGACCTATACCTCCTACCACACAGTTCCTCAAACGATGTCATCCAATTGCTGGAGTGATAACCGTTATTATACGAGAATTATATTAAAGGCAGATGGTCTTCCTAGCCATCTCGAAAGTCAATCAGACATGCTCTTAACATTTACTCCAATTTCTAAATGGTGCTCTCTGCTTGCCCATCAGTCTGAGGGTGAAAGGTAGTACTAAGCTTTACATTCATACTTAAGTTCTTCTAGAAGGATCTTTAGAAATATGAGTTAACTGAGATCCTCTATCTGAAATGATAGACAAAGGAATCCCATGCCATCTCACAATATCATTATTGCAGAGTCTCGCATTATCCTCGGCTCTGTAAGTAGACTTTACAGGGATAAAGTTGGAATATTTAGTCATTCTATCCATAATAACCCATATGGAGTCATGTTGTCTCCTAGTCTTCGAAATACCAACCACGAAGTCCATATTAATGGCCTCCCACTTCCAAGTCGAAACCTCGATCATCTGAGTAAGACAACAAGGCTTAAGATGTTCTGCCTTAACCTGCTGACAATTAGGTATTTTTGGCCACATATTCAGCAATGTCCTTCTTTATGCCATCCCACCAATAGATCTACTTAAGATCATGATACATCTTGGTGGAACCCAGATGTATGGAATATCTGGAACCATCGTCCTCTGCAACAATCTTCGTCTGTGAATTATCCACAACTGATACACATAGCCTGTCCTGGTAGCCGTCACCTCCCAAAGCAAAAGACTCATTCATCTTAACAAACACTGAGTCATTAAGCTCCATTAACAAGGGATCAAGAAGCTGACCCTTCTGGACTTCAACTACCAGGGATGATTCAGAACTCGAACGAACTAAAACACCCCCACTAGGAGAGTCAACTAACCGCACACCCAGTCTGGCCAGTCTATGCATATCTTTCACCAACTCCTTCTTTTCATCCTTAACGTGGGATGTACTTCCCATGATCATCCTGCTCAAAGCATCAACTATTATATTAGCCTGACTTGAATGGTAGTGGATATTCATATCATAGTCCTTCGACAACTCCAACCACCTCCGCTAATGTAGATTCTATTTATCTTAGTTGTACTAGCCTATCCTCATGTAGCCACTCTTTCTTTGCTTGTTCATCGTTTAGCCTAAATATATTCTCTTAGTCATTTCATTTAGTGACATTGCTTTTTTAGGTGTAGATGCAGGTTGTGTCACCTGCACTGGACTATAGTCATGAAGTCATTCTGTTCTTTACATATTAACTATAAATTCATTCTTAATACTTTCTTTTGGAGTATGATTGAGATTTGACTTTACATTATTCTACACTCCCCTTACGTGATCCTGAGCAATTTAGATGCAGTGTAAATGGGAGGATTCATCCTCATGAAGTCGCTTAACCTGTTATCTATGGTGCTAGAAGGTGGGTTTTTCCTTGGAACACCTTGTTTCTCTGCCAAGGCTGTCATATCCTTAGCTTGTAAGGCGATGGCTTGGTCCATCTGTTCCTGGGCTGTATTTACTTCTCCATCTGTCAACCCAGCTGGGTTAACATGCATCTCCATTTCAGCAGTTGGAGCGTGGGAAGAAACTTGATTTACCCCAGCACCTACTCCTTCAATCACTCTGTCTACGTTTCTTCTCGTATTAATCTTTCTGAATATCAAGATTTGATGTTAGATACACTCTTAACAGCAAGAAATAAGACATAAGTGAAGGCACGATAATACAAGAAGAAGGGAACTTTTCCTATGCATTATGTAGTCCCTAATTCAGGATAGTGGTGTTCATCACTACCATGACCTAGAAACTACTCAATGTGGTTAATGTAAACTTATTATCCTAGGAATTTAATCTAGGGCTCTAATACAAACTTTGTCTCTACCGGAGTCTAGACCCAGAGGAGACCGGCGTCGTTAACCTTTCAAAGGTCGTAGACAAATCTACATATGTCATCGTTAATTTATCTAGGTTAATTTTAGTGGAAAATTTGAAATTTTTGTTACTTAACCTTCATATAAGACATTCTACTTAAACTCATAAACGTTCACAATCAACCATCTAATATTAAGATTATCAAATGAAATAAATAGTTCCATACTGAATTAAGTGTATACTTGCAAAAATAACACTAATGCAATGTTTTAAATATGATGAGAAAGAAACACTAGTGGAACATACTCTATGAAATCAAACCTATAGCTAAGCTAGAATATAATGGGCAACCGTTCTCGAAATCATGAGGGCCTACCAAATTGGAGGAATTCTCCACATCCGGATAGCTTCACCGTCGACCTGTATGCTCTAACATCCACATGTGCCTACACCTAAAAATGTAGAGTTGTAAGGGATTAGTACACACTTGTACTAAGTATGGGTATATGCAAGCACAAACCAAGGACATGCATGATTATAAAGTGCTCTATCCTAACGATACGAATCATGGAAAGTCAAGTTAGTGTACTTTCCAAATTTTGATTAGGAAATTCATGCCATGAGAGTAACATGCATCATCATACTTATCATTTTGCAAGCAGCACATAACATATTATGCATATCATATCACGTAGTGCACATCATTCTTTTATATGCCATGAGACCTTGGAATCATGGACTAGACATTAGGACTTTCCAAAATGAGGGGCTACACATATGGGACCTCAACTAGGGAGCCTTCCTAAACAAACAAATAGTCTACTTCATTCATTCATTCGTACTTCTTTTTATTCTTTCAAATATTAGTGCAGCCACCAGTCATACCTAATATGTAGTTTAAGACTCTCATCGGGTTAGCTGTGCAATGACCAAGAATAACCTAGTGTTATTACTTAAGTCTAGCTCACCTCTTGATCATTCTATTCTAAAACCTTTGGTATCGTTCATTTCATTAATGAGCATTTCTTGAGACTGGCCTCATTCTTTCTTTGGGAACTTTATTCTTATCCGATATAGATCATGTAAGCATCATGAAATCCAGTGTGTAATCCTCACACTTAAAGAGGTGGAATCACCGGCCAAAGTGAACCAAAACATGCTAGCGTATATAGGGATTTGAACCCTGCTAGATCCCTATACTGGCAGTGTATGTTCAAAGACTAGGAGAAATAAGGATTCCCATACCCGGCATGCCGTACCATCTCATCTCGTGAGAGTTACGTGGTCCTCCACCCTTCCCGAAAGAAGGCATCACCCCTTATAGCTAGTCTATCGGTGCTCAATATAAATTTCCATCACATTCAACTCATACGTCATGGAAGATGGATTCTAGTATGAGGACATCATAGCTCAATAGATGATTTTTTTATCTCATCATTTGTATTAAGTATGCATTAACTTCAATACTTTCATTAGAGTGTTCATAGAGTCGGGTCTCTTCTTTAGCTTTACACTCTCATAGGTGAGTACGTTTTGGTAACATTTATTCTTGCTCATTTGATATTTCTCTCATCTTTCACATTAGCCTCTTATCATATTGTAACCTCATTCATTAACTTTAACACATTTGTTTTTCATAATTACTCACCCCTTCACGTGAATGTTCATTTTATTATATGCCAATGCACACTTGGCCATTTAGTTTGTTTCACACTCTTACTTAACCATTATAGGGTTACATCATTTTATCACATACAGATTACGCTAAGTTACTTTTAAACTTATGCTAGACTTATGAGTTAACACCTACAAGCCATGAATCTTCTTTCATAGTTTGTCTAAGTGATTCATGTTTACCCAAGATATGTGGTACAAGACTTATGAATCTTGTAGATATGCCAAGATATTGATATCGATATTTGGAGTTCATTTAATATTCTTTTGAGTATGAATTATGTGTCAATACGAAATTAGGTAAGGGAATCCGATTTCGAATCCCTTGAACAACACTTAATCTTATTTTAAACTTCATAATTGCATTTTTCAAATTTGGGAGACCCTTGTTTGATTCCCATCAACCCCATCATATTGCTTTCTTGTTCTCCTCTCCTTTTTCGTTTTAAGGCAAGGAGGATGTGGGTTCGATCCCCCACAAGCTCATTATTTTTCTTTTAATTTATTCCCCAACTTTCTCACCTAACCAAGAAATTGTGGGTTCAATTTCCACTCTCCACATTTAGTTTCTCCTTTATTTCTCTGCTAACTCTCTCATCCATTCAACAGGTTGTGGGTTCAATCCCAACTCTCCACATTTTATTTTATCCTCTATTTTTCTCCTAACTATATCATCCATTTAAGAAGTTGTGGGTTCAATATTCACTCTCCACATTTTATTTTCTCCTTTGTTTTCTCTTAACTCTCTCATCCATTCAAGAGATTGTGGGTTCAATCCTCACTCACAACAATTATTTTTCCTCTAATCTTTCTCATCAAATTTTTATGTAATTTTCTTTTGGTGAGGTCATGAGTACAATTCCCAATGACCTCACATTTAAAAAAATTTAAAAACGAAGTGAATTTTCCTTATCCTTGGCCGAGACTCCAAATTTGTAGAAAGCTGGAAATTTGGTCTCTTCCAATCCATTTCCCCTCAATCTTCTTTTGATTTTTTGGTAGCTTTCATGTAATGATGTCTTTGGTTCAATCCTTAGTGATCTCTCTTATCTTACATTTATTTTTTGATTTCATTTTGTGCTACTTTATTTGTCCGAACCCAACCTACAAAATGCTAGAAATTTGTTCACTATTTTTAGCTTCTTTTTATCATCATTCATACGTTAATTCTTAAGGCGTTTCGTGGATCATTTGCTGCATCTTTAAGTGTAATATTTTTATGATTATATGAAGCCAAGAATTACCATTAAATTCAGAAACATTACACTTATATGAACACCACACTTTTAACATTACAAATACGAAAACACAACATTTGTAACACAAATTTTAGGCAGCAACATAGTTAATTTATAGCACACCCAAGCTTACACAATTAACAAAAAACACTTTTCCAGAATAGATATTTCATTCCTTACATAATTTCCTAATACACATTCAATACATAATCAAAATTTGACATACACTTATCTAACAGAAGACATACCAACGCATGCTTTGAATCATTCATGACGATCTAATAACTGGGGCATGCAACGGGGACAACCTTAGTTTCTTTATTGTAATTTAAACTGAACGTAGGGGTCTCTTGGGAAAGGGGCCAAGATAGAAGAAAACTCATACCTGATTGTAACGTTGTTCAACACTTGAACTTGCTGCCCAAAACTTCCCCAAATTCACGTCCAGTCCCGAAAGTCACACCTTACCCGACTACCATAATACATTTTGCTTAACGTCTTCGGATTGTTTTATCATTTGTGTTTTGCGTGCAAGTTCTTCAAGTGTGAAGAAATTTCGTTTTCTGATTTTTTTGTCACGTTTGGAAGCCAGAAAGAAAGTGTGAAATGAGAGAGATAAACGTGATAGATGTGACTGGGGTAGGACAAGGTGAAGTAGTTTAAACTTAGTCAACTAGGACTCTTTCAAACTTTGACCATAATGCCCTTACGAAATCAGATTATAATACTCAATTTAATCCACTTAAATTTTGCTTCCGTCGAGGTTCGAACCCGTGACGTCCCCATCGCGATAACATTTGCCTTTAGGTCGACCCAACCCAAATCGCCACATTAATTAATAAATAAATAATAATAATAATAATAATAATAATCTGATTTTCATTTTTCCTAAATCAGCATTTTAAATATTAATTAATTAAATTAATTCACCAATATAAGAAAAATGAAGTTAAATGGTTGCTCTCACCTAGGTTCGAACCCGGATGGGCAATTTTGGCCCTTTCTACCCAAAATGTCCCTCCACCTTATTTATTAAATTATTAATTTCATATTTAGGGTAATTGCATACTACCCTTACCCTAGAAAAATACCATCTTACCCCTAGACACATCCCTCCAAACTTAATATTCTCCCTTTTTAAGTCTGGTAAAAACTCATCCGAGTAAACCTTAATATTCGGGAGCCCTACATGGCGTGACCCAACCTTTTCTAGCTCAACTAACTCCCCAAGTTAGTTGGTCTTTTTTGGCGCAAGGGTTTAGAGGTCTGGCTCTACACGCATCAATCTGTGTGAACCTGGTCTAATCGTAGGCATTCTAGAAATATTAAACATTACTTATCATATCAATTTATTAGGGTTGTTACACCATTCCACTGCTTCATTCTAATCCCTCTTCAGTTTCTTTATTGCTCGCATGGCTTTGTGATCTAACTCAGCTGGTGAGTGACAAGCCTTCCCATATACAAGTTAGTACGAGACATACTTATGAGTGTTTTGTATCCAGTCTAGTAGGCCCAATGAGCAACATCATTCCTTCTTGACTAATCTGTTGTATTAGCATTTAGCGTTTTCAATAAAATTTGCGTGATGTTTCAATTCAACACCTCAACTTGCGCACTAGTCTATGGATGGTACGGGGTGGCCACATTATGTTGTACCCCATATATCTCCAATAGCCTTTTGAACAACTTATTGCAAAAGTGAGATCCACAATCACTAATAGTGGCCCTAGGTGTGCCAAATCTGGAGAAGATGTCCTTCTTCAAGAATGCGGTGACACTTTTCCGTTAATTGTTAGAAAGCGCTATAGCTTTCACCCACTTTGACACGTAGTTCACTGCCATAGGCATATATTTCATCCAATGTGAACTCACAAAAGGGCCCATAAAATCAATGCTCATACATCAAATAACTCAATCACTAGAATGGGATTAAAAGGGAGCTCTTGCCTCTACGAAATTCCTCAATCCCATAGACACCTATCACATGACTTGGAGAACTTGTGAGCATCTTTGTGAATGATTGCCCAATAGTACCCACACTAAAAAATCTTATGGGCCGTCCGGATACCACAATAGTCTTCACCCACAAGCAAGGAGTGGCATGCCTCTTAAACACTTAACACTTCCGACATAAAACGGTGCAAAAACCCATCAACACAACTCCGGTATAAGTAAGCTTCATCCCAAAAGGACATTTTCACATCATGCATGAACTTCTTCCTTTGTTGTAAGGACAAGTCCGATGAAACTATATCACAGGCCACATAATTTGCTAAATTGGTAAACCATGGAATCAAGTCATGCGTAGCAGCCAATGCATGCTCATAAGGGAAGGTGTCATCAATTTTAGCCTTTTCACCCAACAGTCGAGTAGCTTCATCCTCTAATAAGGACAAGTGATCGGCAACATGAATTTTATCCCTTTTCTATCTTTTACGTCAAAATCAAACTCTTGCAATAATAGCACCCATCTAATAAACCTTGGCTTTGAATCCTTCTTTGCAATCAAGCACCTCAACGCAGAGTGGCTAGTGGGCACTATAACTCTCGTGCCAAGCAAATAGGAGCAAAGTTTTTTGAACGCAATACCACCACAAGAAGCTCTTGTTTAGTTACAATATAGTTCTTTTGTTCTTTATTCAAGGCCTTACTTGCGTAATAGATGGGATGAAGGATTGTATCCCTTCTTTGTCCGTTTCTCCGAGATACGATGGCCCTATAGTATACCTTCTTCACCATAGAGTCATCTTTTTTAAAATTTAGCACAATGTTGCAATCTTCAAATATTTTTATAACCTCAACCAAGTGACTCAAACACCAATCAAAGGAGTCTCCAACAACCGAAAAGTCATCCATAAACACCTGAATAGTGTCCTCCACCGTATTAGATAATATCAATATCATACATCGCTGAAAGATGGCTGGTGAATTACATATCCCAAAAGGCATTCTCTTGAATACGAATGTCCCATAAGGGCAAGTAAATATAGTTTTCTTGTTGATCCCCCGAGGCAATAGAGATTTCATTATAACCCAAATAGCCACCAAGAAAACAATACCATTATTTTGCTGCGAGTCTATCTAACATTTGGTCCATGAAGGTCAAAGTGAAATGGTCCTTTTAAGTCCATGCATTAAACTTCCAATAATCTGGATAAACTCTTAATGAAATTGTATGGAAATTCATAATTAAACCAGTTATTAAACATAAAACCATCATTAGAATGACTTTGAAATCAATTTGACAACGAACCCATGGCTAGATTGACAGATGAGATTTTTTACTTAGAATCATGTTTAAAAAACTTTAAAAGGACTCCATAGGTGAATGGTTATGTAGGGATGAAGTATTACCATGCCTTTTACTTGAGAAGCCAACGAGAAATTTGAGAAGACCATGGCTTGAACTTGAGATTTAGTCTCTAATGGAGGTTTGAGAGAATTTGGAAGAGGAGAGAGTATTGGGGTTTTGATTTATCTTAATAGGTGTTGTGGTTTTGGCTTGGTAAAGGGGTAAAATAAGTCTTACAGTTTATAACCGAATCCTAAAGTTAACAAAACAACCCCATACTTATTTAGACTTTTAGACATGTCAAACTTGACTTTAAAACGACGCAACCAAATATGGGAAGTGGTTGCGCATCGTAGAGGCAGCCCCTAATCTTTCGTCCGACAATTTTTGAGGCAGTGAGCCTTGTGGAGCCGCACGACGCACAAGAATACCAAGTTATAGATGTGCGATAAGAGGTAGGATTCATTTCTTCATCTACACGCTGTCATTTGGATGTTTCCTTGTCCTATGTATGGGTCCTCCATAAGGACCCTTAGGGTGTTCCTCGGGGACTCATACCCGGAATTTTCAACCCTAAACATGTCCATTAATATACTAGGGTCAAGTACACTATTTTTAGACTACATAGAACACATAAAAACAATATAAACATAGAAGGGCACACTAGCACATCTAAAGACTAACTTTTGAATGTCTTGGACGTTCTTGGACGTTTGACCTCCAAATCACTTAAAATATACTATACACACTATAAAACACTTAATTAATATGTTATTAACCTTACTAGGCCCATGTGAGTCTCTAGACACCTTAGCTCATTTTGAGAGTCTTGACAGTCGTGCCCTGATGTATTTACCCTAGGTACCATCATATACATGTTAATTACTCTTCTACAAAATTTGAGCACTAAACACCAAGTAAAACATGCAAAGGTACACTAGAACACATTAGCACGTCTAAAGACTAACTTTCCAATGTCTTGGACGTTTGAACTCCAAACCACTTCAAATCAATCATACATACTATAAATTCTTTATTAACATGTTTTAAACTTTTAAGGCACATGTTAGGTTCTAGAAAACTTATTTAATGTTGATGGTCCTAATAATAGTGCTATTATCTCATGAAGAACTTAGTTCTTAATTATGAAAGTTGATTATAATCAAGAATGACCAAGAATGACCAAATAGAGGTACTTAGATTAGGTAGTAGAATAGGATGCTACCTTCTCCTTGCACAAGTATACTTGGAGGTGACTTGTGATAGAGTTCACTTGAGTTAGAAGGACAAATGGTTGAAATATTAACTTATGCATGCCTTATGATGAATTACTATGCTTATGAAATTTATTTTTTGTTTATGTTATTATATCTTATGTTTAAGTCTATAATTGAATAACCCTTTGAGATAGCTTATGTTTTTGTATGTTACCTTTCATACTTCATACATTTTGTACTATCGATATTGCTTACATTTCAAACAAAATGCAGTGACTATTGGGATATTCAGTACTTGGAGGATCGGTTCCTAAATTTGAGAAGCTTGAATATAGGTGAATCATCATAGCATTTGAGCAAAATACCCTTATTTTCCATTCATGGCATTTACTATGTTTTAGAATTTTGTGTGTTGCATACCATTCATGTATTTCTTAGATGGTTTTTAGACATATGTTAGAAAGATTTTTGTTGTTATGTAATGATTTTCGTATTATTTTTAAAGAAATGTTTTGAATTCCCTCCATTTTCAAATTATATTATATAATAAAGCTAAGTGGCTAGTTTAAGACCTCCGAGAGGTCAAGTACTCCATGTTACTTCTAGGGAGTACTTCCCGGTTAAAATAGTATTTTTATATATTGATGAAATGGTCTCTAATTATGAAATTTTTACTAGGCCGTTATTGTGATGTTACTCTTGAATATGGATATCTGTTGTTATTGTGGTATGGACTTCTATATTATTTTTTTTGGAATGAGCATACAAGCTTTTAAAGTTAATTTTTCATGCTTATAACCAAATGTCCCTTTGTTCATGCTTTCAAATGTTTTACTTGCATATGTTTCCATACTTGGTACATTTTGTTTGTACTAACCCATATATCTTCTATTTTCTATGAAAATGTAGGTTTCGGACATTTAGGTGATTGAAGGCCAGTTTTTGATGAAGCTTGGATTGTTTTCCCAAGTTGGTGAGTCCTCATGTTCGAGGACAAAATCCTATTATTCTAGCTTGAGTTGTTTTTCTTATATTGAAATACATTGTTCCACTTCTTCAATTTCAAGGACTATGTTGTATTAATTTTGGAATACTTGTATTGATGGTTTATGCTCAACAAGTTTAGGAGAGTAGTCTTAAGATGAAAAATAGGGATGCAAAGAGTGTAAGGACCTATGATGGAGGTACTTCTAAAGGTATGTTAGAAATCTAAGACAAAACAAAATTTAAGAAGAGATCCTCCAACCAAGTTCCTTTAAATTTCTCAAGGGATAACAAGTATAGGGTACCGAACCCTAATCCTAAAGGGGGAAAAGGTGGGTGGTTCGCAAAGTGAGAAACCTAATTGTTCTAAATGTGTAAAGAAGAACATGGGTAAATGTCTAGTGGGCACATACAATTGTTTTAGTTGTAAATTGGGTGGACACATGGTAAGCATTTTCCCATGGCCAAGACTCGAGGAAGGGAGAGTAACCAAGCACAAGAAAGTTGTCTTAATTCTAATGCTCCTAAGAATAACCACTTTTATTCTCTCAAATCTAGGTTGATCAAGAGGATTCTCCTGATATTGTTACCGATATGTTGCAAGTATAAATGTTTATGCATTGCTATATCTCGGTTAAACATTATCTTTCGTAACTTCTTTAGTGGCTAGATGTTTGATGTACTCCCCTATGTCTTAGATGAACCCTTTTTGATTTCTACTATGGTATATTATTCCGTGTTTTATAACAGAGTCTTTAGGGGTTGTCCCATATTTGTGTCCCATAGAGTCACACTGGTTGATTTGGTAGTACTTGATATGTTGAACTTTGATTTAATATTGGGATGAATTGGTTACATGTTTATTTTGCTTGAATTGATAAAAAAACTGGGGTAGTTAAATTACAAATTCGTAATGAACCTATTTTAAAAGAGGAAGGGGGAAACTTAATCCGTAGAGGTAAAATTATTTGTCTAAAATCTTGTAAGATAATTTATAAGGGATGTTTCTATCATATTGGGAGGGTTAAGGACCATGGGTCCGAGGATCCTACTTAAGAGTCGGTCCCCGTAATGAAGGATTCTCCAGAAGAGTTGCTTGATTACTTACCCCAAAGAATTGAAAGCTCAACTCAAGGATATGCTAGATAAGGGTTTCATTCAACCAAGCATATCTCCATGCGGTGCTCCGGTATTATTTAAAAAAACGAAATATGGGTCTCTTAGGATGTGTATTAAATACCACCAATTGAACAAGGTCACATTATAGAATAGGTATCCTCTCCCTAGGATCGATGATATGCTTGTGACACCCGAAGAGCATCCCCTAGATGCGATCGGCGACGACGGCATCTCAGAGGACCCAGACAAGCCCTTAGAGTTTGTCATAACATGTCCTTAGTTAAAATGCAAAAAAATTAAAAAGTTTTACATATACTAAGTGAGGTATACTTAGACCTCTTACCAGAATCTTACTTAGGCTTTTCTTATAGCAACATGATCGGATACATACGATATTCTAAAAGTTGTTTCACATAAAAACCACCTAAAGATTATGAGTTGGTCTAAGCCAATAAAATGTGAATATGCCATATAGGCCTTACTACAATGAAATCTCAGAAAATAAAACGGAAGAAAGAGTATTCCCAAAACAACTAGAGTCTTCATAAGATAGAATAATGAAAAGATAGAATCCCAAAACATGAGGACGTACCAACAAATGGAGAAAGAGTTCAAAGCTTCTTCAATAGACCTTTTAAATGCTCAATGGCCGGACCCTAGATTTTTACAATTATAAGGTAAGCGTTAATACACCATATGTACTCAATATGGGTATTTGCACATAAAAATTGAAGGACTTGCATGAAAAGGATCATATCTTTAGGAAGCATGCTAATTCATTTAAAAGACTTTGATGCACATACAATAGAGCATATTCAAGTAAGGATCACAAAAACATAAAGTATGGTCATAACCAAAGACATAATCATCATATAGTCATATTAACATTTTCATATTTAATAGTTTATATCAACATAACATACAAAACACTTACCAATGATCCCATCCAAATCATACAAGTGTAATGATCATGTGAAGCCCTATATTTCCACATAATCAAGTAAACAAGATAGGAGCCAGTAAGTAATGCTTGGCCTTATAAAACTTACATCATAAGTAGTCATCATCACATATACAAACATAGACCATTTCATGTTCATTAACATAGTCAATATCATATAAGAGCAACATTATATATCACAAGCTATATACATTTCATATTCATATTACATGAGAAAAACTCCTAGGACTTCCTATATATTCAACATGTGCAATGTCTAAGTAGTGTCCCATATCCCTAGCTATACTAAGTAGACTCCTCGAGTCACCCTAGTCAATGCCCATTTCTTGTCTTTCATTTTACTCTAGGGAACAATTGTCTTAATCAACTTAGACCATGTGAGCTAAACTTCGAATCTTGTTTCATGAAACCCCACACATAAAGAAGGTGGTCTACCATCCAAAGTAGAACCAAACATGAACATAGCTTTCTAGGTGGATCCATAAGCTAGTATTCCTATAGTGTCTAGATAGTTCAAGAACTAGGAGATATATTAGAGACTAATATTTCATAGTTACCTGTCAGCCTCTATCTCAAGAGAGTCATTGTCAACCTACCTTTCCACTTTAGAAGCGACACCTCTCATATCTAGTTCATTGATGCTAAGATAAAGTCCCTTTGTGAATAACCTTTACGTCATCATTTACTCATAAATCTTATCATAGGTCATAGGAGATTTACTCGTCGTAAAAACATAATCATAAGAACTTAGGTTTAGATGAGAATTTTCTTTCGTCACTACATTTGTGACATTAACATATCATAATCATAGTGTGTAAGAAATACAAGATAAATATCGATCAACTTGCATTATAATATCCGTACCATGATCTAACATTCAACATATTCATAGGCCATCATATATTAATGGTAACGTCATGCATATTTCAATTTCATATAAACATCAATTATAGGCCAACATCAACATAATCGAGAAATCATGACTTTAGAAGACTTACCTAATTGCTTCCACGAATCTTCAACAAGAAGTTACATTCAATTCATAATAATCATCAAATAATATGGTAAATACATTCATAGTTAGGGTTAAGGGAAAGGGTTCATTTATGAGTTCATTCAACTATAGTTCCATTCCCTACATTTTCATGACATTAAGTAATAAACATAACATAATTAAATTCATTATTTAGTGAGGGAACATGATTCACATTAAACATATTCACCATCATATATTTATGGAAACATCATACATCTTTCAATTTCATATAAACATCAATTATAGGCCAACATCAACATAATAGAGAAATCATGACTTTAGAAGACTTACCTTATTGCTTCCAAGAATCTTCATCAAGAACTTACATTCAATTCATGACAATCATCAAATAATATGGTGAATACTCAATAACATAACCAATCGCAACCACATTAGTAATACACAAGACCAATTCATAGTTAGGGTTAAGGGAAAGGGTTCATTTATGAGTTAATTCAACTATAGTTCCAATCCCTACATTTTCATGACAATAAGTAATAGACGTAACATAATTAAATTCATTATTTAGTGAGGAAACATGATTCACACAAAACATTCATTACATATCAATTACCCATCAATACATACTTAATTAGCCATATAAAATCATAGTTTCTCATCATTAGTTGTAAATCTCATGTTTGGAAGAAAACCCACTTGTAGAGTGAAAACCCTAGGAATTGAATTGTTGGAAATCTTCTTTGAAAGAAACTCATGGTTAAAGTAATCCTAAAAGTGAAAAAACCACACCTTATTGATTAATATTAAACAAATTTCAAATGAAAATCTTGAAGTCTTCGTCTTCTTCCTCAACCTTTCCTTTTTCTTCAAAGGAGTTCAAAAATATAGAGTTTTTGACAGAGACGAGAGGGAGTTTTTTAATATGATTTGAAGTGCATGAACATAGTCTAAAACTGACCTAAAATAAGTATAAACTCGTCCCCTAAAATACCCAAAAGATCCCTCACTTAAAGGGGTCTTTTTGTGAAGTTAGTTTTACTTAAAGACGTCACGGACGAATTTGAGAAGTGGTTGTGCGTCGCGGTGCCAATTCGAATAGATTTTATGAAAATTTGGGTCGAGGAAGTGATAATCGTGGAGGCCCTGCTTCAAGAGTAAAAATATCCCTAGCCAGTGTTGGCTGCGTGGCATTCAAGCGGACTCCAAATATTGGCTGTCGCAAGTTGCTTTGGCAGCTTGATTGACAAGGTTTTGTTCCTCCTGAAGGATCCTTCAAGCGGTCCTTGGGGAGTCATTCATAAATGTTTTGACACTTTTATATAATTTTTAACTATTTAAATTGTTTTTACAACTTATGGACTTCATTTGACACTCCCAAACCTTACCTAATAAAGGGACGTCTACTAGTTCACGTTAGCTAGTTTCCGGACGCCAATGTCTTTCTTTGTCTTTTTAGCTCTACCCTTTTCTAATTGAGCTCAATAAATTAACATAGGTGTGGAAATATAATTTTAAACATTATATAATAGGCAAAGCTCTACTCTAATTCATGGATTTTCCAGAGTGTTAGATTGACTCCCCTTAGGAACATTCATCCCCAGATGACACTAACATATTTAGGAGGGTAAAGACAGACTCAATACTAGCAGCACAAGAAATAAAAATATATAATAATAATGAGACACTACTCATCGGAGTTCTTCACAACTCCTTTCATTGCATACCACAACATTACACATAGCAAGTCAATTCATGATGCAAAACATATAAGAGCTTCAACATTTCATAACACATAATGAGAAATTTCCCCCTCAATATCAACATGAGCTAAAAATATATTAAGAGTTACCATTTCATCATTCTTCTCATTACAACAATAAAGCAGCAAAATCTCAAGAATACCACGTGCAAACAAATTTCATATAAGTGCAAGAAAAGTGCTATGAAGGCATTTTCTTAAAACTCAAGTGTGTACAACTTTTACCAAAACATTCACCTATTTAGAAAACAAGTCTATTTAATATTCTATCAATATTTCCTTATTAAGAGGTATGTCTAACCATAAGAAGTTAAAATATGAGGGTAGTGGGACTTCATGTCGGCTTCAGCCTCCCATGTTGCACCCTCAACAAGATGATTCCTCCATAGGACTTTTACGGGGGAAACCTATTTGTTCCTCAACTTCTTGACTTGGAGATCTAGGATCTCAATTGGAACCTCTTCAGGAGGAGGTTCTCATCCACCCCTAAACATTTAATAGGCAGAATAGACATCGGGTCTCCTATGCATTTCTTGAGCATGGAAACAAAAACACCGGATGAACCGAAACTAGTTCATTCGGTAGTTTAAACTCAAAGTCAACCTTTCCAACCCGTTGTAGATCCTCATAAGGACCAACGTATCGGGTACCTAACTTCCCCTTCTTACCAAATCTCATAACCTCTTTCATAGGTGAAATCTTCAAATAGACATGATAACCTATTTCAAACTCAAGGTCTCTTCTTCTATTGTAGGCATATGACTTTTGTCGACTGTAGGTTTTCTTCAATCTATCTTTTATGACTTGAACTTTCTCTAAATCCTCATAGATAATATCAAGACCAAAGAGTGAGGAATTACTAACCTCAAAAAATCGAACAAGAGACCTACATCTTCTACCATAAAGATATATAAAAGGTTTAAATGCTCGAACTGTAAATATTGTTGCAGGAGAACTCAATCAATGGCAGGATATCATCCCAAATTCCTTTGAAATCGATAAAATAGGATCTTGACATATCTTTAAGGGTCTGAATTGTACATTTTGCTTGACCATCTGTCTGAGGATGAAAAGTCGCGCTATGTTTCATTTTAGTACCTAAACCCTTTTGAAAGGCTTTCCTAAAACGAGAAGTGGGCATTAATGTAGGTTCTTGTATAATCTTCTGTAGTGTAAGTAGACCTAACGGGAAAAAGTGGGCATATTTGGTAAACCTATCCACAATAATCCATATTGAATTATTTAGCCTCTAGGTTTGAGGCAACCCCAAAACAAAGTCCATATTGAAGGATTCCTACATCAAAGTAGGCACATCAATGATTTGGGTTAAACCACCCGGTTTAAGATGCTCAACCTTAACTTGGTGGCAATTTGGAAACTTAGCAACCGACTCTGCTATGTCCCTCTTTAAATCATCCCACCAATAGACCTCTCTAAGGTCATAATAGATTTTGGAGGCACCGAGATGATAGAATAACGAGAACCATGGGATTTTTCAAGAATTCGATTTCTCAAATCCTCAACATCCGGTACACAAAAATTTTATTGGTACCTAACAACACCATCCCCATGATACACTCAAACTTACTTCTCAAAAAAGAAGTAAATCGGTCGTATCAAGAAAAGAACCTAACTAATGAGGTTGGGATTGTTTCCACGAGGAAAATAGTTCAGAATAACTTCATTCTATTATTACTATTATTAAGTCAATTATTTCCTTGGAAAACATAGACAATAAAAGGGGTTTTTTTATTTCTAAATGAATGAAAACAATTAGCTAAATCAAAGAAGACAACTAATAGATTCAAATGTTTGAGTTTAATCAGTTAATAAAAGTAACTAGGATTTACATGTTCCCCACAGGTTCCTAACTTGATAATTCTAACTATAACAATTCTTTCCTAGTATCTTGCATGCAAAGTGATAAGTTATGTATTTCTAAATCTTTGGTCCGGCATCTAGAAAATTTCAACCGCACCTTGGTACGGCTACGTGTGTTGCTATACTAACCCTTACCTTTACCTCATATTAAGCATCATATTCGATATTTGACTAAGTTATTACCTCCTACCAATCAATAGTAACTAATTAGATAGTATACACTAAATCTATGTTGATAATTCTTTTCCTATTATCTACCTCCTTGGTCCGAAAAGTACCATTAAGGCGAGTTCTAATGTTGGCCATCCGCTAAAAAGACTTTTAAGTGAAAGAATTATCAATACATGCAAGACACTATTCTAGAATTGTTATTTAAGTTAGGTTTTACCTCATTAGTCGCCTATGGTTCCCACAACCCTAGTTATGGAGTTTAGTTACCCATAGTGATAATCACAATATTAATAGGGTTGAACTCTTGGAATTTGGGTGCTAGACTACTTCTCTGATATTCATGACGAACCAGCAGGATGGACCGTCATGGCTACGACGGTCCGTCATGCACTTCGTAGCCCCATACTTTGTCATACTTCTTCATATTTCTTCAGCAGCTTCACTACGATGCCACTTACGGTCCGTCACAAGCTCTGTAGGTGGTACTTTTCTGCATTTCTTGCTCAAAAACTTCAGCGTTCATCTTTAGATAGATTTCCTCCAAATAAAGAGAAACTTACATAAAAATTAATACAAAAAGGCTTTTGGACACACTAAACTTAAGGAAAAAACATTAAAAATATCGTGAAACCACGGTATATCAACACCCTCAACTTAAATTCGTTGTTTTTCCTCAAGCGACGCACTATGACTCACCACAAAATCTTTGTACAATACTATCCATGTTTGATTTTTCATAATCATTTGGCTATCAATCCTGTAAGTCTGATCATATTTATGAATGCTATCACTATTAGGCTTGAATTATGTGGAATCAGACCATGACATAGACTCACCACGCACTAACACCTATCCTCTTCAATTTCTCATCGAGGTGCTAATATTTCAGGTATTTCAACTAGTGCCCTCACTTCAAAACAATTTTTCTCATTTTTCACACAATGTTTTTAGTTTGAGTAAAAGATTACTTTTCAACACTCACTCTCAGAAAAGATTCACAACTTGCCCTTATTTTTACTTCTTTAAGTTCGCTATAAAACTTTTATGATCATGATAGGACTTTCTTAGCTTGTAACGTAGGCTCAGGGTCAGGTAGAGTATATTTAGGTATACTTTAGTGACTTTTTTTCCCTTCTTGACATATCGGCTAAACATACCACTTTTTATCATTTTATTTTACCTAGTTTCTCATATTTTTTCACCATACTATTTTCCCTCCTTCCTTCATTTGTGTAAGTTACTCTCTTTTATTCTTGCTTGTAATTATTGTATTTTTTTATTTCACTTTTCTTTCAACTGATTCTTGAGGCACTTTACTTTTGTTCTTTCTTTTTCTTTGTTCTTTCAACCCCAATTTCAAGAGCATTCCTCATAATAGCCACCCTCATCTCATGGCTATGCCATGAGTCAAATTACACAATACCCAAAGTTGGGTCAGGGCCTTAAAAAGGTTATTTACTGCATTAGCCACCCTCAACTTTTGTTGTTTGCATAAGCTGAGGTGCACATGTCCAAGGAGGGACCAGGGCAAACACATTATTCCCAGAAAAGATCAGTTGGGGTGAAAAAGAAAGGTCTAGTTTAATCTCAAATCATTTGTATCAAAGAAGGATTAATTTCATTTGTTTTTTTTATTTAGGCTAAAAATGGGCTATATTGTACAAGGGCCTATGATCCTTTCCTAATTGTCTATTACAACTTACTTTTAGCAAGACTAAGCAAGCAAGTTCTAGCTTAGTAAAAATAGTGGACTATTCAAATCTTCCTCACGCTCACTTTATATCTAATTACACTACCAGATTATCAGACAACTAGTATGAATTTTAGACTTAGGGTCATGCTGTGGTGTATCTCTATGTCATGCTTAGAGCCACACATTTATCAATTACTATGCCTAGTCATGCATTATTTTCATTTCATCAAGATATCATTTTAGCCATACTGCTTCAGATTTTAAACTATGTACATAAGATATAGACAAGCCGGTTCAACAGTAAAAATAATCAGTCTCTTGGGGAAAAAAGAACACAGACAAGAAAACCCCAAAAGAAGATAGTGAATTGAGATACTCAGACATCACCGTAGCACTCACTTTCCATTTACCCCACCCCAACAAAAAGACATGCAATTGTCCCTAATGCATAAAAATTGAAATACGAGAGTGGTAGGTGAAGCAAAACTGGGCGCAAAGCACCGACGATCAGAAAGCTAGTGGGTCCGGCTCCCCGGAACCCACCACCTCTGTAATCTGGACACCCTCAATAGTTTCCTCATCAGCAACAACGCTATAAGCCGTGCCTCGTGCTATCTCCACAATTCTGGATCTAGATGCCCCAACAGCTAACTCTACATCCCTCATCCAATGCACCTCCTCATCAGCAAGCGAGGCTCTCCTCGAAGCCTCTATCTCACGGTGCTCCTTCTTCCGTTCTCTAGCCTCATCCTCGTCTCGACCCTTGTGCCTCTTGGTATGCTCTTGAGGGGGAGGTGGTGGAATCTCAGAAGTGGCGAATAAGGCCACCATCACTGTGTCCTCACCAGGCTCAGCAGAGGGGGCCTAATACTAAGGCACCCAAGACTCTAGGATATATAGATGTTTTCACGAAGACTCTCGACCTCAGCCTGAAGGGTCGACACATCCACCTGGGGGCTGGCCGGGCTAGCAGCCGCAACTCAAAAGTATCCAAGCGCTGATGAACCTCAGCAATTTTCCCCACTATGTGCTGGACCATTCTCCGCTCCAAGCGCTCTTCTGCCTCAGTAATAGACCTCTGCATCCAATAATGGATGTAATGCAGAAGTGCATCCATATGTGCCTCTAGTGTCTTGACCCTAGAAAGCGAGACAAGAACGGGGAAAGGGGGTGAGCGAGAGGAGATTGGGGCAGTGCTACTACCTGGAATAGACTCGACCGGGGTAGTGTCAGTGGAAGCAACCTGCGTAGCCCTGCGATACTGTGCTACTGTATCATCCAGATTGTCACCAAGTGGAGGCAACTCAGGACGGGGCCCTCTGCATAGAGCCAACTCATTGGCCTTATCCCTGATGAGACTGATATCAATAGTGCTCATCCGGGTCTTGAGCTGATCAATGTGCCAGATGGGCGCACTTGCACACCTGAATAAAGAAAATATCATGCATGGTAAAGGGTAAGTAGTTGTGACCATAAAAGCCCTCACTTGTATGACTGCCTGTAGAAGCCAAGAAAAATCCTCCTCAAATCCGGCTATCAATACCGTCATCAGAACTGCACGATCCCATGTGACTATATTATAAGCGGCTGTGGGGGAAGGTAGTGGTGTACAATCAACCATAAGAACTTAGCCGTGAAGGTCAGGTAAGCCTTCTTGATGGCTCCCTTCGGCTCGGTTACTCAGTTAGCACGCTCTCTATCAATAGTCAAGTGCAGGTCCATTCACCTCCTTGTGGTCTCTCTCAGCGATGGCTCACAAAAGAATTGGCCATCTTTGACAATTTGCCACCGATAGTAAAACTCGGTGGTGAGAGGGGTCTGGTTGGCATCAACATCCTTGCCATATAGATACTAGGGGATGGCAGGCAGGGAGATATCAACTTGAATGCCACATACTCGGACATGCTCCAGTGGTCCTGTTTGGCGGGGGAAGCCCGCCTATCAATCTGTCATCTGAGATTAGCTACATAGGAGGCGTCGAACTCCCAGACCAACTCTTCACTATAACGGCCCAACGAACGCGCTGTCCACTCTAGTTGGTGTCTGGTGAATAGATTGTGGATCTTTGGCATAGTCGGGAGACTTCTCGTAAGGACCCACCTCTCCAATGTTAGGGTCCATTTCATGACTCCTTTATCATTCAGAAACATTGCGTCTGAATAAACATGATGCTGCCCGTCAACACACCACTGGTTGCGAAGGTCGGCAACCGGGGTAAGAGCATGAGTCAGGTGTGGATTCAGAACTGCCAACCTCATCAGACGAGGCAGACTGTGCATATGTGGCGAGTGCAGGGACCTCAGCAGATTCGGAGGCTTCCTCCGACCACGAAACTCCTAAGGAGCCAGACGCTCCTTCTTTATGAGTAGCTTACCCAAAAGGTGTGCCAGTCATTGAGCGCTCCACAGTAGACTGGGAGGAAGTGACTACGTCAAACCGACCTTTTTGGGTGTGGCTCGGATAGCACGTGCAGCTCGGGATGAGGTGGAAGTGCCTACGGGAACGTACACAGGGTCACGCTCATCAACACAGCTAACAAGAAGGTGAGCAGACGGGGCAACAGACTTTGATCGCCAACTGCGTAAACTCGATCTAGTTTTGGCACCATTAGAGATAGTATTTGTAAGGAATCAATATTATTACTAGAAGGAGCAAAAAAGACAAGCAAAACGACACAAAATAAATAAAGGAGTTAAGATGTAATGAAATTTCAATAGTAACAGTGAAACATGACGGACCAGGTGACGACTCATCATGACTAAGACGGACCGTCATGGGGTCCATCATGTCTTACTTGAACTTTGTATATGTGGAGACCCATGAAGGAAAGTCTGTCGGTTATGATAGATAAGCTGAACGGACCGTTGTGATGATGATGGTCCATCGTCAATGTCTGTCGTGGGACACAAGTATGGGGACCCTTAGGAGAAGGGTCTCTGACCGTCATGACGGTTTTTGCAGGATGGACCATCAAGGGTATGACGGTCCATCATAGGTGTCCGTTAGAGAACACTTGGAAAAAGTTGGAGACCATTAGGAACAAGGTCTCAGACAACCAGAACGGTTGTGCAGGAAGGACCATCGTAGGTATGATGGTTCGTCGTATATGTCCATAAGAGGACACTTAGAAAATGTGAGAGACCCTTAGGAATAGGGTCTCTAAAAACAAGAACGGTTGTGCAGGACAGACTGTTGTGGGAATGACGGTCCGTCGCATGTTTCCGTTGGTGGACACTTGCAGAAAATTGGACAGTGGAGTGTTAGGGATGTTAGGACGGACCCTGTGACAGTCCGTCGTGGGTACGACGGTCCTTTATCGAGGTCTCGTTCTATAATTCAGTGACAGAACTGGGTATGCCATAATCATCCCCTATGACCCAAATGGAATTTTTAGTGTTTTAACCAACATGTGTCTAACCCAAATACCTAGTAAACTAGCAATGCTAAAGCACATATTTCTAGAGTTTTAACAAGGCAATTTTGAGGATTCTCAACCTAGGTTAGACAAAATATGTATTTTAGAATGAACCCATCAATAAGAAATAGGCTAATACCGACTTTGGTTCCCTTGACCTTGGAGCCAATAATCCTGATTTGAGCCTAGGGTACTCACTCAGAAACCCCCCGTCTGCTCATTTACAACATATGAATCCTCCGTATAATAGAATTCATCATTTGGTGGTGGTGGTTTAGACATGTAGTTAACTACATTTATCTTTTCTTCACCCCCAGTGACATGTTTTAATACCAATCCAAGCTCAGTTTTGATCTGAGCCATCTCTCCAGGAATCTCATCTGTGGCCAAGTTGTGAGTGGATTGCAATGCGAAGGAATCTCTCCCTGTATCTGACTTCCTAGAACCACCCGCTATAGTATCCAACACCTCTTTATTATTATCATCTGTCCCCGAAAGAATTATTCCTTTAGTGACTCATCATCTATATGGTGATAGAGGACGTTTCTAAAAAACGAGGTGAATCTATCCCAAGAACTACTAATGGACTCTCCTGGTAGTTCCACAAAGTTGTTCACTCTATCTTTGTGGTTTAGTTTCTTGGAGACAAGGAAGTAGCGTGCTAAGACAACGTCCCTTTGTTGGTTCCAAGTAAAAATTGAGTTACAAGGGAGCTCAGTGAACCAAATAGAAACCTCTCCCGTCAGTGAGAGAGGAAACACTCTTAGCCCTATTACATCCAAGTCCAAGTCAGGCCTCCGTACACAACTTTTACACACTGCCTTACCTTAGCTCTATGGGCATGTGGATCCTCAGAAGGTAGCCCTGAAAACAAACCTCAGGCAATGAGCATTTGCAACAGGCTACTAGTTAACACAAAGGTGTGCCCTGGTGGTAGAGGGGTAAAAAAAAGTGGTCCATCGGAGTCTACTATATTTTCATAGCCTCTGTAGTATTCATGGGGCCGTGGACGGGATTTTGTCCCCTCTATTGGTTTTCACCCGATGCATCGGGTAAAAACTGACCATGAACATCAACCAAAGCTGGGATATTCTTGTTTGGATCATCCTCATTAATACACAACTTTCGATTTATGTTGCGTATTTACGCTCTAATTCATGATAATAGGGAAACAAGGGTTCTCTTTCTCTCTGTGTATTTGGCATACAAGGAAGATAGGTCTTTGAGAATAAGAAAAACAAGAAACAAAGTAAAATTAAGAAAATATCGACTAAACTATAGTTATAAGTTTAAGTTAATCTTAAAGCTACTTTCCCCGGCAGCGGCGCCAAAATTTGATACGCTCAAACTTACTTCTCAAATAAGAAGTAAAGCGGTCGTATCAAGTAAAGAACCTAACTAATGAGGTTTGGATCGTTTCTATGAGGAAAATAGTACATACTTAACTTCAATCTGTTATTACTATTATTTAGTCAATTATTACCTTGGAAAACATAGACAATAAAAGGGGGGTTTTATTTCTAAATGAATGAAAATAATTAGCTATATCAAAGTAGATAACTAACATATTCAAATGTTGGAGCTTAATAAGTTAATAAAAGTAACTTGGGTATATGTATTCCCCACAGGTTCCTAACTTGATAATTCAAACTATAACAATTTTTTCCTTGATCTTGCTTGCAAAGTGATAAGTTATGTATTTCTAAATCCTTGGTCCAGCATCTAGAAAATTTCACTCCGCACCTTAGTCCGGCTACGTGTGTTGCTATACTAACCCTTACCTTTACCTCATATTAAGCATCATATTTGATATTTGAAAAAGTTAATGCCTCGAACCAATCAATACTAGCCTATTAGATAGTATACATTAAATCTATGTTGATAATTCTTTTCCAATTATCTACCTCCTTGGTCCGGCAAGTAGCATTAAGGCGAGTTCTAACATTGGCCATCCGTTAAAAAGACTTCTAAGCGAAATAATTATCAATACATGCAAGACACTATTCTAAAATTGTTATTTTAGTTAGGTTTTACCTCATTATTCACCTATGGTTCCCACAACCATAGTTATGGAGTTTGGTTACCCATAGTCATAATCATAATATTCATATATATAATATAAGAATTCATGCACTTACTTCAATGAGAAAGAATAAAATCTAGAAATTTTCTTGATTAATCAACAAAATCACCAACAATAAACTCCACAAAAAGTGTAATAAACCAAAGTGTAATAACCAAAATAATATCTACAACAAAAAATCTAACATAAAAGTGCCTAATAACCAAGAGTCTAACTATAAGAGAGTCTAATCACCAAGAGTCTAACCCTAAAAACGAGGGTTTTTGAACTATAAATAAAAAACAAAAACCTAATCAAAGGACTCTATTTGCTGATAATCTGTCAAAACATGGCTGGGTCGACGGACCTCGCGACGGGTCGTCGTGGTCACGACGGGCCTTCATGGACTACATCGTCCCATAGTTTGCAAATTCTTATGCTTCTCTCTTCATTACCCTCTATGGCAGGTATGACGGTTCAACACAGGCACAACAGTTCATCGAGGGTCTCCATTCCATAACACTTGAACTCTTGGAATTTGGGTACTGGACTACTTCTCTGATGTTCATGACAAACCAGCAGGACGGACCATCATGGCAATGACGGTCCGTCACGCACTTTTTAGCCCTACACTTGGTCAGGCTTCCACATCTTCCTTCAGCAGCTTCACTACGATGTCACCTATAGACCGTCACAGGCACGACGGACCGTCACAAGATCCGCAGGTGGTACTTTTCTGCATTTCTTGCTCAAAAACGTCCGCGTTCATCTTTAGAAAGATTTCCTGCAAATAAAGAGAAACTTACACAAAAATGAATACACAAAGGCTTTTGGACACACTAAACTTAAGGAAAAAGCATTAAAAATACCGTGACACTACGATATATCACCCACCGGGAGTGACTCATTGATCTTAACAAGTACCGATTCCTTCAACTCCATCAATAAATTATCAATATGTTGCTTATATTTTACCATAATCATGAATTGGAGTTATGACGGAGCATGCAACCACTGTTTTGAGAATCTTCTATCCGCACACCTCAATTAGCCAACCTATGAACATCTCTCCCATGTTCTTACTTCTCTTCTTCCACATGAGACACACTACCTATAGTAATATGACTCATAGTATCTGTAACAACATCGGCCTTGTCGGGGGAAACTCATGTCGTATTCCTTAGAAAGTTCTAACCATCTTCTCTATCGGAGATTCAACTCTTTTTGTTTGAACAAATATTGAAGACTGTTATGGCAAGTAAACACATCAACATGCACACCATACAAATAATGTCTCCATATTTTCAAGGTAAAAACTACAGTATCTAACTCAAAGTCACGAGTCGGATAATTCTTCTCATGAACTTTGAGTTGCCTCGAAGCATAAGCTATCACCTTGCCATGATGCATGAGGACACATCCCATGTATTACCTTTAAAATTAAAGACGTGTTGTAAAGCCTATCATCAGTGTCATAAGGATTAAGTACTATATTTAAGTCCATTTAAATAAATATCGGTCATTTATTAAGTTTAAGAACCCAAAACGTCCAAGAACATTCATGACGTCTGGGAAGTTGGTTCAAAGGGGTGTTCGTGTGCCTTATCGTATTTGACTAAGTTTTAGGAGTTGAAAATGTACAAAATTATAAGGGTAGATAATAGGTGTTTGATTTGTTTCATAGTTGAAACATTTGGGTACGATTCCCCAAGGACCAACCAATGGCCCTTGAGCAGGACCCTTGTGTTTGCGGAAATAGGGCCTGGACAGTGGGCATCGATGTGACCACCTACAGTCCGTTTGTGGAATGACGGGGCGCCGATGCCACCAACATACAAGACTTAGACATATTGAGGAAGGCCGCTGCCTACATAGTCTCATAACTCATTGACGGAGTGCAGGACGGAGGAGTGAGGGACCGTCGACTTACAAACGGCCCATCGATCGGGTCTCCTCTGTGAGGGTCCAGTTTTCTTATTTATTTGAGTTAGTTTGTTTAATTTAATTTGTTAGGGTGTTAGGTTATTAATTAGGTGTTTAAGGGAGTCTAATTAATTTTATCAAATTCTAATATAAATACCTCAACTCTCATTAATCTAAACACAACTCACACATAAACTCTCTTTCTTTTCTCTTATTTCTCTCTCTTCTTGAACTCACCGTTGGAGAACTAGTAAGGATTAGGGTTTAGGGGTTGGAAATAAAATAATTCACCATAAATTTGTTGTAAAATGTTAAGGTATAAGATCTAATTAACCTTTGAGACTCTTTCCTCAAAGGGTTCCTTCAAAAGGGATTTCAAAAATTGACTTTTCTTATCGTTTTCATCCAGTTACAAAATTGAAGTTATGAATTGAGTTTTTGATGATTTATTTAGGTTATAGTGAATAGATTAACATGTAATTTAAATTGTTTATGGTAATTGTTGATGGTTTGGTCTAAATTGAAGAACATGATCCTCAATCCCTAACCCTAGGTTGTGATCTTGACCTATATTGTATTGTGATCATTCAATTGACTTGGTTATTTATTAGATTGCTACCATATGGTGTTATTTAGATTAAATTAAGATGAATTATAGGCCTATCATGCTAGTTCTTGAGATGTGATTTATGTTGTGACTAGTAAATGTGATATTAGCCTATGTATCTTCTTTTAAGTTGTGATCTAGTGTTGAATTGTGTCATAGAGATGCAATTGGCCTTGCTAAATTATTTGTTATCATTTTGTAACGATGTTACTACCAAAATAAGGTTTGAGTTATGGGTTGATGGTAAAACCTTGATGATAGACTATGAGGAAGACTTGCTTAAGTCTTAGAATCTGTATCATTGATTCCAATTGTGATCAATTGTTGTTAAGTCATGATATTACATTGGAGTATGACTCATATTAGATTATAGTGTGGTATGATGTTAAATTATAATGTCTTAACTATGTTGTGAGATTGATTAAAATGTATGTGATATAAGGATGGTGAAAATTATCAATGTGCCTTGATATTTTATGAAATGCTAATATGTTAATCTCACTTATATAGATTGTGATAAAAGGACATATACGAATACAATTCTTATTAAGATATTAACAATGATGATTATACAAGGGGTATACCCTATAACCTAAACTAAGCTATGATTGATAATCAAAGGCTTAAAGACATTTCAAAAAGGGACTCTGGCTTAGCACCGAGTGAACTAGATTGAGTAGTGTCCCTTACCACATAGGGAAGGTAGGAACACTACGTTACTCTTAAGATTGGAGAGTATAAAGCATGGCGCATAAAGAGGGTTCCAACAAAATCTTCTAGTTCTTGAACTATGTTTCCCTCATAGGAATACTAGCTAGTGGATCCACATAATTGCTATGTTTCATGTTTTGGTACAACCTTGGCAAGTAATCTGCCTTTTTTCGGTGTAGGTTTTTATGACACCGGATTCCACACTAGCTCATGTGGTTTTTTATGTTAGGGAAAGATGTTCCCAAAAGGTAAAATGAATTAAAGGACTTGAACTCTAACTTAGATAACCTAAGAGGTCTAGCTTTGTCTAGGTAGGGTATGAGACTCTACCTAAAGCTTGCACTAGTTAGCCTTGAGGGAAGTCTTAGTAGGAGGTTCTTATATATGTTTATGTTATGATAATATACGATTCATATATGATGACCATGTCACATTGTTGATTCTCTATGTTTATTAGTTCACTTATGCGTATACCTTGGGTTATAATGTTAATATATGGTGAAATGTAAACCTAAATGTTTTGTTATGTAAAGTTGGACATTGGTCATGGTTTCTTGTTGAAGATACTTGACTAAGCAAGGTTATGGGGCTTTGCTTGGTCATTCCACTTGTTGACTTGATAATGATTCATGAGTAGTTGTATTGTTTATTATGATATAATTTTACTCTTATTCATTCTTGTGATATTATTCGTTGATAATAGGGTTGTAGTAAATCATGGTTTCAAGTATGTTGAGATAAGTACTACTTATTGAGATAGTAAGCATGTTTGGTTGGTTGATATGATTTGCTTGACTTTGCACTAAGTCCCCAAAGGGGTAAAATGGCATGTTTTGACAAAAGTCCTTTTTTAGCATGTATTTCTTGTATATGTGCATAAGATCTCATACCTAGTACATAAGATCTGAGGGAAATGCCATCATCTAGCTTATGAACTTGTTATAAGCTTAATGACTCTTTCATTTCATTCCTTTTCAACTGAGTAATATAATTTTGTATGACCTCTATGTGGTCTTGTTGTATTTATATAAGAGCTATGCCCATATTGTGATAATCGTTTAGATGGTATGAGATGAGACAATCGTTGAGACTATTTCTATATGTCATATATATGTATGTGCAATAAAAGTAGAAGGCTACGTATCCTTCCCATACGAAGGGTTTATTTATAGTCTATATGAATATATATTATGTGTATATAGAGGTCTATGTAAGCCTCTAAGTAGTTATAATGAAAATTTTAATTTTTTTTTTGCATATTTCCACTTTTGAATGTAATGACATGATACTAGGAGGCAAGTCTTAGTCTTTGAAAAGGACTAGGACGCCGATTACGTCTAGGGGGTAAACCTAGTTGTGACATCCCAAGACAACTCGAGAAATATCATAATAGACTAAAAAGCGTTCATTACCCTCCTATAAGGTTAGTACCGGAGCGGAGGTAAAGTTATCTTTCAACTCTTGAAATCCTCCTTCACAAGCTTTTGACCACTCAATCTTCATATTCTTTCGAGTCAAAACATTCAAAGGAGAAATAATGGATGAAAATCCATGAAAAGCCTTCTATAGTACCCGAATAAATAAAAGAAGCTTCTTATGTCGGTGGGAGTCAAAGCTCTAGTCATATTTCTGACCGCCCGTCATCTTCAAATTGACCTCTAGACCCTTGCCTGAGATATTATGGACAAGAAAAGCAACTAACCTTAATCAAAACTCACACTTGATAAATTTTGCATAAATGTTGTGTCCTTTGAGGACTTGCAAGTCCAACCTCAAGTGACTCTCATGCTCATTTTCCTTATTGGTGATATCCCGACTTTAAGTAAATCTTGGAAAAGTAGCTAGCACCTTGGAGTTGATCAAATAAATCATCAATCTGAGGGAGAGGATACTTGATTTTTGTGGTGACATTATTAATTTGGCGATAATTAATGCACATTCTAAGGGACTCGTCCTTCTTCAATACAAAAAAGATCAGAGCACCCCATGGAGAAATACTAGGTTGAATGAAACCATTGTCTAGTAAATCTTTGAGTTGGAGATTCAACTCTTTCAATTCATCATGAGCCACCCAATATGAGGAATTGAAATTGGATTCATATCCGACAATAAGTCAATGCCAAAGTCAACTTCCCATTAGAGAGAAAGTCTAGAAGATCATTAGGAAAATCCTCTGGCTCACTACAGGGAATGACTCAATATAAGGAGTTTCACATTCTAGATCTTTAACCCTCACTACATAATGGTATAGACAACCCTTGGTTATCATCTTACAAGGGCATAGAATTCCCCCCCCCTTCCACTCTAAAATGAATTCATTTGGGAATCGAAACTTCACTACCCTCGTTCTACAATCTATGGAAGCAAAACAATTATGAAGCCAATAAATACCCAAAATGATATCAAAATCAAACATGTCAAGTTCTACCAAATCAACAATAGTAATTTTATTGGGCAGAATTATAGGACATTTCCTATAGAGTCTGTTTACAACAACACATTCACCCATTACTGTAATAAACGAAAAGCTTTCAATCAGAACATCGGGAAGAACATCAAACTTCCTAACTATCAAAGGTGTTACAAAATAAAGAGCAGCACCTGGATCAGGCAAAGCATAAACATTTATAGAGAAAACTTGTAACATACCCGTCACAACATCAATAAAGTTCTCTTGTTCACCTCTAGCCTTGAGTCCATAAAAACGGTTCCTTTTTTGAGCTTCAGAGCTAGGACCTCTTGATTGAGTTTGGCTATTCCCCTTTCCATAACTCTTCACATTTAGATAATCTTTCACCATATGTAAACCTTTTCCATAACCGTAGCAATTATTATTTCCAATAGGTTATTCACTAATACGCTGAAATTACACCTCCCTAAAAAGTATAACTGGTCAGGTCAAGTAAAGAACCCAACTATTATGTTGGAGTTGATCCCACAAGGAAAATGGTTTAGACGTAACTTCAATGTAGGATTACTTTGATTTAGTCAATTTCTTTCCAGAAATAGATAATTTAAGAGGGGGTTTTGTGAAGCAAAATTCTTTTAATACCTCTAAGTAAAACAAGTCACAGTAGTAAATCTTTCAGTTTATTCAAATTGTAAGGTGTAAGTGTTCCCTATAGGTTCATAACGCAATGTTCATAGCTATTAAAATTCTTCCGTAGTGTTTTGCATGGAAAGTGATAAGTTAGGTATATAAAAATCCTTGGTCTGACACTAAATGAATTTAACCCCGTACCTTGGTCCGGCTACATGTGTCTAAGCTACAAACCCTTACTGTTAATTCATATTAAGCATCATATTCGATGTCTGTCTTAGTTATTACATTGCACCAATCTAGACAAGACTATTAGATAGTATCACACTAAATTTATGTTGATAATTCTTTTCCTATTACTACCTCCTTGGCCAGCCAAGTAGAAACAAAGCAAGTTCTAACACATGCACTTGTTAAAGAGACTTCTAGGCAAAAGCTTTACCAATGCATGCAATAACCAATTTGATAATTTTTATTAAGCTAGGTTTACTTTGTTAATCACCAATGATTCCCACCATCCTAGTTATGCCTTTAGTTACCCATGTCTATAAAAACAGAATTCATCATTGTTAAACAATAAGACACTAATTTACTTTGACAATTAGAAAAAAATCCAAAAATTCAACTTGAAATAGCATAAAATCACTTGAAAACCAAATCTGAAAATTGATTAATGCTAAAGTTGCAAAACCCAATCTCCAAACACAAAATGAGAATCAAAATAATAGAACCTATCCCCTAAAACGAGGTTTTTACACCTTATTAATAAAAACACAATCCTAAATTAAAATAAATAAAAATAAGGAAAGTCACAAAAATGTGGTTGTAATCGACGACTCCTACAGACGGTCCATCGATGAAACGACAGACCGTCGACTGCCTCCGTCAGTAAAGACTTAGCATCTGTTTTTCATCCTTAACTTTGCATTTTCTTGGAATCAATTGACGTACCAACAACACAACCCATTTGTAGATTATCTGACACCTAGTTTGAGTGTTCGTTTGAGGGTTATGCAGTGGCTGCATCTTTATCTCATGATTATAGACAGCACATGCAACTTCTTTATTCATATTCATGAGAGCATTTTCTTACAATGGTATATTATTCATGATTCTTATTTATGCTTTCATACTTTGTGCAAGTTACGATATGCCGATTCAACAGTAAAGTACTCAATCTCTTTGCGAAAAAGAACACATGCAAGAAAACCCTGAAGAGAGGATCGTTAGTAGGGCTACTCAGACTTCACCCTAACACTCACTTTCCAACTACCCCACCCAACAAAATAGCATGCAATTGTCACCAATGAAATTATCACGGAGGCTAGACGTTTTAATAAGACCTCTAGGGTCTAACACCAATTCTGCTCCCTCACCTTCAATGGATAGCTACTATGCAAGACACCTCTTGATTGTCTCTCTCTGGTCTCTGGTCCTCTAAAATAGGCAACTCTTGATCATACCACACCTGTTATCAAACTCCAGAGTAACGGGGCCCAAGTAACATCAGTGGGCACACCGTACAGGAAGTGACAGATTGTAGTTGGAGAAATGTCCACCTGGAAGCCTCGAACTAGAACATGTGTGAGTGGGTCCTGTTTGGCACGTCTCTCCCGCCTGTACAAAGATCCCCTAAGATTCACCACATATGAGGCATATAAGTCTAAAAAAATCTCCTCTCTGTAGGACCACAGACTCCTAGCCATCCACTAGAGCTTTTGGCGGGTAAACAATCTATGCATATCACGGACTGTGTGAAAGCTCCCTTTAAGAACTCTCAGCTCGACTGTCACCAACTGGGTCATCACCCCCTTGTCATTAAGAATATTTTCATCCCTATAGACCTGATACTGACCATCTACTCACCACCGGTTTGGATCATCAGGAACCAGTGCAGGGACATCATCCTAGGGTGTCGGAGAAAACTCAAAACTATAGGCCTCATCAGAAGAGGCTTGGCACGTAGGTTCCTCGAGTGAGTTGCTCCATGTGATTCAGAAATAGAGGCAGTGGCCTCATTCGACCCCGAAGAGTGGGTCGACTCTGAACCTAATTTAGATGCAGAGCCATATGCTTCTAAGAACCTGAGGCGGACCCATATGGTGTGTGCCGCTAAGTATGCGCTCCTAATTATATTCGAAGGCAGTGACTAAGCCAGAGTCCACCTTCTGGCGGGGTATCCCAAGTGCATCGTGCAGCCTGTGTAAGGGAACCGATGCTTTGTGGCACAAATTAAGGATCCCGCTCATCGTCAGAAGTTTCTATCAACCGATGGGATAGTGCCACAGACTTGGACTAGCCCTTGGAATAAACGATGTACAATTTAGGAGCCATATGTACCTGTAAAACAATTTTTAGTCTCATAGCAATCAATCTACAGACAAAACAAACAAAATAGCAAAAGTAAACGCAAAGTACATTGAACTTTAGACTTGCATAAGTGGTTGACGGGCACAATCAAGTGTCCGTCATTGGATACTTAGGAATTTTTGTAGATTTTTCATTCTACAGACCTCTCATTTAGAAACGACAGACCTAGTGAATGGGCCGTTGATCAACCATTGAATCGTAGTCCACTTTCATAGTGTTAGAGTTAAACAACTTCAGTGTTTCTAAATCGATGAATCCCATCGGTGGCCTATCGATTAATCAACGATCCATTGACGGGGTCTCATGTTGTTGGCCTGAGAAAGATTTTAAGCCTTGTGTATATTATCACATTTTGGAACCTATTTGACAGATATAAGTTTTCCCAACACATATCAATACTTAAAAGACAATTTCTTCATCCTTAGGGTTTCGATTTTATAAGGTTTATGATTGGAGTTGGAGATGCTACCAAACCATAAGTCGAGAAAGTCTTTACGCTCATTTAACCATATTACACCATTACTAATAATTCTAAGGGACATTTTACTCATGCTTTAACAAGAACAACCATAAAATTTTATCCCTAAGTCAAGACCCATATTCTAAGTAACGTTTTCAACAACAAATGAAGGAGAATTCAACAGGCAAAGGGAATCAAAATACTTAAAAATCGTAGTGGAGTGTATGGGTGGGTTATCTTTGCAACAAACTACGTGACCGACCTTGAGAACCGATTGGATAAAGCAACAGGGACCAAGTAGAATATTGGAAGAAAGAGGGTTTCGGGAATTTGGGAGTTCGAGGAATTTGATGAATTTTGAAGGAAAAATATGGTGTTATGATGAGAGAAGATGGAAATAAGGTAAGGCAATAGATTTAAAAAAGCATTTCAAAATATTTTGAATGTTAGTTAATGGAACTCTATACTGACGACACCCTGTTGATGGTCCCTAAGTCTATTGATTGATCCTTGACTGGGTCAGCGATTGCACAAACACTTAGACAAAATTTAATGATATACCTGGGATCTATGGAAACCATAGAAAGTACATCATTTGAACGATGACCCGTCGATGGGGTCCGTAGATCTGTGCACCAGATCAGTTTCTGCAAAATTCTAGTTTTTGTCCATACATAGTGAACACCCATTAAGCTAGTCTTTTTGTGTTCTTCTTGACACATTTGAGATACGACAATCTCTAGCCAAGACTAAAGTAATAAATCATGAGGATGAGTAAAACAAAACAAAACAAGAGACTGCACCTATTCCATCAAAGGAAAGAAAAACATATTGTTGGCTAGAGGATATACCTCTGTTGTGTCCCATGAACCATTGATTTAATGTCACATCACGACACAAGATCCTTTATCACTCATACTTCATTAAGGTGATATGCATCAACCACTTCATGGACAGTCTTCGCATGCCCGAGGTAGATCTTAATTTTTTTCCTATTGACAGTGAAATTTGCACCCTCCTTATTCTCCAACTCCACTGCACTATGTGGAAGCACCTTATTGATAAAGAATGGTCCCGTCCACTTGGACTTGAGTTTTCCTGAAAACAAGCATAGCCTAGAGTTGAATAAAAACACCAAGTCCCCAACAACAAGTTCTCGCTTTTCAATCTTTTGGTCGTGGTACTTCTTTATCTTCTCTTTTAAGATGGATGAACATTCATACACTTTTAGGCGAAACACATCAAACTCATTCAACCCATTAAGTCTTCGTTTTTCATGAATGGAGTCTAGACCCCAAACGAAACCGGCGTCGTTGACCTCTCAGAGAATGCAGACAAGACTACATATATCATCGTTGCTTCATCTAGGTTAATTTTAATGGAAAAATGAACTTTTTGTTACTTAACATTCATATTAGACATTGTACTAAAACTTATAAATGTTTACAATCAACCATCTAATATTAAGATCAACAAATGAAAGAAATAGTTCCATACTGCATCAGTATATACTTGCCAAAATGGCACCAATACAATGTCTGAAATAAGATTAGAAAGAAATGCTAGTGTAACATACTCCTCTAACTCAAACCAATATATAATCTAGAATATAATGGGAAAGCATCCTCTAAAGCATGAGGGCCTACCAAATTCGGATGAATGCTCCATGTCCGGATAGCTTCAGCATCGACCTGTAAGCTCTAACGTCCACATGTGCCTACACCTAAAAATGTAGATTTGTATAGGATTAGTACACACTTGTACTAAGTATGGGTATATGCAAGCACATACGAAGTACATGAACTATTAAAAAGAGCTCTCTCTTAACGACACGAATATGAAAAGTCAAGTAAGTGACTTGCCAAATTGGGATAGGAAATCATTGAATCCGTGACGTCCCTATCGCGAAAACGGGTCCCTCCGGGTCGATCCAACCCAAACTGCCCCATTAATTAATTAATTAATAATAATAATATTTTTTAAATTTTGCTTAAATAAGAATTTAAATATTAATTAACTAAATTAATTCACCAAAATAAAAAAAATTAAGCTAAATCATTGCTCCCACCTAGGTTAAAACTCGGGTGGAGACAGATTTGCTAAATGGGAAAATTCGGCCCTTTCTACCCAAAATGCCACTCCACCTTATTAAATAAATAATTAATTACATATTTAGGGTAATTAAGAAACAAACCTAATCTTGAAAAAAGACAATTTTACCCTTAGACCCTCAAAACTTAAGATTTCCCCTTTTTAAGTCCGGTAAAGACACATCCAAGTAAATATTCAAATTCGGGAGCCCTACATGGCTGGAACCAACCTTTCATAGCTTAAAAAACTCCCCAAGTTAGTTGTCTAGGCTTTCATTAGGGTTTAGAGTTATGGTTCTATGCGCATCAATTCGTGTGAACCCAGTCTAATCGTAGGCATTTTAGACACATTAAGCATTACTTAGCATATCTATTTTTTAGGGTTGTTACATTAACCCCCCTTAGGAACATTCGTCCCCGAATGAATACTCTTATAATCTAGCACAACGTTAGTCATATCATATCAAATTCACTACGCATAATTAAGCAATAGCAACAAAGAAAGGAGAGATAAGGAAACTTTGACTTAAGAGTAGAAAATCTAACCTCAAGGACAAAAAAGATGAGGATAGTGGGATCTCATATCGAACTCGGCCTCCCACGTAGAACCATCAACAAGATGGGTTCATCCATCATATCTTCAATGTAGCAACCTCTTTGTTCCTCAGCCACTTCACTTGTCTGTCTAAAATCTCAACAGGTACACCTAATAGGACAAGTTTTCATCAACCTTCAACAGGTAGAATCGATGCTGGATCACCTAGGCACTTTTTTAACATAGAGACATGAAAGACTAGATGAACAGAAGCTAGCTCCGCAGGCAATGCAAACTCGTAGGCCACTTCACCCACACATTGTAGGATCACATATGGACCAACATACCTCGGACTCAACTTCCCCTTCCTGCCAAACCTCATCACCCCCTTCATAGGTGATATCTTCAAATAGACCTGTTCACCAACATCAAATTGTAAGGGATATTTTCTATTGCCTGCATAAGACTTCTGTCGAATATAAGCATTAGTCAACTTATTTGTGATCACCCTGACCTTTTCTAAGGCCTCATGAGTGATCTCAGGACCCAAAATGGATGATTTTCCGACCTTAAACCACAAAACTGGAGACCTACACCTCCTACCACACAGTTCCTCAAACGATGTCATCCAATTGCTGGAGTGATAACCGTTATTATACGAGAATTATATCAAAGGCAGATGGTCGTCCTAGCCATCTCAAAAGTCAATCAGACACGCTCTTAACATTTACTCCAATTTCTAAATGGTGCTCTCTGCTTGCCCATTAGTCTGAGGGTGAAAGGTAGTACTAAGCTTTACCTTCATCCCTAAGTTCTTCTGGAAGGATCTTCAGAAATATGAGTGAACTGAGATCCTCTATCTGAAATGATAGACAAAGGAATCCCATGCCATCTCACAATATCATTATTGCAGAGTCTCGCATTATCCTCGGCTCTGTAAGTAGACTTTACTGGGATAAAGTGGGAATATTATTCATCCTATCCATAATAACCCATATGGAGTCATGTTGTCTCCTAGTCTTCGAAAGACCAACCACTAAGTCCATATTAATGGCCTCCCACATCGAAGTCAAAACCTAGATCATCTGAGTAAGACCATAAGGCTTAAGATGTTCTGCCTTAACCTGCTGACAATTATGTATTTTTGGCCACATATTCAGCAATGTCCTTCTTTATGCCATCCCACCAATAGATCTACTTAAGATCATGATACATCTTGGTGGAACCCAGATGTATGGAATATCTGGAACCATGGTCCTCTGCAACAATCTTCGTCTGCGAATCATCCACAACTGATACACATAGCCTGTCCTGGTAGCTGTCACCTCCCAAAGAAAAAGACTCATTCATCTTAACAAACACTGAGTCATTAAGCTCCATCAACAAGGGATCAAGAAGCTTACCCTTATGGACTTCAACTACAAGGGATGATTCAGAACTCGAACGAACTGAAACACCCCCACTAGGAGAGTCAACTAACCGCACACCCAGTCTAGCCAGTCTATGCATATCTTTCACCAACTCCTTCTTCTCATCCTCAACGTGGGATGTACTTCCCATGATCATCCTGCTCAAAGCATCAACTATTATATTGGCCTGACTTGAATGGTAGTGGATATTCATATCATAGTCCTTCTACAATTCCAACCACCTCCGCTGACGTAGATTCTATTTATCTTAGTTGCACTAGCCTATCCTCATGTAGCCACTCTTTCTTTGCTTGTTCATCGTTTAGCCTAAATATATTCTCTTTGTCATTTCATTTAGTGACATTGCTTTTTTAGGTGTAGATGCCGGTTGTGTCACCTGCACTGGACTATAGTCATGAAGTCATTCTGTTCTTTACATATTAACTATAAATTCATTCTTAATACTTTCTTTTGGAGTATGATTGAGATATGAATTTAAATTATTCTACACTCCCCTTACGTGATCCTGAGCAATTTAGATCCAGTGTAAATGGGAGAAATCATCCTCATGAAGTCGCTTAACCAGTTATATATGGTGCTAGAAGGTGGGTTTTTCCTTGGAACACCTTGTTTCTCTGCCAAGGCAGTCATATCCTTAGCTTGTAAGGTGATGGCTTGGTCCATCTGTACCTGGCCTGTCTTTACTTCTCCATCTGTCAACCCAGTTGGGTTAACATGCATCTCCATTTCAGCAGTTGGAGCCTGGGAAGAAACGTGATTTACCCCAGCTCCTACTCCTTCAATCAGTCTGTCTACGTTTCTCCTCGTATTAATCTTTCTGAATATCAAGATTTGATGTTAGATACACTCTTAACAGCAAGAAATCAGACATAAGAGAAGGCACGATAATAGAAGAAGAAGGGAACTTTTCCTATGCATTATGCAGTCCCTAATTCACGATAGTGGTGCACTTCACTACCATGACCTACAAACTACTCAATGTGGTTAATGTAAACTTATTATCCTAGGAATTTAACCTAGGGCTCTAATACAAACTTTGTCTCTACCGGAGTCTAGACCCAGAGGAGACCGGCATCGTTAACCTCTCAGAGGTCATAGACAAATCTACATATGTCATTGTTACTTCATCTAGGTTAATTTTAGTGGAAAATTTGAACTTTTTGTTACTTAACCTTCATATAAGACATTCTACTTAAACTCATAAATGTTCACAATCAGCCATCTAATATTAAGATTATCAAATGAAATAAATAGTTCCATACTGAATTAAGTGTATACTTGCAAAAATAACACTAATGCAATGTTTTAAATATGATGAGAAAGAAACACTAATGGAACATACTCTATTAAAACAAACTTATATCTAAGCTAGAATATAATGGGCAACCGTTCTCGAAATCATGAGGGCCTACCAAATCGGAGGAATTCTCCACATCTGGATAGCTTCAGCGTCGACCTGTAAGCTCTAACGTCCACATGTGCCTGCACCTAAAAATGTAGAGTTGTAAGGGATTAGCAAACACTTGTACTAAGTATGGGTATATGCAATCACAAACCAAGGACATGCATGATTATAAAGTGCACTATCCTAACGATACGAATCATGGAAAGTCAAGTTAGTGTACTTGCCAAATTTTGATTAGGAAATTCATGCCATGAGAATAACATGCATCATCATACTTATCATTTTGCAAGCAGCACAAAACATATTGAGCATATCATATCACGTAGTTCACATCATTCTTTCATATGCCATGAGACCTTGGAATCATGGACTAGACATTAGGACTTTCCAAAATGAGGGGCTACACATATGGGACCTCAACTAGGGAGCCTTCCTAAACAAACAAATAGTCTACTTCATTCATTCATATGTACTTCATTTTATTCTTTCAAATATTAGTGCAGCCTCTAGTCATACCTAATATGTAGTTTAAGACTCTCATCGGGTTAGCTGTGCAATGACCAAGAATAACCTAGTGTTATTACTTAAGTCTAGCTCACCTCTTGATCATTCTATTCTAAAACCTTTGGTATCATTCATTTCATTAATGAGCATTTCTTGACACTGGCCTCATTCTTTCTTTGGGAACTTTATTCTTATCCGATATCGATCATGTAAGCATCATGAAATCCAGAGTGTAATCCTCACACTAAAAGAGGTGGAATCACCGGCCAAAGTGAACCAAAACATGCTAGCATATATATGGATTTGAACCCTGCTAGATCCCTATATTGGCAGTGTATGTTCAAAGACTAGGAGAAATAAGGAGACCCATACCCGGCATGCCGTACCATCTCATCTCATGAGAGTTACGTGCTCCTCCACCCTTCCCGAAAGAAGGCATCACCCCTTATAGCTAGTCTATCGGTGCTCAATATAAATTTTCATTACATTCAACTCATACGTCATGGAAGATGGATTCTAGTATGAGGACATTATAGCTCAATAAATGATTTTTTATCTCATCATTTGTATTAAGTATGCATTAACTTCAATACTTTCATTAGAGTGTTCATAGAGTCTGGTCTCTTCTTTAGCTTTACACTCTCATAGGTGAGTACGTTTTGGTAACATTTATTCTTGCTCATTTGATATTTCTCTCATCTTTCACATTAGCCTCTTATCATATTGTAACCTCATTCATTAACTTTAACACATTTGTTTTTCATAATTACTCACCCCTTCAAGTGAATGTTCATTTTATTATATGCCAATGCACACTTGGCCATTTGTTTGTTTCACACTCTTACTTAACCATTATAGGGTTACATCATTTTATCACATACAGATTACGCTCACTTAGTTTTAAACTTATGCTAGACTTATGATTTAACACATACAAGCCATGAATCTTCTTTCATAGTTTGTCTAAGTGTTTCATGTTTACCCAAGATATGTGGTACAAGACTTATGCATCTTGTAGATATGCCAAGATATTGATATCGATATTTGGAGTTCATTTAATATTCTTTTGAGTATGAATTATGTCAATACGAAATTGGGTAAGGGAATCCGATTTCGAATCCCTTGAACAACACTTAATCTTATTTTAAACTTCATAATTGCATTTTTCAAATTTGGGAGACCCTTGTTTGATTCCCATCAACCCCATCATATTGCTTTCTTGTTCTCCTCTCCTTTTTCGTTTTAAGGCAAGGAGGATGTGGGTTCGATCCCCCACAAGCTCATTATTTTTCTTTTAATTTATTCCCCAACTTTCTCACCTAACCAAGAAATTGTGGGTTCAATTTCCACTCTCCACATTTAGTTTCTCCTTTATTTCTCTGCTAACTCTCTCATCCATTCAACAGGTTGTGGGTTCAATCCTAACTCTCCACATTTTATTTTATCCTCTATTTTTCTCCTAACTATATCATCCATTCAAGAAGTTGTGGGTTCAATATTCACTCTCCACATTTTATTTTCTCCTTTGTTTTCTCTTAACTCTCTCATCCATTCAAGAGATTGTGGGTTCAATCCTCACTCACAACAATTATTTTTCCTCTAATTTTTCTCATCAAATTTTTATGTAATTTTCTTTTGGTGAGGTCATGAGTACAATTCCCAATGACCTCACATTTAAAAAAATTTAAAAACGAAGTGAATTTTCCTTATCCTTGGCCGAGACTCCAAATTTTAGCAAGCTGGAAATTTGGTCTCTTCCAATCCATTTCCCCTCAATCTTCTTTTGATTTTTTTGTAGCTTTCATGTAATGATGTCTTTGGTTCAATCCTTAGTGATCTCTCTTATCTTACATTTATTTTTTTATTTCATTTTGTGCTACTTTGTTTGTCCGAGCCCAACCTACAAAATGCTAGAAGTTTGTTCACTATTTTCAGCTTCTTTTTATCATCATTCATACGTTAATTCTTAAGGCGTTTCGTGGATCATTTGGTGCATCTTTAAGTGTAATATTTTTATGATTATATGAAGCCAAGAATTACCATTAAATTCAGAAACATTACATTTATATGAACACCACACTTTTAACATTTACATATACGAAAACACAACATTTGTAACACAAATTTTAGGCAGCAACATAGTTAATTTATATCACACCCATGCTTACACAATTAACATAAAACACTTTTCCAGAATAGATATTTCATTCCTTACATAATTTCCTAATACACATTCAATACATAATCAAAATTTGACATACAATTATCTAACAGAAGACATACCAACGGATGCTTTGAATCATTCATGACGATCTAATAACTGGGGCATGCAACGGGGACAACCTTCCCCAAATTCACGTCCAGTCCCGAAAGTCACACCTTACCCGACTAGAATAATACATTTTGCTTAACGTTTTCGGATTTCTTTATCATTTGTGTTTTGCGTGCAAGTTCTTCAAGTGTGAATAAATTTCATTTTCTGATTTTTTTGTCACGTTTGGAAGCCAGAAAGAAAGTGTTAAATGAGAGAGATATAGACATGAAGAGAGAGAGATAAACGTGATAGATGTGAGTGGCGTAGGACTAGGTGAGGTAGCTTCAACATAGTCAACTAGGACTCTTTCAAACTTTGAACATAATGCCCTTACGAAATCAGATTATAATACTCAATTTAATCAACTTAAATTTTGCTTCCGTCGAGGTTCGAACCCGTGACGTCCCCATCGCGATAACATTTGCCTTTAGGTCGACCCAACCCAAATCGCCACATTAATTAATAAATAATAATAATAATAATAATAATAATCTGATTTTCATTTTTCCTAAATCAGCATTTTAAATATTAATTAATTAAATTGATTCACCAATATAAGAAAAGTCAAGTTAAATGGTTGCTCTCACCTAGGTTCGAACCCGGATAGGCAATTTTGGCCCTTTCTACCCAAAATGTCCCTCCACCTTATTTATTAAATAATTAAATACATATTTAGGGTAATTGCGATACTACCCTTACCCTAGAAAAATACCATTTTACCCCTAGACACATCTCTCCAAACTTAAGATTCTCCCTTTTTAAGTATGGTAAAGACTCATCCGAGTAAACCTTAATATTCGGGAGCCCTACATGGCGTGACCCAAACTTTTCTAGCTCAACTAACTCCCCAAGTTAGTTGGGCTTTTTTGGCACAAGGGTTTAGAGGTCTGGCTCTACACGCATCAATCTGTGTGAACCTGGTCTAATCGTAGGCATTCTAGAAATATTAAACATTACTTATCATATCAATTTATTAGGGTTGTTACACCATTCCACTGCTTCATTCCAATCCATCTTCAGTTTCTTTATTGCTCGCATGGCTTTGTGATCTAACTCAACTGGTGAGTGACAAGCCTTCCCATATACAAGTTAGTACGAGACATACTTATGAGTGTTTTGTATCCAGCCTAGTAGGCCCAATGAGCATCATCATTCCTTCTTGACTAATCTGTTGTATTAGCATTTAGCGTTTTCAATAAAATTTGTGTGATCTTTCAATTCTACACCTCAACTTGCGCACTAGTCTATGGATGGTACGGAGTGGCCACATTATGTTGTACCCCATATATCTCCAATAGCCTTTTGAACAACTTATTGCAAAAGTGAGATCCACAATCACTAATAGTGGCCCTAGGTGTGCCAAATCTGGAGAAGATGTCCTTATTAAAGAATGCGGTGACACTTTTTCGTTAATTGTTAGAAAGCGCTATAGCTTTCACCCACTTTGACACGTAGTTCACCGCCATAGGCATATATTTCATCCCATGTGAACTCACAAAAGGGACCATAAAATCAATTCTCATACATCAAATAACTCAATCACTAGAATGGAATTAAAAGGGAGCTCTTGCCTCTACGAAATTCCTCAATCCCTTTGACACCTATCACATGACTTGGAGAACTCATGAGCATCTTTGTGAATGATTGTCAAATAATACCCACACTAAAAAATCTTATGGTCCGTCCGGATACCACTATAGTCTTCACCCACAAGCGAGGAGTGGCATGCCTCCTAAACACTTAACACTTCCGACATGAAACGGTGCAAAAACCCATCAACACAACTCCGGTATAAGTAAGCTTCATCCCAAAAGGACATTTTCACATCATGCATGAACTTCTTCCTTTGTTGTAAGGACAAGTCCGATGAAACTATATCACAGGCCACATAATTTGCTAAATTGGTAAACCATGGAATCAAGTCATGAATAGCAGCCAATGCATGCTCATAAGGTAAGGTGTCATCAATTTTAGCCTTTTCACCCAACAGTCGAGTAGCTTCGTCCTCTAATCTGGACAAGGGATCGGAAACATGAATTTTAGCCCTTTTCTATCTTTTACGTCAAAATCAAACTCTTGCAATAATAGCACCCATCTAATAAACCTTTGCTATGCATCCTTCTTTGCAATCAAACACCTCAACGCAGAGTGGCTAGTGGGCACTATAACTCTCGTGCCAAGCAAATAGGAGCAAAGTTTTTTGAACGCAATACCACCACAAGAAGCTCTTGTTTAGTTACAATATTGTTCTTTTGTTCTTTATTTATGGCCTTACTTGCATAATAGATGGGATGAAGGATTGTATACCTTCTTCACCATAGAGTCATATTTTTTAAAACTTAGCACAATGTTGAAATCTTCAAATATTTTTAGAACCTCAACCAAGTGACTCAAACACCAATCAAAGGAGTCTCCAACAACCGAAAAGTCATCCATAAACACTTGAATAGTGTCCTCCACCGTATTAGATAATATCAATATCATACATCGCTGAAATATGGCTGGTGAATTACATATCCCAAAAGGCATTCTCTTGAATACGAATGTCCCATAAGGGCAAGTAAATATGGTTTTCTTGTTGATCCCCCGAGGCAATAGAGATTTGATTATAACCCAAATAGCCACCAAGAAAACAATACCATCCTTTTGCTGTGAGTCTATCTAACATTTGGTCCATGAAGGTCAAAGTGAAATGGTCCTTTTAAGTCCATGCATTAAACTTCCAATAATATGGATAAACTCTTCATCTAATCACCAGCCTCATTGGAACAACTCGTTCCTCTCATTAGACACTACTATCATTCCCCTCTTTTTGAGTACACACTAAACAGGGCATACCCAACTACTATCTACAATATGATATACCAATTCAACATCCAACCACCTAATGATCTCATTCTTCACTACCTATTGAGCACACATTGGTGTTTAATACTTGGCTTGTTATCGGGCATGAGTTGGATTCCATGTGAACAAATATCGGGAGGGATCCCAATAATGTTCGCAGTATTCCAACAGATTGCTCGTTCGAACCTCTTAGATAATTTCACCAGACACTCTACTTGTGGCACATTCAAATTCAATGCCATGATAACCGGCAGAATGTCATTTCTACACAAAAATGCGTACACTAGATTAGGTTGTAGAGCCTTCATCTCTAATTTTGGAGCCTCCTCAATAGACGGTATCGTGGGTGGGGACTCGCGATGCTCCATGTCTAACTCCAATTTCTTTGGTTTGGATCGATATTCATTTCGTTCAAGTGCCACAACGAAAGAAACATAATCTTTAATATGATAACTATTAAAATTTATGATAATTGCTGCTAGTGCCTCAACACTTAGGCGCTCTTCAATTCGTACCTCAGACAGACTCAACCCTATATAGTTTGGATCTCACCACTCTACTTCATGTACCTAAAAATGTTTAATGTTGATTTTTCATTGTTCAACCTAAAGTCATCCGCCTTTTCTGCATATCAACCATGAGGCGACCAGTGGCAAGGAAAAACCTCCCAAAAATAATAGGGACCTCAAACTCCACCTTACAATTAAGAATCACATAATCGTCCAGCAATAGAAACGACTCCACTTTTATGAGCACATCATGGAGTATCACTATGTGCCTCTTCAATGTTCGATAGTCCATCAATAACCGCATTAATGTGGGATTTGGGTCTCCCAAACCCAATCTCTTATAAAAAGAAAGAGGCATGAGGTTTATGCTTGCAGCTAGATCACAAAGTGTTTTGGCAAAGTGTAATAATCGTATGGTACATGGAATAAAGAAAGGGCCCGGATCTTCCTTCTTATTCACAAAAAACCTTGGATAAATAACACTACAATGCTGCATTTGCACATAATCTTTAAAACTTACCGATCTCTTCTTTGTAACCATATCTTTCATGAACTTAGCATAACCGGACATTTGTTCCGAAGCTTCTATCAAACGGACATTGATGAAAAGTTGTTTCAACATAGTGATAAAACGCCAGTATTTACCATCCTCGGTCTTCTTCACCATTTTTTGAGGGAATTGTGGAGGTTTAGGAATTTGGACAACTTTTTGTGGGACATTTGCTTTTTTTACCATTTGGTGCACAAATTCTCCACTAGTATCTACCACCACTTCATGTTTTCTCATCTCATCTTCTACCATTAACGACATTGGTGGATCAATAGTTTGCTTACCTCGTTGAGTAGTGACTGCCATGCAATATCCATTATTTTTAGGTTTCTGAATGGTATTGCTAGGGAGAGTGCTCTGTTTTAATGGGTTCATAGTAGTAGACAATTATGCCATTTGTAACTCAAGATACTTGATTGAGACAACATAAGCATCAACTTTTTACCCAAAGTTAGCTAAATCGCCTATGAATTCGTTGGCGTTCTCATCACTAGCATCAAACATACTCATCATCTTTTGCAACATATCCTTAACTTGCGCATACTACATCCACAACCCCTACGGGAAACTTCACGATTTTGAGGTGGAAAATAAGGCCCACTACGATCATTTGTGTTACCATAATTACCCCGGTTGAAGTTGTTGTTGCCATTGTAGATCCGATATCGAACATACTAGCCCTCTTTGTTGTAATTTCCATAATTTTGACCTTCATTTCTTGACCTTGACGCTAATTTTCCTGATTAGGTCCTTGGGAATTTATTCAGAAACCCCCCATCTTATCATTCAGTACATAAGTATCCTCTTCATAATAGTACTTATCCAGTGGCGGTGGTGGTTTAGTCAAGTAGTTCACTGCATTTACCTTTTCTGTAGCTCCAGTGACATGTTTCAATACCAACCCGAGCTCTGTTCTCATTTGATCCATCTCTTTCATGAATCTCATCTATTGACGGATTGTCTGTAGCTTGCACTGCAAAGGTGTTTCTCCCCGTATCTGACTTTCTAGTACTTCAAGACTTATTGTTGTGAGAAATTTTCTCCAACTTATCTACGATCTCGGCATAAGTTCACTCACCATAAGAATCCCCACTAAAGTATCAGGTACTACTTTATTGTATCATCTTGAACCCCGTAGAAGTATTCTTTCAATAACTCATCATTAATGCAGAGGTTTGGGACACCTCAAAAATGCAGTAAACCTATCGTAAGAGATACTGATCGACTTCAACAGTGGTGGAAGATGTCTTATTATGCAATCATAAAGATTTACTAGGTTCTGCTGACTTTCCATTTTTCGAAGTGTACGGTTAAATTCAGGGTCCAATGGAATTAGCGATTCTCCTCGGTTCCGTACACTTGGCATACACTAGTGCTAGACCTCAAAAAAAATAAAATAAATAAAATCAGGAAATCACTGACTAAACTTCACTAACTTTATTAAGGTTAATCTAAAAGATACTTTCCCAGGAAGTGACACACTAGTTTGATTCGCTCAAATAACACCTCCCTAAATAAGTATAAGTGGTCTTATCAAGTAAAAAACCCAACTATTAGGTTGGGGTCGATCCCACGAGGAAAATGGTTTAGACTTAACTTCAATGTATGATTACTTTGATTTAGTCAAGTTCTTTCAAAAACAGATAATTAAAGGAGGTTTTATGAAAAAAAAGTCTTTTAATATCTCTAAGTAAAACAAGTAACATGAGTAAAGCTTTGATTTTTATAAAATTGTGACAGAAACTAGGGTGTAAGTGTTCCCCATAGGTTCATAATATCGTATTCCGAGCTATAAAAATTCAACCCTAGTGTTTTGAATGCAAAGTCATAAATTAGGTATCTCTACATCCTTGGTACGACATTTAGAATATTTCACCACGTACCTTGGTCCGGCCTACGTGTATCTAAGCTACTAACCCTTACATTTACTTCATATTCAACATCATATTCGATGTATGACTTAGTTATTACTTTGCACCAATCCAGACTAGTCTATTAGATATTATCCCACTAAATCTATGTTTATAATTTTTTTCCAATTAACTACCTCCTTGGTATGGCAAGTAGCAATAACGGGAGTTCTAATACGTGCACTCATTAAAAATACTTCTATGAGAAAGAATTATAAATACATGCTATGACCTATTTGAGAATTGTTATTAATCTAGGTTTACTTTGTTAATAACCCATGGTGCCCACAACTCTAGTTGTGGATTTAGTTACCCTTGCATATAAGAACATAATTCATTGTTGTTAAACAATAAAACATTAACTTACTTTGACAATTCAAAGAAAATCCAGAAATTCAACTTTAAATAACAAGAAATGAATTAAAAACCAAATCCGGAAATTGTATTAACGCTAAAGTTGCAATACCAATCTCCAAACACAAACTTACATTCAAATTAATAGAATCAAGCCCCAACAAAGAGGTTTTTTCACCCTATTTGTTAAAATATAGTCCTAAATTAAAAGGAGTTAAAATAAGGAAAGTTGTCCAAAAAATGCAGATGTAATCGGCGACCCTCACAGAATTGACAGATCATTGACTGGCTCCGTCAGTCCAGAGTTAGCATCTTTTTTTAATCCTTCAGCTGAGATCTTCTATGAATTGATTTATGAACCAATAACACGGCCCATCGATGCATCTATGATTCATCGATGCCTTCCATCATTCCATACATAGATTTTCTTCAATTTCGGGTACTAGACTATCTCTTAACTTAACGACGATTCAACAGGATGGTCCGTTTATCAATCGATGGAAAATTTATCCTTCAATAGTCCCACACTTGGTCAGATTTCCCCGAGTTTCTCATGATTCCTGCACTATCAGTCGATGATCACCATCTACAGTCTGTCGATTGAACGACGGACCGTTGATGGCCTTCATGGGTAACCTCTGCACAAAATCTTAGCTCCCTTCTGTGTTTTGGATTTGGAAACTTTTCATGTAAAACAAAGATAAAAACATGTTAAAACTACTACAAAAAGGCTCTAGGCACACACGAATCTTAAGGAAAAAGCAATGGAAGTACCATGAAGCCACGTAACACTATTCACCCACATGATTATTACCACACATACCACAAGCTAGTCTTTCTCTTGGTGGATCAACCTTTCTCCCATTTTGAGGTTTAGGATTAGAGACCCTATCATTGAGAGTATTGGAGGAATTTCAAGGAACCTGGTTTGAAAACCACTTCTTGAACTTAGGCTTGTCTTTAATGTCAATCTAACTCTTGGAAGAACCACTTTTGAAATATCTGGACTTCTTAGATTCCTTATTGCTCCTCCTTACACGACTTTCCTCTACATGTTGAGCATGAACCATCAACCTAGAAAGATCAATATTGTTATGGAGCATAGCGACATGATATTCTTCTTCAAGATATTTGGACACACCCATTAAATAACTGTTCTTTTCATCTCTAGCTTTGGAAACCAAAGACAAAGCATATTTGGACATCTTAATAAACTTCAAGGAGTATTCCTTAACACTCATTCCTCTGTGATGAAGGTAGATGAACTCCTCTAACTTAGCTTCTCTTTTCTCCATTAGGAAGAATCTTTCAAGAAAGGTATCTCAAATCATGGACCACCTCCTACAGATCTACTATCCTTCCACTAATTGTACCATTTCTAGGCCACGTCCTTGATTTGATAGGCACCAAGTTCAACCTTCTCAATAGTACTCACCCCATAGAAAAAAAAATCTTGTAGACGTCATCAAGGAAGTCGTGAAGGTCTTCATCAACCTTAGACCCAAAGAACATGGGAGGATTTATCCCCGTAAAATCTCTCAAACGGCTAGCCATACTACTGGTGTGTTTGTTCTCTTATGGAACAATCTCCCTGTTATCTTGTGTCGTAATGGTCTGAGCTTGAGTGGTGATGGCTTGGACCATTCGGAAAAACACTGCCCTCACCTCACAATCCGTTATGGCCGGAGGATTGATCAAAAGTTATTCAATTGCAAGAGTATGCACTTGAGGAGGAATTCGATTTCCTTGGGGAGTAGCTCCAGCATTCACAATATATTCTCCTACTCGTCTCGCATCTGTCCTTGTTGTGTTCATTGCCTATAACCACAAGAAAACAATTAGATTCTAAAAGAAACTTTTTGTCCAAAATCTAGAGGCACGACATAAGATTACGAAGAAAAGATAATTTTCCTAATCATTACATAGCCTCTAATCCATAATTCTGGCGCGCTTCACAACCATGAACTAGACAGTATATATATGCGGTTTTAGTAAGACATTGACCCTAGTTATTCAACCTTGCTCAAATATCAAGTTTTTCACATTCGGAGAGCACCCGCCTGATGCATTCGGCATCGTTGTCTTGTCAGAGGACTCAGACAAGATCTTAGAATTCGCTATAACATATCATATGATAAAATGTGAAAAAATTAAAAACTATTGTATATACTAAGTGAGGTATACTTAGAACTCTCACATAGAAGCTTACTTAGGTTTTTATATAGCAATATGATACGCTAAAACTTGTCTCACATAACAACCATCTGAAGAGTATGAGTTTGACTTAGCCAATAAAATGTTAATACGCCATATAGTCCTTACTATAGTGAAATCCAAAAAAATGGAATAATGAGTATTCCTAAAAGTACTAAAGTCTTTATAATCTAGAATAATGAAAAGATAGCATCCCCAAACATATGGACCTACCAACACTTGGGGAAGGAGTTCCAAGCTCTTTCAATCGAGTTCATAGTACTATAAAGTAAGGGTTAGTATGACACATGTACTAAGTATGGGTATATGCACATAAACATTTAAGGAAATGCATGAAAAGGACCAAATCTTTAGAAAGCATGCTAAGTCATTTGAAAGCCTTTGATGTACATACAGTAGAGCATATTCAAGTAAGGATTACAACAACATAAAGCATGTTCATAACCAAAGTCATTATCATCATAATGTCATATTAACATTTTCATGTTCAATAGTTCATTTAAACATAACATACAAAACACTTACCAATGTTACCATCCCAAGCTTACAAATGCAATGATCATGTGAAGCCCCATAACCCTATATAATCAAGTAAACAAGATAGGAGACAGTAAGTAGTGCTTTGCTTTATACAACTTACATCATAAGTAGTCATCATTACATATCACATCATGAACTATTTCATGTTCATTTACATAAAAAATATTATATAATAGAAACATCATATATCATAAGCATATATATTTCATATTTAAATTACATGAGAACAATCTCCTAGGACTTACTTTAGTGTCAACTTGTGAAATGTCTAGTAGAGTCCCATACCTCTCTCTACCTATATTAAGTGGACTTCCCAACTCACCCAAGTTAATGTCAATTTCTTGTCTTTCATTTTACTTAAGGGAACAATCGCCTTAATAGAAATATACCACGTGATCTAAACAATGAATCTGGTGTCATGAAACCACACACAAAAAGGAGGTGGTCTACCGGCGAAAGTAGAACTGAACATGAACATACTTTCCTAGGTGGTTCCACTAACTAGTATTTCTGTGGTGGCAACATAATTCAAGAAATAGGATATATATTAGAGACCCATAGTTCCATGTTACATAGCAGCCTCTATCTCATTGGATTCATTGTGAACCTACCTTCCAACTACGGAAGGGACACCTATCATATCTAGTTCATCGATGCTAAGCTAGAGTCCATTTGTGAATAACCTTTAAGTCATAATTTATCCATAAATCTCGTCATAGGTCATAGGATATTAAGTCCTTGTATCAACATGATCATACGCTCATTAAGTTTATATGAGAATTTCCTTTTATTACAACTTCATTAGTGAGATTATTATATCATAATCATAGTGTGTAAGGCATACAAGAGAAACATCATAAACTTGCAATATCATATCCTACCATGATTTCACATTCAAAATATTCACAGGCCATTGTATATTCACAGAAACATCATATATATTTCAATTTCATAAAAACATAAATTATAGGCCAACATTAACATAATAAAAAAATCACGACTCTAGAATACTTACTAAATTTCTTCCAATAATCTTCATCAAGAACTTACATTAAGTTCATAATAATAATCCAATAATATGGTGAAATACTCAATAACATATCCAATCCCAACAACTTTAGTCATAGACCAGACGAACTCATAGTTAGGGTTAACGGAAAGATTTTATTTATGAGTTAATTGAAATATAGTTCCAATCACTATATATTCATGACATTAGGTAATAGACATAACATAATCAAATTCATTATATAGGGAGAGAATACATACTTAATTACCCAACAATACATACTTAATTATGCATAAAAAATCATAGTTTTTCATCATTAGCCGTAAATCTCAAGTTTGGAAGAAAGCACACTTGTAGAGTAATGTTGGAAATCATCTTTGAAAGTGCCTCTTGGGAAAAGGAATCCGTTAGTGAAAAACCCATACCTTCTTGACGAATATTCCACGAATTTAAAATGAAAAACTTCAAGTCTTCCTCTTCTTCCTCAAGTTTTACTTGTTCTTTAATGGAGTTTGAAAAAAGAGAGTTTTTGAGAGAGATGAGAGGGATTTGTTTAATCTGATCTCAAGTGCGTGATGTTGTCTAAAACTGACCTAAAATCATTATATACTCGTCCTCTACGAAAGAACACTCACTTAAATAGGTCTTTTTGAGAAGTTAAATTTACATAAAATGGCTGCACGCCGCGGGGCCAATTCCAATTCTTTTTGTAAAAATTTGGGTCCAGATATTGCGCCTTATGGAATCCCCGCATCGCAAGGAAAATTTTTCCTAACAATTGTTTGCTGTGCGACACGCAAGGGGACTCCACATCTTGGTTGTCACAAGCTGCCAAGGTTTGGATCCTGCTCAAGGACCCTTCGAGCGGTCCTTTGGGAGTTTTTACTAGTTTTTTTTGACCCTTTGACATATATTTTACCTACTTAATGTATTTTTAAAAGTTTTTGACCTCATTTTGAGACTCCCAAACCTTCACCAAACGTAGGGACGTCTACTAGTTCAAGTTAGCTACTTTCCGGACGTCAAAGCCTTTCTTTGTCGTTTTGGCTCTACACTTTTCTAGTTGATTTAAATACATTAATATAGGTCTTGAAACATCATTTTAAATATTATTTAATAGTCAAAGATCTAGTCTAAGTCAAAGGAACTTTCAGATCGTTACAATGTTTGAACAACTCTAAGAGGCAGGTAACTTATCAAAGATTGATTTTAGCTCGGGGTATCACCAACTATGAGTAAGAGTAGTTGACATTCCTTTAAGGTCTTTTTGAACAATGTATGGTCACAATGAATTCCTAGTCACAATAAATACATGGGTTCATGTAAATTTTCATCATAAAACCATCAATTAACAGTGAAAAATCATATATCATCAATTCAATCCTTTTAATTCCAAAACTCATGCTTCGAATTCGAAATAGGTTTTCAGGTCGTTTGAGATCTTTTGAAAAGCCTTTGAAATTGGATCCTTCAATGATAGAATATTGAAGTATTAAATCACCATACTTTATTGAAGACCAATCCACGAAATTTACGTTGAAAACTTGGAGAATTTGATCCTCTTCCTTGGAGCTTCAAGGTTCTTCAATTGAGGATTTGACTACAGAGAGAATTTAAAGAGAAGGGAGAGCTTATATTTTTTAATTCTAATTGAGTATTGGGGTAATGTATGTAAAATGACATAAAATCAATATATAATACACCCTCAAAATCCCAAAACACCCCTACATTAGTTGGACCTTTTTAAACAAGTAAGTCTTAATTTTTGTTTTCGGAATTATTGTGGGGGACAAGTCTGCCTTGCAAAGGTGTTACGACAAGTTTCTGGAAATTAATATTTGGACATAAGGGTCTGGGATGAGGTGTACGTCGGGAACTAACTTTTTTTCTATGGATGGAGAAAGCTCGCGACGCGGAGTAGCTCCCTCAACTTTCTGCCACAAACTGCCTTGGCAGCTTTTTCACCCAATGTTTGGGTCCTCCTCAAGAATAGCTAGGTTAGTGCTTGGGGAGTCATACCCAGACATTTTTTCCCTAAAAATGTCCCTCAAAGTTTTAGGATCACCCCAACTAATTTTAGACTAAAAAAAAATATCCTAAACACACATACAACATACAAGGACACACAAGACTAGTTTGTGGTCGTCCTTTTGACGTTTGACTTCAAAAATCTTTAAACTGACTTATAAAGCTATTATTCATTATTTTAATAAATTATTAACTCATAAAACTCAAGTCAAGCTATAGTTCATCATATTTAATCTTTCGGGTTTTGACAATGAATGATTAATTTATGAAGGTATGATTATTCTATAAATATGATGGTTGTGAGAGGATGATAGGTGTGGTATTATGAACTATTGAAGGTAATACTCACATACATATTATAACTATGCTATGAATTAAGTTTTTCAGTTGATGTTGGGTTATGATGAAAGGACTTTCTTATCCTAAAATCTATGAGCTATGAACATGTTATATGAGGGGTTTAACTCGTAAGACCTATGTTATGAATTAATTTTAAGAAAGACTTAAAGATACTTCAAAAAGGGAATCTTAGCTTAGTACCGAGTGAACTTGACATTGATAGGTATTCCTTCACAAAGGAAAGGAGGTTCACATTATACTCTCTGATGAGGTGGAAACTACAATGCTAGACCTCCTAGTTCCTTAACGATGTAACCCTATAGGAATCTTAGCTAGTGGATCCACCTAGATTCTATAAAAATGTATATGTCTTACCTTGGCTAGTAGGAAACTCTCCTTTCAGTGTTAGGGGATAACACTGGATTTGATGTTAGCCCACATATTCTATATCGGTTATGGCAATTTTTCTTAAGTATTAAAATGAATGAATAAAATTAGGAAGAGAACACTAACTTGGAGTACTTAAGAGGTGTTACTTTGTATAGGTAAGGATACATGACTGTACCAATACATTGCACGACTGTACCTTGAAGGCAGTTCTAGGGTTGGTGGGTTTTTAATGTATATCTGTTATGAATGAAATGTATGATGCTGGTCTCATATGCTACAAATAATGTTACTTTAACTTGATATACACGATGTTGGTCTAAATTATTATATATAGCACCAGTTGACTTGGATTAGCGTTAGGAGAATGTTTTTGTTATGAATTGAAGAAATGGACTTTAAACATGAATTTTTGACTATGGATTTGTTATGATGTTACTCTTGAACATGAATGTGAACATGTCTTATTGTTTTTGTTTTTTATGGACTTGTATAAGATGTTGAAATGTGCATTAAGGCTTTTAAGGTGAACTTAGAATACTTATAAACAAAATGTCTCTTTGTCCATGATTTCAAATACTTTACTTGCAGATGTTTCCATACTTAGTACACGTGGTTTATACTAACCCATATATCTTCTATTTCTACATAAATGTAGAATCTATGTGTTGTTGTTTTGTTTAAAATTGAAGACATTATTTTAATAATTCTATATCAAGGACTATGTTGTGTTCACTTTATAAGACTTCTTGTTAATGTAAGGGTTATGTCCCAATTCTCATAATTTTATGTTTAGATAGTAATATGAGACATGTTAGATTCTGCTTTCATATAAGACAAGTGAAGTTGAACTTCAAATGAAATTTTTTACTTTTTCCGTCTTTTGTTCTATCTATGTGCAATGATGAATGATAAGTGCTTGTCTAAGGAAACTTATAGGACGAAGATGTCATGACTAGGGGGCACTGCCACATCCGAGTTTACCCACTAGACGTAACTGGCGTCGTCGTCCTCTTTGAGGACTAGGACTAGCCTCTTCGCTTAGATCATCACATTCATAAGTCAAATTTAGTAGAAAATTTAAAATTTTTCTTTCTTATACTTGGAGGTTTACATAGACCTCTGCATACACATATCATATATACATCGACTATACCAAAATCCTTTGTATAGGAAGCTTACATAGCCTTTAACCTTTATGGCATATGAGAATATATAATCTAGAAAAAGTCTTCAAAGATTGTCTCATCTCAAAACCATCTAACACAATTAGAAAGTTGAGCATAGGCCATATATCAATGTGAAGATATCCACATATAGGATTTATACAATCCTTACTCAAACGATACGAGATAGAATATAAGAGTCTTAAAGCTAAAACAAGAACATAAGCTCGATATTGGTATTGCCCTCAGACAACTAGAACCTACCCCTACTTGGATGATCAAGGATCCAATCCTTCTTAAAATTGACTTGCAAAGCACTTCAACAACTGCAACCTAAAATATTTGGGAAAAAGGAAGAAATAGGGTTATCATGCCACTTGTACTATGCATGAGACCATATGCACACATACTTTGAAATCATGCTAACAAAGAGGGATATTTGTCAAAACAAGTCATTTATTCTTTGAAAAGCCTTATGCATAGTCAAGTAAAATCATACATATTTAAAAGGCACATTCATGAAGTCAATGCAAATAACGTACTTTCGAACATACTTTAACCAAATGTAACCCTACCATGAAGTAATTACATAACAAGCACGGATAAGAGTTCATAATATCATAATAAATGAAGACTACTACCCATGTATCCTCATAAAGCAAACAAGAGAAATAATCAAGCAAATCTCCATAACTTTAATCAATCAAGTGACCCAACAAAAACCATTGATAATAGTAAACTTCACACTACATAACCTTTTTAAGGATATACAACAACATACTTTAAAAAACATAGACTATTTACATGTTCATAAGAGTATCAATCACCATACAATATCTTCTATATGTAAATTCATCATACTATTATGTTTTACATTAATTAATTATACGTACATATAATAAACTTTCTAAAGAACCCATCAATGCATATTTGTGCAAGGCATAGGTAGAGTCCCATACCCCTAACAGGGATAAGTCAAATATCTTATTTCACCTAATTTAGTTCATCTTCATTTGTTCATTTTATTTTAGGGAACACTTGCTTAATCTTCATAGACCACATGAGCTAAGTGTGGAACCCAGTGTTGTTGGACTTACACGGATGGAAGGTGGTCAACCGGCCAAAGTAAAACTAAACATAAACGTAGCTTTGTAGGTGGATCCACTAACTAGTCAACCTATGGGGGAAACATAGTTCAAGAACTAAGATATAGTATATTCCCTCTTTATACCACTTGTTAATTGGGGTCTCCTCTCATGTGAATCTATTGGATGAGTATTCCTCTTTGAGAAGTAACATCTCATATAGAAGTATAGGGTTAATCTTCCTCTTTGGGAATTCATCACCTCCCATTGTCAAGGTCACCCGATGCGCAGCTAAGCCCCTTTATTTAAATGTATTTATGTCTTTAATTATCAATCATATCTTAGTTTAGGTCATAGTGTGTACCCCTTGTATAATCATCATCATCAATATCTCAATAATAATTGTATGAGTATATGTCCTTTCATTACAATTCATATAAGTGTTGTTAACACATTAGTATTTCATATCATAACAAGGCACATTGATAGTCATCACCGTCCTTTTACTAGGTACTCCTTAATCAACCTCACAACATAGTAAGACATTTCAATTCAACATCATACCATCCTATCAGTTGTAATACAATTCATACCCCAATATAAGATCATGACTTAATCACAATTAATCACAATTGGAGATAGAGATCATGAGACTAACCATATCTCCTTCATAGTTCATCATTTATGCCTTCTCACAAACCCTCAATTCAATAAAATTTATATGTTCCACATCATAATTCAATAATCAACATGATAATAATACTAGAAGAGTCATTACACCATAATTCAATACTAAATCAAAGCTAAGGACAATATACTTAAGTATATATACTTAAGTCTATTCTCACAACCTCGATCACTACTCAAGAACTAGTATGAAAGACCACAAATTATCCTAAATTTTTTCATTATTAGTGTAACAACATAATCTAGTAGTTATTCAACCAATAATCAAGTCAATTGAATCAATAACAACCCAATTTACATCAAGATCAAATATAGGGTTAACTGTTAAGGATCATGCTCTTCAAATTATGTTAAACCATTACAAATTACAATAATCAAGTTAAAATAAATGTTAATATATCCATTATATCCTAAAGAAACCATAAATAACTCAGTTCATAACATCAAATTCATAATTTAGTGAAACCCACTTGAAAACCCAACTTCTAGAAATAAATTCTGAAGGAACATTTTGAGGAAAAAGTCTCAAAGGATAATTAGATCCCAACCTTAAAGTTTCATGATGTTTTGATTGTGATATAGTCCCTTTAAATCCCCCAAAACCTCCACCTAACTTGTCTTCCATGGTGCTTTCCAATAGAGAGAGAAAGAAGATGATTTGTTTTTTTAGAGTTGTATATAATCTAATGAGGGTTGGGGTCTTAATTAAAATAATTAGACTCCCTTAATCTACTAATTTATCACCTAATCCGCTAACTAATTAAAAGAAACTAAGTTAAAATGTGCAGGGAAATTTGACCCTCAAAGACAAGACCCCGATCGACGGTCCGTCTGTGAGTGGACGGTCATTGTGCCCTTCCGTGCTGCACATCCATCGATGAGTTCAGAGATTATGCAATTGATCCTCTTCCACTCAATGGATTCGTCTTTGTCGAAGGTTGTTATCAACGCTCAGTTGATCAACACATGAGCCATTGTTTGCGTTTTGTTAGTGCACACTACCCAGGAAATGTTGCCTCCTACATGCTAGGGTCCTCTTCAAGGGCCCTTGATTGGTCCTTGGGGAGTCATACCCGGAAGTTTGGACCATGAATCTCCTTTAACACATGTTATACACCCTTCAACCTAAATTAATAAATTTTCGACTCCTAAATGCTTGTCAAATAGGCTAAGGCACGCTAGTATGTCCTTGAGCCAAATTTCCAAACGTCATGGACGTTCTTAGACGTTTTGGCTTCTAAACCTCCTAAATGACTTATATACACAAAAAATAGGTCTTAAAAGCTTTTTATAACCCATGGAACATATTTTAGGCTTTACGACTCCTCTTGGATTTTCAAAATGTTACATTATCCCCCTATTAGGAACATTCGTCCTCGATTGACACTAAAATTCTTCTAAAGGAAGGAATAGACTCAAGACTAGCAACCAAAACAATTAATATTATCAAAAAAACATAAATAATATGATTTCAACCAGTCAATTTCAAAACTTCAATTACCACACACAAGGCTAAACACTTCATCATGATGCATTTCCTTCTCACAACACACATGAGCTCAACATACATTACATAAGTCAATAAGCACAAAGTTAAAATTAGTAACATGACACATAAACTTTTCACTAAGACTCACCATGTAAAAATGCACAACATATGTCAAACAAACCAAATGGTAAACATTTCAGGTTTTGTGCATCAACTTATAGTATTATACTGTAATGCAACCCAAAATGCACATTTTTGCAAAGCTTAACCAAAAATCATAGAAATTCAAGTAATGTTTAAATTAATAAAAAGAATAAATAACCTTTATTATAAACAAGATTAGGGTAACGGGTTTTCCTGATGGCTTCGACCTCCCATGTTGCACCCTCAACTAGGGGATTCTTCCATAAATCTTTTAATGAAACCACCTCTTTATTCTTTACCTTCTTGACTTGCCTATAAAGAATTTAAGCCGGAACTTCCTCATAAGAGAGGTTATCCTTGACAACAAGACCCTCAATAGGAAGAATAGACTCGGGATCACCAATACACTTTTTAAGCATGGAAACATGGAAAACCAGGTGAACTGAAGCCAAATAACTAGGAAGTTTAAATTCATAAAAACATTACCAACCCTTTGCAAGATTTCAAGGACCCACATAATGAGGAATCAACTTCCTTTTCTTGCAAAATCTAACAACCCCTTTCATTTGCAAAACATTCTAATGCACCCTATCACCTTCTTCAAACTCCAAATCCCTCATCCTATGATCGTCATAAGACTTTTGCCGACTGTAGGCCGTTTGCAACCGGTTCCTTATGGTATGAACTTTCTCAAAAGTTATATAAATCATATCGGGACCATGAAGGGAAGGCTCACCCACTTAAAACCACATTATACGAGACCTACACCTCCTACCATAAAAGATTTCATTGGGAGCCATGAGATGGGTAAATCGAAATTATTGTTATAAGCAAACTCCACCAAATGCAAATGCTTATCCCAATTTCCTTTGAAATCAATGATACAAGCCCTAAGCATATACTTAAGGGTTTGAATAGTACGCTCCGCTTGACAATCCGTTTGGGGATGAAAAGCTATACTCAACTTCACCTTACTAACCAAGCCTTTTTGAAAAGACCTCCAAAACCTAGATGTTAATTGTGCATCGCGATCCGATATGATGGATAATGAAATACCATGACGACACACAATTTCATATATGAAGATCCTAGCATAATATTCTACCGAATAAGTAGTCTTGACGGGAATAAAATAAGCGGACTTGTTCAACCTATCCACAACCACCTGTTTTATCAAAAAAATGATTTCGAAAAGAGTTTGTTTTATTTTAAAGGTATTTTTGACTTTATAGGAGTCGCCACTTAATTTTTAAGAAAAAAATGAAGAAAACTTATTTCCAAAACAGCTTAAACAGAAAAATTATTTTGAAAATATTTTAGGGGGTTCGGGATTCTTATTAGTGTCTTAGGAAGGTGTAAGGCACCTAAGACACTCCGCTAACTCACGATTTTCCGGCGATTAACTTATTTGACTATTTTTGTTTTAACTTTCGCAATTTTGTTGTTTCGAACTTATTAGAATATTAACTTAGGCAAATTATCAAGTTTTGAAACATTTTATTGTTTTGTTTTGCAAATTTTCAATTAAGGTTAAAGCTCTTTAAATCTTTCAAATTTAATCTTTATTATTTTAAAGCTTCAATTTGTAGTTTTAAGTTTGATAAAGCGAAAGGCGTTTCGAAGTTAAACTTATTAATGTTTTTGTCTAAACAATCTTTACAAATTTTTGAAATATTTTTTTATTCCGTTTTAGTTTTAAGGTTCGACAAAATAGAGAGGCAATTCGATGGGGTTTGGAGTAATTCTAATCCTAAGCTAACGACATTCAAAACAAAACAACATAAGCAAATAATAAAGAGAGAGAGCGAGAGAGAGAGAGAGAGGGATTTTGGGTCCAAACTCGGGTTCTGTCCGCCTTGACCGAGTTTTGGACCCACCTATTTTCTTTTGGGTTTTTTCCCCATTCCTGTCCTTTTCTAAACATACAAAAATAATCACAAGGCAAGTAAAATGACAAGGGCTTATGCCCATTTACAAATAAAATACAAGAATTGAAATGAAGCCTTCTAATCCGTTTTTGGATTCTTCTTCAATCTTCTATACTTCGGAATCTCTTCGTCGGCTCCAAGGCTTGACTCGATGGAGATTTGTGAGTCTTTACTACTCTCTTGAATTGCAGAGAGTGATAGCCCATAGAGAACCCCAAACGGATTTTCATGCCACAAACAAAGAAGATGATATGAGTAACGCTAAAAGAAAATATACAATAGGTCTATTTGCTTAAGTACACAACAAAACCCAATGAAATAAATAAACAAATAGATGATTTGAGAAAGATGATAGAAGCTAGGGACCAAGACTTCTTTATCAATAGGTCGACAATGCGCTAATGAACAAAATCAAATCCAACTAATATGCAACGATCAAGAAACAACCAGTAAACTGTTAATAACTAACTTGGATTAAAGTATTTCAACTAACCCATTTCATGTTTTTTGAAGACTAAGCTAACAACACATGTGATATTCGATATACTCCACCAACGATAAAATGCACAAAAAAGGTAGGCTCCTCAACTGTTATACGATCACAACAAATGCGGAAAATCCCAACAAACAGTGGATCAACAAATGCATAATCCACACTCGGAGTGTAAGGATAATCAGGCAGTGTATACTAGAAATATTTTGAAGAAAAGACACAGTTAAGGACGGTCATGCCTTCACTGTATGACACAGACTGCATTTGACCTTAAAATAAATTCCGACTAAACTCCACCATTGCAAACTATTGAAGAAGAAGAGATAAACTCATTCGCATTTAACAAACATACCAACTTCTTATTAGGTCAGGGGAAAATTTCAGCTCGAACAAACAGGAACAAACGAAAAAAATAAATCATCTCTAAAGACCTAAATGGCAATCCGTGAAGTTTATTAGATGGAGGAAATTAAACAAATACAAGATGAGCCTCCCGAATAAAAGAAAACAAAACATGAGCAAGATGTGGAATCATGACTAACCATGAGCTTCAGGAAGAGAGAGGGAGCATGTACAGAACCAAAACCATAACAAACTTATGCAAGGCAAATATATAAAAAAACAGCTCCGAAACAACGTATTCACTCAAATAAACTAGGCAAGAACACATGAGTGGTATATATATGAATGAAACAAGCAAGCAAACTCCAGCAGACATACCCAATGAGATCAATCCAACATATATATCAACTTATATTAACTGCAACATAAGCCACATAACTCAATATTCAAATATTAAAAGATTCGAACCAAGCAAATCAGAAAGGCTAGCCAAATCGATTGGCAGCAACGTCCAAAACACCAACACAACAAAAAAATTCACTTTCGAAACAGAACAGAAAAAGGACGAAGAAGTAACATGGAGCAGGGGGATTAACTTCTTCGGAGCAGCGATTGGGACAAAAACCAACAACGATAGCAGTAACTTCCACCAGTTAAACTGAATGACGGAATACGTCTTCCTCTTCCTCACACAAAGGAATACCCAAACCCTCGACGATCTTTCCTCTTTGTAACAGAAACGAAAAATTACTCTTCTGAAAATCCCTCTATTTTTCCCGACCCAAAATCCCTCTGTTCTTTTACCAAGGACAAGAAAGAAACAGTGTTATTATCGTTATTTTTATTCTCTTGAAAATTCCCTCCCCATCCCCGAAATATCTCGACTGCTCTACGCTCTTTGTGTTGAACTTCTATTTCCGAAAATCCAACCAGAAACTCTTTCACATAAAATCCTAATCAAAATTTCCCCCAGGGATTTGAAACGTTCTCTTTTCAATGAAGAACCCAACTCAAAGAGAAGAGTTTATAGCTTTCAACAATGTTTCTTCGAACCTCAAATATATTTGTTCTTACCCAAAACGTCCAACCCCCTTTCTGAAGAAGAAAGGGGGTTTACATAGAAGAAGAAGAATTTCGATTCTGGGGGAGAGGGCTGGCCGAGTTTTTAGGCCCCTTTTTAATTCAAAATTTTTTTAAATCTCCTCCGGATACAGATATTCAAACGGGAAAATGGGAGGTGGAGGGTGGAGATGAGTTCTTCGTCCTTGGCAAGCAACGTGTCTCAATCTTGTGCTAAAAAGGATGAAGAAGGACGCTTTTCGTATCGTCTAGCACTGCAGAGCCGCGTACGGAGCAACATTACAGCAGGTGTCCATTGCTACCTCCCCACCACGCGCGATGAGAGAGAAGAGGAGAGGGAGACAAGACGCGTGAGAGAGAGACGCGGGGCTGGCTTCTGTTTTTTTTTTACGTTTCTGGGGATTTTTTTTCTCTGTGTCTGCGTTTTCTGGGAAAAGGAAGTGAGGAAGGGGGGAGGGATGAAGGAATGGGGAACGGGTTATTGGTTGGGACCGGGTCAGGCGGGTGCTGGGTCGGGTTAGTTTAGTGGGCTGGGTGAGGGATTTAAATGAAGGGATTAATTTGGGCTGCTGGGATAGTTGAGGAGTAAAGGGTTGGCTTGAATGGAAGGGGATAACAAGGGAAGTCAGCCGCCTGAAAATTGAATGGGAAGCCCAAATCTGGTACTTCATGGCCAATTTTAGTTAAATGAAAACAAAATTAAAAAATTGGCTAATCCTTAAATAAAAATGAACTTGTATTAATTAATCAACGAGCTCCTCCTTTTTTTTGTAAAATAATCATTAAAATCGTAAAAGGTGATTCAAGGTATAATTATAATTTAAATTAAACTAGTTTAATAAAATGTTTAAATGTATATTTTTGATGGTTTTTTTTTAATAATCAAAAGATATACTACTTATATACATAATTATGTAAAAAATATTTTATCTAAAGTTATGCTAAAAGCAACCGAAATAACATAAAATCCATGTATTATATTAATATATTCGTAAAACTTATAAAACTAATTAATTTAAATTATTTGTAAAATTTAGGAAGCTCGATAATTAATTGATACCGACGCGGGTCAAAAATTGGGTGTCAACACCACCCATATAGAGTCATATCACCTTTGAGTCCAAGGAAAACCCACTACAAAATCCATAATGATGTCTTCATACTTCCAAATAGGAACTTGGATTTCTTGTAGTAAGCAACCCGACATTTGATGTTCGACTTTTACTTGTTGGCAATTCGACACTCAGAGACAAACTCCACTATGTCCTTTTTTATTCCTTCCCACCAATATATTTCCCTAAGGTTATGGTAGATTTTTTTCGAACTCGGATGAATTGAGTAGCGAGACCTATGGGATGATTCTAGGATCCGGTCCCTCAACCCATCTACATAGGGAACACACAATCTCCCTTGGTACCTTAAAACAACAACCCTCCAAAGGAGAGAAACTCATATAACTTACCAAGAACTAATTCTTTCAACCTCATTAATGGTTCATCAATGTGTTGTTTGAAGTTAACCTCCACAACTAAGGATGACTCGGAGTTATGATGGACCATGAATCGACCATTCGAAGAATCATTTAATCTCACCCCAACCTAGACAACCTATGAACATCCTGTTAGGATCGAATTCAGCCACACACACTTGATGAATGAAGAACACAAGAACATTCAAGAGAAAGAGATGAGAGATCTAGAGAGAGAAAGATAAAACACAATATTTCATGGTAACACCCCGTGAGTAAACTTCCACGGCAGTGAGGTATATTTACTTTAATATATTAGAGTATTTTTGGTTACAAAGAATAAATAGTAAAGCCTAAAATTTAGGTCGGGGAGCTTCCCAGAACCCCAACTTCGGATGGGGGCTCCTGCCCCCTATAACCCCCTAGCAACCTCACCGCGGAGGTTAAAACGCGTAAACAGTTATATATATATATTAATCAGGCTCCATAACCTAACAATTCTCCCACTTGGAGACTGATTCTGTCATCCAAAATATACATTCTCAAAAAAAATCTCTTCATCATCAACATCATTACCGCACCATAACATCTGTATCAACAACTACAGAAGACAAACTGAGGTTTTGCATAACCCCAGTTTCCCAACATCAAAACATTTTGTGAACATGTCTTCCGGGTTCGTTGCACCCTCTATCTTCTCCAAGCACATATAACCATCCTCTACTGCCCTACGAGTGAAATGGTATCGCCTTCGTATGTACATTGTCTTCGAATGATAAACTGGATTTTTAACAAACTGTATGACACTCAGGCTATCTGAGCAAAGAATTTTCTCGCTCTGCTTCTTTCCTAATTCCTCCAGATAATCTGCCAGCCATATCATCTCTTTCCCAGCTTCAGCTACTGCCACATACACAACTTCAGTAGATGAAAGAGAAACACACTTCTGAAGCCTGAACATCCAACTTACTGCTGTTCCACCTATGGTGTAAATGTACCCAGATGTACTCTTGCTCGAGTAAACATCCCCACAAAGATCAGCATCCATAAAACCCTATAGAGTAACCTTGCCTTTGCACAAAAAAAGTGAAGTACTAGATGTACCTCTCAAATATCTCAGAAGCCACTTCACATCTTCCAAATGCTCTTTCCCAAGGTTCGCCATGTACCTACTAACAACTAACATTGCATGTGCTATATAAGGTCTAGTGCAGACCATAGCATATATCAAACTACCAACTTCTGAAGCATATGGAACAAGTGCCACGTAATCACGCTCCTCGCCAGTCTTGGGTTAATTCTCCTTTGACAATTTAATGTGATTTTCCAATGGAGTAGTCTGGGTTTAGCATCATTAACCCTGAATCTTCTCAGCACCTTCTCAATGTACAACTCGTGAGGTAGATTTAAAGTGCAAACAAATATATTCCGAGAAATCTTCATCCCCAAAATCTGCTTCGCTGGACCCAAATCATTCATCTTAAATGCTGCAGATAATCTTGTCTTCAGATTGTTATTCTCCCTTATACTAGATCCTGCAATCAACATATCATCCACACACAAGAGTAGAAAGATATATGAATCAGTGTATTTCTTGAAGTAACAACAAGGATCCTTTTCTGCTTTGCAGAATCCAGTCTCGATCATGAAGGAGTCATATTTCTTGTACCACTGCCTTGGTGCTTGCTTTAGTCCATATAAGCTCCCGGTGAGCTTGCACACCATGTGTTCCTTGCCTGGAACCACAAATCCTTCCGGTTACTGCATATAGATCTCTTTGTCAAGATCTCCATGTAAAAACACTGTTTTTACATCCATTTGCTCTAAATGCAAATTCTCTGATGCAACAATACTCAATAGAATTTGAATAGAGGTTAACTTCACAATAGGAGAAAATATTTCAGCATAATTAATACCTTTCCTTTGTGAATATCCTTTAACCACTAAACAAGCCTTGAATCTTCTTTTGCCATCTTGTTCAGTCTTGATTCTGAACACCCACTTGTTCAGCAAAGCTCTCTTCCCTGCAGGTAACTCAGTCAACACCCATGTGTTGTTCTTCCCAAGTGACCTCATCTCATCATCCATGGCTTGCTCCCACTTGATTGAATCCTCCACCTGTAGGGCCTCATCAAAGGAATCTAGTTCCCCCTCATCAGTCAGCAATAGATAGTGTAAAGAAGGTGAATGCCTATCCGGTGCCCTTATCGTTCTGGATGATGTCCTTAACACCTGCTCAGGTGTAACTTGCTCCACTTCAAATTCTTCAAAAGAAGTTGGTTGAGTATCTGCTTCGACATCTCTGGGTTACTCTTCTCCAACTCAACCTCTACTCCCCTTTGCTTTGTAATCTCTAGAACCTTCTGCTCTCTGTCCTTGTACAGGAAAGACTCATCAAATCTCACGTCACAATGTTTCAGGATCATTCTGTTCTTGTCATCCCAAAACATGTAACCAAACAAATCAGAACCATAGCCTATGAAGTAACACTTCACAGCCTTGGCATCAAGCTTGTCTCTTTTTTATGGATCAACATTAACATAAGTAGTGCAACCAAAAGTACTCAAGTGTGAGTACTTGAGTTCTTTTCCTGTCCACACCTCCTCTAGAATCTTTAACCCTAAAGGAACTGATGGTACCTTGTTGATCAAGTATGTAACTGTGCTCACAGCATACGCCCAAAATGTTTTGGGCAGCCCACAGTGTATCCTCATGCTCCTTGCATGCTCATTTAATGTTTTGTTTATCCTCTCAGCGATTCCATTCTGCCTTGCCTTACCAGGAACTTTTCTCATCAATCGGATTCCCTCAGCTGCACAAAATGCCTTGGACACTTATTTGTCATACTCTCCTCCATTGTCATACCTTAGGCATTTGACTTTCAAATCAATCTGATTCTCAACTTCAGCTTTCCACTTCTTAAAATTTGCAAACACATCTGACTTATGCTTTAAGAAGTAAACCCATACCTTCCTGCTGATATCATTAATTAAGGTAACATAGAATCTAGATCCTCCAAGTGATGATACTAGAGATGGTCCCTAAATATCTGTATGGACCATTTCCAACCGCACTTTCTTTGTCTCTCTAGGAGTCTTTGTGAACCTTACTCTTTTCTGTTTTCCCATAACACAACTCTCGCAAAGACCAATATCACCAGACTTCTGACCCTCTAATGCTCCTTTTGCAACCAACATGTTCATTCCTTTAGCACTCATGTGTCCAAGTCTGTTGTGCCACAGACAAGAACCAGAAGCACCTTCAGCAACGGCCATGTTAATACACCCTGCAGTGATGTACAAGGTTCCAGATTTGGTGCCACGAGCTACTACCATAGCACCTTTCACAATCTTCCACAAATTTTTCCCAAACTCTGGCGCATATCTCGTGTTATCCAACTTACCAACAGAGATCAGATTTTTCTTGAGCTCAGAAATATATCTGACATCCTTCATTGTCCACTGGTTTCCCGAGGTGGTCTTTATGCAAACATCCCCCTTTCCTTCAATCTCCAAGGCTTTATTATTAGCAAGATACACCTTTCCAAAATTTAAAAATTGGAAATTTTGGAACAACTCCTTTCATGGAGACGAATGGTAAGATGCAGCTAAATCCAAAATCCATGATTCAACCAGGCTGTTTACGCTAAGGATTATAAAATCCCCAATGTCCTCTGCTGAATTTACAAGAATCATTGTCATCTCCAAATTTTTGATTCTGTTTCTTCTTTGGCTTTGTACAGTTCGTCCGAAAGTTCCCTTTTTCTCCACAGTTCAAACAAGTCATGTTTGATCTGTTCAGGAAATTTCCTCGATTCTTTTATTTTAATCGACCACGTTGATTTTGGCCTTTAGTCATACTTCTCCCCCTTCGGTCAACGCTGAGAGCACTGCCCAATGAATCTCCCACTTTTCGTTTGTGTATACTTTCGCTAAGAACAACATCACAGATTTCATCAAACTTTTGTTTCTAATATCCACAAGAACTGCTAATCGCAAAAACAATAGTATCCCAAGACTCGGGCAGAGATGACATCAAAATCAATTAGTTGACTCACAATCATATTGAACTCGTTTATATGATAAAAAATGAATCCATTCTAAGACATCAGTAAATTGAACAATCTACGCATCAAATAAATCTTGTTCATTGCCGATGGTTTTTCATACATGTTTGACAGTGCCTTCAACAGACCGGACGTAGTCTTCTCCTTCACGATGTTGAATGCCACGTTTCTTCACAAAGTCAACCGGATCAACCCTAGAGTCTAGCGATCCTTGAGGTTCCACTTCTCCTCTATCATGAATTCCAGCTTCACCCCGGTCAACGGTTCATGAAGATCTTTGTGGTACAGATAATCTTCGATCTGCATCTTCCAGAAACTGAAATCGGATCCATCAAACATATCGATTCCAAGCTTTGAACTATCCCTCTTCATTGATCATGTTGAATATCCTTAGCTCTGATACCAGTTGTTAGGATTGAATTCACCCACACACACTTGATGAGTGAAGAACACAAGAACTTTCAAGAGAAAGAGATGAGATATCTAGAGAGAGAAAGAGAAAACCTAATATTTTGTGGTAATACACCGTGAGTAAACTTCCACGGTGGTGAGGTATAATTATATTAATAAGTCAGAATATTTTTGGGTACAGAGAATAAATAGAGAATAAAATAGTAAAGCATAAAATTTAGGTCAGGGCACTGCCTTGAACCCCACCTTCAGATGGGAGGCTCCTGCCCCCGGTAACCCCCTAGCAACCTCATCGCGGAGCTTAAAACGCGTAAACAGTTAGATATATATATTAATTAGGCTCCAAAACCTAACAATTCTCCCACTTGGAGACTGATTCAGTAATCCAAAATATACATTCTTAAAAAAAATCTCTTCATCATCAACATCTTTACCGCGCTGCAACATCTGTAGCAACAACTATGGAAGACCAATCGAGTTTTTGCATAACCCAAGTTTCCCAACATCAACACATTTCGTCGACATGTCTTCCGGGTTCTTTGCACCCTCTGTCTTCTCCAAGAACATATCACCATCCTCCACTGCCCTATGAGTGAATTGGTATCGCCTTCTGATGTGCTTTGTCTTCGAATGATAGACTGAAGATTTAAACAACTATGTGCCACTCTAGCTATCTGAGTAAAGAATCTTCTCCCTCTGCTGCTTTCACAAATCCTCCAGATAATTTACCAGCCATATAATCTCTTTCCCAGCTTCAAGCTATTGCTAGATACTCAGCTTTACTATATAAAAGAGAAACACACTTCTGAAGCCTGGACATCCAACTCACTGCTGTTCCACCTATCATGTAAATGTAGCCGAATGTACTCTTGCTCGAGTCAAAATCCCCACAAAGATCAGCATTCACAAAACCATGCAGAGTCACTTTGCCTTTACCAAAAAAAAGTGAAGTACTGGATGTACCTCTTACATATCTCATAAGCCACTTCACAGCTTCCCAATTCTCTTTCCCAGGGTTCGCCATGTACTTGCTAAGAACTCCCACATGATGTGCTATATCAGGCCTAGTGCAGACCATACCATACATTAAACTAACAACAGAATAAGCATATGGAATAAGTGCCATGTGATCACGCTCTTCGGCAGTCTTGGGTGACTGCTCCTTTGACAATTTTAAGTGATTTTCCAATGGAGTAAGCCTGGGTTTAGCATCATTAACCCTGAATCTGCGCAACACCTTCTCAATGTAGAACTCCTGAGATAGATTTAAAGTTACAATAGATCTATCTCGAGAAATCTTTATCCCCAAAATCTGCTTTGCTGGAGCCAAATCTTTCATCTCAAATGCAGCAGACAACCTTGTTTTCTTATTGTTAATCTCCCTCATACTAGATCCTGCAATCAACATATCATCCACATACAAGAGTATAAAGATATATGAATCAGTGTATTTCTTGAAGTAACAACAAGGATCCTTTTCAGCTCTGCAGAATCCACTCTTGATCATGAAGGAGTCACATTTCTTGTACCACTGCCTTGATGCTTGCTTTAGTCCATACAAGCTCCTGGTGAGCTTGCACACCATGTGTTCCTTGCCGGGAACCACAAATCCTTCGGGTTGCTGCATATATATCTCTTTGTCCAGATCTCCATGTAAAAATGTTGTTTTTACATCCATATGCTCTAGATTCAAATTCTTCAATGCAACAATACTCAACAGAATTCAAATAGAGGTTAACTTCACAACACGAGAAAATATTTCAGCATAATCAAAACCTTTCCTTTGTAAATATCCTTTAACCACTAAACGAGTCTTGAACCTTCTTTTCCATCCGGTTTAGTCTTGATTTAAACACCCACTTGTTCAGCAAAGCTCTGTTCCCTACAGATAACTCAGTAAACACCCATGTGTTGTTTTTCTCAAGTGACCTCATCTCATCATTCATGGCTTGCTTCCACTTGATCGAATCATCCTCCTGTAGGGCCTCATCAAAAGACTCTGGTTCAACCTCATCAGTCATCAATAGATAGTTTAATAAAGTTGACTACCTATCTAGTGCACTGATTGTTCTTGATGATCTCCTTAACACCTGCTTAGGTGTAATTTGCTCCACTTCAGATTCTTCAGTAGGAGTTGGTTGAGTATGTTCTTCGACATCTCTGAGGTTACTCTTATCCAACTCAACCTCAACTCCCACTAGCTTTGTAATCTCTATAACCTTCTGCTCTCTGTCCTTGTACAGGACAGAGTCATCAAATGTCACTTCACAATGTCTCAGGATCTTTTTGTTCTTGTCATCCCAAAACCTGTAACCAAACAAATCAGAACCATAGCCTAGGAAGTAACACTTCACAACCTTTGCACCAATCTTGTCTTTCTTTTCTGGATAACCATGAACATAAGCAGTGCATCCAAAAGTCCTCAAGTTTGAGTACTTGAGTTTTTTTCATGTCCACACCTCCTCTGGAATCTTGAACCCTAAAGGAACTGATGGTCCTCTATTATTCAAGTATGCAACTGTGCTCACAGCATCCGACAAAAATTTTTTGGGCATCCCACAGTGTATCCTCACATTCCTTGCACGCTCATTCATTGTTCTGTTGATCCTCTCAGCAAATCCATTCAGCCTTGCCTTACCAGGAACTATTCTCATCAATCTGATTCCCTCAGCTGCACAAAATGCCTTGATATCTTATTTGTCATACTCTCCTAACACAGTTATATATATATTAATCAGGATCCACAACCTAACACATCCCTCACTAGGTCTTTCTTGGCTTTATCAATGTGAGATACACTACCTATAGTCATACAACTTAGGGCATCTGCAAGCACATTAGCCTTACCGGGGTGATAGAGGACACTCATGTCATAATCTTTAAACAATCCTAACGACCTTCTTTGTTGGAAATTTAACTCCATTTGGGCCAATACATATTGGAGACTCTTATTATCATTAAAAACATCAACATGAACACCAAACAAGTAATGCCTCCATATTTTCAAGGCAAATACCACGACCGCTAACTCAAGGTCATGAGTTGGATAGTTTTGCTCATGCATTATGTTTCCTATTAATATAGGCTATCACCTTCAAATTTGTATAAGCACACACCCCAAACTCACATGGGATGAATCACAATACACAACAAAACTCTTTGTACCTTGCGGTAAGGTCAACACAGGAGAGGAAGTAAGCCTATCTTTTATGTCACATTCCAAAACCACACCCTCTAAGATACAAGAAATATCAAATTGAAACCAGCGTACTTGATCGCTCAGAGGTCTTGTACAAGCCCTTTACATATCATTCCTTGCATATACAGAATGAAAAGTAGTGCAGAATTAAAACTTTTCACAAAATATATCATAGTCTTAGAAACTCATACATATAAAGTCATAGGAAATACTAAATTTCAAACTTATTAAACTTAAGACACGAGAATACTTGGGACATAGCCCATACATCAAAATATATACCTACTTAGTCTATTACAATACTTCAAATGGAAAGATAAAAGTCATCTCTGTCATCGAATCAAACGAGCACATTGTTGAACTTCTCTCGAATCATCTCTGTAGTGCCTCCCTCTATCTCCACAATTGTGGAGCTATACGCCCCAGTAGCTAACTCTACAGCCCTCATCAAGTGCTCCTCCTCATCAGCAAGCGAGGCTCTCCTCACAGCCTCCATCTCACGAAGCTTCTTTTTATGTGCTCTAGCCTCATCCTCCTCGCGACCCCTACGCCTGTTGGCATGCTCTCAGTAGGGAGGTGGGGGAATCTCAGAAGTGGCAAATAAGTCCGCCATCACTGTGTCCTCAGTAGGATTAGTAGAAAAGGCCTCAGACTCAGGAACCCTAGCCTTTAGAATCATATCGATGTCTGCACGAAGACTCTCGACCACATCCTGAAGGGTCAACACATCCACCTTAGGAGATGGCCGGGCTAGCACCCGCAACTCAAAAGTGTCCAAGCGCTAATGAACCTCAAAAATCTTCCGCTCTGTGTGCTAGACCATTTTTCGCTCGAAACGCACTTCTGCCTCAGCAGTAGACCTCTGCATGCAAGGCTGGATGTGATGCAGAAGTGTAGCCATCTATGCCTCTAGTTGTTGGACCCTAGAAAGCGAGACCAAAGAGGGGAAATAATATAAGCGAGAGGAGCTCGGGGAAGTGCTACTACGTGGATAAAATCGACCAGGGTAGTGTCAGTGGAAGCAACCTGCGTAGCCATGCGAGCCTGTGCTACCGTATAAGCCAGATAGTCACAAAGTGGAGGCAACTCTAGAATAGGCCCTCTACGTGGAGCCAACTCATTGGCCTCATCCCAAATGTGGCGGATATCAACAATGCCCAGAGGGGTCTTGAGGTGATCAATGTGCCAGATAAGCACACCTGCGGACCTGCATAAAGAAAATATCATGCATGGGAAAGGGTAAGTAGTTGTGACCTTGAAAGCCCTCTCATCTATGACCGCCTGTAGAAGCCAAGAAAAATCCACCTCAAATCTGACTATCATTGCCGCCATCAGAACTTCACGATCCTATGTAACTATATTATCAACGGCTATGGGGGAAAGGCAGTGGCGGACAATCAACCATAAGAACATAACCGTGAAGTTCAGGTTAACCTTATTGATGGCTCCCTCAGGCTAGGTTACCCATTCAACACCCTCTCCATCAATAGACAAGTGCAGGTCCCTCCACCTCTTAGTGGTCTCTCTCAGCGGAGGATCACACAAAAATTGGCCATTTTTGACAATTTGCCACCGATAGTCAAACTCGGTGGTGAGAGGGGTCCGGTTGGCATCAACATCATTGCCGTATAGATACTAGGGGATGGAAGGCAGAGAGATATCAACTTGAATGCCACATACTCAGACATGTTCCGGTGGGTCTTGTTTGGCGGGGGAAGCCCACCTACCAATCTGTGATCTGAGAATAGCCACGTAGGAGGCATAGAACTCTCGGATCAACTCTTCACTATGACGGCCCAACAAATGCGCTGTCTACTCCAGTCGGTGAGTGGTGAAGAGATTGTGGATCTCTGGCATAGTTGGGAGACTTCCCGTGAGGACCCGTCTCTCCAATGTGCGGGTCCGTGTCATTACTCCTTTATCATTCAAAAATATTGCATCTAAATAAACTTGATACTGCCCGTTGACACACCACCGGTTGGGCAGGTCGGCAACCGGGGTGAGAGCATGAGTCGGTGATCCGGGTGTGGAATCAGAACTGTCATCCTCATGAGACGAGGTAGATTGTGCAGCTGTGGCGGGTGCAGAGACCTTAGTAGATTTAGAGGCTTCTTCCGACCACGAAACTCCTAAGGAGCCAGACGCTCCTTCTTCACGAGTAGCTGACCCAGAAGGTGTGCCGGTCAGTGTGCTCTCCTCATAAAACTGGGAGGCAATGACTACGTCGGATGCCTCCTTTTTGGGTGTGTCTTTATCAGCACATGCAGCTTGGGATGGGGTGGAAGTGCCTGGGGCATGTACACGGGGTCACGATCATCATCAGAGCCAATGATAAGGCAAGCAGATGGGGCGACAAACTTTGATCGCCCACGTGCATAGACTAGATCTTGTTTTGGCGCCATTAGAGATAGTATTTGTAAGGAATTAATATTAGTACTACAAGGAGCAAACAAGACAAGAAAAATGACACAAAATAAATAAAGGAGTTAAGATGTAATGACATTTCTATAGTAAAAGTGAATCATGATGGACCAGGTGACGGCTCATAATGAGTACGATAGACCGTCATGGGGTCCATCATGTCTTATTTGAACTATGTATATGTGGATACCCTTGAAGGAAAGTCTCTGTAAGTTATGACGCATAAGCATAATGGACCATTGTGATGATGACGGTCCATCGTCGATGTCCATCGTGAGACACTAGAACAAGTATGGGGACCCTTAAGAGAGGGGTCTCTGACAGTCATGATGGTTTGTGTAGGATGAACCGTCGAGGGTATGAAAGTCCATCGTAGATGTCCGTCAGAGGACACTTGGAAAAAGTTGGAGACCTTAGGAACATGGTCTCTCACAACCCGAACGGTTGTGCGGGAACAACCATCGAGGGTATAACGGTCTGTCGTATATGTCCGTAAGAGGACACTCAGAAAATGTTAGAGAGCCTTAGTAATAGGGTCTCTGAAAACCAGAACATATGTGCAGGACGGACCATCTTGGGAAATACGGTCCATCGCATGTGTCCGTTGGTGGACACTTGGAGAATATTGGACAGTGGAGTGTTAGGGATGTTGGGACGGACCCTATGATGGTCCGTCGTGGGTACGACGGTCCGTCATCTGGGTCTCGTTCTGCCATTCAGTGATAGAACTGAAGATGCCACAATCATCCCCTATGACCCAAATTGAATTTTTAGTGTTTCAACCTATATGATAAAGCACCTATTCTAGAGTATTAACAAGTCAATTTTTAGGATTCATAACCTAGGTCAGACAGAATATGTATTAAAGAATGAAACCATCAATAATAAATAGTCTAATACTAATTGATAAACAAAAATGCAATGTAAATGGTTAGAAATAGGAGATACATACCTGAGAATTTGAAAAAAACAAGTAAGGGAGAAAACTCCGACTAGTAGAGAGTGGATTTTAGGAATTTGGGAATTTGATAAAATGATCGCTTGAAAGAGAGGTAGGAAATTGGAAGTTGAAAAGGGAGGGAAATGAGAGGAAGAGGGAAGAAAATGAGTGAAATGAAGGGGTGGGGTTTCTAAATGTTAAGAATTTTAAAAAAAACCATCGCAGTTGTGACGCGAGGAGTCCCCCACGACGGTCCATCGCAGTTGTGACGGTCCATCATTGGTTCCGTCGTGTGGCCGTAGTTTTAAAAATAACTAAAAGATGTAGTACCTCGCACTACGGATTCATGCAACAGTCTGTCACGTTCGTGACGGGCCGTCGATGGGTCCTTCAGTGACTATTGAAGATTGATTTTCTAGAGAATTTCCTGGTTGTATGCCTTCGAAGTATCTAAACCATTAGTAGAAAATTCTACCATTATTAGAAAGAAAAACTATAAGTATTGGGTTACGTCCCAACAAGCTCCTGATTTGACGTTGCAGCACGACTGAGGACACTTGATTTCGCAGACTTCATCCAGATGGTATGGCTCGATCACTTCATTCGCGGATTTAGCATGTCCATAATAGATTTTATGCGTTGTCCATTCACCTTGAACCGCACACCATCCTTTGTTTCCAACTCAACTGCTATATTAGCGAATAGTTGGGTAACAAAGTAAGTATTAGTCAATTTGGACTTGACTTGCTCGAAAACCAACGCAACTTAGAATTATATAAAAGCACGCAATCCCCAATCATAAACTCTCATTTTTCACTTTGTAGGTCATGGTGCTTCGTCATTTTTTCTTTGTTGGACATAAGAGATATTTAATGAAGATATCACCCTGCCTCATGGGCCTACAAATGTTGAAGGTCGCTTCTTCATTGGTCAACCGAAATTTCATCTTCCCCTTTTCCAAATCAACTAAGGCTCTACAAGTAGCAAGCAATGGCCTCCCAAAAATAATAGGCACATCAAAATCGACTTCACAATCAAGAATAACAAAATCAGCCTTAAATATGAATGACTCCAATTTTACTAGCACATTGTGTAGTATCCCTAAGGCCTTTTCACTGTTTGATCGGCCATTAGTACCCGCATCGCAGGGGGATTTGGGTCACCCAAACCCAACTTCTTGTAAATCGAGAGGGGCATGAGATTTATGCTTGCCCCCAGATGACATAATGCTTTGACAAAATGTAATGACCCGACTGTACAAGGAATAGGTAATGCTCCCGTATCTTCTTTATTTTGTACGAGAGATCTTGTAGCAATAGCACTACAATGCTGCATTTTATCATCATCCTCAAAAGTGATCGATCTTTTCTTTGTTACCTGATTTTTCATACACTATGCATAACCGGGCATTTGTTCTGGAGCTTAAACCAAAAAAACATTGATAGAAAGCTGCTTCAACATTGTTATAAAACACCGATATTTACCATCCTCAGTCTTTTTCACTAATCTTTGAGGAAAGGTGGGTGGTGGTCTAGGAAAGGGAATTGCCTTTATAAGTACTTCCGCATCTTTTCCAGTACTATCTTCTGTTTCACCACTATTCTCTACCACCTTATCATTATCCTTTCTCACCTTTTCCTCATTAGACGGCATAGGTGGGTCAATTGTTTCCTTACCACCCCAAGTATTGATTGCCATACTGTGTGCATTTTTTTCGGGTTTTGGATAGTGTTGCTAGAAAGAGTGCCCAGTTGCTGTGTGTTCACAGTCACAGATAATTGGGTCGTTTTCAACTCGATGTACTTAATCGATGTTGCATCTATATCAACTTTATGCCCAATACCCACTAAATCACTCCTTAACTCTTTAATGTGCTCATCATTAGGATCGAACCTCCTCATCATTTTGTGCAACATATTATCAACTCGCGCCATTCTCTCTCCAGCATCCCTACGACTAACATAACAATTTTGAGGAGGGACATAGGGACCATTACTATTATTTATGTTACCATAGTTACCCCTGTTGAAGTTGTTATCGCGGTGGTAATTTTCAGCAATCTCCTCATAAGGAAACTCCCCATAAGAACCACCCTCTATAGTATCCAACACAACTTTATTATTATCATCTTGTCCCCGATAGAAGTACTACTTCAGTGACTCATCATCTATACGGTGATTGGGGACGCTTCTAAAAAATGAGGTGAATCTATCCCAAGAACTACTAATGGACTCTCCTTGTAGTGCCCCAAAGTTGTTCACTCTATCTTTGTGGTTTAGTTTCTTCTAGACCGGGTAGTAGCGTGCTAAGAAAACGTCCCTTTGTTGGTTCCAAGTGAAAATTGAGTTACAAGGGAGCTTAGTGAACCAAATAGCAGCCTCTAGCGTCAATGAGAGAGGAAACACTCTAAGCCCTATTTCTTCTATGTCCAAGTCAGGACTCCCTACACAACTTTTACACACTTCCCTTACCTTAACTATATGTGAATGTGGATCCTCAAAAGGTAGCCCTGAAAACAAACCTCTGGCAGTGAGCATTTGCATCAGTCAACTACTACCACAAATGTGTGGCCTTGTGGTAGAGGGGTAAAGACAAGTGGTCCATCGGAGACTGCTATATTGTCATAGCCTCTTTAGTATTTTTGGGGCCGTCAAGCGAGATTTTGACCACTCTGTTGGTTTTCACCCAGATCATCGGGTAACAACTGATCATGAACATCAACTGGAGCTGGGATACTTTTGTTTGGGTCATCATCATTAATACCCATGTTTCGATTCATGTGCGTAGTGTAAGCTTTAGTTTTTGATCGTAGGGAAACAATGGTTCTCTTACTCTCCGTGTATTTGACATACAAGGAAGATACTTATGCGAGAATATGAAAAACAAGAAACAAAGTAAAATTAATAAAATATCGACTAAACTATAGTAATAAGTTTAAGTTAATCTAAAAGCTACTTTCACAGGCTGCGGCGCCAAAATTTGATACGCTCAAACTTACTTCTCAAATAAGAAGTAAAGCGGTCGTATCAAGTAAAGAACCCAACTAATGAGGTTTGGATCGTTCCCACGAGGAAAATAGTTCATACTTAACATCAATCTGTTATTACTATTATTTAGTAAATTATTTCCTTTGAAAACATAGACAATAAAAGGGGGGGGGGGTTTATTTCTAAATAAATGAAAATAATTAGCTATATCAAAGTAGATAACTAACATATTCAAATGTTGGAGTTTAATAAGTTAATAAAAGTAACTTGGGTATATTTGTTCCCCACAGGTTCCTAACTTGATAATTCAAACTATAACAATTCTTTCCTTGTATCTTGCTTGCAAAGTGATAAGTTATGTATTTCTAAATCCTTGGTCCAGCATCTAGAAAATTTCACTCCGCCCCTTACCTTTGCCTCATATTAAGCATTATATTTGATATTTGAAAAAAATAATGCCTCGTACCAATCAATACTAGCCTATTAGATAGTATACACTAAATCTATGTTGATAATTCTTTTCCTATTATCTACCTCCTTGGTCCGGCAAGTAGCATTAAGGCGAGTTTTAACGTTGGTCATGCGTTAAAAATACTTCTAAGCGAAATAATTATCAATACATGCAAGACACTATTCTAGAATTATTATTTTAGTTAGGTTTTACCTCATTATTCTCCTATTGTTCCCACCACCCTAGTTATGGAGTTTTTTTACCCATAGTCATAATCACAATATTCATCTATATAATATAAGAATTCATGCACTTACATCAATGAGAAACAAAAATATCTAGAAATTTACATGATTAATCAACAAAATCACCAACAATCAACTCCACAGAAAAGTGTAATAAACCAAAGTGTAATAATCAAAATAATCTCTCCAACAAAGAATGTAACATAAAAGTGCCTAATAACCAAGAGTCTTACTTTAAGAGAGTCTAATCACCAATAGTCTAACCCCAAAACGAGGTTTTTTGAACTATAAATAAAAAACAAAAACCAAATCAATGAACGACTCTATTTGCTGAAAATCTGTCAAAATGCGGTTGGGTCAACGGACCTCCCGACGGGTCGTCGTGCTCACGATGGGCTGTCATGGACTCCGTTGTCCCATACTTTGCAAATTCTTCTTGTTCTCTCTTTATTACCCCCTATGGCAGGTACGATGGATCGTCACAGGCAAAACAGTCCGTCGAGGGTCTCTCTTCCTTTACACTTGGACTCTTTGAATTTGGGTACTGGGACTACTTCTCTGATCTTCATGACAAACCAGCAGGATGGACCATCATGGCTACGACGGTCTGCCATGCACTTCATAGTCCTACACTTGGTCAGACTTCCCCATTTTCCTTCAGCAGCTTCACTACGATTCCACCTACAGACTGTCACAGGCACGACGGACCGTCACAAGCTCCGTAGGTGTTACTTTTCTGCATTTCTTGCTCAAAAACATCCGGGTTCATCTTTAGACAAACTTCCTGCAATCAAAGAGAAACTTACATAAAATTTAATACAAAAAGGATTTTGGACACACTAAACTTAAGGAAAATGCATTAAAAATACCGTGAAACCACGATATATCACCCCCCGGGAGAATGACTCATTGAGCTTACCAAGTACCAATTCCTTCAACTCCATCAATAGAGTATCAATATGTTTCATAGATTTCACCTGAATCACTAATGATCAGTTTGAGTTATGATGGAGCATGCAACCAGTATTTGGAGAATCTTCTATCCGCACACCTCAATGAGCCAACCTATGAACATCTTTCACATGTTCTTTCTTCTATTCTTTTACATGAGACACGTTACCTATAGTAATATGACTCATAGCATCTGCAACCACATCGACCTTGTCGGGTTGGTAAAGGACACTCATGTCGTATTCCTTAAAAAGTTCTAACCATCTTATCTATCGGAGATTCAACTCCTTTTGTTTGAAAACTATTAAAGGCTTTTATGGTCAATAAACACATCAACATGCGCACCATACAAATAAAGTCTCCATAACGCAGCTATCTCAAAGTCACGAGTTGGATAATTCTTCTCATGAACTTTGAGTTGCCCCGAAGCATAAGCTATCACCTTGCCATGACGCATGAGGACACACCCCATGTAACACCTCTAAAATCGAAGACGTGCTGTAAAGCCTATCATCGGTGTAATAAGGATTAAGTACTATATTTAGGCTAATTTATATGAATATCAGTCATTTATAAAGTTTAGGAATCCAAAACGTCCAATAACATCCATGACGTCTGGGAAGGTGGTTCAAAGGGGTGCTCGTGTGCCTTAGCCTATATGACTAACTTTTAGGAGTCGAAAATGTACAAAAATTAGTGTAAGGGGAGATAATAGGTGTTTGAGTTGTTTCATAGTTGAAACATCTGGGTACGATTCCCCAAGGACAACGAAGGGCCCTTGAGTTGGACCCGTGTGTTCCGACAGGGCGCTGATGCCACCAACATACAAGACTTAAAAATTTTGAAGAAGGCCCCCGCCTACATAGTCTCATAACTCATTGAAGGACTGCAGGACGGAGGGGTGAGGGACCGTCATCTTACAAACGACCCATCTATCGGGTCTCCTTTGTGAGGGTCGAGTTTTCTGATTTATTTGAGTTAGTTGGTTTCATTTATTTGGTAAGGGATTTAGGATATTAATTATGGGTGTAAGGGAGTCTAATTAATTTGATTAAATTCTGATATAAATACCTCAACCCTCATTAATCTAAACACAACTCACACATAAAATCTCTTCCTTCTCTCTTATTTCTCTCTACTTACTCACCATTGGGGACTAGTAAGTATTAGGGTTTAGGGGCTGAAAAGGGAATAATTCACCATAAATTTATTGTCAAATGTTAAGGTATGGGATATAATTCACCTTTGAGACTCTTTTCTCAAAGGGTTTCTTCAAAATTGATTTCAAAAGTTGAGTTTTCTTATGGGTTTCATCTAGTTACGAAATTGAAGTTATGAATTGAGTTTTTTTATGATTTCTTTAGGTTATATTGAATATAATAACATGTAATTTAACTGGTTTATGGTAATTGTTAATGGTTTTGTCTTAATTGAAGAACATGATCCTCAATCCCTAACCCTAGGTTGTGATCTTGGCCTATATTGTCTTGTGTTCATTCAATTGACTTGGTTATCTATTAGATTACTACCATATGGTGTTATTCAAATTTAATTAAGACGAATTATAGGCCTATCATGCTAGTTCTTGAGATGTGATTAATATTGTGATTAGTAAATGTGAAATTAGCATATGTATTTTATTTTAAGTCGTGATCTAGTGTAGAATTGTGTCATAGAGATGCAACTGACCTTGCTATCTTATTGGAATCATTTTATGATGATGTTACTCCCCAAATTAGGGTTGAGTTATGGGTTGATGGTAAGACCATGGTTATAGACTATGAGGAAGACTTGGTAAGTCTTAGAATCTGTATCATTGATTCCAATTGTGATCAATTGTTGTTAAGTCATGATATTACATTGGAGTATGCCTCATATTAGATTATAGTGTGGTATGATGTTAAATTAAAATGTCTTTACTATGTTGTAAGTTTGATTAAGGTGTATGAGATATAAGGATGGTGAAAATTATCAATGTGCCTTGATATTCTATGAAATGCTTATCTGTTAGCCTCACTTATATAGATTGTGATAAAAGGACTTATACGAATACAATTCTTATTGAGATATTGATGATGATGATTATACAAGGGGTAGACCCTATGACATAAACTAATCTATGATTGACAATTAAAGGCTAAAAGACATTTCAAAAAGGGTCTCTAGCTTAGCACCGAGTGAACTAGATTGAGTAGTGTCCCTTACCATATAGGGAAGGTAGGAACAGTACATTAGTCTTAAGATTGGAGAGTATAATGCATGGCGCATAAAGAGGGTTCCAATAAAATCTGCTAGTTCTTGAACTATTATTGCCCTCATAGAAATACTAGCTAGTGGATCAACATATTTGCTATGTTTCATGTTTTGATACAACCTTGACCAGTATTCTGCCCTTTTTTTGTGTAGGTGTTTATGACACCGGATTTCACACTAGCTCATGTGGTCTTTGTAGGTAAGGGGAAGACGTTCCCAAAAGGTAAAATGAATTAAAGGACTACATGTCAAGTTCTACCAAATCAACAAGAGTAAGTTTATTGGGAAGAATTATAAGAAAATTCCAATAGACTCTCTTTACAACAACACATTCACCCATTGGTGTAATAAATGAAAAACGTTCAATCAGAACATCGGAAAGTACATCAAACATCCTAACTATGAAAGGTGTTACAAAATAAAGAGCTACACCTGAATCAAGCAAAGCATAAACATTAATAGATAAAACTTGTAACATACCCGTCACAACATCAAAAAAGTTCTATTGTTCACCTCTAGCCTTGAGTACATAAAAACAGTTCCTTTTTGAAGCTTCAGAGCTAGGACCTCTTGATAGAGTTTGGCTATTCCCCTTTCCATAACTCTTCACATTTAGATAATCTTTCACCAGATGGACACCTTTTCCATAACCGTAGCAATTATTAGTTCCAATAGGTCACTCATTGATATGCTAAAATTACACCTCCCTAATAATTATAATCGCTCGGATAAGGTAAAGAACCCAACTATTCGGTTGGAGTTGATCCCACAAGGAAAATGGTTTACACGTAACTTCAATGTGCGATTAGTTTGATTTAGTAAATTTCTTTCAAGAAATAGATAATTAAAGGGGGGTTTTGTGACACAAAATTCTTTTAATACCTCTAAGTAAAACAAGTAATAGGAGTATATCTTTCAGTTTATTCAGATTGTGAGGTGTAAGTGTTCCCTATAGGTTCATATCGACGTATTCATAGCTATTACTATTCCTTTCTCGTGTTTTGCATGGAAAGTAATAAATAAGGTATATAAAAATCCTTCGTCCAACATTTAGAGAATTTAACCTTGTACCTTTGTCCGGCTTAATGTGTCTAAGCTACTAACCCTTAACGTTAATTTATATTAAGCATCATATTCGATATCTGTCTTAGTTATTACTTTGCACCAATCTAGACTAGACTATTAGATAGTATCACACTAAATTTATGTTGATAATTCTTTTCCTAATACTACCTCCTTTGTCCGGCAAGTAGCAACAAGGCGAGTTCTAACACGTGCACTTGTTAAAGAGACTTCTAAGAAAAAGATTTATCAATGCATGCAATAACCTATTTGATAATTTTTATTAAGCTAGGTTTATATTGTTAATCACCCATGATTCCTACCATCCTAGTTATGGCTTTAGTTACCCATGTCTATAAGAACACAATTCATCATTGTTAAACAATAAGACATTAATTTACTTTGACAATTAGTAGAAAATCAAGAAATTCAACTTGAAATAAGATAAAATCACTTCAAAACCAAATCCGAAAATTGATTAATACTAAAGTTGCAAAACCAAATTTCCAAACACAAAATAAGAATCAAAATAATAGAACCTATCCCCTAAACGGAGGTTTTTACACCTTATTAATAAAAATATAATTCTAAATTAAAAGAAATTAAAATAAGGAAAGAAGTCAAAAAAATGTTAGTGTAATCGACGACCCCCACAAACAGACCAACGATGAAACGACAGACCGTCGACTGCCTCCGTCAGTCAAGACTTAGCATCTGTTTTTCATTCTTAAGTTTGCATCTTATTTTAATCAATCGTCGTACCAACAACACAGCCCGTTTGTAGATTGTCTGACACCTAGTTTGACTTTTCGTTTGAGGGTTATGCAGTGGCTGCATCTTTATCTCATGATAATAGCCAAAACATTCAACTTCTTTATAAATATTCATGCGAGCATTTTCTTAGAATGATATATCATTCATTCTTAGCCATCATGCTTCATATTTATGCTTTCATACTTTGTAAAAGTTACGATATGCCAATTCAACAGTGAAGTAATCAAACTCTTTGAGCAACAGAACACATGAAAGAATATCTTGAAGAGAGGATCATTAGTTGGGCTACTCATACTTCACCCAAAAACTCACTTTCCAACTACCCCACCCCACCAAAATAGCAAGCAATTGTCACCAATGCAATTATCACACAGGCTAGAGTTTTTAATAAGGCCTCTAGGGTCGTGGTAGTTCTTTATTTTCTCTTCGTAGATGGATGAAATTTTGTACACTTTTAGGTGAAACACATCAAACTCATTCAACCCAATCATTCTTCATTTTTCACGAACGGTGTGTAGACCCCAGAAGAGACCAGCGTCATTGACCTCTCAGAGGTTGCAGACAAGCCTAAATACGTCATCGTTGCTTCATCTAGGTTAATTTAAGTCGAAAAATAGAACTTTTTGTTACTTAACCTTCATATTACACATTCTAATAAAACTCATAAACTTTCACAATCAACCATCTAATATTAAGATCATCAAATGAAAGAAATAGTTCCATATTGCATCAGTATATACGTTCCAAAATGGCACCAATACAATGTTGTGAAATAAGATTAGAAAGAAACGCTAGTGTAACATACTTCACTAACTCAAACCTATATCTAATCTAGAATATAATGGGCAAGCGTCCTTGAAAGCATGAGGGCCTACCAAATTCGGATGAATGCTCCATGTCCAGATAGCTTCAGCATCGACCTGTAAGCTATAACGTCCACATGTGACTGCACCTAAAAATGTAGAGTTGTATGTGATTAGTACACACTTTTACTAAGTAAACGTATATGAAAGCACACACGAACGACATGAACGATTAAAAAGAGCTCTCTGTTATTGATAAGAATTATGGAAAGTCAACTAAGTGGACTTGCCAAATTAGGATAGTAAATCATCGCACCCATGAGGTCCCTAACACGAAAATTGGGTCCCTCCGGGTCGATCCAACCCAAAACTGCCCCATTAATTAATTACTTAATAATAATAATAATCTATTTTTAATTTTTCTTAAATCAGAATTTAAATATTAATTAATTAAATGAATTCATTAATATAAAAAAATCAAGTTAAATCATTGCTCCCACCTAGGTTCAAACTCGGGTGGAGCAAGATTTGCTAAATGGACAATTTCGGACCTTTCTAACCCCACTCCACCTTATTAATTAAATAATTAATTACATATTTAGGGTAATTAAGATACTACCCTTAGCTTGGAATTTTTTTTACCCTTAGACCCTAAAAACTTAAGATTTCCCCTTTTTATGTCCGTTACAGACACATCTGAGTAAATCTTCATATTCGGGAGCCCTACATGGCTGGACCCAACCTTTCTTGCTCAAATAACTCCCCAAGTTAGTTGTCTAGGCTGTCGCAAGGGTTAAGAGTTATGGTTTACGCGCATCAATCTGTGTTAACCCGGTCTAATCGTAGGCATTATATACACATTAAGCATTACTTTACATATCTATTTTTTAGGGTTGTTACATTATCCCCCCCCCTTAGGAACATTCATCCCCGAATGAAACTTCTTATAATCTAGCACAACGTCAGTCATATCATAACAAATTCACCACGCACACTTAAGCAATAGCAACAAAGAATAGAGAGATAAGGAAACTTTGACTTAAGAGTAGGAAATCTAACCTCAGGGACTGTAAAGATGAGGATGTGGGATCTCATATAGAACTTGTCCTCCCACATAGCACCCTCAACAAGATGGGTTCATCCATAATACCTTCACTGTGGCAACCTCTTTGTCCCTCAACTACTTCACCTGTCTGTCTAAAATGTCAACAGGTACCTCCTCATAGGACAAGTCTTCATCAACCCCCAAAACTTCAATACGTAGAATCGATGATGGATAACCTAGGCACTTCTTTAGCATATGGACATGAAATACTGAATGAACAGAAGCTAGCTCCGCAGGAAATACAAACTTGTAGGCCACTTCACCCACACACTGTAGTATCTCATATAGCCAAACATACCTCGGAATCAACTTCCCCTTCCTGCCAAACCTCATCACCACTTTCATAGGTGATATCTTGAAATAGACCTGGTCACCAACATCAAACTGTAAGGGCCATTTTCTATTGCCTGCATAAGACTTCTGGTGACTGTAAGCATTAGCCAACTTATCTGTGATCACCCTGACCTTCTCTAAGGCCTCACGAATGATCTCAGGACCCAAAATAAATGAATCTCCGACCCCGAACAACCAAGCTCTAGACCTACAACTCCTACCATACATTTTCTCAAATGATGCCATCCATTTGCTGGAGTGATAACCGTTATTATACGAGAAGTCTATCAAAGGCAAATGGTCTCCCTATCTATCTCTAAATTAAATCACACATGCTCTTAAGATGTACTCCAATTTCTAAATGGTGCTCTACGTGCCCATCAGTCTGAGGGTGAAAGGTAGTACAAAGGTTTACCTTCGTGCCTATGTTCTTCTAGAAGGATCTTTAGAAATATGAAGTGAACAGAGCTCCTCTATATGAAATGATAGACAAAGGAATCCCATACAATCTTAAAATTTAATTAATTAAAAGTCTCGCATAATCCTCGTCTCTATAAGTAGACTTTACAGGCAAGGCTGGCAAGGGGACGGGGATGGGGACTGGGGACGGGACGAAGGGGGATGGGACGGGGGACGGGGAGAGGGGATTTCACACGGGACCGGTATTGGGGGGACCGGGATTGGGGGGAATAAAATAGGTCCCATCCCGTCCCACTATATATATGGGATGGGATGGGATTTGGGGGGACGGGACGGGACGGGATGGCATGGAACGGGGGATTCTTTTTTTATGAATATTTATATATTTTTATTGAAATGATACGTCTTTATCTAATAAATTTTAAATTTAATTTTTGATTTTCAAATATCAAAATAAATTTTCTAATTTAAAGTTTCAATTTTAAAATTTTAAGATTCATTTTTTAAATTTCAAGTTTCAACTTTAAAGTTTTAAATTTCAAATTTGAGAAGTTTAAAATTGTAATTTAAATATTTTAAAGTAATGAAAATTGTAAACTTTAAATTAAGTATTTTAAAATTAGTTTTGTACTTTAGTATATATATTTAATTGTATCTATTAAAATTAAAATTCAAAACAATAATTGTATAAAAAAAACATGAACAAAAGTTAAAACCTTCAAATTTATTTAAAAGAACTTATAAGTTTCAACTTACAATTAACAAATATTAGTGGAGTAACTAATCTACGCACCCACCTTCTAGGAAGGGTTCTGTTTCAATAAGTTCTTATACGTAAAACTAATATTTGTTACATATATTAGATAAGTAACTAATTTTACGCAGCCACCTTCTAGGAAGGGTTCTGTTTAAATTAGTTCTCTAATGTAATCTAATAATATCTGTTTTCTCCTTTAAAATTTAATTCTAATTGTCGCATCATATCGATGGTGATGTCCTCCTGTGTTGGCAAACTTGTTAGAAATTCTTGTGCCTCTAATTCATCATCACTGCATTCAATACAATTTTTGATCCAAGTTGCTTGTTTTTTACATAACATTGGCAAATTGTTATTCCTCCTTTCGGCATTGCACCATCTGAAACACTTAAAATATTTGTAGCTAAATATGCACCAGTTTTTTTTTCTATGCATAGTTTATAACATATAATTCTTTTTTGCAAGTTTCAATTATGATCAATCCAATGTGCAGTCACGGTTAAATAATCATTTCCATTAACACTACGACCCATGTCTGAAGAAATAGACACTCTACTATCTAATATGCTAAATAGACAACGAAGAAATTGACAATATTTACTTTGATATTCAAAAACATCAGTTTTGACAGTATTTCTTGAAAATCCTCTATAATCCGGATTATAAGTTTGTTGAATATATTCGACAAAACCGGGATTTGATGGAAAACAATAAGGCAAACCACAAAGAGAAACCCTTTTAGCTAAATTTTCCCGATCTAATTCCTTATTATATTTACGTTGTGTTATTGGACAAGCGGGGTTAAAAGGATCTAATGTTCCTTGAACCATGTTAGAAGCCCCTATCGATGCATTACCGGTAATATCAAATTTATTAATTGAAATTCCCTTTTTTCTATTGGCTAATGCCATAGCTTCTTTCTATTGAATCGGCACACAAGATAACAAATGTCTATTTAATCCCCCGTTCCACCTTGACCCCCACCTTGTTTATGTTTAAAAGATTGCTTACACTTATTACAAATAGCAACACTATTTTCTTTATCAAAAGTCATAAATTACCACACAATAGAAGTTTTAGGTCGTTGATACTTCACCTTCTCCCTTGTGGGAGGTATAAGGGGTGGATGTCCAAAATTTTGCTCCAGTAAATTGATAATCTCATTTGGAACTTCTGTCACCGAACTAGTAGGTGTTTCATCTAACTCCTCTTCTCCCAAATCAGCATCTACTTCTTCACTTGAATTTTCATCAACATTAGAATTAATATTACCATAACATCATTCTAAACTTTCGTGATTGAGTAAAACATTTGAATCAATATTATAAGGAGTATCATCAACATCAGTAGAATCATTTATGTTAAATCTAACTCTACTCGTTGATTTATATGAAGTACCACCACTTTTACTACTCTTTTATTCTTTACTATTTTTTTTTACAAAAATTAAATAATTTAAAAAGTCTACTTTCTTCATTATCTTGTGCTTTCTCTTTTCCTTTACCAATTTTTTTTGCTAGAACTCATACTTAATTATATATATATATATGTGTGTGTGTGTGTGTGTGTGTGTGTGTGTATATATATATATATACATATATATATATATATATATATATAAAGTGTAATATAAAAATAATAATAACACAAAAGTAAAGACGAATAATAAAATATAAATATTATGAAACGAATGTACCAAATGTATGCGTTAAATTAAGGCAGACGTTAAACCGATTATTGAAGCTTGTGATTTGTATAGATAGTAAGATTGACACTTGAATAGATATTAAGATTGACACTTGAGAGTTGAGAGTTGATAGAATATAGAAATTAGATGAGAGAAATGAGAGTAGATGATTTTGTACGAAATAGTAGAGGATAGGTGTATTTATAGTATTAAAAATGGGTTAAAATGTAATTATAATTACTTGAGGGTTTAAAATAAAGTTTTAAAAGTAGGGGGTGGTAGGGGGTGTTTGGGAAGTCAAAAAGAGGCATAAATCCGTTGGGGGGACCCACTAGTCGTTTCCCTGTAACGACCTGTTTAGTCATTTTAAGCAGCAGATTTTATTTCTGGAAAAACAGGCTGAGGCGACGGACCGCACGACGGACCTTCATGGGCACGACGGACCGTCACAGGGTCTCATTTCAAAACACTTAGAAAATTTGAAATTGGGTACTGAAAATCAACTCTCTGAACTTCGTAACGAAATGGCAGGACAGACCGTCACAGACCCTTGATGGAAATTTGGGTCTCTGAACTTTGCGACGACCTGCAGGACGGACCGTCGCAGGCACGACGGCCCGTCACAGGTTGCGCAATCCCAGTCTGGGTCAGATTTCTTGATACGTTTTAAGGGACGTTTTTTACTATTCTTGCCTTAATTATAAAGTTAGTGGGTTAATGTTAATAAGTCTAATTACTTGGGGGATAAAAGAGGTAACCTTAAGTTAATTAGTCGGCTATTATTGTCATCTTTTATTCTTAATTATATACTAATTAGGGTAAAAGAAAGAGGGTTTGAATAAAGAAAATAGAAAGAACAAGAGAAAGAGAGAGAAGGGAATCGATAGAGAGAGAGACGATCGAGAAGGGGAAACACAAAGCTTTGGAGAAAATTTGCTTGCTTGATCACTAATCTTCGGTGGAGGTAGGTTATGGTTTTCATGCTTTCATAGTAAACTCTTAATAGAGAATGATATGTATTGGTAGTATTGAAAACCCTTCTATGTGCTTAATTGTATGCATGCATGAACGTGATTATATAATTGTGATTATATTAAGCATGATGAAGTTATTGAATCCCAAATCTTGATAAAAACTTTATCTCTTTTTAATGATAATGCCTTGGTAAGGGTGTCACGAACCGACACATAGATTTAGGGGATCGGAGTGTCACGTACCGACACAAGAGAAATAAAGATAACGAATCTTGAAAGATGTTAATATACTCAATCTAATGAACATGATTCCTAAATGAGTATGGTATCGAGGCTTGAGTCCTCATGTGTGAACTTGACGGTAATTGTTAATGATATAGTATTTGTTGTTGCTACATGTTGAGTATCATAGTTGATTTTATGATATTACTTGGTATATATTGATTTCTATTTTGTGTTGGCCGATGATATCTACTCAGTACCCGTGTTTTGTACTGACCCCTACTTTTATGCTTTCTTCTTGTTTATTTGTGGAGTGTAGCAAACGTGCCATCGTCTTCAACTCAACAGTAATTCAAGCCAGTCTTACTACATCGGAAATTCAGGGTGAGCTAATGCTTCTAGCTTGGACTGGATCTTCTTCTTCAAGTCTTGATGCCTTGAACTTCCGGCATGGACTAGCTTCTTATGCATTTTTAGCTTTTAGAATACTCTTAGTTTAGTCGTTTGACCGTAGATGTTCTTGTGATGATGACTTCCAGATTATGGGGAATAATAGATGTTGAATTTTAGAAGTTAATGAATTGGTCTTTATTTAATGAGTTTAAGTCTTCCGCATTATTTTCTGTTGATATTATATTGAAATGTTAAGGTTAGATTGGTTTGTTGGCTCACATAGGAGGGTAAGTGTGGGTGCCAGTCGCAACCCGGTTGGGTCGTGACATTCCCGAACGGATAGTAACGGATACATTTTAAAAATTTTTTGTTAAAAAAAATTGGGAGGAGGGGGGATCCTGCAAACCAGCCGGTTCAACCGAGCCGGGACCGGGCCGGGTCGACCGGGATGCAGGGGTGAACCGGCCCCTGATCGGTCCCCTTACCGGTCCCCTCATCCCCCATCCCTTAATTCCCTTAAAACATGGGGGATAGGCTAGTTCCGGGGCGGGTCGGGACGGGACGCGGGCTAGGGCGGGATGACCCGTTCCCCTTGCCAGCCCTATGTGGAGTCATGCTGTCTCCTAGTCTTCTGAAGACCAACCACGAAGTCCATATTAATTGCCTTCCACTTGCAAGGAAGAACCTCAATCATCTGAGTAAGACCACAAAGCTTGTGATTTTCTGCCTTAACTTGCTGACAATTCAGTAACTTGGCCACATATTCAGCAATGTCCTTCTTCATGCCATCCCACAAATAGATCTACTTAAGATCATGATACATCTTGGTGGAACCCAGATGTATGGAATATCTTGAACCATGGGCCTCTGCAATAATCTTGGTCTGCAAATCATCAACATCTTGTACACACAGCTTGTCCTGGTAACTAAGTATGCCATCACCTCCCAAAGAAAAAGACTCATTCATCTTAACAACCACTGAGTCATTCAGCTCCATCAACAAAGGATCAAGAAGCTGACCCATCTTGACTTCAACTAACAGGGATGATTCAGAACTAGGACGAACTAAAACACCCCCACTAGGAGAGTCAACTAACCAAACACCCAGTCTATCCAGTCTATGCATATTTTTCACTAACTCCTTCTTCTCATCCTCAACGTGGTCTGTACTTTTCATGCTCATCCTGCTCAAAGTATCAACAACTACATTAGCCTTACCTGGATGGTAGTGGACATTCATATCATAGTCCTTCCACAACTCCAACCACCTATGCTGACGTAGATTCAATTTATCTCAGTTGTACTAGCCTACCCTCATGTAGCCACTCTTTCTTTGCTTTGTCACCATTTAGCATAAATATATTCTCTTAGTCACTTAATTTAGTGACATTGGTTTTAGGTGTAGATGCAGGTTGTCTCACTTGTAGTGTACTAAAGTCATGAAGTCATTCTTTTGTTTACATATTAACTATAAAGTCATCCTTAACATTTCTTTTGGAGTATGCTTGAGATTTGACTTAACATTATTCTACACTCCCCTTACGTGATCCTGAGCAATTTAGATCCAATGTAAATGGGAGGTTTCATCCTCATGAAGTCGCTTAACCTATTATCCATGGTGGTGGATGGTGGTTTCTTCCTTGGAACACCTTGTTTCTCTGCCTAGGCTGTCATAGCCTTAGCTTGTAAGGTGATGGCTTTGTCCATCTGTACCTGGGTTGTCTTTACTTCTCCATCTGTCAACCCAGCTGGGTTAACATGCATTCCATTTCAGTTGTTGGAGCCTGGGAAGGAACTTGATTTACCCCAGCACCTGCTCCTCCAATTACTCCACCTACGTTTCTCCCCGTATTAATATTTCTAAATATCAAGAGTTGATGTTATATAAACTCTTACCACCAAGAAATCAGACTTCACTACCACGACCTAGAAACTACTCAATGTGGTTGATGTGAACTTATTATCCTCAAAATTTAGCCTAGGCCTCTGATACAAACTTTTTATCTACCCGCGTCTAGACCCTAGAAGAGACCGGCGTCGTTGAACTCTCAGATGTCGTAAATAAATGTACATACGTCATCGTTACTTTATCTAGGTTAATTTTAGTGGAAAATTCGAAATTTTGTTACTTAACCTTCATATAAGACATTCTACATAAACTCATAAACGTTAAGAATTAACCATCTAATATTAAGATCATCAAATGAAAGAAATAGTTCCATACTGCATTAAGTGTATACTTGCCAAAATGTCACCAATACAATGTCTTAAATAAGATGAGAAAGAAACAGTAGTGGACCATACTCCACTCAATAAAACCTATATCTAATCTAGAATATAATGGGTTACTGTCCTTGAAAGCGTGAGGGCCTACCAAATCAGGAGGAATGATCCTCATCCGGATAATTTCAGCGTCAACCTGTAAGCTCTAACGTCCACCAGTGCCTGCACCTAAAAATGTCTAGTTGTAAGGGATTAGTACACACTTGTACTATGTATGGGTATATGCAAGCACAAACCAAGGATATGCATGATTAAAAAGAGCTCTCTTCTAACGATAGAAATCATTGAAAGTCAAGTAAGTGTACTTGCAAAATTTGGATTAGGAAATTCATGCCATTAGAGTAACATGCATCATCATACTTATCATTTTGGAAGCAGCACATAACTTATTGCGCATGTCATATCACGTAGTTCACATCATTCTTTCATATGCCATGAGACCTTGGAATCATGGACTAGACATTAGGACTTTCCAAAATGAGGGCTACACATATGGGACGTCAACTAGGGAGCCTTCTTAAACAAACACAGAGTCTACTTGATTCATTCATACGTACTTCATTTCATTGTTTCAAATATTAGTGCAGCCACTAGTCATACCTAATATGTAGTTTAAGACTCTTATCGGGTTAGCTGTGCAATGGCCAAGAATAACCTAGTGTTTTTTACTTAAGTCTAGCTCACCTATTCATCATTCTATTCTAAAACCTTTGGTATCGTTCATTTCATTAATGAGCATTTCTTGAGACTGGCCTCATTCTTTCTTTGGTAATTTAATTCTTATCCTATATAGATCATGTGAGCATCATGAAATCATGTGTGTAATCCCCACAATAAAAATAGGTGGAATCACCAACCGAAGTGAACCAAAACATGCTAGCGTATATAGGGATTTGAACCCTGCTAGATCCCTATATGGGAAGTGTATGTTCAAAGACTAGGAAATATAAGGATACCCATACCCGACATGCCATACAGTATCATCTCATGAGAGTTACGTGATCCTATGCCCTTCCCGAAAGAAGGCATCACCACTCATAGCTAGTCTATCGGTTCTCGGTATAAAGTTCCATTGTATTCAACTCATACGTCATGGTAGCAGGCTTCTAGTATGAGGACATCATAGCTCAATAGATGATTTGTTATCTCATCATTTGTATTGAGTATGCATTTACTTCAATACTTTCATTAGATTGTTCATAGAATCCGGTCTCTTCTTTAGCATTACACTCTCATAGGTGAGTACGTTTTGGTAACATTTACTCTGGCTCATTTGAGATTTCTATCATCTTTCACATTAGCCTCTTATCATATTGTAACCTCATTAATTAAGTTTAACACATTTGCTTTTCTTAATTACTCACCCCTTCATGTGAATGTTCATTTTATCACATGCCATGCACTTGGCCATTTAGTTTGCTTCACACTCTTACTTTACCGTTCTAGGGTTACATCATTTTATCACATACATATTAGGCTCACATACTTTTAAACTTATGCTAGACTTATGTGTTCACATATACAAGTCATGAGGCTTCTTTCATATTTTGTCTAAGTGATTCATGTTTACCCAAGATAGGTGGTACGCAACTTATGCATCTTGTAGATACGCCAAGATATTGAAATCGTTCTTTGGAGTTCATTTAATATTCTTTTGAGTATGAATTATGTTTCAATACGAAATTGGGTAAGCAAATCCAATTTCGAATCCCTTGAACAACACTTAATCTTATTTAAAACATCATAATTATTTTTTTTCAGATTTGGGAGACCCTAGTTTGATTCCCATCAACCCCATCATATCTCTTTCTTGTTCACCTATTCTTTTTCGTTTTAAGGAAAGGAGGTTGTGGATTCAATCCCCCACAAGCTCATTATTTTTCTTTTAATTTATTCCTTCACTTTCTAACCTGTCCAAGAGATTATGGGTTCAATACCCACATTCCACATTTAGTTTCTCCTTTATTTTTCCCCTAACACTCTCATCCATTCAAGAGGTTATGAGTTTAATCCCAACTCTCCATCTTTTATTTTCTCCTCTATTTTTCCCCTAACTCTCTCATCCACTAAAGAGGTTGTGGGTTGAATCCCCACTCTCCACATTTTATTTTCTCCTTTGTTTTCTCTGAACTCTCTCATCCATTCAAGAGGTTGTGGGTTAATTCCCCACCCACTACAATTATTTTTCCTCTAATTTTTCTCCTAAAATTTTTATGTAATTCTCACTTGGTGAGGTCATGGGTATAATGCCCAATGACCTCACATTTAATTTTTTTTTAAAACGTAGTGAATTTTCCTCATCCTTTGCCTAGACTCCAAATTTCTATCAAGAGGGAAATTTCGACTCTTCCAATCCATTTTCCCCTCAATTTTTTATTTTTATTTTTTTGTAGCTTTCATGTAATGATGTCTTGGGTTCAATCTTTTGTGATATCACTTGTATTACATTTATTTTTCATTTTATTTTGTACCACTTTGTTTGTCCGAACCCAACCTACAAAATTCTAGAAATTTGTTCACTATTTTTGAGCTTCTTTTTATCATCATTCATACGTTAATTCTTAAGGCGTTTCGTGGATCATGTGGTTAATCTTTAAGTGTAATCTTTTTATGATTATATTCAGCCATGGATTACCGTTAATTTTTGCAACAATCCCCTTATATGAACATCACACTTTTAACATTTACATATACGAAAATACAACATTTATAACACAAATTTTAGGCAGCAACATAATTAATTTATAGCACACCCATGCTCAAACAGTTAACATAAAACACTTTTCCGGAATAGATCTTTCATCCTTTTCATAATTTCCTAATACACATTCAAAACTTGACTTAATATTATCTAACAGAAGACATACCAGCGCATGCTTTGAATCATTCAAACGATCTAATAACTGGGGCATGTAATGGGGACAACCTTTGTTTCTCTATTGAAATTTAAACTGAACATAGGGGTCTCTTGGGAAAGGGGACAAGAGAGAAGAAAACTCATACCTGACTGTAACGTTGTTCAACTCTCGAACTTGTTGCCCAAAACTTTCCCAAATTCACGTCCAATCCTGAAACTCACACCTTACCCGACTAGCGTATTACGTTTTTCTTAACTTTTTTGAATTGCTTACTCATTTGTGTTTTGCGTGCAAGTTCTTCAAGTGTGAAGACATTTTGTTTTCTGATTTTTTTTGTCACGTTTGGATGCCAGAAAGAAAGTGTGAAATGAGAGAGATATAGACGTGAAGAGAGAGAGAGATAAACGTGAAAGATGTGAGTGACATAGGACTAGGTGAAGTAGTTTAAACTTAGTCAACTAGGACACTTTCAAACTTCAAAAATCTGAATAATTAGTTTAGTAAAATGACCATAATGCCCTTACGAAATCAACTTATAATCCTCAATTTGATCCACTTAAATTTTGCTTCCGTCGAGGTTCGAACCCATGACGTCCCCATCGCGAAAACATTTCCCTTTAGATCGACCCAACCCAAATCGCCCAATTCATTAATTAATAAATAATAATAATAATAATAATAATCTGATTTTCATTTTTCCTAAGTCAGTATTTAAATATTAATTAATTAAATTAATTAACCAATATAAGAAAAATCAAGTCAAATCATTGCTCCCACCAAGGTTCGAACCTGGATGGGCAATGTTTGCCCTTTCTACAAAAAATGTCCCTCCACCTTATTAATTAAATAATTAATTACATATTTAGGGTAATTACGATACTACCCTTACCCTAAAAGAAGACCATTTTACCCCTAGACCCTCCAAACTTAAGATTTGCCCTTTTTAAGTCTGGTAAAGACTCATCCGAGTAAACCTTCCTATTCGGGAGCCCTACATGGAGGCACCCAACCTTTCCTATCTTAACTAACTCCCCATGTTAGTTGGCTTGTCTGGCTCAAGGGTTAAGAGGTCTGTCTCTACGCGCATCAATCTGTGTGAACCTGGTCTAATCGTAGGCATTCTAGATATAGTAAGCATTACTTAGCATATCCATTTATTAGGGTTGCTACACCGTTCCACTATTTCATTCCAATCCATCTTCAGTTTCTTTATTGCTCACATGGATTTGTGTTCTAACTCAACTTGAGAGTGACAAGCCTTCCAATATCTAAGTTAGTATGAGACATACCTATGAGTGTTTTGTATGCAGTCTAGTAGGCCCAAAGAGCATCATCAAGCCTTCTTGACTAATATTTTCTATTAGCATTTAGTGTTTTCGATAAAATTTGCATGATCTCTCTATTCTACACCTAAACTTGCGCACTAGTCTGTGGATTGTATGGAGTGGACACATTATGGTGAATGATTGGCCAATAGTACCCACACTGCAAAATCTTATGCACCGTCCAGATACCACAATAGTCCCCACCCACAAGCGCGGAGTAGCATGCCTCCTAAACACTTAACATCTAAATTTCCGACATGCAAAAGTGCAAAAGCCCATCAAAACAACTCTGGTATAAGTAAGGCTCATCCCAAAAGGACATTTTCACATCATGCATGAACTTCTTCCTTTGCTGGAAGGACATGTTCAATGAAACAATATCACTGACAAGATAATTTGCAAAATCGGGAAACCATGGAATCAAGTCATGAATATAGGACAATGCATGCTCATAAGGGAATGTGTCATCAATTTCAGCCTTTTCACCCAATAGTCGAGTAGCTTCATCCTCCAATATGGACAAGTGATCGGCAACATGATTTTTAGTCCCTTTTCTATCTTTTAACTCAAAATCAAACTCTTGCAATAATATTACCGATCTAATGAACCTTGGCTTTGCATCATTGTTTTCCATCAAGCACCTCAACGGAGAGTGGCTAGTGGGCACAATAACTCTCGTGCCAAGCAAATAGGAGCAAATTTTTTTGAACGCAATACCACAACAAGAAGCTCTTGTTCAGTTATAGTATAGTTCTTGTGTGCTTTATTTATGGCTTACTTGCGTAATAGATGAAATGAAGGATTGTATCCCTTCTCTATCCCTTTCTCTGGGATACGATGGCCCTATAGTATACCTTATTTCACCATATAGTGACATTATTTAAAATTTAGCACAAATTAGCAATCTTCAAATATTTTTAGAACCTCAAACAAGTTACTCAAACACCAGTCAAAGAAGTCTGCAACAATAAAAAATTCATCCATAAATACCTCAATAGTGTCTTCCACCGTATCGGTAATATCAATATCATACATCGCTTGAAGGTGGCTGGTGCATTGCATAATCCAAAAGGCATTCTCTTGAATATGAATGTCCCATAAGGGCAAGTAAATGTGGTTTTTCTTTTTGATACTCCGAGGCAATAGAGATTTGATTATAACCTGAATAGTCATCAAGGAAACAATACCTTCCTTTTGCTGCGAGTCTATCTAACATTTGGTCCATGAAGGTCAAAGTGAAATGGTTCTTTAAAGTCCATGCGTTAAACTTCCAAAAATCCGGATAAACCCTTCATCTAATCACCAGCCTCATTGGAACAACTCGTTCCTCTTATTAGGCACTACTGTCATTCCCCTCTTTTTGAGCACACACTGAACAGGGCATACCTAACTACTATCTACAATATTATATACCAGTCCAACATCCAACCACTTAATGATCTCATTCTTCACTACCTCTTGAGTACACACTGGTTTTTAATACTTTCTTTGTTATCGGGCATGAGTTGGATTCTGTGTGAACAAATATCAGTAAGGATCCCAATAATGTTCGTAATATTCCTACCGATTACTCGTTTGAACCTCTCAGATAATTTCACAAGACACTCTACTTGTGGCACATTCAAATTCAATGCAATGATTATCGGCAAAGTGTTACCTCTAGCCAAAAATACATACCCTAAATTAGGTTTTATAACCTTAATCTCTAATTTTGGAGCCTCCTCAATAGATTGTATCACAGGTGGGGACTCGTGATGCTTCATATCTAACTCCAATTTCTTTGGTTTGGATTGATATTCATTTCGTTCAAGTGTCGCAACCGATGAACTATAATCTTTAATATGATAACTGTTTAAATTCATGATAATTGCTGCTAGTGCCTTAACACCTTGGCGCTCTTCGATTTGTACCTCAGACGTACTCTCAACCTTATATAGTTTTGATCTCACCACTATACTTCATGGACCTACAAATGTTTAATGTTCATTTTTCATTGTTCAACCTAAACATCATCTGGCCTTTCTCCATATCAACCATGAGGCGACCAATGGCAAGGAAAAATCTCCCAAAAATAATATGGACCCCAAAGTCCACTTCACAGGCAAGAATCACAAAATCTTCCAGAAATAGAAACAACTCCACTTTTACGAGCACATCATGGAGTATCTCTATGGGTCTCCTCAATGTTAGATAGTCCATCAATAACCACGTTATAGTGTTATTTGTGTCACCCAAACCCAATTTCTTATATATAGAAAGAGGCATGAGGTTTATTCTTGCACCTAGATCACATAGTGTTTTAGTAAAGTGTAATAATCGTATGGTACATGGGATAGTGAAAGGGCCCGGATATTACTTCTTATTCACAAGAGACCTTGTATAAATAACACTACAATGCTGCATTTGCTCATAATCCTTAAGTTACCGATATTCTTTGTAACCATATCTTTCATGAACTTAGCATAACCGTAAATTTGTTCCGAAGCTTCTATCAAAGGGACATTGATGAAAAGTTGTTTCAATATAGTGATAAAACTCTAGTATTTACCATTCTCGGTCTTTTTCACCATTCTTTAAGGGAATGGAGGTGGAGGTTTAGGAATGGGGACAACTTTTTGTGGGACTTTTGCTTTTTTTACCATTTAGTTCAGAAATTCTCCACTAGTATCCACCACCACTTCATGTTTTCTCATCTCATCTTCTACCACTGACGACATTGGTGGATCTATATTTTGCTTAACTCGTTGAGTAGTGATTTCCATGCAATATCCATCATTTTTAGGTTTTTTAATGGTATATCTAGGGAGAGTGCTCGGTTTACAAGGGTTCACAGCAGTTGACAATTGTGCCATTTGTAACTCAAGATGCTTGATTTATACAACATATGCATCAAATTTTTACCCAACATTAGCTTAATTGCCTATGAATTCCTTAGTGTGCTCATCACTAGCATCAAACATCCTCAACATCTTTTGCAACATATACTGAACTTGCGCCATACTACCTCCCCCATCCCTTGGGGAAACTTCACGATTGTGAGGTTGAAAATAGGGCCCACTGCGAGCATTTGTGTTACAATAGTTACCCTAGTTGAAGTTGTTGTTGCCATTGAAAATCCGATATCGAACATACTAGCTCTCTTTGTTGTAATTTCCATAATTCTGACCTTGATTTTCTTGACCTTGACGCTACTTTTCATGATTAGGTCCTTGGGCATTTAAAAATAAACCCCCCATCTTATAATTCACTACATATGTATGCTCTTCATAATAGTATTTATCCGCTGGCAGTGGTGGTTTAGTCAAGTAGTTCACTGCATTTACCTTTTCTGCACCTCCAATGACATGTTTCAATACCAACCCGAGCTCAGTTCTCATTTGAGACATCTCGTCATCAATCTCATCTATTGACGAATTGTCTGTAGCTTGCACTGCAAAGGTGTTTTTCCCAACATCTGACTTTCTAGTAATTCAAGACTTAATGTTGGGAGAAAATTTCTTCAACTTATCTACGAATCCCCACTAAAGTATCAAGTACTGCTTTATTGTATCATCTTCAATCCAATAGAAGTACTCTTTCAATAACTCATCATCAATGCAGAGATTTGGGACACCTCAAAAATGCATTAAACGTATCGCAAGAGATACTAATCGACTTTCCTGGTTGTGGAAGATGTCTTATTAAGGGATCCCCAAGATTTACTAGGTTCTGCTGACTTCCCATTCTTAAAAGTGTACGGTTATGTTCAGGGTCCAATGGAATTGGCGATTCTCCTCAGTTCCGTACACTTGGCGCACACTAGAGCTAGACCTCAGAAAAACAAATAACATAAATAAAATCAAGAAATCATTGACTAAACTTCACTAACTTTATTAAGGTTAATCTAAAAGCTACTTTCCCAGGCAGCAACACCAAATTTTGATTCGCTCAAATAACAACTCCCTAAAGAAGTATAAGCGGTCGTATCATGTAAAGAACCCAACTATAAGGTTTGGGTCGATCCCACGGGAGTTTCTAATGCGTGCATTCATTAAAAATACTTCGAAGAGAAAGAATTATAAATACATGCTATAACCTATTTTAGAATTTTTATTAATCTAGGATTACAATGTTAATCACCCATGGAGCCCACACTCTAGTTGTGCATTTAGTTACCCATGCATATAAAAACATAATTCATTGTTGTTAAATAATAAAACATGAAATTACTTTGATAATTCAAATAAAATCCAGAAATTTAACTTTAAATAACATGAAATGAATTAAAAAGAAAATCCGAAAATTGAATTAATGCTAAAGTTGCAATACCCAATCTCCAAACACAAACATACATTCAAATTAATAGAATCAAGCCCCAACAATGTGGTTTTTTCACCCTATTTGTTAAAATATAGTCCTAAATTAAAAGGAGTTAAAATAAGGAAAGTTGTCAAAAAAATGCAGATGTAATCGACGACTCTCACAAAATTGACAGATCATTGACAGGCTCCGTCAGTCCAGAGTTAGAATCTTTTTTCATCCTTCAACTGGCATCTTCTTTGAATTAATTTATGGACCAACAGCGCGGCCCATCAATGCGTCTATGATTCATCGATGCCTTCCATCATTCCATATATAGATTTACTTCAATTTCGTGTACCGGACTATCTCTTAACTTAACGACGATTCAATAGGATGGTCTGTTGATCAATCGATGGACAATTGATCTTTCCATAGTCGCACACTTTGTCAGATTTCCTCGAGTTTCTCACGATGCCTGAACTATCAGTCGATGATAACCATCAACAGTTTGTCGATGGAACGACGAATCGTTGATGGCCTTTAATGGGTAACCTCTGCACTACTCAGCTCCCTTCTGTGTTGTAGGTTTGGACAACTATCATACAAAACAAAGATAAAAACATGTTAATGATACTACAAAAAGGCTCTAGACACACACCAATCTTACGGAAAAAGCACTAAAAGTACCATGAAGCCACGTTACACTATTCACCAATAGGATTCTCACCACACATACCACAAGCTGGTCTTTTTCTTGGTGGATCAATCTTTCTCCCCTTTTGAGGTTTAGGATTAGAGACCCTATCATTGCGAGTCATGGAGGAATTTGAAGGAACCTGGTTTGAAAACCTCTTCTTGAACATAGGCTTGTCTTTAATGTCAATCTAACTCTTGGAAGAACCACTTTTGAAATATCTTGACTTCTTAGATTCCCTATTGCTCCTCCTTACACAAATCTCCTCTACTTGTTCTACGTGAACCATCTACCGAGAAAGGTCAATATTGTTATGGAGCATAGCTGCATGATATTCTTCTTCAAGATATTTGGACAAACCCATTAAATAACGGTACCTTTCATCTCTAGGATTGGAAACCAAAGACAAAGCATATTTGGACCGCTTAATAAACTTCAAGGAGTATTCCTTAACACTCATACCTCTGTGATGAAGGTTGATGAACTCCTTTAACTTAGATTCTCTTTTCTCCATTGGGAATAATCTTTCAAGAAAGGTCTCTCAAAGTGGGGACAACCTCATAAAGATCTACTATCCTTCCACTTATTGTATTATGCCTAGACCACGTCCTTCAATTGATAGGCAGCAAGTTCAACCTTCTCAATAGTACTCAACCAATAGCAAATAAAATCTTGTAGACCTCATAAAGGAAGTCGTGGGGGTCTTCATGAACCTTACATCCAAAGAACATGGGAGGATTTATCCTTGTAAAATCTCTCAAAAGGCTAGCCATAGTACTGGCGTGTTGGTTCTCTCGAGGAACAATCTCCCTGTTAGCTTGTGTCGTAACAGTCTGAGCTTTAGTGGTGATGTCTTTGACCAATTGTAACAAGACTGCCCTCACCTCACCATCTGTCATTGCCGGAGGATTGATCGAATGTTGCTCATTTGTAAGTGTTTGCACTTGAGGAGGAATTCAATTTCCTTGGGGAGTAGCTCCAGCATTCACAATATCTTCGCCTACTCGTCTCACATCTGTCCTTCTTGTGTTCATTGCCTATAAGATCAAGAAAACAATTATATTCTAAAAGACACATAGTGTCCAAAATCTAGAGGCACGACATAAGATTACGAAGAAAAGAGAATTTTCCTAATCATTACACAGCCTCTAATCCATAATTATGGCGTGTTTCACAACCATGAACTAGACAGTATATACATGTGGTTTTAGTAAGATATTGACCCTAGGTTATTCAACCTGGCTCAGATACAAAATTTATCACATTTGGATAGCACCTCAGATGCGATCGTCATCGTCGTCTTGTCAGAGGACCCAGACAAGACCTTAGCTTTTATTATAATATATCATAAGTTAAAATGTGAAAAAATTAAAAACTATTGTATATACTAAGTGAGGTATACTTAGAACACTCACATAGAAGCTTACTTAGGTTTTTTTTATAGCAATATGATACTCTAAAACTTGTCTCACCTAAAAACCATCTGTTAATAGGTAATAATCATGAATAGTAAGAGTCAAGTTACTATGTAAATAGTAAAGGTCAAGTTACTGTGTAAATAGTAAAGGCGAATCGTCTTTTAGTAAAGGTGAAAGGTCATTATGTATGTGTATATAAGAGGCATTTGCCTTCATAAATAAAATCATCAGTCTTCCACTACTCTCTTCTCTCTACAATATTCCTTTTTAGCACTTCCACCCGAAAATTGGTATCAAAGCTAGCTAGCTAACTAATTAAGCTAATAACTATGGAGAAATCTGGAGCTATAAATCTACAAAATCAGGTATACACTCTTAAATTTATGAGTAGCTAAATATATTTATCCCTGAAAATCTCTTGTTGATTATAATTATTTATCATGACTTAATCATGCTCTAATAAGCATCTTTAGAAAGTTTGCTACAGAAATATTCTTCGAATAAGTATGCCAAGACTATGCCATACTAAGGTTGAAACCGGTAGGCAAGTAGGCCGTTTAGGGGAGTAAACAAAGTTGAGGCGCTGTTAGGGTAACTAATCAAAGAAGAAAGCTGTAGTAGTGACTAGACGAGATGATTATTAAATCATTATTATTTAATAATAAATAAGTGTAATCCATTAAGAGGTTGGAAGGAATAAAAATTTTAGCAAAAATGAATAAAATGACTACATATTTAATAGATGTTGATGATAACTATAAGATATTACTACTCTACACATTAAAAGATCTAAGTACTGATATAAAAAGAGAAATTTATGACAAATTGATAACATATGAGATAATAGAAATAACAACCCAAGGTTGGACTGAGTTAACCATACAAAGTATACAGGATGAACTTTATTATGATATGTATGATTTATGTAATGATATAGATATAGACTAATGATAAATTACGAATATTTACAATATTGGGTAAAAACTATAGAAGATATAGATCTACATGAAAAATTACTAATTGAAAATTTATTCGATTATTTAAGAACTCAAGAAGTTGAACATCTAGAATATATTATAAACAACGCTAATGAAATACAACGATTAAATCTACTTAAAAGGGAATATTATAGAAAAACATTTTATGAAGGATAATACAATAAGTAAAGAAACCAAAATAACAAGAACCAAGATACATAAAAAGGTACGAAAGATATGGAAAAAATTAAGACCCTTGTATATAGAATATGAACTATCGCAACTACTCAAAATAGATAACGATAAAAAAGATCATTTGATAAATATAATTTCGAAAACAGAATACAAATATGTTTGTTATTTGAAAAAACAGTATGAACAAAGAAAAATATAAACAACAATTAATAGAAAAAATAATGGGAAAAATAACTGAAAAAGAACAAGAATTACAACATAGAAAAAGAAGGTTAGAAGAAAATATATTAGCAGGAGTATGTAATAAATCAATACTAGCAAAAATGAAAGTTATATTAATGTTATAATTAGAATTAGATTGTCTTGAATATGAATTACAACATAATATAATACATAAATTATAATGAACAAAGAGGAATTTGCAGTAGACGAAAAGACATATGAAAACCAAGACGGAATGATAATAAAAATAATATTTTCAAATCTAGGAAGAAGATATAAGAAAATAGGAAATAACCTAGATCTAATGTTAGAAAAAGAAACAGCAAAATTAGAAGATAGCCTAACAGCTATGGTAAGAATAACAAAAGAAAATGAAGAAATAGACAAATCAAAAGAAATAGAAAAAATAAAGATACAAGCAAAACAAGAAGTACAACATTTAGAAGAGATAAAAAATACAAGAATAGATGAATTAGAAAAAGAATTAGCTAAGTTAAAATTATTATATGAAACTAAACAAAAAGAAAAGGAAAAAGATAAAGAGGTTGAATTAACTAATGAAATAAAAGAAATGGAACAAAAATTAAATGAAGATATTGAGGTAAATGAAGTAAATGAAATAGATGAAAATGAAAATGACCAAAAATCAGAAATAAGTGACATAAGTGAGACATATACAGAAATCTTAGAACAGACAAATAAAATAAAAAAATTGGAAATAAACACAGGAGATATGAATAGACCCAGTACGTCAAGAGTCAAAACCCCAGATACTGGTCCCAGAAATAGTCCTAGAGCTAGTCCTAGATGGACATCACCAACTTATTATTCAGAAAGTTATCAACAAATAGATAGAGTTAATGCAATATGGAAAAGTAGATTAAAGAAAAATTGGATACCAAAACCAATAAGTGAACAATATAATTTCTTAGATTTAGATTGTGTCACAGACATAAATAAATAAATATTACTATGGACAGGAAATATATCTAAACAGTTAATAGATAACAAAATAGAAACAACAAAAATATCAAGATACATAGAAAGAACATTCGTAGGAACAACAAAATTATGGATAGAAAATCTACCCCCAGAAAGTTTAGAATTACTTAGGAATGATAAGAAAATGGATGGATCTCTATCAACAAAAAATAGATATACTAGACAAATATGTATCAGCAATAAGAAGTGAATTTGGAGGTATGATCACAGATATAAGACAACAAAATAGAGAGAAAATAATAAATAGACAACTTATGACAAAATTAACTATATGTAAAATGTGTTATATAGAAGAATATACTTGTGCATTCAAAGAATATTATTACAAAGTTAAATACAATTTAGACGAAGCAAAAAGAAATTAGAAAACAATATTTTATAAAATTACCAGAGCCATTTAGTACAAAAATAATAAAGGATTGGAATAATGAAGGAATGGTAGATACTTTAGGAGCTAGAATAAAATTTCTATCTCAATGATTTACACCATAATTTGGATGTACAAATAAAAAACAAAAATCCAAAAGATATAAAAATTATAGAAAAAATAAAACTAAGTATAAATATAAACAACCAAGACGAAGGTATTATATAAAAAATTATAAAGTAAAAAGACAATATAAACCAAAGAGAAAAATATCCCAATGTACTTGTTACAATTGCGGAAAGATAGGACACATAGCTAAGAACTGTATATTACCAAAAGATCCAAAAAGAAAACAAATAGCAGAATTAATCATAGACAATGAAAAATATATGCAAATAGAATATATAGACTATGAATTAAGTGATAACGACAGCATATATGAAGTATCATATATAGAAAATGAAAATGGAGAAGAAAATTTAGATGATGAAATAGGTGAAGAAATATAATGTCTGAAGGTGAAATAAAAATAATATCCAAAGAAGATTATCAAAATGAAGAATTATCAGAACAAAAAATTATATTTGATAATACAATATTTGAACAAATAAAGGGAAAAGAATTAGATTTAAGTGTTGAAAAAGTACTTGAAATACCTACTTTAAGAAATTGGTTTAAGAGACAAAAAGAAGAATACTATGTGGTTAGTCAGAAAGAACATATCATAGATTGCAAATATACAAGAGGAAAAGCATATATACCTATACTAAATAAAAGAACAATAAACAAAGAAATACAAGATATAAAAGCTAAAACACCAATAAAATATATACATCTAGGAGGGACAGAAATATTAATAAAAGCTTGTTTTAGGGAAGAAATAGAATCATCTATTGAAATATATTTAGCAGATGACAGAATTATACACCCTATAGAAAAAAGCGTAATTAGTGCAGTAAAAGGAAACTTAATATATCAAAAATTTAAATTTATAATAAGTACTAATTATACAGTACCATTAACATATAAGAATATAGATAAATCATTAGTTCTATATTGGAAAATGTCTGGAATAGAACTAGCACCAGGTAGCAAAGTATTTACAGCAAAATGTAAAAACCTATATATATTAACAACAAAGCATAAAATAATAGCAAGAAATAAAATTGATAAAATAAAAATAGAAAATCCTTTTGAAAAAATAATTACTGTAATAGACAATAATGAATATAGCTATAAAGAAATTGACATAGAAGAATATTTAGAAATTGTAAAAGAAAGATTAAGCACTTCAAGCGTACCAAATACGTTAACAAGAGCTACCTCATCAAGAATGAGTACATCTAAAAGGAACTATGATATCCCACAAAACTTATTAGATAAGGAAGAAATAACACCATATCATTATTTCATAACAGGAATAGTAGACCAAAGAAAATATAAAATCTTAATAAATACAGAACAAGAGGAAAATTATATAACAAGAGAGTTGGTATTAGAAGAAGAAATTATAAAAACAACACATATGCCCTGGATTACCTAGTGACATAGTAAACATAAATGAAGAAACAACAGAAAAAAAAAAATTATAGGAGGAATACCCTTAGTAATACCATTCAAAATATACCAAGGAAACCATAATATTGCATTAGGAATAAAATGGTTAGAGAAAGTTAAGCCGTACAACATAGAAAATGAACAATTAACAATAACCTGTCAAAATAAGAAAATAATTATAAAATAACAAAATGATTAATGAAAATATTTATACTTGCAAAAATTATTGTAGAAGGATATCACAACAGATATTATACACCTATGATAGATACAGGAGCAGAAGCGAATATATGTAAATATAATTGCTTACCAGATGATAAATGGGAAAAATTAAAAACACCTATGGTAGTAACAAGATTTAAAAATGAAGGAAGTATGATCAAATATAAAGCAAAAAATATAAAAATACAAATATGGGATAAAATACTAAAAACAGAAGAAATGTATAATTTTGAATTTACCACAAAAGATATGTTATTAAGAATGCCATTTTTAGATAGATTCTACCCACATATAATAACAAAAACACACTGGTGGCTTACTACGCCATGTGGCCATAAAATAGGAGCAAAAAGAGTAAAAAATAAACAACGACAATCTATAGAATGGATTAAAGGTAGTGAAAAAATAAACCAGGAGATGGAAAATATAAATGAAAAACAAATATCACAACTAGAAATCATTATATTTGCAATAGACAAAATTAAAATAATCAATGAACAACTAGAATAATTATATAATGAAAATCCATTACAAGGATGGGAAAAACATAAAATAAAAGTAAAAATTGAACTAATAGATGAAAATAATATAATAACACAAAAACCGTTAAAATATAACTTTGATGATTTACAAGAATTTAAAATACATATAAATGATTACTAGAAAAAAATCATATACAAGAAAGTAATAGTAAACATACAAGCCCAGCATTTATAGTTATAAAACACAGTGAACAAAAAAGAGGCAAAAGTAGAATGGTTATAGACTACAGAAACTTAAATGCCAAAACTAAAACATATAACTATACAATACCTAATAAAATACTTAAAATAAGACAAATATAAGGATACAATTATTTTAGCAAATTTGACTGTAAATAAGGATTTTACCATCTAAAACTAGAAGAAGAATTTAAACAATAAACAGCATTCACAGTACCACAAGGATTCTATGAATGGAATGTATTAACATTTGGATATAAAAATGCACCAGACTACCTATCAAGAAAAAGAAACTCAAACTGAACCAGATACAATAGAAGAAATACTCAAAGCCATTACTACACATTCTACGAAGGTGGACAGTATGGGAAAAGAGTTACAAAATTTTAAAGCTAATAGTCAGCAGCATGACTATAAACATGTGGAGCTACGTCGATCAGAAGACGCTAAAATTCCAGAGCTACAAGGAGACGTTGGGAAACTCCCTAAAACCCATAACATTAACATTGCTAGTATTGCAGGTACAAGTATAGCAACTATGGAAAAAACTACATCAAAAAATACAAACTTAAACAACTTATTTACAAAACCATTTATTCCAAAGGCACAGATAGTAGATACCCCAGCACCACAAACATCTACATATGCAGCCAACCTACACAAAGAAAAGATAATATATAACCATATATACCAAACTTACATTGAAAACCTATACAAAATCCAAAACTTTTTAAATCTTAAACCCAAATCTACCATAACCACAGAAAAATCCCAAGATTATTTCACCCAAAAATTGCAAGGCTATAATAAGTTAATTGCACAACCTAAAACCAATCCAAACTTTGTTAAAACCTGTTACAGTTACGGATTACTTAATAAGGTATATACATATGATGGTACAGAGATTAGTGGAATCCCGGAGATCCACAAAGCCTTTTTAATATACAAAAGAATTACAAAAGGAAATTTAATTTTTATAAAATTTTATACAGCACCAACTGAGATACTTTATGATGAGATAAAACCAATAATCCAGATAGTAAAAATTGGATTAACGCGAGAAATGATAATACCGGAAGACATAGGGCAACAGCCAGAGATACCAAAAATTGAGATACCCAGTTTTTATGCAAATAAAAGAATAATTTGGCTATCAACTACCATACAAGAATTAGCTAACAACTATCTACAAGGAAATGTTATATGGAGCTATTATTCAAGAGATCATTTAATGATATATGCCAATTCACGAGAGATAAGACTAACAAATATGGAGGAATTCCAGAAATCGATTTTATCCTTATTAAAACCAGAAGCTACTCCAACAACTAGAGCACTAAAACAAGGATTCATCTCGGAAGAACTAATGACAAGATATTGCAAGCTAATTGGTCACAAATATCCAGACCATATATGTTCCAAGTGCAACAAAGGTGATGACATAATCCAAGACGTACAACTGGAGTAAGTTGAGAAGAAGAAGATAAGGAAAATTAGACATAAAAATATATATACAAAATTAGTCATAGTCATTGTCGGCCATTTGGCCAAAGTTTATTTTGTTTTCTTGTAAAAAGTCGTAAAGTAAATAGTGTTAATAGGTAATAATCATGAATAGTAAGAGTCAAGGTACTATGTAAATAGACAAGGTCAAGTTACTGTGTAAATAGTAAAGGCCAATCGTCTTTTAGTAAAGATGAAAGGTCATTATGTATGTGTATATAAGAGGCATTTGCCTTCATAAATAAAATCATCAGTCTTCCACTACTCTCTTCTCTCTACAATATTCCTCTTTAACGCATCCACCCGAAAATATTGGACTTAGCCAATAACATGTTAATACGCCATATATGCCTTACTATAATGAAATCCAAAAAAATGGAATAAAGAGTATTCCTAAAACTACTAAAGTCCTCATAATCGAGAATAATGAAAAGAGTGCATCCCCAAACATAAGGACCTACCAACACTTGGAGAAAGATTTGCAAGCTTTTTCAATCTATTTTATAGTACTATAAATTAAGGGGTTAGTATGCCACATGTACTATGTATGGGTATATGCACATAAACATTTAAGGACATGCATGAAAAGGACCAAATCTTTAGAAAGAATGCTAAGTCATTTGAAAACCTTTGATGCATATACAATAGAGCATATTCAAGTAAGGATCACCACAACATAAAACATGTTTATAACCAAAGACATAATCATCATAATTTCATATTAACATTTTCATGTTCAATAGTTCATTTAAACAAAACAAACAAAATACTTACCAATGTTACCATCGCAAGCCTACAAGTGCAATGATCACGTGAAGCCCCATAACCCCATATAATTAAGTAAACAAGATAGGAGACGATAAGTAATGCTTTGCTTTATACAACTTACATCATAAGTAGTCATCATCACATATCGCATCATGAACTATTTCATGTTCATTTACATAAAAAATATTATATAATAGAAACATCATATATAATAATCATTATACATTCCATATTCAAATTACATGAGAACAATCTCCTAGGACTTCATTTAGAGTCAACTTGTGCAATGTCTAGTAAAGTCCCATACATCTACCTATATTAAGTGGACATGCCAACTCACCCTAGTTAATGTCAATTTCTTGTATTTCATTTTACTTAAGGGAACAATCGCCTTAATGTAAATAGACAATGTGAGCTAAACAATGAATCTGGTGTCATGACACCCCACACAAAAAAAAGGTGGTCTACCGGTGAAAGTAGAACTGAACATGAACATACTTTCCTAGGTGGTTCAACTAACTAGTATTTCTATAATGGAAACGTAGTTCAAGATCTAGGATAAATATTAGAGACACATAATTAAATATTAGAGACCCATAATTCCAAGTTACATAGCAGCCTCTATCTCATTGGAGTCATTGTGGACCTACCTTCCAAATAGGGGAGCGACACCTATCATATCTAGTTCATCGATGCTAAGCTAAAGTTCGTTTGTGAATAAACTTTAAGTCATAATTTATCCATAAATCTTATCATAGGTCATAGGATATTATTTCCTTGTATAAACATGATCGTAAGCTCATTAAGGTTAGGTGAGAATTTCCTTTTGTTACAACTTCATTTGTGAGAGTAACATATCATAATCATATTGTGTAAGGCATACAAGATAAACAATATCAACTTGCATTATCATATACTTACCATGATTTCACATTTAAAATATTCATAGGCCATTGTATGTTCACAGAACATTATATACATTTCAATTTCATAAAAACATAAATTATAGGCCAACATCAACATAATAGAAAAATTATGACTCTAGAATACTTACTAAATTGCTTCCAATAATCTTCATCAAGAACATACATTCAATTCATAACAATAATCCAATAGTATTTTGAAATACTAAATAATATAACCAATCCCAACAACTATAGTCATAGACAAGACCAATTCATAGTTAGGCTTAAAGGAAAGATTTCATTTATGAGTTCATTCAACTATAGTTCCAATCACTATATTTTCATGACTTTAAGTAATAGACATAACATAATCAAATTCATTTTATAGGGAGAAAATACATACTTAATTACCCAACAATACATACTTAATTAAGCATAACAAATCATAGTTTTTCATCATTAGCCGTAAATCTCATGTTTGGAAGAAAGCACACTTGTAGAGTAATGTTGGAAATCCTCTTTGAAAGTCCCTCTTGGGGAAAGGAATTCATGAGTGGAAAACCCATACCTTATTGACGAATATTCCACGAATTTAAAATGAAAATCATGAAGTCTTCCTCTTCTCCTCAAGATATACTTGTTCTTAAATGGAGTTTGAAAAGAGAGAGTTTTTGAGAGAGATGAGAGGGATTCGTTAATCTGATCTGAAGTGCGTGAAAGTTGTATAAAACTGACCTAAAATCCTGATAAACTCGTCCTCTAAAATACCTAAAAGAACACTCACTTAAATGGGTCTTATTGAGAAGATAAATTTACTTAAAGTGGCTGCACTCCGTGGGGCCAATTCCAATTCTTTTTCTAAGAATTTGGGTCAAGGCAGTGCGCCTCGTCAAATCCTGCGTCGCGAGAAAAAAATTTTCCTCGCAATTGTTGGCTTCGCGACACGAAAGGGGGCTCCAAATCTTGGTTGTCGCAAGCTGCTTTCGCAGCTTGCTTGCCAAGGTTTGGGTCCTGCTCAAGGACCCTTCAATCTGTACTTTTGAAGTTTTTACTGGATTTTTTGACCCTTTGACATATATTCTAGCTAGTTAAAGTATTTTTACAAGTTTTGAACCTCATTTTGACACTGCCAAACCTTCACCAAACGTAGGGACCTCTACTAGTTCAACTTAGCTAGTTTTCGGACGTCAAAACCTTTCTTTGCCGTTTTGGCTCTACCCTTTTCTAGTTGAATTTAATACATTAATATAGGTCTTCAAATATCATTTTAAACATTATTTAATAGTCAAATATCTAGTCTAAGTCAAAGGAACTTTCGGAGCGTTAAAATGTTTGACCAACTCTAAGAGGCGGGTAACTTTTTGAAGATTGATTTTATCTCGAGGTATCACCAACTATGAGTAAGAGTAGTTGACATTCATTTAACGTCTTTTTGAACAATGTATGGTCACAATGAATTCCTAGTCACAATAAATACATGGGTTAATGGAATTTTTCATCATAAACCATCAATTAAAAGGGGAAAATCATAAATCATCAATTTAAACCTTCTAATGGAAGAACTCATTCTTAGAATTCGAAATAGGTTTTAAAGTTGTTTCAGCTCTTATGAAAAGCCTTTGAAATTGGATCCTTCAATGATAGAATATATAAGGATGAAATCACCATACTTTATTGAAGACTAATCAAGGAAATTTACGTTGAAAACATCGAGAATTCAATCCTCTTCCTTTGAGATTCAAGGTTCTTCAATTGAGGATTTGACTAGAGAGAGAATTTAGAGAGAAGGGAGAGCTTATATTTTTTAATTCTAATTGAGGATGGGGGTTTTTGATTGGGGTAATGGATGTAAAATGACTTAAAATCAATATATGATACACCCTTAAAATCCCAAAACACCCCTACATTAATTGGACCTTTTTAAACAAGTAAGACTTAATTTTTATTTTCGGAATTATTGTGGGGAACAAGTCTGCCCTGCAAATATGTTACGACAAGTTTCTGGAAATTAATATTTGGACAGAAGGGTCTGGGATGAGGTGTGCATCGGGAACTAACTCTTCAGCCATGACTTTGTTAGGATCTAATTCATGCACACACATTAGATGAATGAAGAACACAAGAACTTTCATGAGAAAGAGATGAGAGATCTAGAGAGAGAAAGAGAAAACCCAATATTTCGTGGTAACACCCCGTGAGTAAGCTTCCACGGCGGTGAGGTATATTTATATTAATAAATCAGAGTAGTTTTGTTTACACAGAATAAATGGAGAATAAATAGGAAAGCCTAAAATAGAGAATAAATAGGAAAGCCTAAAATTAATCAAGCTCCACTACCTAACAATTCTCCCACTTGGAGACTGACTCATTCTTACAAAAAATACATTCTAAAAAAACATGTCTTCATCATCAACATCTTTACCGCACCGCAACATCTATAGCAACAACTACAGAAGACCAACCGAGGTTTTACATAACCTTAGTTTCCCAAAATCAACACATTTCGTCAATATGTCTGCCGGGTGCTTTGAACCCTCTATCTTCTCCAACCACATATCACCATCCTCCACTGCCATGCGAGTGAAGTGGTATCGCCTTCTGATGTGCTTTGTCTTCGAATGATAGACTGGATCCCCAACTGTATGACACTCTGGTTATCTAAGTAAAGAATATTCTCGCTCTGCTTCTTGCCCAATTCCTCAAGATAATCTGCCAGCCATATCATCTCTTTCCTATATTCAGCTATTGCCACATACTCAGCTTCAGTAGATGAAAGAGAAACACACTTCTGAAGCCTGGACATCAAACTCACTGTTGTTCCACCTATGGTGTAAATCTACCCGGATGTACTCTTGCTCGAGTCAACATCCCCACAAAGATCAGCATCCACAAAACCCTGTAGAGTCACCTTGCCTTTGCCAAAACAAAGTGAAGTACTAGATGTACCTCATAGATATCTCAGAAGCCACTTCACAGCTTCCCAATGCTCTTTCCCAGGGTTCGCCATGTACCTGCTAACAACTCCCACTGCATGTGCTATATCTGGTCTAGTGCAGACCATAGCATACATCAAACTACCAACTGCTGAAGCATATGGAACTAGTGCCATGTGATCACGCTCCTCGGCAGTCTTGGGTGACTGCTCCTTTGAAAATTTAAAGTGATTTACCAATGGAGTAGTCCTGGGTTTAGCATCATTAAACCTAAATATGCTCAGCACCTTCTCAATGTAAAACTACTGAGATAGATTTAAAGTGCCAGCAGATCTATCCCGAGAAATCTTCATCCCCAAAATTTGTTTTGCTTGACCCAAATCTTTCATCTCAAATGCTGCAGACAACCTTGTCTTCAGATTGTTAATCTCCCTCATACTAGATCCTGCAATCAACATATCATCCACATACAAGAGTATAAACACATATGAATCAGTGTATTTCTTGAAGTAACAACAAGGATCCTTTTCAGCTTTGCATAATTCACTCTTGGTCATGAAGGAGTCAAACTTCTTATACCACTGCCTTGGTACTTGCTTTAGTCCATACAAGCTCCTGGTGAGCTTGCACACCATGTGTTCCTTGCCTGGAACCACAAATCCTTCCGATTGGTGCATATAGATCTCTTTGTCCAGATCTCAATGTAAAAACATTGTTTTTGCATCAATTTGCTCTAGATGCAAATTCTACTATGCAACAACACTCAACAGAATTCGAATAGAGGTTAACTTCACAACAGGAGAGAATATTTCAGCATAGTAAATACCTTTCCTTTGTGAATATCCTTTAACCACTAAAAGAGCCTTGAACCTTCTTTTTCCATCTGGTTCGGTCTTGATTCTGAACACCCACCTGTTCAGCACAGCTCTCTTCCCTGCAGGTAACTCAGTCAACACCCATGTTTCGTTCTTCTCAAGTGACCTCATGTCATCATCCATGGCTTGGTCCCACTTGATCAAATCCTCCACCTGTAGGCCCTCATCAAAAGACTCTGGTTCCCCCTCATCAGTCAGTAATAGATACTATAATGAAGGTGAATACCTATCTGGTGCCCTGATGGATCTGGATGATCTCCTTAACACCTGCTCAGGTGTAACATGCTCCACTTCAGATTCTTCAGTAGGAGTTGGTTGAGTATCTGCTTCGACATCTCTTGGGTTAGTCTTCTCCAACTCAACCTCAACTCCCACTTACTTTGTAATCTCTAGAACCTTTTGCTCTCCGTCCTTGTACAGGACAGACTCATCAAATGTCACGTCACAATGTCTCAGGATTATTCTATTCTTGTCATCCCAAAACCTGTAACCAAACAAATCAAAACCATATCCTATGAAGTAACACTTCATAGCCTTGGTGTAAAGCTTGTCTGTCTTTTCTGGATCAACAGGAACATAAGCTGCGCAACCAAAGTCCTCAAGTGTGAGTACTTGTGTTCTTTTTCTGTCCACACCTCCTTTGGAATCTTGAACCCTAAAGGAACTGATGGTCCCCTGTTGATCAAGTATGCAGCTGTGCTTACAGCATCCGCCCAAAGTGTTTTGGGCAGCCCACAGTGTATCCTCATACTACTTGCACGCTCATTCAATGTTCTGTTCATCCTCTCAGCAATTCCATTCTGCCTTGCCTTTCCACGAACTGTTCTCATCAATCTGATTCCCTCAGCTGCACATAATTCCTTGAACTCTGATTTGTCATACTCTCCTCCATTGTCAGACCTTAGGCATTTGACTTTCAAACCGTTCTGATTCTCAACATCAGCTTTCCACTTCTTGAAAATTGCAAACACATCTGACTTATGCTTCAAGAAGTAAACCCATACCTTCCTGCTAAAATCATCAATGAAGGTAACATAGAATCTGGATCCTCCAAGTGATGATACTGGAGATGGTCCCCAAACATCTGTATGGACCATTTCCAACCGCACTTTCTTTGGCTCTCTAGGAGTCTTTGTGAAGCTTACTTTTTTTGTGTTTGCCCATAACACAGCTCTCGCAAAGACCGATATCAACAGACTTCAGACCCTCTAATGCTCCTTATTCAACCAACATCTTCATTCCTTTAGTACTCATGTGTCCAAGTCTGTTGTGCCAAAGACATGAACCGGAAACACCTTTAGCAACAACGGCCATGTTTATACACCCTGTAGTGGTGTACAAGGTTCCATATTTGGTGCCACGAGCTACTACCATAGCACCTTTCACGATCTTCCACGAACCTTTCCCAAACTCTGCTGCATATCCCGTGCTATCCAAGTGACCAACAGAGATCAGATTTTTCTTGATCCCACCAATATATCTGAAATCCTTTAATGTCCACTGGGTTCCCGAGGTGGTCTTTATGCGAACATCCCCCTTTTCTTCAATCTCTAAGGCTTTATTATCAGCAAGATATATTTTTCAAAAATTTCCAGATTTGATGTTTTGGAACAACTCCTTGCTTGGAGACGAATGGAAAGATGCACCAGAATCAAAAATCCATTATTCAACCGGGCTGTTCACACTAAGGATTAGAGCATCCCCAATGTCCTCTGCTGAATTTATAGAATCATTGTCATTTCCAAATTTCTGATTATGTTTCTTCTTGGCTTTGTATAGCTCGTCCGAAAGTGCCCTTTTTCTCCACACTTCCAACAAGTCACGTTTGATCTGTTCATTGATTTTCCTTGATTCTTTGATTTTGATCAACCATGTTGATTTTGTACTTTCTTCTTACTTCTCCCCTTTCGATCAATGCTGAGAGCACTGCCCGATGAATCTCCTACTTCTCGTTTGTGAATACTTTTGCTAAGAACGACATCACAGATTTCATCAAACTTCAGTTTCTCATATCCACGGGAACTGCTTATCGCAGCAACAACAGTATCCTAAGACTCGGGCAGAGATGACATCAAAATCAACGCCTTAATTTCATCTTCTTAATTAATATCCACAGAATTGAGTTGACTCACAATTATATTGAACTCGTTTATATGATGAAAAATAGATCCAGTTTCAGACATCTGTAAATTGAACAATCTACATATCAAATATACCTTGTTCATAGCCGGTGGTTTTTTATACGTTTTTTACAATGCCTCAATAGACCGGACGTAGTCTTCTCCTTCACGATGTTGAACGCCACGTTTGTGGACAAATCAACAAGATCAACACTAGAGCCTGGCGATCCTTTAGTTTCCACTTTTCCTCTGTCATGGATTCCGGCTTCACCCCGGTCAACGGTTCGTGAAGATCTTTCTAGTACAGATAATCTTCGATATGCATCTTCGAGAAACTGAAATCGGATCAATCAAACTTCTCAATTCCAAGCTTTGAACTATGCATCTCATTTGATCATGTTGAATCTCCTTAGCTATGATACCAGTTGTGAGGATCGAATTCACGTACACACACTATATGAATGAAGAACACAAGAACTTTCAAGAGAAAGAGATGAGAGATCTAGAGAGGGAAAGAAAAAACCCAATATTTCGTGGTAACACCTCGTGAGTAAACTTCCACGGCGGTGAGTTATATTTATATTATTAAATCAAAGTATTTTTGGTTACAGAGAATAAATAGAGAATAAATAGGAAAGCCTAAAATAGAGAATAAAGAGGAAAGCATAAAATAGAGAATAAATAGGAAAGCCTAAAATTAATCAGGCTCCACTATATAACAGGCTTGAGAAAGCCCGCGACCTGGAGTATGTCCCTCAACATTCTGCCACAAGCTGCCTTGGCAGCTTTTTTCCCCCAATGTTTGGGTCCTCCTCAAGAATACCTAGGTTGGTGCTTAGGGAGTCATACCCAGACGATTTGGCCCTAAAAATGTCCCTCAAAGTTTTAGGGTCACCACAACTAATTTTATACTCAAAAAAACATCCTCAACACACATACAACATACAAAAACATACAAGCACACACAAGACTAGTTTGTGGTCGTCCTTTTGACGTTTGACTTCAAAACTCTTTAAACTGACTTATAAAGCTATTATTAATTATTTTAATTAATTATTAACTCATAAAATTCATGTCAAACTATAGTTTATCATATTTAATCTTTAGGGTTTTGGCATAGAATGATAAAGTTATGAAGGTATGATCATTCTATGAATATGATGGTTGTGAGAGGATGATAGGTGTGGTATTATGAAGGATTGAAGGTAATCCTCATATACATATTATAACTATGCTATGAAGTAAGGTTCTCACTTGATGTTGGATTATGATGAAAGGACTTTCACATTCTAAAATCTACGAGCTATGAACATGTTATATTAGAGGTTAAACTCGTAAGACCTATATTATGAATTAATGTTAAGAAAGACTTAAAAATACTTCAAAAAAGTGGAATTTTAACTTAGCACTGAGTGAACTTGACATTGATAGGTGCTCCTTTCACTAACGAAGGGAGGTTCACATTATGATCTCTTATAAGGTGGAAACTACAATGCTAGACCTCCTAGTTCCTTAACGATGTACCCCTATAGGAATCTTTGCTAGTGGATCCACCTATATTCTATAAAAATGTATATGTCTTACCTTGGCTAGTAGGAAACCATCCTTTCGGTGTGAGGGGATAACACTGGATTTGATGTTAGCACATTTATTCTATATCGGTTATTGCAATGTTTCTTAAGTATTAAAATGAATGAATAAAATTAGGACGATAACACTAACTTGGAGTACTTATGAGGTGTTACTATGTATAGGTAAGGACATAGGACTGTACTAATACATTGGACAACTGTACCTTGAAGGGAATTCTAAGGTGGGTTTTTGTGTATATCTGTTATGAATTAAATGGATGATGTTGGTCTTATATGCTACAAATAATCTTAGTTTCATTTTAAATACACAATGTTGGTGTAAATTGTTATATATAGCACCAGTTGAGTCGGATTAGGGTTAGGAGAATACTTTTGTTATGAATTGAAGAAATGGACTTTAAACATGATTTTTTGACTATGGCTTTGTTATGATGCTACTCTTTAACATGAATGTGAATAGGTCTTATTGTTGTTGTTTTGTAATGGACTTGTATAAGATGTTGAAATGTGCATTAAGGCTTTTAAGGTGAACTTAGAATACTTATAAACAAAATTTCTCTTTGTCCATAATTTCAAATACTTTACTTGCAGATGTTTCCATACTTAGTACATATGGTTTATACTAACCCATATCTCTTCTATTTCTACATAAATGTAGAATCTAGATTTTGTTGTTTTGCTTAAAATTGAACACATTATTTTAATAATCGTATAACAAGGACTATGTTGTATTCACTTTATAAGTCCTTGTTAATATAAGGGCTACATCCCAATTCTCATAATCTTATGTTTAGATAGTAATGTGAGACATCTATATATTCTGTTTTCATATATGACAAGTGAAGTTAAACTTCAAATGAAAATTTTTACTTTTTCCGTCTTTTGTTCTATCTATGATGCAATGATGAATGATAAGTGCTTGTTTAAGTACACTTCTAGGATGAAGATTTCATTAGTAGGGACACTATCACGTCCGAGTTTACCCCCTAGATGTAACCGGCGTTATCGTCCTCTTTGAGGACTAGGACTAGCCTCTTCGTTTAGATCATCACATTTATAAGTCAAATTTAGCAGAAAATTTAATTTTTTTCTTTCTTCTACTTGGAGGTTTACATAGACGTCTACATACATATATCATATATATATCGAGTATACAAAAATCCTTTGTATGCGAAGCTTACATAGCCTTCTACTTTTATTGGACATAAGAATATATAAGCTAGAAAATAGTCTCCAAAGATTGTCTCATCTCATAACCATCTAACACGATTAGACAGTTGGGCATAGGCCATATATCAATGTGAAGATATCCACATACAAGTTTTATACAATCCTTACTCAAACAAAACAAGATACAATATAAGAGTCTTTAAGCTAAAACAACAATATAAGCTCGATCATGGAATCGCCCTCAGACAACTAAAACCTAGCCCTACTTGGATGATCAAGGATCGAATCCTTCCTCAGATCGCCTTCCAAAGCACTTCAACGACTGGAATCTAAAATGTTTGTGAAAAAGGAAGAAATAGTGTTATCTTTCAACTTGTACTATGTATGAGACCATATGCACACATCATTTGAAATCATGCTAACGAAGAGGGATATTTATCAAAACAAGTCATTTAATTCTTTGAAAAGCCTTATGCATATTCAAGGAAAATCATACAAATTTAAAAGGCATATTCATGAAGTCAAAGAAAATAACATACTTGGCAACATACTTAACCAAATTTAGCCCTACCATCAAGTAATTACATCACAAGCACGGATAAGAGTTCATAATATCATAATAAATGAAGACTACTACCCATGAATCCTCATAAGGCCAACCAGTGCAATAATCAAGCAAATGTCCCTAAACTTTATTAATCAAGTGACCCAACAAGAACAATTGATAATATTAAACTTCACACTACATAACCTTTTTATGGATGTACAACAACATACTTTTAACAACATAGACTATTTACATGTTCATAAGAGTATCAATTACCATACAATATCATCTATACGTAAAATCATCATACTATTATATTTTGCATTCATTATTTTATACGTACATATAATCAACATTCTAACGATGCCATCAATGCAAACTAGTGACAGGCAAAGGTAGAGTCCCATACCTCTAACTAGGATAAGCCAAATATCTCATGTCACCTAAGTTAGTTCATCTTCATTTGTTCATTTTAATTTAGGGAACACTTGCTTAACCGTCATAAACCACATGACCTAAGTGTGGAATCCGGTGTTGTAGGCCTTACATAGATGGAAGGTGGTCTACCGGCCAAAGTAAAACCAAACATAAACGTACCTTTCTAGGTGGATCCACTAAATAGTTAACCTATGGGGGAAACATAGTTCAAGAACTAAGATATAGAATATTCACTCTTTATACCACTTGTTAATTGGGGTACCCTCTCATGTGAATATATTGGATGAGTATTCATCTTCGAGAAGTAACATCTCATATAGAAGTATAGGGTTAATCTTCCTCTTTGGGAAGTCATCACCTCCCATTGTCTAGTTCACTCGATGTGAATCTAAGCCCCTATTTTGAAATGTATTTATGTCTTTAATTATCAATCATAGCTTGGTTTAGGTCATAGTGTCTACCCCTTGAATAATCATCATCAGCAATAACTCACTAAAAAATGTATGAGTAAAAGTCCTTTCATTTCAATTGATATAAGTGAGGTTCACAAATTAGTATTGAATATCATATTAAGGCACATTGATAGTCATCACCATCCTTATACCACATATTCCTCAATCAAACTCAAAACATAGTAAAGACATTTCAATTCAACATCATACCATCCTAGCAATTCTAATTAAAGGAATACCCCAAAATAATATCATGACAAAACCACAATTAATCACAATTAGAAGTAAAGATAGAGATCATGAGACTTACGAAATCTCCTTCATAGTTTATCATTTAGGCCTTCTCATAAATACTCAATTCAATCCAATTTAGATGTTCCACATCATAATTCAATAATCAACATGATATTAATACTAGAAAAGTCATCACACCATAATTCAATACTAAATCAAAGCTTAGGACAATATACTTAAGTCTATTCTCACAACCTTGATCACTACTCAAGAACTAGTACGAAAGACTACAAATTATCCTAATTTTTTCAATATTAGTGTAACAACATCATTAGAAGTGATTCAACCAATAATCAAGTTAATTGAATCAATCACAACCCAATTTACTTCAAGATCCAATCTAGGGTTAACTATTAAGGATCATGCTCTTCAAATTAGGTTAAACCATCCCAAATTACCATGATCAAGTTAAAATACATGTTAATATATCCATTATATCCTAAAGAACCATTAATAACTCAGTTCAGAACATCAAATTGATAATTTAGTGAAACCCAACTTCTAGAAATAAATTTTGAAGGAACTCTTTGAGGAAAGAGTCTCAAAGGTTAATTAGATCCCATACCTTAACGTTTCATGAATATTTTATGGTGATATAGTCCCTTTCCATCCCCCAAAACCTCCCCCAACTTGTCTTCCATGGTGCTTTCCTATAGAGAGAGAAATAAGAGTGAGAAGGAAGATGATTTATTTTTTTAGAGTTGTGTTTAATCTAATGAGGGTTGGGGACTTAATTACAATAATAAGACTCCCTAAATCCCCTAATTAAACACCTAATCCACTAACTAATTAGAAGAAACTAACTTAAAATGTGCAGGGAAATTTGACCATCACAGACAAGACCCCGATCGACGGTTCGTCTGTGAGTCGACAGTCACCGTTCCCTTCCGTACTACACATACATCGATGAGTTCAGAAATTATGCAATTGATCCTCTTTAACTAATTGGCTTAGTGTTGGTCTAAGGTTGGCATCGACAATCACTCGATCAACACATGAGCCGTCGTTCGCATTTCGTTTGTGCACACTACCCAGGCAGTGTGGCCTCTTATGTGCTAGGGTCCTCCTCAAGGGCCCTTGATTGGTCCTTGGGGAGTCATACCCGGACGTTTCGACCATGAATAACCTTTAACACATGTCTTACACCCTTCCCCATAAATTAATGAATTTCCGACTCCTAAATGCTTGTAAAATAGGCTATGGCACGCCAGTACGTCCTTGAGCCAAATTTCCAAATGTCCTGGACGCTCTTAAACGTTTTTGTTTCTGAACCTCCTAAATGAGTTATATAAATCAAAAATAGGTCTTAAAAATTTTTATACCCCATGGAAACTATTTAAGGCTTTTAGACTCATCTTGGATTTTTAAAATGTGACATTATCCCCCCAATAGGAACATTCATTCCCGAATGACAGTAAAATTCTTCTGAAGGAAGGAATAGACTCACGACTAGCACCCCAACAAATTAACAATGTCCAAACAACATAAATAATATGATTTCAACAAGTCTATTTAAAAAATTCAATTACCACAAAAAAGGCTCAAACACTTCATCATGATGCATTTCCTTCTCACAACACACATGACCTCAATATACATTACATAAGTCAATAAGAACAAAGTTCAAATTATGAACATGACACATAAACTTTTCACTAAGACTCACTATTTCAAAATGCACAACATAGGTCAAAAAAACCAAATGGCAAACATTTCAAGTTTTGTGCATGAACTTATTGTTATTTACTGTAATGCAACCCAAAATGCACATTTTTTCAAAGCTTCACCAAAAATCATAAAAATTCAATTTCTTGTAATGTTTATATTATTAAAAAGAATAACTAGCCTTTATTATCAAAAAGATGAGGCTAGTGGGACTTTGTGATGGCCTCGACCTCCCATGTTGCACCCTAAACTAGGTTATTCTTCCTTAACTCTTTTACAGAAACCACCTCCATATTCTTTACCTTCTTGACATTCCTATAAAGAATTTAAATCGAAACTTCCTTATAAGAGAGGTTATCCTTAACACCAAGACCCTCAATAGAAAGAATAAAATCGGGATCACCAATACATATTTTAAGCATGGAAACATGGAAATCCAGGTGAACTGAAGCCAAATAACAAGGAAGTTTAAATTCATAATCAACCTTACCATCCATTTGAAAAATTTCATAAGGACCCACATAATGAGGAATCAACTTCCTTTTCTTGAAAAATCAAACAACCCCTTTCATTTGCGAAACATTCTAATGCACCCTATAACCTTCTTCAAACTCCAAATCCTTCATCCTATGTTTGTCATAAGAATTTTGCCGACTATTGGCCATTTGCAACCGGTTCCTTATGGTATGAACTTTCTAAAATGTTTTATAAATCAAATCGGGACAATGAAGGGAAGGCTTACCCACTTGAAACAACTTTATATGAGACCTACACCTCCTACCATAAAAGACTTCATACGGAGCCATGGAGATGGGTAAATGAAAATTATTATTATAAGCAAACTCCACCAAAAGGCAAATGCTTATCCCAATTTCCTTCGAAATAAATGATACAAGCCCTAAGCATATACTCAAGGGTTTGAATAGTACGCTCCACTTGACAATCCGTTTGGGGATAAAAAGCGGTACTCAACTTCACATTAGTAACCAAACCTTTTTGAAAAGCCCTCCAAAACATAGATGTTAAGTGTGCATCCCGATCCGATTTTATGGATAATGAAATACCATGACGAGACACGGTTTCTTCTATGAAGATCCTAGCATAGTCTTCTACCGAATAAGTAGACTTGACGGGAATAAAGTGTGCGGACTTGTTCAGCCTATCCACAACCACCTACATAGAGTCATATTGCCTTTGAGTACAAGGAAAACCCACTACCAAATCCATATTGATGTCTTCCAACTTCCAAGTAAGAACTTTGATTTCTTGTAGTAAGCCACCCAACTTTTGATATTTTACTTTTAGTTGTTGGCAATTCAAACACTTAGAGACAATCTCCATTATGTCCTTCTTTATTCCTTCCCACCAATATTTTTCCCTAAGGTCATGGTACATTTTTGTCGAACTCGGTTGAATTGAGTAGCGGGATACATGGGCTGATTCTATGATCCGGTCCCTCAACCCATCTACATAGGAATCACACAATCTCCCTTGGTACCTTAAAACAACAACCCCCCAAATGAGAGAAACTCATTTAACTTTCCAAGAACTAATTCTTTCAACTTCATTAATAGTTCATCAAGGTGTTGTTTGGAGTTAACATCTACCACAAAGATGACTCGGAGTTATGATGGACCATGAATCCACCATTCAAAGAATCTTCTAATCTCCTCCCAACCTAGAAAATCTATGAACATCCCTCACTAGGTCTTTCTTGGCTTCATCAATGTGAGATACACTACCTATAGTCATACGACTTAGGGCATCCACAAGCACATTAGCCTTTTCGGGGTTATAGAGGACACTCATGTCATAATCCTTCAACAATTCTGACCACTTCTTTGTTGGATATTTAACTCCTTTTTGGTAAATACATATTGGAGAATCTTATGATCAATAAAAACATCAACATGAACACCATTCAAGTAATGCCTCCATATTTATCAAGCAAACATCACGACCGTTCACTCAAGGTCATGAGTTGGATAGTTTTGCTAATGTATCTTAAGTTTCCTAGAAGCAAAGGTATTGATCATCCCATTTTGTATAAGCACACACCCCAAACCCAGACGGGATGCATCACAATACACAACAAATCTCTTTGTACCCTGCAGTAAGGTCAACACTGGAGAGAAAGTTAGCCTATATATTATGTCACATCCCAAAAACACACCATATAAGATACGGGCAATCTCGGATTAAAACCGGCGTACTTGATCTCTCAGAGGTCTTGTACAAGCCCTTACATATCATTCATTGCATATACAGAATGAAAAGTAGTGCAGAATTAAAACTTTTCACAAAATATACCATAGTCTTTAAACACTCTTTCATATAAGTCATAGTAAATACTAAATTTCATCCTTATCAAACTTAAGACATGAGAATACTTGGGACACATCCCATACTTCAAAATATAGAACTACTTAGTCTATAACAATACTTCAAATGGAAAGATAAATTCATCTCTTTCGTCGAATCAAACGAGCACATACTTGAACTTCTCTTGAACGATGCTTTTATCACGACCCAAACCGGGTTGCGACTGGCACCCACACTTACCGTCCTATGTGAGCGAACCAACCAATCTAAACCTTAACATTTCTATGTAATAACAACAGAAAGTAATGCGGAAGACTTAACTCATTAATAAAAACCAATTCAATAACTATCAATATTCAACATCTATTATTCCCAAAACCTGGAAGTCATCATCACAAGAACATCTACGATCAAATGACTAAACTAAGAGTATTCTAAAAGCTAAAAATACATAAGAAGCTAGTCCATGCCGGAAGTTCAAGGCATCAAGACTTGAAGAAGGAGATCCAGTGCAAGCTAGAAGCATTAGCTAACCCTGAATTTCCGATGTAGTAAGGCTGGCTTGAATTACTGTTGAGTTGAAGACGATGGCACATTTGCTGCACTCCACAAATAAACAAGAAGAAAACATAAAAGTAGGGGTCAGTACAAAACACAGTTACTGAGTAGATATCATCGGCCAACTCAAAATAGGGGACAGTATATATCAATATTATCGTAAATCAACTATAAAATTCAACATGTAGCCACAACAAGTATTATAATCATCAATAAGTACCATCAAGTTCATCCATGAGGGCTCAAGCCTCAACACCATACTCATTTGGGAATTATGTTCGTTAGATTGAGTATATTAACATCTTTCAAGATTCATTATCTTTAATTCTCTTGTGTCGGTACGTGACACTCCGATCCCTCATATTCATTATTCCTCTTGTGTCGGTACGTGACACTCCGATCCCCTATATCTACATGTCGGTTCGTGACACCCGATCCCCTAATTCAACGTGTCAGTTCGTGACACCCGATCCCCTAATTCTACGTGTCGATTCGTGACACCCGATCCCCTAATTCTACGTGTCGGTTCATGACACCCAATCCCCTAATTCTACGTGTCGGTTCGTGACACCCGATCCCCTAATTCTACGTGTCGGTTCGTGACACCCGATCCCCTAATTCTACGAGTCGGTTCGTGACACCCAATCCCCTACATCATTCTGTAAATCATCAGTCCTTCTCTATACCAAGGAATCATCAATCCCATTACTTTAATTCATCAAGCCTTCTTCTATACCAAGGCATCATCATTAATAATGTATATTAATGTTTCCTTTCAAGATTTGGGATTCAATATTTTCATCATGCTTATCTTATCACAATCACATAATCATATTCACGCAAACATACAATTAAACATATAGTAGGGTTTACAATACTACCAATACATATCATTCTCTATTAAGAGTTTACTATGAAAGCATGAAAACCATAATCTACCTCCACCGAAGATTAGTGATCAAGCAAGCAAATCTTCCTCCAAGCTTTGTTTCTCCCTTCTCGTTCGATTCTCCCTCTCTCTCTTGTTCTTTCTATTTTCTTTATTCCAACCCTCTTTCTTTTATCCTAATTAGTATATAATTAAGAATAAAAGATGGCAATAATACCCCACTAATTAACTTAGGGTTACCTATTTTAACCCCTCAAGAATTTGAGTTATTAATATAAACCCACGAACTTTATAATTAAGGCAAGAATAGTCAAAAACGTCCCTTAAAACTTAACCAGAAATCTGACTCTGCCTAGGATTTGCGCAACCTGTGACGGGCCATCGTGCGTGCGACGGTTCGTCTTGCAGGTCGTCATAGAGTTCAGAGACCCAAATTTCCACCAAGGGTCTGTGACGGTCCGTCACACCTGTGACGGTCTGTCCTGCCATTCCGTCACAAAGTTCAGAGAGTCAATTTTTAGTATCCAATTTCAGATTTTCTAAGTGTTTTGAAACGAGACCCTGCGACGGTCCGTCGTTCCCATGACGGTCCGTCGTGGGGTCCGTCGCTTCTGCCAGTTTTTCCAGAAATAAAGTCTGCTGCTCAAAACGACTAAACGGGTCGTTACATTAGATACCAATTTACCCATCGTTCGTCCCTGAACGATCAAAAGAAGGAAAACAAGGGCGAAAAGGAGTACCTGAATCTGTAAACAGATGTGGGTATCTTTCTCGCATATCCGCCTCTTTCTCCCAAGTGGCTTCTTCAACCGGTCGATTCATCCATTGCACCTTGATGGATGCAATCTCTCTTGACCTAAACTTGCGAACTTCTCTATCTAAAATAGCAACAGGCTCCTCCTCATAAGACAAGTTCTCATCAAGCAAAACTGAATCCCAACGGATAATGTAGTTTCCATCCCCATGGTATCTTTTCAACATCGACACATGGAATACCGGGTGTACTCCGGACAGCCCTGGAGGCAAGGCTAACTCATAAGCCACCTCCCCTACTCTCTTAAGTACTTCAAATGGTCCAATGTACCTTGGACTTAGTTTACCCCTTTTTCCAAACCGCATCACCCCTTTCATGGGTGAAACTTTCAACAAGACTTGTTCACCCTCCATGAACTCTAAGTCTCTAACCTTTCGATCTGCATATTCTTTTTGTCTACTTTGCTCCGCTAGAAGCTTTTCTTGAATAGACCTCACTTTTTCCATCGAATCCCTCAAGAGATCAGTACCCCAAGGTCTGACCTCGAACGCATCATACCAACCAATGGGAGACCTACATCTCCTACCATACAATGCTTCAAATGGGTCCCTATCAATGCTTGAGTGATAGCTATTATTGTATGAAAACTCCACTAAGGGTAAGAAGCTATCCCAATGACCACCAAACTCTATCACACACGCCTGAAGCATATCCTCCAACACTTGAATCGTTCGCTCAGACTGACCATCGGTCTGGGGATGGAACGCAGTACTAAGGTCCAACCTAGTACCCAATTCTGCATGCAATGTTTTCCAAAACATAGAAGTAAACTGCGTACCTCTATCTGATATGATGGATAGTGGAACCCCATGCAATCGCACCACTTCCGAGATGTAAAGTTTGGCTAACTTTTCTGCATTATAAGTCACCTTGATCGGAATGAAATGAGTAGATTTAGTTAACCTATCAACAATCACCCAAATGGAGTCATACTTACCCATTGTCTTCGGAAGACCAACCATAAAATCTATTGCAATTCTTTCCCACTTCCATTCCGGAATGGGCATTCTCTGAAGTGTTCCTCCGGGCCTTTGGTGTTCATACTTTACTTGTTGACAGTTTGGAAATTTGGCAATAAAATCCACAATGTCACGCTTCATTCTACTCCACCAAAAGTGTTTCTTTAGGTCACGATACATCTTGGTTGCGCCCGGATGTATAGAATACCTTGAACTATGAGCCTCTGTCAGAATAGTATTGATCAAATCATCGACGCGGGGTACACATACCCTTCCCTTGATTCTCAAAACACCTTCCTCATCGATTTGTGCTTCCTTAGCCTCTCCTCGCAATACTTTATCTTGAATTCTGCGCAGTTTCTCATCATCAGACTGTCTTCCCTTAATCTTGTCAAGAAAGGAAGATCTTGCCTCCACAGAAGCCAACAATCCTCCCATCTCATTTACTTCTAATCTCATCAAGTCATTAGCTAGAGTCTGAACCTCTCTAGCCAATGGGCGTCTAGAAGCTTGCAAGTGAGCTAGACTTCCCATGCTTCCCGCCTTCCTACTTAAATCATCCGCTACAACATTCGCCTTCCCCGAATGATACAAGATAGTGATATCGTAGTCCTTTAGTAACTCCATCCATCTCCTCTATCTTAAGTTCAAATCTTTCTGAGTAAAGACATACTGAAGGCTACGATGATCCGTATAGATCTCACACTTAACCCCATATAAATAGTGTCTCCATTGTTTTAATGCAAACACTACCGCGGCCAATTCCAAATCATGAGTGGGGTAGTTACGTTCATGCACTTTTAATTGTCTTGAAGCATAAGCAATCACACTCTTCTCTTGCATTAGTACTGCACCCAAACCAGAATAGGATGCATCACAATAAACAATGAAGTTCTTACCCTCTACTGGCAAGGTAAGGATAGGTGCGGTAGTCAACAAAGTCTTGAGCTTCTGAAAGCTTTCCTCACATTCATCCGACCATATAAATGGGACATTCTGCTTAGTCAAGTTCGTCAATTGGGAAGCAATAGAAGAGAATCCCTTGAAAAATTGGCGGTAGTATCTAGCTAACCCAACAAAGCTCCTTATTTCTGACACATTAGTGGGTCTTACCCAATTCTTCACTGTCTAAATTTTAGAAGGATCCACCATCACTCCATCCTTAGAAACCACGTGCCCCAAGAAGGACACCGCATCTAGCCAAAACTCACACGTAGAGAACTTGGCATAAAGCTTTTTCTCCCTCAACATTTCCAATACCATTCTCAAATGCTCTTCATGTTCCTTCTTGCTCTTGGAGTATACCTATATATCATCAATAAATACGATCACGAAGAGGTCCAAATATGGCTTAAAAATCCCATTCATCAAGCTCATGAACGCAGCAGGGGCATTCGTAAGACCAAAGGACATCAGTACAAATTTGTAATGCCCATACCTCGTTCCAAAAGCAGTCTTTGGTACATCCGTTGCCCGTATTTTCAATTGATGATAACCGGATCTCAAGTCAATCTTAGAGAAGACACAAGCACCTTGTAACTGATCAAACAAATCATCAATGCGGGGAAGAGGGTTCTTGTTCTTTATAGTTACTTTATTCAGTTGTCTGTAGTCTATACACATTCGAAAACTCCCATCCTTCTTCTTTACAAACTAAACCGGAGCACCCCAAGGAGATGCACTTGGTCTAATGAAGCCTTTGTTCAATAACTCTTGAAGTTGTGCTTTTAACTCTCTTAACTCCGCGGGAGCCATTCTATAAGGGGGTATAGAAATGGGGCGAGTACCGGGTTCAAGATCAATACAGAAGTCAATATCCCTATCCGGTGGCATACCAGGAAGATCTGCAGGGAACACATCCAGAAACTCACGAACTACTGAAACCGACTCAATCGAAGGTACTTGGGTAGTGTCATCCTTGAGATGTGCCAAGATAGCTAAACACCCTTTACTAATCATTTTCTTAGCACGAAGAAAGGAAACGATGCGGACCGGATTTGAAGTGTAGTCCCCCTCCCACACTAACGGGTCTGTCCCACGCTTGGCTAACGTCACTGTTTTAGCATTACAATCCAAGATTGCAAATTGTGGAGAAAGCCAAGTCATACCCCGAATCACGTCAAAATCATCCATTTCTAAGATAACCAAATCTACATAAGTGTTGCTCCCCACAAAGTTTACCAAACAAGACCTATATACCTTTTCAACTACCACAGACTCACCCACCGGAGTAGAGACACGAATAGGCATATCAAGTAATTCACAATGTAAATTTAGACCATTAGCAAATGAGGAAGATACATAAGAAAACGTGGATCCAAGATCAAACAATACAGAAGCCATGCAATCACAAACCAGAAGATTACCTGTGATGACAGCATCAGATGCCTCCGCTTCAGACCGCCCAGGGAAAGCGTAACAATGGGCCCTATCGTTCATCTGTCCGTTTCCCCTACCATGTTGTGATGTAGTGGCCCCAGTTTGCCCATTACCTCTGCCGTTTTGGTGACCACTATTACCTCGACCACCACGCCCTCCAGAAAAACGGCCTCTACCATGACCACCTCTACCTCTAGCTATTGGGGGTCTGTAACTTGGTCTGGGACAATTTCTCCTAATATGTCCAATCTCCCCACATCCATAACATTCTTTGGAGTCGATCATATGCCCCTCGGAGAAGTGTTGACCGGTCTGAGGTGGTCCCCCAACTACAGTCTGTAGTGAAGACTGAATTGGTCGGACTGAGTAACTTCCCGAACCCTGTCCTCTAGTGTAAGAACAATTAAACTCACCTCCCTTTCGAAGCCTTTTGGATGTCGATGTTGTGGTGAAGTCGTCTGACTTCACTCTTTCCACTTCTATCACAATGTCTACCACCTCTTGGAAGGATTTTGCCGTTGCCGCTATCTGTAAGGCCGATATCCGCAATTCTGACCTCAACCCCTTCACAAACCGGCGAATCCGCTCTTGAGGACTGAAACAGAGTTGAGTGGCATATCTGGATAGTGCACGAAACTTAGCCTCATAAGCATTAACCGACATCCTACCTTGCTCTAGGCTCAAGAACTCATCCCTTTTCCTATCCCTCAAAGTTCGGGGGATATACTTCTCCATAAACAAACTAGAGAATGAGGCCCAAGTCATAGGTGGTGCCTCTATTGGTTGACACTCGATATGTGTCCGCCACCATATTTTGGCATCCCTTGAAACTGATAAGTCACAAACTCCACACCAAACTGTTCTACTATACCCATGTTGTGCAGTAGCTCGTGACAGTCAACCAGAAAATCATAAGCATCCTCAGATTCCGCACCCTTGAAGACTGGAGGTTTCAATTTCAAGAACTTACTGAAAAGTTTATGCTGATCATTTGTCATTATAGGCCCAGTAGTCAGACGTGGAAACGTGCCTATTTCTAATGGAACATCCATGCGGGGAGCCATAGTAGCCGCATGTTGTACTTCTGAAACCGAAGGTGTTGGCGCAGAAAAAATTGGAGGTGCCTGACCTTGATCAGATAACCCGCTAAGATAAGCCAGAACCTGATTGATCATCTCTGGGTTGGTTGGGGTGGCATTTCCTCATTTTGCACTTGTTCAGTTTCCCCATCCTCCCCTTCTCTTATTACTTCCTCAGTCGGTGGAGGAGTCACTGCCCTAGTATCAGATGGGCTAGGTGCTCGTCCTCTTCCCCTAGAGGACATCCTCCCACGACCTCTACCACGGCCCCTTGCCGCTGTTCTTCCTCGAGCCACAGCCCTAGTGGCTGGTTCAGTTGTTTCTTGTCTGTCCGGTGTTGGTGTCGGCGTAGTCGTTGCTCTAGTTCTAACCATCTTTGAAAGAGAGTGAAGATGGTCAGATACCAATTCGTATCCCCTAGATACCAATTGGACTCAAGTTAGAGCACGAAAGAAAGAATAAAAGAGTGAAATTTTTCCTAAAGTCTTATAGCCTCTTAAAGAAAAGTAAAGGCGTCCCCCTACCGTTCCTTAAGACTCTACTAGACCTGTTCTTGTGTGATGAGACCAACGAACCTAATGCTCTGATACCAAGTTTGTCACGACCCAAACCGGGTTGCGACTGGCACCCACACTTACCCTCCTATGTGAGCGAACCAACCAATCTAAACCTTAACATTTCTATGTAATAACAACAGAAAGTAATGCGGAAGACTTAACTCATTAATAAAAACCAATTCAATAACTATCAATATTCAACATCTATTATTCCCAAAACCTGGAAGTCCTCATCACAAGAACATCTACGATCAAATGACTAAACTAAGAGTATTCTAAAAGCTAAAAATACATAAGAAGCTAGTCCATGCCGGAAGTTCAAGGCATCAAGACTTGAAGAAGGAGATCCAGTCCAAGCTAGAAGCATTAGCTCACCCTGAATTTCCGATGTAGTAAGACTGGCTTGAATTACTTTTGAGTTGAAGACGATGGCACGTTTGCTGCACTCCACAAATAAACAAGAAGAAAACATAAAAGTAGGGGTCAGTACAAAACACGGGTACTGAGTAGATATCATCGGCCAACTCAAAATAGGGGACAGTATATATCAATATTATCGTAAATCAACTATAAAACTCAACATGTAGCAACAACAAGTATTATAATCATCAATAAGTACCATCAAGTTCATCTATGAGGGCTCAAGCCTCAACACCATACTCATTTGGGAATTATGTTCGTTAGATTGAGTATATTAACATCTTTCAAGATCCATTATCTTTAATTCTCTTGTGTCGGTACGTGACACTCCGATCCCTCATATTCATTATTCCTCTTGTGTCGGTACATGACACTCCAATCCCCTATATCTACGTGTCGGTTCGTGACACCCAATCCCCTAATTCTACATGTCGGTTCGTGACACCCGATTCCCTAATTCTACGTGTCAGTTAGTGACACCCGATCCCCTAATTCTATGTGTCGGTTCGTGACACCCGATCCCCTAATTCTACGTGTCGGTTCGTGACACCCGATCTCCTAATTCTACGTGTCGGTTCGTGACACCCGATCCCCTAATTCTACGTGTCGGTTTGTGACACCCGATCCCCTACATCATTCTGTAAATCATCAGGCCTTCTCTATACCAAGGCATCATCAATCCCATTACTTTAATTCATCAAGCCTTCTTCTATACCAAGGCATCATCATTAATAATGTATATTAAAGTTTCCTTTCAAGATTTGGGATTCAATATTTTCATCATGCTTATCTTATCACAATCACATAATCATATTCACGCAAACATACAATTAAGCATATAGTAGGGTTTACAATACTACCAATACATATCATTCTCTATTAAGAGTTTAGTATAAAAGCATGAAAACCATAACCTACCTCCACCGAAGATTAGTGATCAAGCAAGCAAATCTTCCTCCAAGCTTTGTTTCTCCCTTCTCGTTCGATTCTCCCTCTCTCTCTCTTGTTCTTTCTATTTTCTTTATTCCAACCCTCTTTCTTTTACCCTAATTAGTATATAATTAAGAATAAAAGATGGCAATAATACCCCACTAATTAACTTAGGGTTACCTCTTTTAACCCCTCAAGAATTTGAGTTATTAATATAAACCCACAAACTTTATAATTAAGGCAAGAATAGTCAAAAACGTCCCTTAAAACTTAACCAGAAATCCGACTCTGCCTGGGATTTGCGCAACCTGTGACGGGCCGTCGTGCCTGCGACGGTCCGTCCTGCAGGTCGTCGTAGAGTTCAGAGACCCAAATTTCCACCAAGGGTCTGTGACGGTCCATCACACTTGTGACGTTCCGTCCTGCCATTCTGTTACAACGTTCAGAGAGTCGATTTTTAGTACCCAATTTCAGATTTTCTAAGTGTTTTGAAACGAGACCCTGCGACGGTCCGTCGTTCCCATGACGGTCCGTCGTGGGGTCCGTCGCTTCTGCCAGTTTTTCCAGAAATAAAGTCTGCTGCTCAAAAAGACTAAACGGGTCGTTACAGCTATGGTCTATGTCTTCCTTCCTAAATACTCCTCACCTACCAAGAACTATAAAGATAGATAAAAACATAGAGTTAGTACAACCAGATGTACTAAGTATAGCATATTGCATAATAATCATGAAAACGAACATTTATTAGAAATATGCATCTTTTTATTTAAAAATCATATTATAATAATAAAACCACATTTAACTACATAGAAACACATAAGATAACATTTAAACCAAACAACATAATTTTTGAAGTCACTTTATAGTAACCTGCACTCACTGTTACTGTGAATTCCTTCATTGTACGGACGAGTTGCTTATCTTCACCTTAGACATCTTCTATTATCTAATCACCCCACATAAAGCTATCCTAAGACTCATTTGAGAAATGCAAAGAAATACCGCCCATACAACCTCCCTAAGCATGCCTAAATGATACTCAAGACTACTTATAATCAGTCACATACACACTTAAAGACATCAAACATATCAACATATAGATAATATGACATTTACTCATCAAAGCATATCAAAAGACATACTTATGTAGATAAAGAAGATAACGTCCATAATTGACATCTTCAATACTACCTATATAATCCTTAAGACTTCCTTAGTTTGTATCATGTCCACATAATAAAAATATTTCTTAACTGGAGTCTTTCTTATGACTCATTTATATAAGATATGAAGTGACAATTTCTATGCCCCCTTCACACCTTAACTAGACAATTCTTAACGACTCTACATAAGTACTTGTTCCGTTAACATACATTGTTAACTTAAGCCATTACATTCATTAATTCATTTAGAAGACATTCAAAATATAAAGGACATTCAATTAATGGTCTTCGACAAGACATACGAATTCTCAATAACACTTTCAAAGCCTGTTGTGTATGTCTAGATAGCATCGCATACCACCACCTAAACTTTATATAACTTCTTAAATTCTAGTAGGTATTGCATATTATGAGAATAGGTAATAAATTACATAGACCATGATAGAAATACATGGACTCCAGAGTTCTATCCTACTCCAATGAGGTTTTTCTACTTGCCAATTGTAGAACTTAGACACATCCCATGTATGCACATGGTTAAGGAATGTGAAGGGCATGCTTTGTAATCTAGTCTCATTCTCTAACAAGAACTACTTCCCGTACTATACTCACTCTCGTTAGCCTTCTTTCTCATAGAGTAATTTACACTTAAGGTTCACAAAGGGTTCCATATCGAGTTCATAACCTAATTACATTCACCCTATCAAAGAGGTCTTCTAGGGTTACCTTAAAATGTCAACAAGAATCTCATGAGGACTTTCTTAAGGATTAATATGATGCCGATCCAGAAAATTAAGCTTAGGTCCATTATTCCTTTACTTTGAAGGATACCATTACGACTTACGACTTCAACATTCATAACCTCACCACTAGGTTAAAGGTTTCACATAAAAGGCCCTCTTAACTTCATTTAAGGTCACATCTCATTCATACATTCGATACTTAGAGACTTCAGAATCCTAAGTCAAGACATCACATATTCAAATTCATACATACATCAAGCAAGGGACACAAGTCAACCAAGACAAGACACCACATAACCATTTTAGAAAGACATACCCATATCATATTCAAGTCATCCTATAAACTATCATATCATCATAAATGCTACCAAACATAGACTTATATAGTCAATTAGGAATAACATACATCAACCCTAAGAATATACACACACAAACAATAGTCATAGTTCAACATGATTACCTAAGATGACATGAATAGAAAATACATAGATGACTTCATATGTTGATAGATATTGTCACACTTCACATAATGAAGTACACAAATAGCCACATTACTTCAAGTAGTTTGCCGACAAGTCCTTGATCATCATATTACTTAAAGTAACACCGATAACGCCACATCAATAGAAAGTAAATCACATAACACTGCCACAATAAGTGGACCATACAAATCACAACATAATTGAAGTCTAATTAACATAAAAATAAATTAAAAAGGGCCTCTTACCACCACTCCATCCTCAACACCTCAATTTGTTGCGAAATCATCCAATTCAATACCATAAGGCCCTTACTAATGGCCTTGAACAATAATTAACTATAGAAACTATAAAAGTCAATGAATTTAGGATAGTTAAAAACAAATTCATCAATCTAATACCATCTAGATATCAATTGAACACAACTGTTACTTCATTAGATAGCCCATAGTAATCTACTCTAGAATTCATAAACATTATGTCAATATCAACTAATCCATAAGTTAGTCAAAATCTTGGGTTCATCCAATTCATGGGTTCATAGGTAATTTAGATTAAAATAATCATTACAATAAAATATAATCCATAATAAACGTTTAAAAACAATTAATGCAAGGACTCATTGTAGAATTATTAAATTGCACAATTCAACTTGAAAACTTTAGAAAACTTCTTGAGAATTGGGCTCCTTGATGAAGAGAGTTTCATGGATCAAAATTCATACCTCAATGATTATAATTCTAAACTTCGATGAAGAATATCCACTCAATTCAACAATCCAAACTCTTCCTTGACTTTGGACTTCAATGGAGTCATAAGGAATTTATAAGGGATTTTGGGGTTTTATATTTGGAAGAATGAAATATTCTTAAGTGTTCAAAACATATATACACACTTAAAATACACAAAAGATCCTTAAGGAACAGAAAATACTCTTATTTGGAAGTGGGGTGAAATTGCACTTTGACCCCTCACTTAACAGTGAAGCAGCACACAAAATACAGCCCCAACGACCATTGCCCAACGACGGGGCATAGGTCCACACGTGGGTTCGTTCTGTGCTCCATTGATGGATTTAGAGACTGGAAAAATGGGATCTTCTCAACCTTGTATAAGTACAAGGTGACGCTTACCACCTACTGGGTGTCGACCCACCCACTGGCCGTCATTTCTCATCTATAGCTGGGACTGCCTTCGACAGTTTTGGCCACCAACATGGGTCCTTCGTCAAGAACCCTTAGATGGTCTTTTGGTATGTTTGCCCAGACTCTTCCAACCCAAACATGATTTTATATGACTTTATCACCTCTCAAATAAATATCACTCATAAACACACGTAAAACTCAAGGAAACATAAAAATACACACAGGTCATTTAAAGGCAAACATTTCGAACATCATGGATGTTCTTAGATGTTTGACCTTCAAACTCCACAAAACTCGACACACCTCCTATATAAATTACAATAACTAATTTATGGACCTTATAACCTAATGAATCACAAATAAACACATCGAAACACATATGAGGCACATAGGTGACTTAGTCGTCGAATATCTTTGTCATCCCATGATGTTTTAATTCTAATGCACCCAAAATCTTAGACACTGCCTCTTAAACACATAATAGACCTAATTAGTACCTTAAACCACCATGAACACCATTTTAGTCTCTATTTCACCAAAGTCATTTTTGGGATCGTAAATTTTAATATTTGAAAACTTCTCTCACATGCCTTTAACCACTAAAATTTCTTACACTTTTGTGTTAAAGTAGTAAAGGGAAATGCAATGGATGCAAAACCATCTACAAACCTCCGTTAAAAACTTGCTAAACCCAAGAAATTCCATATATCGGTAAGAGTCAAAGTTCTAGGCCAATTTTCACCGCCTCAGTTTTCCTTGGATCAACATCAACTCCATCATTAGAGATGATATGACTAAGAAATATGAACGACCTCAACCAAAATTCACACTTGCTATATTTGTCAAACAATTGATGTTCTTTAAATGTTTGCAATAACACCGTCGAATGACCCATATAATCACTGTCGTTCTTCAACTATACCAAGATGTTGTCAATGAAGAGTGACAAATGAATCTAGCTAATTTCGAATCACTATTCATTAGGTCAATAAATGTCGCAAGAGCATTGGTGAGACCAAAATACATTACTAAGAAATCATAATGACCAAATCTAGTACAAAATGTCATTTTTTGTATATCCTCACCTGTCACCCTAAGTTGGTGATAGTCCAACCTTAAGTAAATTTTTGAAAATTAGGTTGCACTTTGGAGTTGATCAAACAAATCGTCAATCCTAGAGAGAGGATACATTTTCTTTATTCTAACCTTATTCAGTAGGCATTTATAAATGCACATGCTTAACGACCCATCTTTCTTCTTCACAAAAAAACCAGAGCACCCCATGGAGAAATACTAGGTCTTATGAAGCCTTTGTATAGTAAATATTTGGGTTAAGCCTTCAACTCTGCCAATTCCACCGGAGACATCCGATAAAGAGGAACTGATCGAGTGTTTGTATCCGGTATCAAATCAATACAAAAATTAATCTCCCGTTTGGGATAAATACCGTGAAGGTCATTACAAAAAACCTTCGAAAATTCACTCCCTACGGGGACCGACTCAATGGGAGTAATTTTGGAGACTAGATCTTGGACTCTAACAATATGGTATAGACAACCTTTTGAGATAATTTCGCATGCCTTTAGAAAACAGATGATACGACCTGTAGGAATTAAGATTCCCCTCTTCCAATCAACATGTTTATTTTTAAATGTAAACTTCACCTCGCTTGTCCTACAATATATAAAAGCAAAGCAAGCATGCAACCAATCCATACCGAATATAATGTCAAAATTTAGCATATCTAAATCTACTAGATAAACAAGAGAAACTCTATCGGGCAACATTATAGTACAATATCTATGCACCCTTTCAGCAACAATCGACTCACCCACTGGTGTAAACACTATAAAAGTTTCATGCAAAATATCGGATAAAATGTAGAACTATATAGCTGGAAGAGGCGTAACAAATGACAAAGTACAACCTACATAAAGTAAACCATAAACATCTATAGTAAAGACTTTTAACATACTGGTCACCATGTCGGAAGAAGTCTCTTGCTCACCCATAGAGCGAAGAGCATAAAACCGGTTCTTCTTAGGAGCCTCATTTGAACCACTTGCTTGAGCTTGACCACTCTTATCTTGACCCTTCAAATTTGGACAATGTCTTAACTTGTGACCACTCTTGACACAACCAAATCAATTTCCCGTTCATACCAATCACTCACAAAGAGGACCCTTTACACACTTGGAACATGTAGGCTTCTCATTTTGTGAGTTCCCTTTCTTTCCCATTTGGGATCTAGGATTAGGAACCTTATCATTCCGACCCTTAGGAAATTTTTATGGAACATGATTAGAAACCCACTTCTTAAATCTAGGCTTGTCTTGTATATCAACCAAATTATTTGAAGAACCTCCATAAAATGATCTTTCCCTTTTAGCATCTCTACTCTTTCTTTAGCCCTTTCCTCCTCAAACCCTATAGCATGCACCATAAGATGGGAAATTTTAATGTTGTCATGTAGAATGGACGAATAACACTCCTCTTGTATATCACCGACACCCCCATCACAAAGCGGCTCATTTGGTCTCTAGATTCGAAAACCAAAGAAGGAACATATTTGGACAATTTAATGAATATCAAGGAGGATTTGTGAACACTCCTTCCTCCTTAGCGAAGTTCAATGAACTCCACCACTTTTTCGTCCCTCATCTCTATAAGAAAGAACCGATCTAGAGAAGCTTTCTTAAAGATCTCCAAAATCAACCGACAATCCCTCAATGGCCTATTATCCCTCCATTGCATAACCATGCTTGGGACATATCCTTGAGTTGAAAGGTGGCCAACTCGGCCTTTTAACTTGTGTTCAATTTCATAGAAAAAAGTATTTTAGAGACATCATTGATGAATTCTTGGGGGTCTTCATCAACCATAGACCTGTAGAAGGTAAGATGGTTCATTCGAGTGAATTCCCTTAGATGGGAAGCCATAGTAGTGACTTGTTGATAAGGATAGGGTACAACCTGCCGGTTAGCTTTGGCTGTCATAGCTTGGGTTTGGACAGTGGCGGCTTGAGCCAATTGAATAAAGGCACCCCTTATATCTTCATCCATCTAGGGTGGAGGATTGACCGGAGATTGGTCAACATTAGCATCTTCTTCAAGTGGAGGAACATGCTCACCACGGGAGAATCTCCCACATTGGAAATTTCATCTTCAAGTCTTTATACCACATACTTTCAAGTGTTCAGTCTTCCAATAAACAAAATAATTAAATTAGATGCAAAAAGACACCATAAGTCTAATCTTATAGCGCGATATAGGATTTCCATGAAAATGAGAGTTTCCTAGGTATCATGTAGGTTCCCATTCATAAATGGTGCGTTCTTCACAATTAAGAACACGAATATGCATAGACGTGGTAGAGAGAGACATCTACTCTAAGATAATTCAACATGATTCTCTGATACAAAGTTTGTCACATCCGGTTTTACCCCTAGACGTAACCTGCGTCGTCGTACTCGTTTACGATTAGGACTAGCCTCTTAGCTTACATACTCACATTCAGAAAATTTAAAACTTTTATTTTTTCTACTTGGAGGCTTACATAGACCTCTACATACACATATCATATACATATCGAGTATAAATAGAACGTTCGTATAGGAAGGTTGCATAAGCTTCTACTTTTATTGCACATAAGAATAAATAAGCTAGAAAATAGTCTTCAAAGATTATGTTTTCTCATAACCATCTAAAACGATTAATAATATGGGCATAGCCCATATACCAATGTCAATATATCAACATATAGGATTTGTACAATCCGTGCCAAATGAAAGGATATAGAATATAAGAGTCTTAATCTTAAAACAACATCATAAGATCGATATGGGCATCGCCTCGGACAATGAGGACCTACCCCTACTTGGATGATTAAGGAACCAAACCTTCTTCAAGTTACCTTCCAAAACACTTCGACGACCGCAACCTAAAAATATTTAAGAAAAAGGAAGAAATTGGGTTAGTATGCGGCTTGTAGTAAGTATGAGACCATATGCACACACACTTTGAAATTATGCCAACAAAGAGGAAAATATATCGAAACATGTAATTTTATTATTTGAAAAGCCTTATCCATAGTCAAGGAAAATCACACAAATTAAAAAGAAATATTCATTAAGTCAAAGCAAATAACAAACTTGTCAACATACTTTAACCCAATGTAACCCTACAATCAATTAACTACATCACAAGCACGTATAAGAGTACATAATTTCATAATAAAGCAACACTACTACCCATGAATCCTCATTAAGACAACAAGTACAATAATCAAGCAAAGCTCCATAACCTTACTTAATCAAGTGACCCAACAAGAACAATGGCTATTATTGAACTTCACACTACATAACCATATTAAGGATATACAACATCTTACTTTTAACAACATAGACCTTATACATGTTCATAAGAGTATCAATCCCCATACAATATAGTTTATATGTAAAGTCATCATACTATAACCTTTTGCATTCATTATCATATATGTACATAATATCAACTTTCAAAAAAATCCCATCAAGGCTATCTAGTGAAAATAATAGGTAGAGTCCCATAATCCTACCAAGGCTAAGTCAAACCTCTCAAGTCTCCTTAGTTAGTTCATCTTCATTTGTTTATTTTAATTTAAGGAACACTTGCCTTAACCAACAAAGACCACATGATCTAGGTTTGGAATCCGTTGTTGTAAGACCTTACACCAATGGAAGGTGGTCTACCGGCCAATGTAAAACCAAACATAAAAGTAGTTTTCTAGGTTGATCCACTGGATAGTCCTCTAATTGGGGCAACATAGTTCAAGAATTAAGAGATAATATATTCCCTCTTCATACCACTTAGTAATTTGGGTATGCTCTCATGGGAATCTATTGTATGAGTATTCCTCTTGAGGAAGTCAACACTTCATGCAGAGCTATAGGGTGCATCTTCCTCTTTGTGAAAGTCATCACCTCCTATTGTCAAGTTCACTCGATGATAATCTTATTCCCTTCATTGAAATGTCTTTGATTCTTTAAGTAATAATCATATCTTAGTTTAAGTCATTGGGTCTGCCAGTTGTATAATCATCATCATCAATAACTCACTATGAAATGTATGAGTATAAGTCCTTTCATTTCAATTCATATATGTGAGGTTCACACATTAGTATTGAATATCATAAAAAGGAACATGCATAGTCATCAATATCCTTATACCACATACTCCTTAATCAACCTCACAACATAATAATGACATTTCAATTCAACATCATAACATCCTATCAATTCTAATAATAGGCATACCCCAATATAAGATCATGACATAACCACAATTAATCACAATTGGAAGTAAAGATAGAGATCATGAGACTTACCAAGTCTCCTTTATAGTTCATCATTTAGGCCTTATTATGAACCTTAAATTCAATAAAATTTAGATGTTCCACATCATAATTCAATAATCAACATGATAATAATACTAGAAGAGTCATTATACCATAATTGAATACTAAATCAAAGCTTAGGACAAGATACTTAAGTTTATTCTCACAATAGTTATCACATCTCAAGAACTATTATGAAAGACTAAAAATTAAATTAATTTGTTAAATATTAGTATAACAACATCATCTAGTAGTGATTTAACCAATAATCAAGTTAATTGAATCAATCACAACCCAATTTGCATCAAGATCAAACTTAGGGTTATGTGTTAAGAATCATGCTCTGCAAATTAGGTCAAATAATCACAAATTACAATAATCAAGTTAAAATACATGTTAATATATCAATTATATCCTGAAAAAACCATAAACAACTCAGTTCATAACATCAAATTCGTAATTGAGTGAAACCCACTAGAAAATCACACTTCTAGAAATCAATTTTTAAGGAACCCTTTGAAAAAAGAATCACAAAGGTGAATTAGATCCCATACCTTAACGTTTGATGAATATTTGATAGTGATATCGTCCCTTTTAAGGACCCAAAACCTCCCCCTAGCTTGTCTTCCATGGTGCCTTCCAATAGAGAGAGAAAAAGAGAGAAGGAAGAGGATTTGTTTTTTTTAGAGTTGTGTTTAATCTAATGAAGATGAGGGTATTTATATGGGGGATTAATTAAATTAATTAGAATCCCTTAAACCATTATTAATCACCTAACCCTCTAACTAATCAAAATAAGATAACTTAAAATGTGCAAGGAAATTGGACCCTCACAGACGATACCCCAATCGATAGTCCTTTAGTAAGTCGACGGTCATTGTGCCCTTCTGTGCTACACATCTATGAATGATTTCACAGACTATGCAATTGAGCCTCTTCAATAAAATGGCTAACTATTGGTTGACGGTTGGCATAGACGCCTCGTTGATCACAACACGAGCCGTTGTTTGTGTTTCATTGGTGCACACTACCCAGGTAGTGTTGCCTGTTACGTGTTAGGGTCATCATCAAGGTCCCTTGGTTAGTCCTTCTGGAGTAGTACCCCAACGTTTTTACCAAGAATCACCTTTAACACACGTTGTGCACCCTTCAACCTAATTTTATGAATTTTTTGACTCCTAAAACCTTGTCAAATAGGCTAAGGCACGCTATTATGTCCTTGAACTAAATTTCTAAACGTCATGGAAGTTTTGGTTTCTAAGCCTCCTGAATGACTTGTATATATCAAAACTAGGTCTTACAGGAATTTTTACACCCTATGGTACCTAAGTTAGTCTTTAAGACTTGTCTTTGAATTTCTACATATTACACGTGCCCCTTAGAAGTTACATGACGTGGTCGACCTCTCGGAGGTCTTATACAAGCCTTATGTATCTTTCATTGCATAATCATAAAAATAGCAAGAAATTTAAGACATTTCATAGTACTCAAATGTTAGAATACTAACTTCATATATATAAAAAATGTCATAATACGTAATTAGACTCTAAGTCTCTTTTCCATCTTAAGACACAACTCAATAGAATTGAATCGGGACACAACCCTAAAAAAATAAAATAATAACTAAACTACTACATATTTGAATAAGAATATGACATAGGTATATCTTTGCATCATAAGGATCCCTATTCTTGATATTGAAAACTTTCAACTCAACATATATGCTCTAGTCATCACCACCCCTACTTTGTGTAAAAAGATGAAGAAGAATTGTATTTGTACAAGAATGCACTAAGTATGACAAACCATGAAAAATGCATTTTAAAGAGGAGATTTCATTTAAAATCATGCGACATGACTTTTGGTTAACTTCATGACCATTGGAATAATAAGGAAAACATAGTTCATATACATTAAGTAGACATGGATACTATTTATAATAATGCATAAGCCACTTAGCACATTTTGAGGCACATTCATTCCATAAAACTCATTACTTCTCTTTTACCTTACTTCTTTCCTTAGAATGCATCAAGTTGAGGTCACGTAATATAGAATTTCATAGATATGATATATCAACACAACCACATATTATCATCAGGTCATATGCACATTAGAAGACTTAAGTTTCTCATAAGAACCATCACCTATGATAACCCCCAAGTCACACCAGTGTAATGTGTAGGTAGCATCCCATAATACTGTTTTGACCATGTTTTTCTATGAAGTAAACCCAGGCTAGGGATATGATACTAAACAAGTCGTAACATTTTAATTTATAACTAGACATAAGGCACATAATTCATAGCATCATATAATGACTCTTTTCTTCACTACAACCCTAGTCGTAACTCATTTACTTTATACTATAAGTAAACCACAACTATAACCTCTTTACAAGAATAATTGTGCAATGTACAAATGGAGTCCCATACCCCCAAATATCCTTAATAAAAGTCATTTAGAATCTATAAGTGCAATTCACATACATTATCATACTGCATATCTTGAAACCACAAAGTCACTAATGATACATTCCTAAAATTCATAAATACATAACATAAATCTTACTCTCACAAAAAAATTAATCTTATCCTTTCTTGGAGTTCACTAGTGAAATGTAGGGGTAGGGTCCATAGTCCTACCTATACTAAGAAACATCCTCAAGGAATTATCATTAGAGTCCATAAGCTTATCTTAGTCATTTCGGGAATCTTATGTTCTACTCCATCACAAAAAAGAGAGGGTAGTTTTTGCCAAGGTAGGACCTTTAAACAAAAAAACTATTCTAGTGATAGACTTAGCTAAAACCTATGGGGGCACGTAGTTATGAAACATGGAGATTTGTAATAGAAACCTTGACTTACTAACGTGTAGGTTTGCATCTCATGAGACAAAATCAATGTTGGTAACCTATACATTCTTATCATGCAGGTTCTCTTGTAGAAAATTGTACTTACTAAATATGAAGCCCCCACTCTACTTTGTCATGTGTATTTGGTGCTAGGCTCAAAATCCCTTCCAAAACATATTTAAGCCTTTACTGTATTACTTTATGACATTAGGCTTAATTAGGTTGCTTTTTCATACATCATATAGTTCAAAGGATTCTAAGATAAGAATGACCTTTCATGATAGAGTAATTCATGTGAGAATATCCTTTCACATATTCATATAATCATGTTTGTGTGCATACAATGTTAGATTTTCCTTCACATAAACACCTCTAGCGATACATATTTATCACTTTATTAATCATATATTTACATGCATAGAAATAGGGAAGGATATATAAGAGAACTATCCTTTCCTTAGTCGTCATGAATCTACCCCTACTCATAAATATGGATGAAGTTTGTGTCTGCATATTGGTCAACATGATCATATATGGCTGTAACACAATATTCAAGAAGCCACCCTCTAAAGATTACAACACATGCACAAAATTCCTCGAGTCTCAAGTCATACACATGTAGAGTATTAAGGATTATTTACTACACACACTCACATTACATCATAGGAGACTAGAACATATTCTACATCAGCACAGAAGACTCCTATCATGCTTTTATCACACATTCATGTAAAGGTTACTTAGGTAAGGGTCATGCTACAAGAGTATTCTTCATTATACCCATGTAGAGCACACATAAATATAACATGATCATCCACCTATATACAATATCATCCACACATCTAGGTCATGCAATTAGGGTGGAAGGTTATTCATATAACTTCACATAACATGAGTTTACTTTGACATGATACTCTAATAACACTACATCCTTATACTTCCTAAACATAGAACCATCACATCAGTCCATCTTGTATCTTAATACTTAAAGTCCATGATCATAACCCATAAATATGAACAATAATATGAACACTGCCACCATAAATGGACTATACTAATAAACACAATTCAATGTATAACCTAACCTAATAAGAGGAAATACGCATTTGGGGTGAAAATATCCGGTCAAAACCCCCCAAGAACCAACCTAAGACTCCTTGATGAGGAAAAAAGTTGAGAAAAAAGTTGTGAAAAACAAGTCCCAACCAACGAAAGGCACCAACGTACAGTAGGTCCATCGACACCTCGTTGGTGAGGGGCGTTTGTTGAGAATTAGCATCTTGTTATTTGTACCCAAAGGATTAGTTGCTGACCAAGACTATGTCTTTCCGGTACGGCCCTCCTTCTGTTCGACACCCCATAGGTGGCAAGCAGTGATGAGGTATATCAGCTTTGACACAACTTAGAGCCTGTTTGGCTCAGCTTAAAAGCTGGTTTTTGACTTATTTAGTTGTTTGGCAATACTCAAAACAGCTTATTTTAAGTTTAAAAAAAAACTTATTTTAAGACAAAAGTTAAAAGCTGGGGTAGGGGTGCTTTTTTATTTTTAGCTTATACGCTGTTTTAAGTTGACCACATTTTTATCTTTTTGTGCTTAATATTTTTATACAATCTCCAAATTACCCATATAACCCTAACATTTCTTTCTTCCATTTATCCCTTTTCACGTTTGACATAACAACTTCAGCACTTTTATCCAAACACATAACTGCTTATTTTTAAAATAAGTTTCAGCACTTTTAAAAATACTTTTTTAAAGCTGCTTTTATTAAGCCCATCCAAACGGGCCCTTACTGTTAAGTGGAGGGGTGAATTGGGAAATTAACCCCACGTCCAAATAATTATATGGGTGGTTATTTCAGGTAATTTTAGTCATTATATTACAATTAAAACAATTAAAAAAACCTAGACTCTGGACTCCAAATCAAAACCTCTCTCTCACATTAGAACTCTCAAGAACACCATTGAAGAAGAAGAATCCGGGGTAGCTGTTTAGGACCAATTCATGAAGTGTTCAAGGAGGTATTAAGGATCTAATATAAGGTATGTGAATCTTATTCATCTATGGATTATTCTATTCATGAAGTTCCCTAGTTTCCCTTTAATTGTGAATCTAAGAGGGTTGTGATTGCATTGTGTGTAAGGCTTGATTGTGATCCCAATCTAGTTGGTAATATTCAATGCTAATTATATAATAATTATAATATATTTTTATGGTGAATTATGTTACTTGAACTTGAAGGTGATCATGGTGATTTGAGGCCATTATAAGCTAGATGGAGGTTTATGTTGCTCTTCTTAATTCAATTGTTTTCTATACTATTTGATCATGATTGAATAACCTACATATGAACTGAACTAGACCTGTTTGATCTAGGTTTGTCTTGAATTCTAAGGCTTGAATTGAACCTACGTGATCATGCATGACCGCAATTTCCTTCTAATGATCTAATTGAATAGATTACCATGTACTTATTAATCGTGAGGGACTAAAGGTAGTAACCGTTTGTAGGGCTTATGGCCATTGTTTATTAGGAATTTAAAGATTAATTCATAATGAGGATTATTGTGATGATGTTTCCTTCCTCTTCCACACTTAGGCATGAAAATTATTAGGACAAGGAAGTTCTCACGATAGATGAACCCAGGTTGACTTAAAAACATAAGATCAATCAATGTATAACAAACTAGAATAGCTTGAAGATGTATTGGATAGCCTCTTCTTGTGAATAAACTTTGTGAGAGAAGAACCAAGACATTATATCTTGAGATGAAAATCACATGATAAATTGAGATGGTAGATATCATGATAGCTTGAGATGGTTGATGTCATGATAACTTCAGATGGTGGATCTCATGATAGCTTGAGATGGTATGTCTAGCTTGGTATAGTGAATCTTAATAAGGGTTGAGTTGATATAATCATGGTAGCTTGAGGTAATGAACCTCATAAAAACTTATGATGGAGGAAGTAAGATCTCTCATGTTTATTTTGGTCTTGTGTTTTCAAGATACTTGATCATGTCAACTTTCATTTGTAAGGCCAAAACCATATCATGATATCTTAGGGGAAAGGCCTATAATATCTTAATGTAAGCTTGACTTGCATGCAAGGTGCATTTAGTTGTATCTTGATTTTCATTTAAGGTGCATTTCATGTAATAGCTTGATATTAGTTACTCATTGTAGCTTAGGGTTAAGGATTTATGCTCCCCTATTGTTAGCTTACATCTGCATGATTGGTTGCAGGGTAGTTAGGATAGTTGTATCCTTCCTTTAGTTAGATTGGTTAGTATGTTGAGATGTTTTCCATGGAAGTAGGTCTATTATGATAGTAAGTTGATCTTAATATATAATAATGCAATACAGGTTTGCTTCGAGTAGGACAGTCTAGAGGAGTAGTAAGTATGGATGGTAGTATGGGATGCCATTTATACATGGGACAAGTATTACATGATGCTAGCTATTACATAACCCCTCTATAATATAATTTTAGCTTGGATAGTGACTATGGTTGCATTCCATAAAATGATTGACAATTATGATAATTCCTTGTCAATATGAAGTAGATCTATAAGATAACCCCTAAGAAGACATGAAACAAGATAGGGTGACTTCAACATGCTTAGTGTATGGGGTAGCATGGGATGCCTCACATGCATTGCACAAGTATGATTTGGGGTGTCCTTGGGGTATATTGCTCATGAAAGGGGACGATGATCAAGAATGTTGAAAGAGAAGTACTTAGCTTTTGTTGTTAAATGGGATTCTACCTTAGCCTTGCACAAGTATAATTGGAGGTGTCTTGTGATGTAGTTCATTAAGTAAGGAGGACAATGATTTAAGTATGAACTCTTATATGCTAAATTATGCTTTATTCATATTATACTTGTGTCTTTATTTTTTATGAAAATGTCTTTTATTGACTAACCCTTGGAGATATATAATGTCTTGTATTATAGTTTCCATACATAGTACATATCGGACTAACACATATTTCCTCTATGTTGTCCATGTAGGTTATTGAGGATATTGAGTTGCTTTCAAGGGTATATTTTCAAACGATTGCAAGGAAAAGAGATTGGTGAATCCTCATAGCATCCAAGGACATCACTACTACGTTGTCTTTCATGTTCTTTCTTGTTTAGCCTTTTATGTGCTGCAACCCAATACTATTGTACTCATGCTATCATAGATGGTTTTTGAGACAAAAGTTAGATGTTTTATGACACGACTTCCTCATTATGTTTTTGAAAAAGAAATTTTAATTCCATGTACCTTTTTAGATATATGCAATGAATTATGTTCAAGGGCTTGTGGAAGACCTCAATGAGGTCAAGTACACTATATTACACTCCAAGAACACCAATCTTCTATGGTGTACTGTAGGGGTGTGACAGTATGGATGCCATACATATAAATTCCTAAAATATGTGTAAAAGGGACATGTTGTTTGAAGCCATACTATATGCAACTTTTGAACATCATCTTTGAAATAGTTGGAGAATTTAAGTTATAAGACAAATCATACACAAATCATCATAACATATAAGATATAATCATGATCACAAGCATAGTCTCTAACAAAACATAATGCATACTCAAATTTTCCGAAGACATAATTAACATGCATTATTACAAACCTAGATCATATCATCATAATAGAACCATTCGATAAGTAACCGAAGGCATAGTTGTGAAATTCATAGATTGGATCTCATAACTCTACCTACACAAAGTATAACTTTTAGGCCATCGTAATCATCCATAACATACTTGACTTCATCCATAAAGAACACTCATAAACAAGGCGAAATTCATTTTGATAACTTCTAATAAGTATGCCACCCATATAAGCCATTCATATAATGCATATGTAAGTTCATATATCATCATATCATACGTTAACCACACCATAACCTTTTTTATAAATCTGCTTGTGTAATGTATTAGTGAAGTCCTATACCCCCACTTTATAACAACCCTCAAAATTAAATACGGTGACCTAGATCCTCACGTGTGTTTTAAGAGTTAATAACTTGTTAAATTAGTGAAGAATATATTTATAAGTCAATTCTAAAGATTTTTTAAGTAAAATATCCACTAACAACCAAGTCTTTCAGAAGCCGATCTTGTGTGTGTGCTAGTGTGTCCTTGTGTGTTTTATGTGTTTTCATGTGTTGTTTGGAGTAAACAATCATTGGGGATTACCCTAAAACCTAGAGAGACATTTTAGGGTCAAAACTTCCAGCAAGGACACCCCAAGGAAAAATCTAAGGGTCGTTGAGGAGGACCCAACCATTTATCAACAAGTTGTCCAAAACATCAAACTTTTGTTCATGCAAGGAGCATGTCCGTGTCGTGGACTTACTCCCCCATTGGCCAAAAGATTAGTACCATCACAGACGTGTCACGGACGTGTTGTGGACTCTACTGTTCCAAAATTTAATTCCAAAAATCTTTTGGGAATAGCTTCGCAACGCGAACATGTTGTCCGATGATAATTCCAAAATTTTTAGTTAAGTTTGACTTGTTTAAAAAGGTCTAATTAATGTAGAGGCATTTTGGGAGTGTATTATATAATTATTTTAGGTCATTATAAACCCATTACCCTAATCAAATACCCCAACCTTGAATAAAAAAATTTATAAGCTCTCCTTTCTCTCTAAAATTCTATCTCTAGTTATATCCTCCATGGATGAATTTCTAGATCTAATCAAGAAGCTAAAATTTCTCCAAGTTTTAACCCTAATTTCATGCATAGAACTTCAATAAGGTATGATTATTTCATCCTTGATTCTTATCTCATTCAAGAATCCAATTTCAATGACTTGTTAAAAGAACTTAAAAACCCTTAAACCCTATTTCAAATTTTAAGCATGTGTTCTTGCATCAAAAGGTTTTAATTGATGATATATGAAGTATTCAATGTTAATTTATGGTTTTATAATAAAAATTCCATGAACGCACGTAATCCTTCAATTCCAAAATTTGGCTCTAAAGTGGGTATATTGATTAAGATCTAATTATGTTGAATTCATGTTTAGATTGTTATGGGTATTGAATTATAGGTTGATTATTATTAGGATTTTCCATAGTCTAATCTATAGTATTTATATCTATGTTGGGTATTTTTGAATCATCGATAGGGATGAATTGGTGCTCTAGCCTTATGGGCTTCATAATAGTTAAGTTGCATTTATGAGTGGAGTTTTTGGAGATACTAAGGAATGCTGATTGTGGCTATTGGAAGGTGGTAACTAGACCTTATTCATTTATTTAATATATAATCTATATTGAAATTCTATTAATTAGTATGGTCCACTTATGGTGGCAATATTAAATTATTATAATTGTTATGATCATGGCCTTACGACATTATTATGTGAATTGTAGTATTATCATTTTATGGCTTATATGGGTGCACAAAGTGAATGTGGATATATTTTATGTGAAGGTATAATGTAATTAGGCTCATGGGATTTCCATATGGACTTATATGGATGCTATAATGTTAAGATTGAAAGTACTTCTTCTCTAATTAATGATGTATGATGACGAAGGACTAAGAAGTGTATTTATTGAATGATGTATCTTTTGTTGATGACCTTATTGTCCCTACTTGGTACTTGAATGATATTCAATAAATGATATGAATAATGTTGTGCTTGATTTAGTAGACTTAAGTCCCTCTTCTTGATACATGAAAGTTTCTTGCATGAGATCTCTGGGCTTGGTAGGATTAGGAGCCTTTGTCTTGAATGTATGAAACAATGAAACTCTAGGACCGGTAGACCTAAAGTAGGTATACTTCTATGAAATACTAATATTGAACCTTGAATATTAAAAGAAAACTAAGAATGACTTGCCCTAATGAAACTTGATCGGTAACCCTTGAGGACCCTTTGTTTGTAGTGGTATTATGAGTAGAGATGGTATCTTCCCAAATACTATTATGTGGTTGAACTTACTACATGAGAGCCAACACAAATCACCGAGTGGATATGGTTGAGGTAGTAAATCTACTTGAGAATGATACTAGAATAAAAAGAACCCTTGATATCTCTTAAACAATTATCCTACATGAGATATATCCTTAGTTCTACCTCATGAAAGTAGAACACCTTCCATATTGTGTAGTCTTATAACACAACATTCCATGCCTATCTAGTATGGTCTGTGTTGGTTAATGCTATTCTTATCATGTGGGATGTGCACTTTAGTTATTGGATAGGTTCTATAACATGTGGGTAGTTGAATGAGACGCTATCTACACATGACACGAGTAGGCTTTGAAAATGCTAAAGTGAGATCCCAAGGTCTTCCAAGACCATTATGTAAAGTCCCCTAATTGAATGATTTACTTCTAAATGACTTATCTAATGTATGTTCTCCTAATGTTAGTATACTAAATTAGAGATGTCCTTTTCTTTGGTAGTCTTAAAAAACACCTCTGTAACACTTCAAAATTTCCATGACATAATCTAGATCCTCACTTGAAGAACTAAGCCTTAAAATAGTGTTTCTAAGATTAAACAAATGTAATGGACTTAATTAGGATGTGTTAGCAGCAAAATGCAAGAAACAAACAAGATGCCCGTAGGCTAGTGAAAATGAATAGTGTTCCTCTAACAATCCTAAAAATGGCTATGCTAAGTAATGCTTAATGTGTCTAGAATGCCTACGATTAGGCCGGGATCACACGGATTGATGCATGTAGAACCAGACTTCTGAAACCTTGCAAAAGCCAAACCAACCAAGTGGTGAGTTCGTTGAGCTAAGAAAGGTTGGGTCCAGCCATGTAGGGCACCAGAATATGAAGATCTACCCGGATGAGTCTTAACCGGACATAAGAAAGATAATCTTAAGTTTGGATGGTCTAGGGGTAAAATAGTCTTTTTCCAGGCTAAGGGTAGTATTGTAAATACTGTAAATATTTAATTAATTAACTAATATATGGTTGAGGGGCAATTTGGGTAGAAACTGCTGAAATTAGCCCTAAGAGTGAAATCTTTCTCCACCCGGATTTGAACCTAGGTAGGAGAAATGATTTAATTTGACTATTTTGTTTGGTGAATTATTTAAATTAATAAATATTTAATTTTCTAAGAAAAACAAAAGAATAGATTTTTATTTATTAAATTGAAATAATTAATCCTAATTTGACAAAGTCTCTCCCTAATCTCCTAATCCTAATCTAACACACCCACAAATTTCTCACCATCTCTCTCTCACATTCATGATCAAGTCTCTGTCAAAAATGAGAACGAACAGAACCACAAAGGAAAACATAAAGTTCATCCAAAACATGAATGCTCAAACAATTAAAACGAAATGTAAAAACCAATTTCTCAATGGATTTTACTTATGGTTTCCGTAGTAAAGCGTTGGCTTAGTGGGGAAAAAGGAAACAAGTTGAATCACTTTTCAACAACTTCAAGTATGGGTTTTCTTCCCTCTTACTACCTTTCCCAAGAGACCCTTAAGGCTCAGATCATCCTAGTTCTGATTCATCGTTAGTAGTTGAAGTCAAGAAGGGTCAGCATCTTGATCCGGTGTTGATGGTGTTAAAGGACTCAGTGTTGTTAAAGATGAATGAGTCTTTTGCTTTAGAACGTGATGACATACTTATGTACCAGGAAAGGCTGTATATACCAGATATGGATGATTTGCGGACCAAAATGCTAAAGAATCCCATGGTTCCAAATATTCGATACATCCAGGTTCAACCAATATGTATCATGATCTAAAGCAGATATATTGGTTGGACATCATGAAGAAGGACATTGCCTAATATGTGGCAAAGTGTCCTAATTGTCAACAGGTTAAGGAAGAACATCTTAAACCTGGCGTGCTTAATTGGATGATCGACGTTCCGACTTGGAAGTGGGAGTCCATTAATATAGACTTCATAGTTGGTCTTCGAAAGACTAGGAGATAGCATAACTCCATACGTTTTATTGTGAATAGGATGACTATGTCTGCCCATTTTATCCCTGTGAAGTTTACTTACAAAGCCGAGGATTATGCCAGACTCTACATTGATGAGATTGTGAGATGGCATGGGATTCCTTTGTCTATAATTTCAGATAGAGGAGCTTAGTTCACTTCATGTTTCTAGAGATTCTTCCAAAAGAACTTAGGGACACATGTAAAGCTTAATACTTACTTTCATCCTCAGACTGACGAGCAGGCAGAGCGCACCATTCAGATATTAGAGGACATGTGAAGAGCGTGTGTGATTGCCTTTAGAGGTAGTGAGGATGACCATCTTCCTTTCATAGAGTTCACGTACAATAACAATTGTCGCTCCATCATTGTGATGCCACAATTCGAGGCACTATATGGTTGAAGGTGTAGATCCCCAGTTGTGTTTTCCAAGGTCGGAGAGTCATCCATTTTTGGTCAAGAAATCATTCATGAGGCCTTAGAGAAGGTTAAGGTGATGAGGGATAGGTTGGCTATTGCTTAAGGTCGGCAGAAGTATTATGCAGACAATAGAAAATGGCCCTTAGAGTTTGATGTTGGTGACCAGGTCTATTTTAAGATAACACCTATGAAGGGGGTGATGAGGTTTTACCAGAACGGGAAGTTGATTCAAAGGTATGTTTGTCCGTATAAGATCCTACAGCGTGTGGGTGAAGTGGTCTATGAGTTGGCGTTTCTTGGGGAACTATCTTATGTTCATCCATTCTTTCATGTCATTATGTTAAAGCAGTACCTTGGTGATCCAACATCGATTCTGCCTTTTGAAGATTTGGAAGTTTATTAAGACTTTTCCTATGAGGAGGTTCCCATTGAGATTTTAGACTAGCAAGTAAAGCGGCTGAGAAACAAGGAGGTTTTCACAGTGAAGATATTGTGGAGGAACAATCTTGTTGAGGGTGAAATGTGGGAGTCTGAGTCTGATATGAGATCCCGCTTCCCTCATCTCCTCAGCTCTTGAGGTTAGATTTTCTACTCTTTAGCCTAAATTTCCTTAACTTCTCCATTTCTAGTTGTTATTGCTTTACTATGTATAATACCTATGTTATGATTTGACTATTATTGTGCTAGATTACAAGAAGTGTCATTCATGGACGAATGTTCTTGGGGGGGGGGGGATAATGGAATAACCCATAAAATGGCTATGCTATGTAATGCTTGATTTGACTAGAATGCCTATAATTAGACCGTATACTCATAGATTGATGCACGTAGAACCAGACCTTTGAACCCTTGAAACAACCTAGCCAACCAACTTGGTGAGTTAGTTGATCTAAGAAAGGATGGATATAGCAATGTTGGGTACCCGAATATGAAGATTTTCACGGATGAGTCTTAATCGGACTTAAAAAGGGTAATCTTATGTTTGGAGTGTCTAGGGGTAAAATGGTCATTTTCCAAGCTAAGGGTAGTATTGTAATTACCCTAAATGTTTAATTAATTAATAAATTAACATGGTGGAGGGGAAATTTGGGTACAAACTGCTGAAATTAGCCGTATGAGTGAAATCTTGCTCCAAGCGGGATCGAACCTAGGTAGAAGAAAAGATTTAATTTGATTATTTTATTTGGTGAATTAATTTAATTAATTAATATTTAATTGCTGATTCAAGAAAAAGGAAAAATAAGATTTTTATTTATTAATTAAAATAATTAATCCTAATTTGACTAAGTCTCTCCCTAATCTCCTAATCCTAAGCTAACACAACCACACGTTTCTCACTATCTTTCTCTCACATTCACGCTCAACTCTCTTTAAAACAAGAGAACGAACAGAACCAAAAAAGAAAGCATAAAGTTCATCGATAACATGAATGCTCAAATAAGCTTAAAAGAGAAAATTAAAAACCGATATCTTGATGGATTTTCCTTGTGGTTTCGGTGGTGAGGCGTTGGCTTAGTGGGGATATAGTAAGCACGTTCATTTTTTGAAAAAACTTCATGTATGGGTTTTCTTCATTATCGGTCCCTTTCCCTAGAGACCCTCCTTAAGTCTCAGATGAATCTACTCTAAAACTAGGGTTGTTCCCCATTACATGTCCTTGTAACTAGCTCCCTATGATCTTAGGTTGGGTATGCTTGCTGGTAGAAATTAGGGATACTGCTCTTGTAACGATGATCTCGTTTTGAGTATATGTTCATGATTATGTGTTTATGTTTTGGGATTGTCAGGAATATGAATGTAGACACGTATGTATGTGTGTAAGATTGTGACCATGACTTTGAGTTTTTGTTTGAGCATGTTAAAAGCGTAGATATCACTCGTGTTTTATGTGCAATTAGATGTTCTTTAAATCATGATGTTCACATGGTTGAAATGCTATCAATTCTAGTTAAAACAATTGACCAAATCATGCCTCTAACTTGTCTTAAGAATCCTAAGGAACGACTATTAAAGGGGTGCTCAAATGACCGGTAAAATGCTACATAAAAACATGTAAAAAAGTTCCATAATCTGGAAATCTGCTGCATACGATTTCTTGAAATTTTGGGCGTCTAAACATAAAAAAAAAATTTCAGGTCTGCAGGGATTGAACCCAAGACCTCAATAAGGAATACGTTAATAAATTAATTTAGAGCGGTGTTCTAAGTGGGATCGAACTGGGGCTGGGGTTCCAGCGAAGCTCGGCACAAAAAAGGAAGAAAAGATATGTTGTTGTGGTGTTTCGGTCCCACGACATGGAAGTCCCCTAGACATATAATTAAAAAGAAGTGAGGGGCACGAGATTCGAACCCAAGTGCCCTTATCCCGACTCTTCTACTTAAAAATTAAATAAATAAACGAAAAGAGTGGGATTCAAACCCACGTCCTCTAGGTGTATAGCGAAGGAAAAGAGGAAAATATAAAGAAAAAGGGGGTTGTGGGGAATCGATAACACAACCCCTCTAACATTAGCGAAAATGAGAAGCTTAGGAGGGGAAAATTTATGAAGGGAAAAGTATTGGGTCGTGGGGAATCGATCCCACGCCCCTCAGCAACTGCCGAAATTAAATGTGAAAAGAAAAAAAATATTAACGTGAGCAATGAGGGTCGAACCAGGATCCCCAAGACGAGTGACACAATGGTTAAAATTTAGGAATGGCTAAGTGTTGTTCAGGGAATTCTAATCCACGTTCCCTTTCCCAAATTCCGTATTAACACATAAGTCTTACGTGATTAAATAATTAATGAATGTTGCCTATTGGAATCAAATTGAGACTTTGTCATACTTACAAGATGCATAAGTCTTTTATCACATAATCTTGAGAAATATGAATCACTTATATGATTTATGAATGAAGCCTCATGACTTGTGTGTGTGAACTCATCACTCCATCATATAAATAAAGTGAACCTAAGATGTATGTGAGGAATGATTAGACCACAAAAGGGTTAAGAGTGTGAAACACACTAAAAGGCCAATTACATTGGCAGGTGATGAAATGAATATTCACGTAAGAAAAGGGGCGATTAACTATGAAGGGAAAATGTTCTATGACTAATGGATGTGATGTCAACATGATAAGAGGACAACGTGAAACATGAGAGCAATCTCAAATGAGCCTAAGTAAATGTTACCAAAACATACTCGCCTAAGAGAGTGTAATGTTAATAAAGAGATCAGTCACTATGAACACTCTAATGAAAGTATTAAAATTTAATGCATACGTAATACTAGTGATGACAAGAAAAATCATCTAATGAGCTATGATTCCCTCATGCTAGAAGGCAGCTTCTATGAGATGAATTTAATGGAGATTTATAGTGAGCACAAATAGTCTAGCTATAAGTTGAGATTCCTAATATCATTTTATTATGTTATGTGCATTCTATTATGAATATATTGATATGGATTGATGATTTATATTGAGAAAACCTACCAAGAACCCATGTGCACCCTATAACAAAATTTCATGAAAGTTGATGAATGAATTTAGTATATATATGCATATAGTATTGTAATTGATGATTATATATTTATAGAATCTTGTATTCCATGTATATTATTACTTAGATTAGGGTAATTATGATACTTGTATCCTAACCTTGAAAAGAGGGTAAATTCTAGGGTTGTATATATGATGAAGAATGTTGTATAGACTTTGAGTTTACTTGCAAGGTGTATGCCTTATGGAGGGATACAAGAAAAGGTAATTGGTGTGGATTTTTTTAATCGTTAACTGTGTCTATGGTGTGGCATGTATTATGTATAATGAAGTTAGTCATTGCTGCTGATTGAAAGTATAGTTCTCATGAAAACACTAAAATTGAGATTGTGAAAGTGTTACCCATATGTATGATGATCCTAGGGTGAAAGTTTAATCTCACCTAACGAATGTAAGAGAGTATGTCAACTGTATTGAATGAAGAGGAGTTACTATTCCCACATGTAGATAAAATTAAGAGAACAATGGTAGTAAGTTTTGAATGTAAACTAAGCAGCGAGAGGGTATGAGAAATGAGGAAAAGACCCTTCCGTTAATGCAAGAGGTATGGCCATCCTACTGATACTCATGATATGGGAAAATTCTTTTCTAGTGAAATAGGTAGAATCTTTAGAAGCAATCTCCTTATCCGTTAATTACGTGCGTCGATAGGATATAACTAGTGGATTCTCATAGTATCTAGTATGTAGGTTCTACCTTGGCAAGTAGAAGACCCTTTCTCGCGTGGTTTTTATGAAACATGATTCAATGGAATAGATCATGTTCTATCGCGGTTATGGTTGATCTTCCCTAAAATAATGAATTAATGAAGAAGTATGAATTAGTTTACGACATTCATATTAGTTTACTAAGTAGAAGTGGGGGTATGGGACTTCACTTGACATTGCACCTCTAAGCTTAGGTGGTTGTTATAGGTGGTTCCTTGTAGTTGTAAATATATCATTATAATATGCCTATTAGATCAATGTAAATGTAATATGTGTGGCTAAGGTTGTTTCTATGGGAATGCTTAGTAGGTTTGGTATTATGGGATGCTAATCCTTCATTGACCAAGTGGACTAGGAAGTGCTAAAGTCAAGCCTTCGTTTTTTGTTTAGATATTGTTAAAGTATTCTCCTATGTGTTTTGTTGAGTATGTAAAAAGTTTCAAAAAACATCATAAATACATACTTTACATGTAAATGTCCCTTTCTCATATTTTAAAGGTTTTTACGTATTTTTCCATACTTTGTTCATTAATTGTACTAACTCTTTTCTTCCATTTTTATTATGAGTATTGGTTCTGGATAATTTGTTGCTCCTACATCCTTGAAGAAAGCTTGAACGTTTTAACTCCAAGTCTTGTGGTAGGTACTTAAAGATCCTAGGACATATGCACTTGATAGCACTTTAAGTTTTCGCTATTGATGGAATGGGCTTAGTGATCTTCTCTTATGTGGTTTTGTTTTAAAAACAATAGTATCTAAAGGTCTAAGGATCCAATTTGAAGACTTTTAGTGAATTCTTAAAAATAGATTGTATATGTGTGTCAATGGTATTAGATTCTAACTATTTTTCTTTACATAAAGAAAATTTAACTTCTATTGTGAAAATTTTTAAGTTTCCGCATTGTTTCAAGTTCATTATGCAGTGAAGATTATGCTAATGTCTTTTGTAAGACCCTTTTTGGAGTCGAGTATGCCGGTAACATCTAGGGATTACTCACTATCCGTTACAACCTAGGTGTGTATTCAAGAGGTTGTATGGGTCTTAGGATAACATTAGATGGAGGGCTTTTATGGTTAAATGGGTTACTCTATGATTGTGGTCTTAACTTGTATGTGAATATTGAATTGAAGTTTTTTCTTATACTTTTCATATGATATTTTTATCAAAAGAGCATAAAAAACATATTTCTAAGTAAATGTCCCTTTTTGCATAGTTTTATGGAATGTTCACCATACTTAGTGCATTCATAGTGCTAAATCCACACGTTTATCTATTTCTACATGTGTAGGTAGTGGCGAATGAGTATTTCTAGAGTTGAATCTTGGAACTTAGATTGTTCTCTCAATAAGCATGGTATGCCCTCATATGTTCGAGGTGCATAGAATATGTTCCTAGTTTCCTTTTATTGAATACTTTGTATTAGACATAAGTTTCTTTTAATGTAAGGGGTTGTGACCCTATAATTAATATTTGTGTCTAATATGGCTGATGATGTGACTTAGTTTTCTTATGTTTTATAAGATTTATCTTTATCGGTTTTATTGTGAAAAGTTTTCCTGATACAAATCCTACTAAAATGAAAGTGGAATGAACATAAAATTCTTAGATAAATAAAGCAACTTCATAAGCAAGATATTGGCATCGCCCTCGGAAAGGGAGGACCTACCCACTTGGATGGTAGAGAATATCCAAGTCTTCTTCGAGTCGTCTTCAATGATCCTTCAATGACCAGAACATTAAATGTTTGGGAAAAAGCAAGAAATGGTGTTAGTATGCCAGTTGTACTAAGTATGAGACCATACACACCTATATTCATAAAAACAGGCTATAAGAGGACGTTTTTATAAGTATTCATTTTTCTTTAAAACATATATGCATATTCAATAATACAACAAAAAAATATTTCACATTTATTAAGTCATAGACATGATCATCACAATAACACAACATCAAGTCTAGACCAGTCAAACATTCCCACTATACAAGTAGATACATATTCAAGTAACTCAACATCCAAGTCATATCAAACAATACGTATGATTAAGAATACATTTCATTATGAAAAAGCAAGACAATTAACGATAAACCCTATCAAGTCAACAAGTGCAACGAACAAGCAAAGACCAATAATCTTACTCAATCAAGTAACCCAACAACAATCATGACTAACACCCTACTTCAGACATTTAGATATACTATTCATCCTACTTCAACAATATAAACAAACACATACTCATAAGTGAACTAGTCAACATGTGGTAATAATATTGTGAAAATCCTTCATACAGATATCATAAAACATCATATACATAAACATACATAAGAACATCATCCTAAGACTCCCCTCAAGTCAAACTAGTGAAATGCTTAGGTACAGTCCCATACCCTTACCTAGATTAAGCTAGACCCCTTAGTTTATCCTAGTTAGAGTTTAATCCTTTATTTCATATTACCTTTTGGGAGCATCTTTCTCTAACCGACATAGAACACACGAGGTAGTGTGGAATCTTGTGTTATCCAACCCTACACCAAAAGAAGATGGACTATATGCAAAGGTAGTACCAAAACATAAAGCATAGCCACTACGTGGATCACTAGGTAGTATTCCAATAAGGGCAATAAAGTTCAAGAACTAGGATATATAGTTGGGACCCTCTTTATGCTCCATGCGTTGTGGTCTACACTCTTAAGAGTACTTTAGCTATCGTACCTTTCCTATGTGGGGAAGTAACACTTCTCAATCTAGTTCACTCGGGGCTTAGCTAAAGTCTTTTTTTGAAATGTCTTCAAGCCGTTAATTATTAATAATTAACTTAGATTAGGTCATAGGGTGTACCCCTTCTATAATCATCATCATTAATAGCTCTATAAGAATTTTATGAGTATAAGTATTTATTTACAATTCATATAAGTGAGGTTAATACAATACCATTTCATATCAAAATAAATTAGATTGATAGTCATTACCATCCATATAACACATACACTTTAATTAAAATCACAACATAGTGAAGACATTTTTATTCAACATCATACAATCTTATGAATCCTATTAGAAGTCTTACTCCAATATAACATCATGACTTAACCTCAACTATTCACAACTGGAAGTAAAGATAGATATAATGAGACTTACAAAGTCTCCTTCATAGTTCATCATTTAGGTCTTACCATAAACCGTCAATTCAATATATTTTAGATGTTCGACATCATAATTCAATAATGAACAAAATAACAACAGTACAAAAGTCACTAAATAATACTTCAGTACAAAATCAAATCTTAAAACAAGATACTTAGGTCAATTCTCACAACCTAGATCACTTCTAAAGACCCAGTATAAAAAACTACAAATCATCTTACTTTGTTAATTATTAGTGTAAAAAAATCATCTAATAGTGATTTAACCAATAATAAAGTCAATTGAATCAATCATAACACAATTCACATCAAGATCAAACCTAGATCACTTCTTACGACCTAGTATAAAAGAATACAAACCATCTTACTTTGTTAATGATTACTGTATAAAAATCATCTAATTGTGATTTAACCAATAATAAAGTCAATTGAATCAATCATAACCCAATTCACATCAAGATCAAACCTAGAGTTAAGTGTTAAGGATCATTCTCTTTAATTTAGATCAAACCATCACAAATTACTATAATAAGCCTAAATTTTTTTTTAATATTTCTACCATATACTAAACAAACCTTAAACAAATAAGTTCATAACATCAAGTTTGTAATTGAATGAAACCCACTTGAAAACCTATCTTTTATAAATACTTTGAAGGAGTCCTTAGACAAAAAAGTCTGAAGGGAGAATTATATATCACACTTTGACATTTGATGATGATTTGGTTCTGAAATCATCCCTTTCAATCCCCAAAAACATCCCGCTAGCCTGTCTGCAATGGTGTTTTCAAATAGCGATAGAAAGAAGAGAGAAGGTAGAGAGTTTATTTTGTGAGTTGTGTTTAGATTAATAAGGGTTGGGGCCTTTATATTGGGGATTAATTAACTTAATTAGACTCCCTTAAGACCCTAATTCATCACATAACCCATTAACTAATAAAATGAACTATCTTACAAACTTGCAGGAAAAAATGACCCTCACAGACAAGACCCCAAACGATGCGCCATCTCTAATAGAATGACTTGGCTACCCTCTTACCTACACAATAGTCGTTTTAGTGATAGACATATGCAGGACAGGGATGCAAAAAAATGTATAAGTGTTGGTTGATGGTTTGCATCGTTTCCCCGTCGATCAACACACGCCCCGTCGTTTGGGTTTCGTTGGTGCACACTCCCAAGTCGTGTTGCCCCCTACGTGTTAGGGTCCCCCTCAAGTGTCCTTGGTGTGTCCATGGGGATTCCTACACCGAAATTTTAATCATTAATCACGTTTAACACATGTTATACACCCATACACCTAATTTCATGAATATCTGACTCCTAAAAGTTAGTAAAATAGGATAAGGCACTCTAGTACCCCTTAGATCTAGTTTCCTAACGTCATGGACGCTCTTTGACGTTTTGGTTACTAAACCTCCTAATTGAATTATATTCATTATCATAGTCCTGTAAACAGTGTCTGGACCTCAAGACACCTATTTTATGTTTTAAGACGAATCTTGGATTTTTGAAACGTTCCATTATCCCCCCCTTAGGAACATTCGTCCTTGAGTGACACTAAAATTCTTTTGAAGGAAGGATTAGACAAAAGACTATATGCCCAACCAATAAACATTATCAATATAACATTAATCATATGATTTCAACAAGAAAATTTCAAATTTTAAATTTCCACACCTAAGGCTCAAACACTTCATTATGAGGCATTTCGTTCTCACAACACACATGAGATCAACATACATTACATGAGTTAGTTGGCTTAAAGACCAACTTATCAACTTGCTATATATTATTTCTTAAAGACTTACCAAATAAAAATGCACAACATAACTCGAATAGACCAAAAGGAAAAATTCCATGTTTTATGCATCCAATTTGCTTTAACTCGGTTTAATCTGATTCAAAATTCATAGGTTTGAAAGACTTCACCAAAAATCATGAAATTTAAATTTCTAGTCATATTTATATCATTAAAAATAATGAATTACCTTAATTATCAAAAAGATGAGGGTAACAGGACTTCATGTCGGGCTCGGCCTCCCATGTTACACCCTAAACTAGGTGATTCTTCCATAACACTTTTATGGAAACCACCTCTTTATTCCTCAACTTCTTGATTTTCCTAACAAGAATTTTAACGGGAACTTCCTCATAAGAGAGTTTATTTTTTACACTAAGACCCTCAATAGATAGAGCAGACTAGGTATCACCAATACACTTTTTAAACATGAAAACAAAAGAACGGATGAAACGAAGTAAATTCACTAGAGATTTTCAATTCATAGGCAACCTTACCAACCCTTTGCAAGATTTCATAGGGATCCACATAACGGGGACTCAACTTCCCCTTCTTTCCGAACCTACCACTTTTTGATTGTTAAAATTTTATAATACACCTTATCACCTTCTTCAAACACCAAGTATTTTCTCCTATGATAGGCATAAGACTTTTGCCAATTGTAGGCCGTTTGAAACCAATTCCTTATGATATAAACATTCTCCAAAGTTTTATATATAAAATCGGGACAAAAAATCGAAGGCTCTCCCACTTCAAACATTCTTATATGAGACCTACACCTCCTACAATACAAGGCTTCATAGGGAGTCATGGCGATTGATGAATGAAAACTATTATTATAAGCAAACTCCAAAATAGGCAAATTCTTATCCTATTTCCCTTTAAAATCAATAATGCAAGCCGTAAGCATATCTTCAAAGGTTTGAATAGTACGCTCCGCTTGACCCCTTATATCTAGATGTTAATTGTGCACCCCGATCCTATATGATGAATTACAGAATACAATGGTGACACACAATCTCATTTATAAAGATCCTATCATAACCTTCCATTGAATAAGTAGACTTGGTGGAAATAAAGTGACTGAACTTGGTACACCTATCCACAACCATGCATATTAAGTCATATTTATCCCGATCCGATATGATGTATTACATAATTCAATGGCGACACACAATCTCATCTATAAAGATTATATCATAATCTTCCGCTGAATAAGTAGACTTGGAGGGAATAAAGTGAGCGAACTTGGTAAACCTATCCACAACGTCACATATTGAGTCATATTTCTTTTTAGTCCAACGTAAAACCACTATAAAATCCATACTGATGTCTTCCGACTACAAAGTAGGAACTTAGATATCTTGTAGTAAGCCACTGGATTTTGATGTTTCGCTTTTTCTTGTTGGCAATTTTGACACTTAGCGACAAACTCCTCTACATGATTTTTAATACCTTCCCACCAATAAATTTCTCTAACTTCATGGTACATTTTTTTTGAACTTTGATGAATAGAGAAGCGGGACCCATGGTCTTCTTATAGGATCCGGTCCCTCAAGCCATCTACATCGAGGACATACAATCTCCCTTCGAACCTTAAGATACTATCGCCTCCTAAGGACAATGACTCATTTGACTTGTTGAGAACAGATTCTTTCAACTCCATTAATGGTTTATCAAGGTGTTGTTTGGAATTTACCTCTCCCACTAAAGATGACTCAGAGTTATGATGGACCATTAATCCACCACTCGAAGAATCTTCTAATCTCACCCCCAACCTAGACAATCTTTGAGCATCCCTCACTAGGTGTTTTTAGGGCATCCGCAACAACATTAATCTTTCCAAGGTGATAGAGGACACTCATATCGTAATCTTTCAAAAATTCTAACAATCGTTTTTGTTAAAGATTCATCTCCTTTGTGGTAAACATATATTGGAGACTCTTATGGTCGGTAAAAACATTAACATGAACACCATTCATGTAATAACTCCATATTTTCATGGAAAAAACTATGGTCGCTAACTGAAGGTCATGAGTAGAATAGTTTCTCTCATGCACCTTATGTTGCCTAAAAGCATAGGATAGCACATTCACATGTTGCATAAGCACACACCCTGGACCCACACAATATGCATCACAATACAAACCAAAACTCTTTGTACCCTCCAGTAAAGTCAATACAAAAGTGGAAGTAAGCCTATCTTTATACATTTGGAAGCTTTTCTGACATACCTCTGACCACTCAAATTTCTTATACTTTTGGGTCAAAGTAGTTAAGGGATATGCAATGGATTCAAAACCATCCATGAACCTCCGATAATAACCCGCTAAACCCAAGAATCTTCTAATATAGGTTGGTGTGAAAGGTCAAGACCAATTTTCACCGGCTATATTTTCCTTGGGTCTAACTCAACTCTTTCACTAATGATATGCCCACACCGACATCAATCGAAACTCACACTTGCTATAATTGGTAAGCAATTGATCTTCTTATGTCTTTGCAATACCACCCTCAAATGACCTGTATGATCACCCTCATTCTTCTAATATACTAAGATGTCTTTAATGAAGACAATTACTAATGAATCTACGTAATTATAAAACACTCTATTCATTAGGGCCATATTAAACACAATCGGACCATTAGTGAGACAAAAAGACATTACTAAGAAATCATTATGACAATATATAGTCAAGAATGCAATCTTTTTTACGTCCTCAGCTCTCACCCTATGTTGGTGATAACCCGACCTTAAGTCAATTTTTGAAATGTAGATTGCCGCCTGGAGGTTATCAAAGCAAATCGTCAATCTAAGGCATAGGATACTTGCTATTGATAGTGACCTTTGTGTGTTATTGGTAATAAATACACATTCTTAAGGACCAATTATTCTTCACCATCAATACCGGAGCAACCCATAGAGAAATACTAGGTCTAATAAAGCCTTTGTCTTGTAAGTCTTTGAGTTGTGGATTCAACTCTTTCAATTCATTCGGAGTCATCCAATAAGGAGGAATTTTAATGGGATTTGAATCTAGTAGAAAATCGATACCAAAATCAATTTCCTATTCAGGAGGACTACTGGGAAGGTCATTACGAAAAAACTCTGGAAATTCAATCACTATAGGGACCACCTCAATAGGAGGAATTTCGGAGTCTAGATATTGGACACATACAATATGGTAAAGAAAACCCTTTGAGATCATTTTCATGCTTTTAGACAAGAGATTATACGACCTCTAGGTATATAATTTCCCCCTTCCACTCAACAACGCGTTCATTTGGAAAGATAACCTCCCTACCCTTGTCCTACAACCAATAGAGGGAAAACATGCATGCAACCAATCCATACCCAATGTTATATCAAAATCTAACATATCTAGTTCTACTAGATCTACAAGAGAAACTCTATTGGGAAACATTATAGGACAATTTTTATACACCCTTTTTTCAAAAACCGACTCATCCACCAGTGTAAACACGATAAAAGGTTCATGAAAAATATCAAATATAATGTAAAGCTTTTTAGCTTCAATAGGTGTAAATAATGACAAGGTATCACCCAGACTAAGCGAAGCATATACATCTGTGGTAAAAACTTTAAACATATCGGTAACCACATCGGGGGAAGTGTCTTGCTCACCCCTAGAGTAGAAAGCATAGAAGCAGTTCTTCTTAAAAGAGCAACTAGAACCACTTGCTTGAGCTTGAGCACCCTTCACTTAAAATTTAAAATTTGGAAAATCTCTCACCTTGTGACCACTCTTGCCACAACAAAAACAATTTCCGTTCCTACCAAGCACTAACCAACATGACCCTTTCCATACTTTGCACATGTAGGCTTCTCCTTTGGTGAGTTTCCACTGTTTCCCTTTTGAGATATAGGTTTATTTAGCTTGTCATAACGAGCCTTAGGGAATATGGATGAAATTTTGTTACAAAACCGCTTGATAAATCTACGCTTGTCTTTTATCTCAAGCCTATTCTTTGTAGAACCACGATCAAATGATCTTTCCTTCTTAGCATCTCTACTGTTTCTGTAAGACCTTGGCTCCTCAACACTTCATGAATGCACCATACGACGGGAAATGATCATGTTTTCATGTAGCATGGCCTCCAACACCCCCATCACAAAGAAGCTGACTTGATCTATAGGATTCGAAACCAAAGAACGATGATATTTGGAAAATTTAAGGAATTCCAACTAGTATTCGTGAACACCCCTTTTTTCTTCTTCATCTGATTAGGAAAGAATCGATCTAGAAAAGCCTTCTTTAATATCTCATAAGTCAAAAGACCACTCCTCAATTTCCTATTATCCCTCCATTACACATAACATGCTAGATCCACATCTTTAAGTTTATAGGTTTCCAACTCGACCTACTCACTTGTGGTAAACCCCATAGCTAAAAGTATTTTAGAGACTTCATCTATGAATTCTTGGGGGTATTCATTATCCATAAACACATAGAAGGTTGGAGGGTTCATTCGAGTGAAGTCTCATAGATGAGAAGCCATAATAGTGCATTTTTTGTGAGGCCGAGGTACAACCTCCCGATTGGCTTTGTCTGTCATAGCTTAGGCTTGAACAGTGGAGGATTGAGACCATTGAATGAGGGAAGCCCTTCTATCTCAATCCATTAAGGGCAGAGGATTGACTGGATCTTGTTCCATATTAGCATCTTATTCAAGTGGTGGAACTTGTTTACCACGGAGACGAGCTCCCACATTATCAATTTCCTCTTCAGGTCTTCGTGCCACATTTATTTGAGTGTTCATTCTTAAAATAAGCATAATAATATGATTAAATGAAAAACCAAACCATAAGTATATTCTAATGGCACGATATAAGATTTCTAAGAAGGAGAATAATTCCTAATCATCACATTGATTCCTATTAATAAGTGTGGAGCACTTCACAATTATGTATACAAACCTACATAAATGTTGTATACAGAGAGACAAAAATTGTTACAACCCTAATAAGGGATAAGATAAGAAATTCTTAATGTGTCAAGAGTACCTATGATAAGACTAGGGTTCACACGGATTGATGCACGTACAACCTGACCTCGGAACAGTTGTTATATCCAAGCCAACTAACATGGGGATTTATTTGAGCTTTTAACGTTTGGTTGAAACCATGTACGGCTCTCGAATACGAAGATTTACTTGAAGGAGTCTTTTACGTACTTAAAAAGGGAAAATCTTAGGTTTGGAGGGTCTAGGGGTAAAATGGTATTTTTCTAGGATAATGATAGTATCATTATTACCCTAAATATATAATTAATTATTTAATTAATAATGTGGAGGGCTATTTTTTGGAGAGAGGGCCGAAATTTGTCTCTTGAAGTAAAGTCTTACTCCACCCGGGTTCGAACCTAGGTGTAAGCAATGAATTAAAGTGATTTTTTAATTAAGCTATTGAATTATTGTAATTAATGAATAATTATTATTCATTATCTTATTTAAAATAAAACAAAAATCAGATTTTTATTAAAAAATTAAAACCTTATTGACTAAGTCCTAAAACTAGACTCCTAAGCCTCCTACAACTCCCACTCTCTCACGCTCACTCTCTCTTATTCTTTCTCACATTTTTTATCTGGCAAAATAAGATACAAAAGCATAAAAATAAACCAATTTCTTAAGCCTTGAAAAACTAACAAGAAATCAAATAAAAACAAACGTTACTCGCACACAAGGCTAAGGGACGTTATCATTCGAGTGGAGTTGATATTGAGGAGACTTAGACGTGTTCTTGGTTGAAGTTTTTGGGCAGCTAGTCAAGATTTTAACCTCAAAAAGGTATGGGTTATCTTCTATCTTTGTTCCTTTCCCAAGAGACCCCTTAAGGTAAAGAATATTCATTCTGAAAACTCGGATTTGTCCCTGTTGCGTATCCTGTCATCAGCTCCCAATCAATCATATGTTTGTTATGTTTGCTGGAAGAACACTAGGGATGAAACGTGTTTTTGGGATTATTATGTGTTTATATGTATGTTTGCAATTATGTGACTTATGTTGATGTTTTCGAAAATATAACTATGTGCGTATGTGTGTGTTGTCGTGGATATTGTTATGGTTTAGGACTTGAAAGGGCATGATAGTTCTTTATATTTCATGAATACATGTCGATGTAAATGTGATGTTCATATGAGGTTAAATGTTTCTTATTTGAGTTATAATCTGTTGGCTAAACGAATCCATAAAAACGCACCTAAAAAGATCTATCTACACTACAAGATTTCCATAAGAACTAAGGTGTAACTTGATGGAAGGATGCTGAAAAATTAAAAGAAAATTTCCAGCTTCTAGTGATGAATTTCTGTCAGCAATGAGGGGTCAAAATGATGAAAAAATGAATTAAAACAAGTGAGTTCATGGAGGATTGAGCCCGTGACCTCACCATGTTAAAAACCATGAAAATAAACAAGTAAAAAGAAATGTGGTGAAGGAGATTTGAACCATGCTATTGGCTGAAAAATGTAACTGAAAAAAAATGGCAGGACTAGGATTCAAACCCACCACCTTTCAATCAGATTTATGGAAGAGTAAAAAAAAATTAAATTAAATGTGAGGCATGGGAATCGAACCCACGACCTCTAGGCAATGAAAGAGAGTAAACAAAATGAATGGAAAGAAATGTGAGGCCTAGGAACAGAACCCACAACCTCTATGGAGTGAAGGAGAGTAAAAGGAAGTAAAAGAAAATAGATGTGAGGCGTAGAAATAGAATCCACGACCTCCTAGGAAGATTCAAGGTGAATATTAAAAGAAATTAAAGAAGGGTTGGGGAATTAGAACCCACAACCCCTCGGCCAAAGGATATAAAATTTAAGGAAATGAAAAAAAAAGTAAATGAGGTTGTGGGGGCTCGATCCCACATCCTCTTACTTCCATTAAGAGAAAAATGAAGAGTGAAATCAAGGGAAAAATAAAAAGAAGGCCTTGGGGGATCAAACTTGGTTCCCCAAGACATATGGATCAAACCAAAATGAATAAAAAAATGTAAGTGTTGTTCAATAGATGTGAAAACCGGGTTCCCTTGCCTAGATTCCGTATTGATGCATATATCATACATGAGTGAAATCTTCAAGATTAATGCTACCCCTATAGATTGAAATTGAGATTTTGGCATACATTCAAGATGCATAAGTCTTGTACTACATAATCTTATGAAGATATGAATCACTTAAACAAACTATGAATGAAGACTCATGACTTGTATGTATAGACCAATAAGTCTAGAATACGTTTAAAAATCAGTGAACCTAAGATGTATGTAATGAAATAATGTAACCCTACAAGGGTTAAGTACGATTGTAAAACACACTAAATGGCCAAGTGCATTGGCATACGACGAAATGATTATTATGTAATGAAACGATGAAACACTAGAATGGTTATGTAAGAGTGTGAAACACACAAATAGCCAAGTGCATTGGCATATGATAAAATGATCATTCACGTAAAAAGGGGTGATCAACTATGAAGAGCAAATGTGCTAATGTCTATAAATCAGGTGAAAACATGATATGAGGCTAATATAAAATATGAGAGCAATATCAACTGAGCGTAAGTAAATGTTACCAAAATGTACTCAACTTTGAGAGTGTAAAGTTAACGATGAGATAAGTCTCTATGAACACTCTAATGAATCTATTGTGATTAACACACTTAATACTAATGATGAGATGATAAATCATCTTTTGATCTATAATGTCCTCAAACTAGAATCCAGCTTTCATGACATATGAGTTGAATGTAAAAGAACTTTACACTATGAACTTATAGACTAGCTATGAGCGGTGATGCCTTCTTCTAAGAAGTTCGGAGGTTCATGTAACTCTCATGAGATGAGACTTTCTGGTGTGATGGGTATGGGTCTCCTTATATATCCTAGTCTTCGAACCTATACTTCATATATAGAGATTTGGAAGGGTTCAATTACATGGTACACTAGAATATTTTGGGTAACTTTGGCTTGTAATTCCACCTCTTTTTGTTGTGCGGTTTCATGACACTGGATTTCATGATGATCACGTGATCTATGTCGGTTAAAGTAAAGTTCCTAATGAATGAATGAGGCCAGCCTCAAATGATGAACACAATGAAACAAACGATACCAAAGGTGTTAAGATAGGATAATCAAGAGGTGAGTTAGACTTAAGTAATGACATTAGGTCATTCTTGGTCATTGCAAGACATATCTGATGAATGTCTTAAAATGCATCCTAGGTATAGATTGTGTTTACACTGGCGCATGAACGAAATGAAATGAAGTATGTATGAATGAAAGAAGAAGACTATGTGTTTGCTAAAGCAGACTCCCTAGTTCATGTCCCATATGTTGAGCCCTTATTTGGGGAATTCTTAAAGTCAAGTCCATGATTCAAAGATCCCATGGAATACGAATCAATGATATGAACAATGTTATGTGTTATAGGAATTATGATATGTTCTATGTGTAACGCTATTGTGTGTTGTGTACAAAATGTTAAGTATGATGATTCTTGTTAATCTCATGGCGTAACTCTGCTAATACAAGTTTGGGAAGCTCATTAACTTTCCTAAACAAAAATTTGGAAAATTCACTCACTTTCCTAATCTCCATTTGGAAAGTCTACTAACTGGACCTTCTATAATCATGTTGCTACGAAAGAGTTATTCTTACTCATACATGTCCTTGGTGTTTGCTTGCATATTCCCATACTTAATACAAGTGTGTACTAACCCTATTCAACTCTAAACTTCTAGGTGCAGGCACAGGTGGACGCTAGGGCTACAGGATCAACACTGCAGTTATCCGAATGTCGAGTATTAATCTGGACATTTTTGGACCTCATGCTTATGAGGATGCATAATCATTTACATTCTAGCTTAGTTGTCGGAATAAGATAGTGAAGTATGTTCCACTAGCGTTTCTTTCTCGTTTTTTCCAGACATTGTATTGGGCAATTTTTGTAAGTACATCTTTATTGTTATAAGAAACTGTTTCTTTAATTTGATGAACTTAACGTTAGTTGATTGATGGTGACATTTATGTATGTAGTAGAATGTTTAGTAATCATGTTATGAAACAAAAAGTTTCAAGCTTTTCGCTAAAATTTACCTAGACGAAGTAAGATTGATGTAATTAGGCTTGTCTGTGACCTCTGAGAGGTCAACGACGCCGGTCTCGTTTAGGATCTACACTACGACCATGACATATCTAAATGATATTCTCAATCTGATGCTCTGATACAATGTTTGTCACATACTTGTTTACCCCCTAGAAATAACTGGCATCGTCACCCTCTTTGAGGCCTATGACTAGCCACTTAGCTTACATCATCATATTCACAAGTCGAAATTAGTGGAAAATTTAAAAAGTTACTTCTACATGGAGGTTTGCATAGATCTCTACACACATATAAAATATATATCAAGTTTGCATAAACTTTTCAGATAGGAAAGTTACATACCCTTCTAATTATATTTTACACACATTAATAAGTAAGATAGAACATAGTCCTAAGGATTGTCTCCTATCATACCATCTAAAGATCGTAGCAATTTGGGAAATTTCAATACATGAATGTAAAAAAGCCACATAATGTCCTATACAATTCGTACTCAAATTAAAGTTGAATGAAACTAAAAGTCTTTGAAAAAAAAGAAACTTCATGAGCAAGATATTGGCATCGCCCACGGAAAATGAGGACCTACCCACTTGGATAGTAGAGAAGATCCAAGTCTTGTTCAAGTGGTCGTAAATGAGGCTTCAACGACTGCAACCTAAAATGTTTGGGAAAAAGGAAGAAATGGGTTCAGTACACCACATGTACGAAGTATGAGATAGTATGCACATATATTTTTAAAAGGTGCTAAGAAAAGAAAAATTCTATCAGTATGCATTTTTCTTTAAAATTTTTATGCATATAAGAAAATACCACACCAACAATATTTCACAGTTATTAAGTCATTGGCATGATCATAATAATATGGCAAAATAAAGTCTAGCCCAATCAAACATTCCTAATATACAAGTAAATACATATTCCAGTAACTCTACATATGAGTCATATTAATCAATAAGCATGAATAAGAGTACATTTTATTATAGAAAAGCAAGATAATTACCCATGAATCCCTATCAATTCAACAAGTGCAATGATCAAGCATATCAAGATAACCTTACTCAATCAAGTAACACAATCACTTCATCATACTTTAACAATATAAACCAACACATACTCATAAGTGACCTAGCAAACATATAGTATTAATGATGTGCAAATCCTTCTTTCACATATCATAAATCATCATATACATAAACATACATAAGAATATTCTCGTAAGACTCCCCTCTAGAATAACTAGTGCAATGCTTAGGTAGATCCCCATAGCCCTACCTAGACCCCTTAGGTTATACTCATTAAATTTCAATCCTTTAATTCATTTTACCTTTTGGGAACATCTTGCTCTAACTTACATAGACCACATTATCTAGTTTGGAATACGGTTTCATAGAACCCCACACCGAAAAAAGGCAGACTATTTTCCAAGGTAGTACCAAAATATAAAACCTAGCTACTACCTGGATCCACTAGATAGTATTTCTATGGGGGAGACATACTTTAAGAACTAGGAGATAAAGTTGGGACCCTTTTTATGATTAATGCATTTTAGTCTCCAATCTAAAGAGTACTTTAATTCTACTAGCTTTACTATGTCGGAAGGGACACTCCTCAATCTAGTTCACTCGGTGTTAAGGTATCATCCTTTTTGAAATGTCTTTAGCCCTTTAATTATAAAGCATAACTGATATTAAGACATATGGTGTACCTCTTGTATAATCATCGTCATAAATAGCTCAATAAGAATTATATGTGTATAAGTCATCATTACAATTAATATAAGTGAGGTTAACACACTAACATTTCATATCACAATAATGCAAATTGATAGTCATCACCATCCCTATAATCCATACAAATTAATAAACCTCACAACATAGTAAAGACATTTCAATTCAACATATGACCATCCTGTAAATCCTAAACTAGGCTTATTACAATATAATATCATTACTTAAACAGAATTGATCACAAATGGAAGTAAAAATAGATATCACAAGACTTACCTAGTCTACTTCATAGCTCATCATTTAAGCGTTATCATAAACCCTTAATTTAATCAAATTTTGATGTTACACATCATAATTCAATACTAAATAAAAGCTTAATGCAAGATACTTAAGTCAATTATCATATCTTTGAACACTTCTAAAAAACTATTGTAATAACATCTTACTTTGTTTATAATTAGTGTAACAACAACATCGAATATTTATTTAACAAATAATCAAGTCAATTGATTCAATACCAACTTACCTTTTTCATTATTGAGGTAAAAAAATCATCTTATGGTGATTTAACAAATAATCAAGTAAATTGAATAAATCACAACCCAATTCACAGCAAGATCAAACCTAGAGTTAACGGTTAAGGATCATGCTCTTCCATTTATATCAAACCATCACAAATTAATATAATAAATTTAAAATAACTTTTAATCTATCGATTATTTCATAAATAAATCATAAACATCTCAGTTCTGAACATCAAATAAGTAATTAAATGAAACTCATTTGAAAACCCAACTTTTAGAAATAATTTGAAGTAGCCCTTTGAGAAAAGAAGTCTCAGAGGTGAAATATATAACATACATTAACGTTTAATGATTATTTGATGGTGAAATGTTCCCTTTCCGACCCCAAAACATCCCCCTAGCTGGTCTTCAATGGTGTCTTACAAATAGAGAGAGAAAGAAGAGAGAAGGTGGAGAGTTTATTTTGTGAGTTGTGTTTCGACTAATGATTGTTGGGACCTTTATATTGGGGCTTAATTAACTTAATTAGACTCCCTCAAACCAATATATAACAACCTTACCCCTTAAATAATTAAATGAACTAACTTAAAAATGTGCAGAAAAACTTGACCCTAATAGACGAAACCTCCAATGATGGGTCATCTGTGAGTCGACGACTTGTCCCCCTCCGTCCTGCACACTCATCGTTTTTGTCAATGACTTGTGTAGGAAAGGTCTTTGATTAAATTTTTAGGTCTTGGTCGATGGTTTGCATCAACGCGCCATCAATCAACACACGCCCCATCATTTGGGTTTCGTTGGTGCACACTTCCCAGGAAGTGTTGCCCCCTATGTGCTAGGGTCCTCCTCAAGGGCCCTTGGTTGGTCCTTGGCGAGTCTTACCCAGACGTTTCTACAAAGAATCACCATAAACCTATTTTATAAACACTTCCATCTAATTTCATGAAGTTCTCACTCATAAAAGCTAGTCAAATAGGCTAAGGCACGCTAGTACCCCATAGAACTAGTTTCCGAACATCATGGACGTTCTTGGACATTTTGGTTCCTAAACCTCCGAATTGACTTATATTCATTGCTATAGTCCTAAAAAAAGTGTAAAGACCCCAAGAAGCCTCTGTTAGGATTAAATACAAATCTTAGATTTTTGAAATGTTACACTATCAAACAATTTGCTCGAAATGAAGGCTTAGATTTTTGAAAAACCTACATTTTAATTAATTTACTTTATTGAGCAGAATATGTTTAAGAGGGTTTAAGATTCACTCTCCTGAGCTGACCCCATGACCAACCAATACCTACAAACCAAAAATCAAGAAATAATGGTCTTAAAATCTTTATCTTGAGGAATATACTTTCTCAATGCATAGAGTTCTCTATCAAAAATTCAATACAACTCTTACATAGATATATCATAGATAGAAAGTTCGATAGATAAAAAAAAAGTTTTGAAATATATTTATAATCGCAAGATATATGTTCCAAAGGAACATTCGGCACACATAATCCGGATTTACGATCATTTAGGTAATCCCCCCATTTATCAGTTCCATTGCTATTTTTTATTTCAGGTCATCATCCTTGATTTTTTTATTTCTCTAACTTTGGTTGATCATATCACTATATCGTGCAATGATTGGGTCACACAGTAACATCTCCTTTCTCTTACTAACCTTATATTACCTTTCATCACTTGGCACACTAGAACATTGTAAGAGGTAAAAGCCACTTGGTGACTCATTGTATGGATAAGGATCAAGGATCTTCCATAAGCTATTGACACAAAATAAGAATTTAAGGGTATTAAATCTATCAAAATAATTCCCTAGATGAGTCAAAATCGTGGACGCATAACAATTCCAAGTATCTCCCACTACGGAGACTCCTCTACAAAACCTTCACTTAAAAGAGTTCTTTATTTCTCAGTCTAGGAATTTGAGATCCAGAATTTCATCTTGTACCTCATCATAAGTTACACTATCTGTTAGCAATTCTTTCTAACAGTACTATTTGTGACGGATCACCCACAAACTTTTTCAATGAAATGTGTAAAACATGATGAATCTTTGCTAGTTGTATGGGTAACTCTAAATAATATTCAAAATAAGAAACCCTATTAAAGTTCATTTAAGGACATACAGATGAAGGGATGAGCTTCCTTGATTGACAAATATCATCCCCCCTTTTTATGCCTGTTGGAAATCGGGTAAGGGCTAGTTCTATACTGCCTCAATTTTCTAAGAATCAACTCAGATCGTTTTGGTGGACACCACATGACAAAGGACAACAACAGACTGCAATTAGAATTTTATATTTTGGAACTTAATAAAAAAGGGCAATTTTTATTTGCACAACAATTATAAGATGAGTCGGATGCTCATCCTCACTTTGAGAATAAATGAGGATATCATTCGTAGAAATAATGAAGAACAAGTAGAAATACTATTTGAACACCATGTTAAGTAAGTCCAAGAGTATTTTTTTTCCAAATGACTAAACTACAAATTTATAATGTCCATGCAAAGTCCTTAATGACATCTTTAGAATGTAACTATCTCTCACTTAGAGTTGATTATACTTGGATCTTATGTCTATCCTAGAAAAGCAACAAGCACCTAGAAGTTACATGAATAAGTCATCAATCATGGGGATTGGATACTTATTCTTGATTTTTGCATTGTTGAGCTTTCGATCGTCAATGCTTATTTTAAGAGAACAATTTTTCTTTTTAACAACAATAATTGAGCACCCCATAAAGATACTAGGTATAATGAAGACCTTATCTATAAGGTTGTCCAATTGATCTCTGAATTCCTTCATTACGACGTGACACATTTTTTAAGGAGGAGTCAAAAGAGGATTTATATCTAAAAAATAGATCTATTCAAAAGTCAATTTCCTTCTCGTGAGGATCTCTAGGAAGATTTTCTGGAAAACATTTACTATCGGGATTGGCTCAAAATTTTGGGTTTTAAGTTTGAATTTTTAACCAAAAAAATATGATAGATTTATGATGTGGAAATAATATTTCAGGACCTAAGATAAGAAATTAAACGACCCATAACCATTGAGTTTCTACCATTAATTTTGAATACTAGCTCGTTTATAAATTGAAATCGAATGATCCTATTTCTACAATTAACTAATTCATCATAGAATGTGATTATTCCATGCTTACAATGATATCGACATCTACCATTTCTAACTCTACGAAATCTGCAGAGGTGACAATCTCAGAGGCTGTGATAGGACAATTTTTTCATACGCATATAGAAATTAATTGGTCTCCAACTGGAGTAAACACTAAGAACGTTTAAGAAATTGTTTCTCAACCGACACCAAATTTGACTACGATATATGCAGTTTTAAAAGACATTGTAGCCCCTAGATCTAAAAATGAATAAACATCTAAAGAAAGACTCGTAACTTATCAACAATCACACTAACAAAATCTTTCTTTTCCTTGTGAGCTTATAGAGCGTAAAACATTATCTTTTGCTAGATGCCACCTATACAAAATGAGTTGGCCTACTGAGTTGGGCGACCTTCAAGTGTTGCTTGAGTTACATATTGAGCATTATTATTGTTACCTCCTTGACTCTTGCTAAAATAGGAAAAATACTTCAACCTACGGCGGGAATTACCATACCCAAAACACCCTTTATTTCTTGAAAGACACTCGCCAATATGATTTTTCTTACGCTTTGTACAAGTTGGGAAAGTTTTTTACCTTAAGAACTCCCCTAAGATATACAGACATCTTCCTTAACTTTCAGATCCTATTAAAAAAAGATGTATGAAGGACTAGCTTATGAAGATGTGTCGGGTTGTATTCTGTTTCTTAAACTATGAGTGACTCTAATCGCCTATTTTTTTTAAGTGTGATCATAGTATCATATTCTATCAATCTTGTTTCACTTAATAATTTCGCTAAGATTATCTTCCTCAATCTACAAAGCCAATAGATATTCATATCCTCTAAGAGCATAGCATTCGTACAATTTGTCTACTATAAGTCGGATTTTCCAAGAAGATACTTATTATTTTGGGCCCTTAGATAGAAAACCATGTGTTGATCATACTTGGAGAGCTGGGTGAACATAGGTATGTGTTCCCTGAATAATATTGTACCCTTAATCAAATAACGAAAATGTTTTTCCTTGTTTTCTCTAAGCTCTGAATGGAAGAATAGATAAAGAAATTCTTCACTTAAACAATCCCATAATAATGAACCTGCATCTACACGGCAAATGTCCTTCAACAAAGTGAACTAAATGTGAGCTACAACCTTAAGCTATTAGGATTCAAACTCCACCCTATATTTATTTGTCACTTGCGTCAGCCTAATGATAATCTTAACCACATTAATAAAGTTTTGTGGGTTCTTACCAACTTGTGACCTTAGAAACCCAGGTGAATTTATTTGACCGAAATCTAGACCCGTAGTTGAATCTTATCCAGCATTAGTATTTGTAGGAACTAAGGCCTACTAATTAATATGCTTTCCCATACTCTAAGCCAAGAGTTCGATCACATTGTGAAATTTTGCATTCAAAACCTCTAGCTCTAGTAATGGAGGAACTATGTTGGCATTTCTTGCATTAGTATTCCATGCATTTGCCCTATGTGGAGGTATTAACTGAAATGATGGATTAGATAGGATATCATACCCACGTATGACAAGAATAGTTGAGAAGTGATGTTGTTTTTATAAAAGATTTTGGGTCATCCTCCTCATTAGATGTGGTGAAGTTCACACCATTTAAAAAGACTCTACATAGTGGGTCGTTCAAATTTCATAGGACTCTTCAACCAACTTGTATGAAACAAATTCTTTCATGCCCCTAGGCTACCCCCTTGACGTAACATGAGACCGCATATCATGACTTACCCCAAGATAACATTAAATCTTGCATATTATTATGATGTTGAATGATAAATAAATTTGCATGAACAGTGCAGAAGCTAAAACAGGGGATATCTAAAATAGTGAACAACCTAAATAATATGATATATAAAGCATACTAATGATTGTCTATTACCTAAAGATGAACTAATAAATCCAAGATGATGCTACTACTATGTCTGAAAAGCCTCTAACTGAGTTGAGTTGTTGGGACATGTTCTATAGTTAAATCTTAATAAATCTAAAACTATATTGTAAAGGATTAAATAAAAGCATGTCGATTCTCCTCAGAGTATGACAACTCACTAGTGAAGGTGATGAATGTTGATCGAGGATCAATCTAAGAACAATATAAATGCTCAATACATGAACTTACATTATAAAAGGACTAATGATCCAAATGGGAAGATAATGTATCAAACCAGAAATTGGTATGGCTAACTCATACCATTCTTTATAGTTAGTAGGATTTTACGAAGTAATTAAAACTCTTCTATGTAATAAGGTCACTAGGTGTAGAACCTTTAGTTGAAAAAAATCTAAAGACTGTTCATCCAAGTCATTCCTAAGTTTGTCTATATTTTCAGTCACCTGCAAATGACCATTAATTTTAGCACGATATGAGTTTGGAGGACCTTAAGATACCGAATAAAATATCTCTATATCGTCTTTTAAATGAAACTATGTATTCTAAATTTCAAGCTCGTATAAAAGATATATGAACATTTCAATACAGCCTCACTATATATGGTATTTCTAACAAATCCACGGAAGGATATTTTACTCTTTTCCATAACCACTTACCTAAATGCAAATTAGACCCAATTAAGGGTATAAGTTGATTATAAACATTCCGTTAATCTCAAGAGTATTTAGCATTTTAGAGTGAAGATTCTAAGGGAGCAAATTTTTGATGTTACAAGCATTCACTCAAAAAAATCAAGATTTCAACGGGAACCTAGTTCTTTGAGGTATGTAAGATTCCATTATTTTTTATTTGATCACCCAGATGCTAATCTTGAGTTTACTTTATGAATTGCATCCATGAGATTAAGTATACAGATAATCCCGTTGAGTTCTTCTGTTTTTTTTTTCATTTTTGATATTGAAGTTTTTGTTTGGATATTGATGTTAGAGATTCGAATGAGTGACTTTTCTTGGTGGAATTTGGTATAGAATTCTATGTCATTATGTTGGGCTTAAGGATTAAAAATAGTTTGAAGGAAAATTTTCAATTCTAGTTCAGTTTGGGAACAAATTTGAGAAAGAAAATCCATATGTTTTGTAGGCTGGGAGATAGTGTGTCACAAAACATAGTGCGCCCCAACAAGTGGTTATTAAGAAAAGATCTTGCACCAAGCAGAACTCATTGCGCTAGAGTTTCAAAGTCACCGCCTCTGGTCTTCTTTCAGCGTGAGTCCTCTTGAATCATACCAATATTTGCTACATGATATTCACAATTATAATTTTCATCCAATACTTGAGAAATCAATCCGATCAAAGATAAAACTATTTAATTCATAATTAAAATTCAAGAAAGAGTGAAAATTAGTTTTCAACAATGTCCTTGAGTTAAGATGTCAATCCTTTGAAATTAACTATCAATTCGAGCTATGTTTGGAGAAGTAAGTATGAGATTCAGATGAGTTGTACCCATTAGTTCAATATTTTCGTTAATTAACTTGAGTCCAGTTGTTCATGACTGTAACTCCACATGAACTCCATAAATTGTGTATCTTTGAGAGGATATCCTAAACCTTATTTATACTATATTTTGGTAATAATGGATTACCATATATTATTAATTGAGGTCCATCATTAGTGTCGGTCATGTCCATAATTCTGCATGGACCATATGAGTCGAGCCATTCCTTAGATGAGTAGTATCCTTAAGTCCTTTAGTTCTAGAGTTGTCCAGTTCTTAGTATTACGTTTTTATATGGTTATTGAAAACCATGAATTTAGTTGTTTACGTCTATTTTTCGACATGAACACTATTTTTAGAAGTCTTACAATTATTTAGAATTTGTCCTAAAACATGACTTAGTGAAATGAGGATGATGAGAGTCGAGTTTCATTTTTAAAAATGATACATGAGAACTAAGTATTCTGAAGAGTAAATATTTTAACATTTAAGAAGAGAGGAAACATAGATTTCCAAAAGAATTCGTGAGGATTTTTTGTTATAATCATTTTCAAGAGAAACTTTTTGAGTAATAATGTAAAAGTTGAGTATGAGGGAATTGTTTTTTTAAAAAAAAACATATGATCTATGTTATGTTATGGGACTAGTATTGAGCATCAATAGATGGGGGAGAGTTTAAACACACTAATCCCATAAGCCATATAAAAATTATTTACCATTTTTATTCATATCATTGTGGATCCACTTTGTTAAGGAGTTCTATATTTAGGCAAGGTATAGGACAGCTTTGGCAGTTTGGGCAAGACGTTGTATAATCATATAACTCAAACTGATGATTGTAGGTTAGATAATTTCTCCAGAAGATATATTATTGTGTTTTCAAATACAATTGATTTATTAATGCATTTTAAATATAATTTAGTTGATATCTATTGTTTCACAACATTCCATAAAATAGAATTTTTGTTTGTGCGTTGTCCTTAAGTATATAGATAGATTATCTTATTATTGAGTTGAGCTCTATTTGATCATCTTATAATTGAGTTTATATCTATTGCTGTAAGTTTATTTTAAACTATATTACAATTAGTTGAATATCTTATTATTTAGTTGAGAACTATTTCTCACGTTGAGTTGAACTAAATTCCATTGAGTAGAGTAACTTATCATGGAGTTAAGCCTTATTAATCTGAGTTGATTTGAACTATGTTCTAGCGAGTTCAATATCAAATTATTTTGTTGGGTCGTATTTCTGTGAGTTGATTTGAACTATGTTCCACTAAGTTGAGTATATTATTTTCACATCAAGGGAGCACCCCCTAGACGTTAACGGCGTCTTCGTCCCCGAAGAGGTCTTAGGCTAGCACTTAGCATTCATATTAAGTCTACTAACACTTCTAATTTATATTTATATGAGGTTTACATGAACTTATCGCTTATCAATATAGAAAAACATGTAAACGTAGTATAATATAGTCTCAGCATAACCATTTATCATAGAAGTAAATGACTTGGTACATAGCCCTTGCACTATTACTATATGTCTCATATAGAACTTACAACAAAGTATAAAAACATTAAAATTAAAATTGTCTTAGACATAATAATGTAGTGAAAGTAGAATAGTGGAATCATCCTAAGACTTTGAGGACTTGCCATCAACTTTGGAACTATCCAAGTATGTGTTGTAAATGCCCTTGAAGCTATTCAATGGCTTGAACCTACATTATTTTAGAAATAGAGAAAAAATGGATTAGTACAAACCATAAATACTATGTATGGAAACATATGCAAGTAAAACCTTTTAAGGAATCCACAAAGGGGAATTTTCTTTAAAAGCATGCTAAGACACATTGAAAGACTTAATGCACACACAATATCATATAAAAGTCAATAGTCAAAACAACATTAAGACATGTTAATATTCATATCCAAGAATAACATCATCATAAAGTCGTATCAACATTTCATGTTCTAGAGTTCATATTATGAAAGCATACAAAAGTCTTACTTACATTACCAACCCATGATTACAAGTGTAATGCTCATATGAAGTCCCATAACCCCACTTAAATCAAGTATACTAGAAAAGGGACCATAAGTAATGCCTTTACCTCATATAACTTAAAATTTTGTGTAGTCATAATTCTACATAAAAATGTAGACCAATATCGTATTCATCAAGTGAAACAAACCATCATAAAAGGACAACATTATATAGAACCATCATCATGCATTTAATTCTTCACATAAGTACATAAGAACTCCTCCTAGGACTCCTATAAAGGAAATCTTGTGCAATGTATAGGTAAAGTATCATACCCTTACCTACAGTAAGTAGTACCCCTCAAGTCATCCTAGTTAGTTTCCATCATTATTACTTTCATTTATTCATTTTACTTTCTGGAACATTCAACATAACTGACATTACACCAATGTGATCTAAACATTAAAACCGGTTTTATGAAACCATATACCAAAACAAGGAGCTCTACTTGCAATGTTAGAACCAAAAACAACATAGCATCAAGGTGGATACATTATCTAGTCTTACTAAGGGGGAAAATAGTTAAGAATCTTGGAGATGTGTAATTCAAAATCTCTTTCTTCTAATTCGCATTATAGTCTCCTCCTCACTAGAACATTGGTGAACCTACCTTTCCTTTTGTAAAGGTACACCTCTTAGTTTCTAGTTCACTCGTAGCTAAGCTAAATTCCCTTTCTAAAATCTATATAGGTCTTTATTAATCATGAAAACTTGATATAATCCAAAAGAGACTAACCCCTTGTATACTCATGTAAATAGATCAAAATGCCTAGGATAGTTACATCCTTTCATCACTAAACCATCATCATGTGTGAAATATCATACCATAATCACATTAATAAGATGAACAAGAGAATTCATTTAAATCCTCAATAACCTTACCTCATAATGATCTCATATTAATCATAATCATAGCCTAATTATAGTTTCATAGCTTCCTCATTTACTCTATAATTGAATAATGACATCAAGTACAGGCCAACATCAACATAATAGATTAGTTATGATCTTAGAAGTCTTACCTATGGATTGCAAGAATCTCCTTCAAGATCTAACCTTAATTACACAACATTTGTACAATAATCCAATCTCCATCATCATATAATAGTAAATTAATCGATAACTCCTCTAATTAGAACAACCCTAATCATCTACAAAGCTAATTAATAATTAGGGTTAGGCAAAAGCGGTCATTCATCGATATTTCATAGAAATTAAATAAATGTCTTAGGAACTATAACAGTATATCAATATACAATCATATGACACAAGTAAGTTTCTCAGTTGGTAAATCACTACCTCTTCCGCCTTTGGGGTATAGGGTTATACACTATAATTATAGGCCTTAATGAAATTACAAGGAATGTAGGTGGAGAACCACTTGTTGAACTTAGGTTTAGCTTGAATTTCAAACAAACCCTTAGAAGTACCTTTTTCATAAGACATTTCCCTCTTAGACTCTCTATATTCCACTCAAGCCTACTTTCTCAAATTTTTTAGCAAGCCCCATCAAACAAGAAATATCCATGTTGTCATTAAGCACCGCCAAACGTCACTATTGCACAAGATCTTCGGACACACCCATCACAAAATGGTTCATTTAATCTCTAGAATTGAACACAAAAGAAGAGGCTTATTTAAAAAACACTGTGAACTTCAAAGAGTATTCTTTAACACTCATACCTCCTTGATGAAGGTTGATGAAAGCTTTCACATTTTCCTCTATTTTCTACCTTGTGAAAAACCTATTAAGAAATTCCCTCCTAAAGACTTCCCACCTTCTAAGATGTAAGACCCACAAAATGATATAGTGTGTCTAGATCCTCACGTATGTCAATGAGATCGATAAATTATTAATTAAGTGTTTTATATAATGTATGATTAATTTGAAGTCATTTGGAAGTAAAACATCCAAGAACGTCCAAGATATTCAAAAATTAGTCGTTTAGATGTACAGGCGTGTCTTGGTGTGTCTTGACATGTATTACATGTTTGTCTTGGTTAAAAAATGTGGAAGGTCTGTCACGGCCCGAATGTACACCTTAGAAGTTAGATAATGATTGTGGCATCACACGGCATATCAGACTTCAAGAAGTCTCATCTAAGCCTCTTGTATCATTAATTGCATGAAAAACATACTAAAATAAGTAAGAATATAAAATTTTCTTCACACACAGAGAACTCTTTAACAAATATTACATAAGCGGAAAACTTCAATTTAAAAAACAACATCTACTTGAACTATCAAAAGTTTAAAGTATACAATACTGGGGACTAATACCATAAAAGACAATAAAAAAGACTACGATATAAAGGACATGTGGATATTTTCCTCGAATCGATGAGGACTAACCAATACTTCATCTTCAAGCCTTAGAAACCTATCCATCCTCTATGGCACATCAAGACATACAATTCCCTACACTTTAGTCAAAAAGGTAAAAGAAGGGGTTAGCACATTAGATGTACTAAATATGGATGTCATGCAAAAAGCATGAAATAGGGACATTTAGTAAATAACATGTTTTTCATGAATTTCAATTAAAACATGATACAATAAGCATAAGAACAACATTAAAAATTTAGAAACACATAAAAAATCATTTAAGCACAAAGTCAGATTTTTAGAAAATATTATAGTAAATTCACTTCATTGTACAGTGTACTCCATTCAGAGGTTATACTGAAGTTCCTTCACTTCACTTTAGACATCTTCTAGTATGTATTTATCCCATTTAAAGATATCGTAAGAATCAGTTAATTCACACGAATAGAGACCGCCCTTACAACCCTCTACACATGCCTAAATGATCCTCAAGGCTTCTTGTGATGAGTGACATACATAGTTACAAGACATCAACATAAGAACATGATATTCTCCTACCAAAGTTGAATCTAAGTCTCAGTTGTGTGAGTTGGGAAGAAACCTCCCATACAATTCCTTACACACACACTCAAGAGATCCTATAGACTACCTAGGATAGAATCATGCTCACTTAATACACCAACATAAATATGATATGACATTCTACTTCAAAAGGCTGTCAAAAAAGCAACTTAAGTAAATCAAGAAGATGATGTCTATCATTGACCTCTTCAAGATTACTTAATTAATCCATAAGACTACCTAAGGCTTAGTAATGTGCACAACACCAACTAGTTTCCCTATCTAGAGTCATTCTCAAGACTTCCCTAGGTAAGACATTAAGAGATTATCCCATTTTCCATCTTCAAACTTTAACTAAGGAATGCATAAGTCACCTTAGATTAGGTACTCATTTATTTACATAATTCATACAAATAAGTCATTCATTAGTTCATTAAGAGACTCATACATCACATAAAGGAAAATCAAGTAATGGTCATAGACAAGACCTAAGGACTCTAACTAACACTTTCAAAGCCTATTGAAGAAAGTCTAGATAATGTCCCATACCACAACCACTCTAATGCTAGTAAGTATCTCATATGATGAGAATAGGCAATAACCTACATATACCATGGTAGGAAGACATGGAATCTAGAGTTCTAACATACTCCTATAAGGATGTTCAACTTGCCAATGGTTGAACTTGGATACATTCCATGTAGGCACATGGTTAAGGAATATAAAGCGTGTGCTTTGTATTATAGTGTCATCTTAAACTAGAACTACTTCATTACGATACTCCCTCAGTGCAAAACTTACTTCTCATAGAGTAATTCACATTAAGGATTCGTACAGTTTGTTTCCATATATAGTTCATAACCCAATCATATTTATCCTACCAAAGAGATCCTCATAGGGCTACCTTCCAATGGAAACAAGAATCTCATGATGACGTTCCTAAGGTTGGATATGATTTCGTTCCATCCAACAACCTTATGTTCATCACTGATTTACTAGAAGGGTACCATTACGTCATACGAGTTCAACATACATAACCTTACCACTATGTAAAATGTTTCACATAAAGGACCCTTTATAAATCATTCAAGGAGTCACTTATCAATCATACATTCCATACTAAGAGACTAGCATCCTAAATCAAGACATGACATATTAATATTCTTACAACTTCAAGTAAGGGACACAATTCAATCAAGACAAGACACCATATACTTCACCTTAACACATATTACTAGTCATTCTATCAGAACATAGGAATAACCATTATCATGTTTAAGACATCCTACACACTACAAATCCAATCACATAGTCATAGTCTACATGATTTTCTAACATTCATTTAAAGAACACATACATTAACATTATTTCACAAATAGAGATCCATACTCATACTTCACATAAAAGATCTATACAAAACATCATAGTACTTCAAGTATGTCGATAACACCATGATCATCATATTGCATAAAGTAATGCCGACAAGGCAACATAAATTCACATACCACCACCACCTTAATTTGACCATACAAACCTTATAATTTAAGTCTAATTAAAATTAAATTAGTGAAGAATACAACCACTCCATCTTACCATTTTGATCTAAAGGCTAAATCATCCAATTCGATATCAGAAGGTCCTTACCTACAAACATAACCAACAATTCAACACAATTGTAACAATATTCATGAAAATAGGTAAATTTACTAAAAGTTTTTAAATAAAATGTAATATAGATACCAATTTACTATGATCATTACATATATCAAATGTCTATATGAAACTACATTAGAATTCATAAACCTTATGGAAATATCAATTAAATAATCTTAATGTTTAATAGATCTAAGATTGTAAAATATTCAATTGATCAAATTGAAACATCCTATAAGCCAATTAACCATAATCTATACATAAATTAAAAAACCTGAACAATCTACACATGAATTCATCAATATCAAAGCATGATAACATAACCCATATTTTAGTCAGTTTGATAGATTTTTAAAGTTCATGGGTTCATGGATAATTTCATTGAAGAACATCAATTATACACACATTACATCATATCTTAATGTTTGAAAATCAATTACGAAAGAACCCTAGACTTAGAGTAGAAACTGGACTTTTCATCTCTTTTGAAACCATTCAAAATCATCTTTGATATTAGATCTAAGGTGATAGAAATCCTTATATGAATAAGTCACATATCATCTTATAATAACCCTATGACAATTGAAGAAGAAACTCGAAGAACCATCTTCAAGCTCCATCATCACCTTGAACTCTCATGGAGGTTTTTGGAGAAATATTGGGAGGTAATGTATTTTGATTGAGGTGTTAAGTATATATTGAGTGTTTAATGACTTATATATTCTTAAAATACCCATAAAAACTCAAAACTACCGTCCTCTAACTTTTTAAGACTTGGGGTGAATTTACAAGTTAACCTCTTAACTAAACAGTGAAGCTGGCACGAAACACACAACACCATTAATGCCCACGTCGATGGTCCATAATGTCACCCACGCCTCATTGATGAGGTCTCATTGATTCCTCCTACAACTCTTAAGCCTTCCACCTTTAAAGATTCATCAACTCTAGCCGTCGACTGGTCGACTGACAATTATTTGGGTCGTCGATTAGCACTGACTAACAGTGTTGAGTTCCAAGTAGTGCTCCACCTTTATGGTCTTTTTTGGGAGCTATGTTGTGTAGTATCTATACTCTTCCAACCAAAACATGATCGTATACGAGTTTATGATCTACACTATGAGTTTCATCCAAAACAAACACGTAAAACTCAACAAGACATGCATAGACACACATGGTCGCCTCAATGCAAGTCTTTGGAATGTCATAGACGTTCTTGGAAGCTTGAAAACCAAAATTCATGGATCTTATAACATTATTTATCCCATATTAATGTTGGAAACGTTCAGGAATGAATCCTCAAGGGCCCCAAAAAAGGCCCTCAATGAGGACACAAAGTCTACCTAGGCAGTGTCTACTATGATTGGCACACAACGGAAGGTAGGTGTGTTGATTCACCGACGATGGGTGGGAATTGTTCCATACGTTGACTATGAGGCAAGGCAGCCAATACGAATCCTCTGACTTAATCTTCGGCCTGTAGGATGGCCAGTCAATTGGCCTACGGGTGTAGGTTGCTGGCTACAATGCATCTTGCAACATGCTGCCAGACGCACTGTTTTATTAAGGGTTGAATAGTAAATTAACCCCATATCCTAACCTGACACTAGGCATTTTAATTAGATATTTTTAAGTATATTTAGTTTTTTATTAATATGAAAAACCCATTCCCAAAATCATTCTTCAAATTAGTCTTTTCCCTCTAAAAAAGAAAAACCTCTATGGAAACTTCCATTGGAGATGAAGCTTAAGAACTACATGGAGCTTGGATTCCCATAGATTTTTTATCATGATTTTGTTGTTCTCTCTTACTATAAGTTATGGTCATCCTTTATCTTTACATAATCTTCCATCTAAAGATCTCTTTCCAATGTTTTCAATGAAAGTTTCTAGTCAAACTTCATAGTTTTAAATCTAGCCATGCGTTCTTTTTCAAATTGATTTCAAAAGCATGTTTATGATTAATTGATGATAATGTACTGATTTACAAGTAAAATTCAATCCAATTTCATTATGAACCCATTTTCCATCCAATTCTATAATTAGCCTATATTGCGGGCAATGTAATCTTGACTTCATGGTGATTGAATTGTGGTTCTAGCATGTTTTAATTTCTTGCATATACTTCCTATTATGTATATTTATTGTGAGTTATATTTAATTTATCAATGTGGATCAAGGCTTTAAGATTTGGTAGCATTGACTTATGTTCTTCTCTATTCTATTGATTGTCAATATACAACACTTGACAATTTCGATTCTAGGACAATTGAAGTATGATTTAGTTTATATTGTGATCTCTTTAAATAATTCCCTGTATTGTATTATTGATTAAAAGATGCATATCTTCAATAAATGTCCCGTTTCATGATTTTTATGCATTATGCCACACTTAGTACATGTGGTTGTACTAATACATTCTTTTATCTATCTATATAGTTGTTGCTAGTAAAGGAGCATTTGGGAAGGAAAAATTGGACTGTAGAATTGTTGAAGAGAAGTTAAAGTATGTCCTCATTTGATTCGAGGGCATATATATCTTTTATGTTTTGTATTTGAAGTATTTTAATATACTAAGTATTTATATATTAGTATTGAATATGGGTCGTGTCCCATGTATTATCCTGTCTTAAGTTTGATGATTTGGAGACTCACTATTTATTATGCTTTTATATAAAAAAGATTCTAATGACTACTCTATGTTTTGTGAAAGTTTTAATTTTACACTACTTTTCATTATGCATATGCGATGAATGATATGTAAGGTCTTTTACATGACCTCTGAGAAGTCATGTACATCGGTTGCGAATCCAAGATTGCCCCTAACTTCTAAGGTATGGTTTCAAGATGTGAAAAACTTTGTATTAGAACCAAGTTATGATAGTAGTATTAGGAATCAAGAAGTCTCAGCAAGTCACGTCTAGTAGAGTCTTGACCATTTGTGTGAGTAGCACCACATCAATGAGCGAGAGGCTATATGACAATAGAGTTTCCCTTCTTTTCTACTCCTATGTTGTGCCATAGAGAAAAAACTATGAGTACTCTTTTTTATTGATTTCCTTGTGTTTGTAAGATGATGAATACGAAGAGGACAAAGGCTAGGAGAGTTGAGGAAAATGTCGTGCAAGAGGAGATAAATCCTCAAGTTTAGGATGTTGAGAATCTTCCTCAAGATGCTCAAGTTTCTCAAGGTTATTAAGTCTCTATTGTGGGTGGAGGTGATAATGTCCAGTAGTTGAGTAAACAGGATATTAGAGAGGTTGTGCTTGCTTTAGCCTGAGCTGTGACTACTCATGTGAATTTGAGTATGGTTCCTAGGGAGAATTTTATGGAGAGCACTATGACATCTAGGTTGAGAGATTTTGTGAGAATGAGTCCTCCCATCTTTTTTTTTCACTAAGGTTGGAGAGTATCACCAAGAGTTTATAGATGAGGTGTACAAGATATTGCATGCTATGGAAGTGACTTCTAGGGAGAAAGCGGACATGGCTTCGTATCAATTGAAAGATGTGTCTAAAGTGTGGTACACACAATGGAAAGGCAATAGACCAGAGGAGTCAGGTCCTATTTAGTGGGAAGAATTTAAGAAAGCTTTTCTTGGTACGTCATTTCCCTGTTAGATGATGGAAGTTATGTTAAAGTAGTTTGTCAATCTCAAGTCGGGAAATATGAGTGTTAAGGGGTTGATATACTGACCATGAGAAAACTATCGTAGAGAAGAGTGCTCAAACTCAAGAGGAACTCAGATGTTCTAAGATGAATTTTGAGAGAGGAGGTAATCCTCATAATGCAAGACTATATGTGTCACTTTTTGAAAGAGGCCCTATGGGAAGTTCCTAGCCGGTACTAGTTTTTGTTTTGGTTGTGGGAAGGATAATTATAAGGTGAGAGATTGTCCTATAATTGTGGCGAGGAAGAGAGAGTAAGAAAGTTGCCCCAAATGTTCCAAAGGATGATTTTCAAGCAACGAGGCATTTTTATGCACTCTGGACTAGATGAGAGAAGATGGATTGTTATTATTATGATGAGAGTAATTACTTGAATTTCTTTTTAGACATATGAGTTCTTTCTAAGTGAGGGGTATGGTTAGAAGATGGGATGGAATGATATTGAAGCATGTTGCATATGCATGGTGTTTAGTCATTTTTGTTGAAATTGAATTTCATTAACTTCTTGCATTGTGTATTTTATGAAGCCATTTTTGTGTTGTAATATATGTGTATATGATGTTACCTTGCACATTTGCTTGTTCCTATCATGAATTGCCTAAAAGTTGCATTTTTCAAAAATTTGCTAAATCCACTGTAATATACTGCTAGGTCCTCGTAAATTTTCAAATTTTAATAATTCATTCTTTGGTCTAAATTTTTTGTAATATGGATGTAAATTATGTATATGAGTATTATATCGAATATAAAATGAATTTTCGTTATTTGGAATGAAACAAGTGAGTTCTGTAGAATGATGAGTTATAAATTTGTCTTTTAGTTTGTTGTTGTGTTATGAATCTCTTGACTATGTGAAATTGATGTTTTCTTATTGATTTTATGTTATATGTTATGGTCATTATCTTCAATAATCTCTATTCTTTGAAGTGTTTGAAGAGTTGCAAGTTTCATTCGAAGTAGAATGTTGTCCAAGTGAAAACAATGTAAGATCCCAAAAAATAACTTAGGTGAAATAGAGCCTAACATGGTGGTGTAAGGTCATAAAGTGGTCTTATATATGGTATTGTATAAGTTTTTAGGTGAATTAAAAGTCAAACGTCAAGGGACGACTAAGACGTTCGACGACTAAGTCACCTATGTGCCTCATATGTGATTCTATGTGCTTATGTGTGATTCATGAGGTTATAATGTCCTTAAATGATTTATTATGATGTATGTATAAAGTGTGTCCAGTTTCTTAGGTTTTGAGATCAAACGTTCAAGAACGTCCATTATGTTAGAAATATATTCATTGAAATGACCATGTGTCTCTATGCATTTTTCATCGAGCTTTACGGGTTCATTTTGATTTAAATTCATATGAGAGGTGATAAAATCATATACGGTAATTTTTGGGTTTGAAACGCCCAGGAAAACATCCCTAACGACAATTCAGGGTTCTTTGAGGAAGGAACTATGTTTGTGACCAAACTGCCCTAGGTAGTCCCACCTGCACATTGCAGACGACGTCCAATGGCCTGGCTGACGGCACCTTGGTGGGGTGCGTCATCTGGTACTTATAATAGCGAGAAAAGCTCCCAGTGTCCAGTATTTGAACCCATCGACGGAGGATAGGACGGTCCGTATGTAGACTAATGCACTGTCGATGGGCAACCTTCGATGGGAGTCTGTTCCTGCGTGCAATTCACTGCCAAGTGAGTGTTGAACATGGTAATTCACACCACTTCGAAAAAAGTTTATTGGTTGTTCCTAAAGTGTATTTTGAGTATATTTAGTATGTATCTAAGTCTTTAACACTTAAAAGAATTCATTCTTCCAACTCAAAACCCAGAATCCCTTAGAAATTCCTTAAGAGTTTATTGAAGTCCAAAGTGAAGGAAGAGGTTGGATTGCTTAATTTAATAAAGATTATTCATCATTGAGGTGTGTATTTTGATCCTTGAAAATATATTCTTCAAGGATTCAAATTCTCAAGAAGTTTTCTAGAGTTTTAAAGTTGAATTGTCCAAATTTCATGATTCTAACGTGGGTTCTTGAATCAATTGCTTTTAAATATTAATTGTGGATAAAATTTATATTTAATATATTAGTTTCACCTTAATTGCCTATGAAAGCATGAATTGGATGAACCATATATTTTTACTATGTTATGGATTACTATCTAATGTTGATGAATATGTAATGATTTGACATAGTTTTGTGAATACTATTATAACTATGTTGAATTGTTGGTTATGTCCATGGTTAAGGGCCTTGTGATATCGAATGTGATGATTTGTCATTGAATTGATCTATTGAAGATGGAGTGTTTGTAGGATGCCCTATTTCCTTTATTTTTGTGTTAATTAGACTTCAATTATGTTGTGATTGGTATATTCAACTTATGGTAGTGATGATATATGCTTTACTTGAAATTGATGTGGCTTTGTCAGCGTTATTTTAAGCAATATGATGATCATGACCTTGTGAGGAAACTACTTCAAGTATTATTATGAATTTTTAAGTTGATTATGTGAAGTATGATCATATCTACCTACATGCTAGTAATGGGAAAGTTTGATGTATATTAGGAGATCATATTAGACTATTACAATGTGCTTATATGTGATGTCTTGGACTTGATGCATGATTGTTCCTACTTGAATATATGAGTCTATAATGGTTATATTGATGATGTTGTAGTAATGTATAGTGTAACATAAAGTTATCAAGTGTTATCGTAAATGCTATAAAGAATGATATAATATATGTGATAAGGTAAAAGAATAAAGTTACTTGTTTGGTAGACTTGTGTCCTTTACCTGATGTGTGTATGAATGTTATGATAACATGAGATGTCTTGACTAGGTATGGATAGTGCTCCATTGGCATTTATGAATTCTATATATGTAAGACCTTACACGATGTTAAGAAGGTCATGTACGTGGAACCTTAAGCCTAGTTGTAAGGTTATGACTGTTGAAGTCAAGAGACGTAATGGTATCTTTCATGTGAAGGAATGGTGGAATTAGGGTTAATTGGATGGTACGACATCATATAATCCTTAAGAATGTAATAATGAGATATCTCAGTTTCCATTGAAAGGTATCCCTAGTGGACCTCTTTGGTAGGGTGAAAGTGATTCGGTTATGAACTAGAAGAGGAACCTCATCATGTTATCTTTTAATGTCAATAACTCTATGAGAACCAAGGCTAGAACCAAGTTATTATGCTATGGGAAGTAGCCCTACTTGGGAATGAGACTAGAGTACAATGTACCTCTAATTGAGAATAAGACTTAAGTAAAAGCCCTTCATATTACTTAAGCATGTTCCTAGATTGGATGTGTTCTAGTTCTACTCTTTGCAAAACCCTCATCTAAGTAGGTTAGAACTTCGCATTCCATGTATATCTATCATGGTATATGTTCGTTATTTCCTATTCTCATCTTGTGAGATTCTTACTAGAATTAGAAATGTTCTATGAAGTTTTGGTAGTGGTATGGGAGGCTATCTAGACATTGCACAATAGGGTTTGAACATGTTAGTTAGAGTCTCTAGGTCTTTTACAAGACCACTACTTGAATATCCTTTATGTGATGAATGAGTCACAATGAACTAATGAACTAATAACTCATGTCATGAAGTACTTTAATTGAAGGGGGCATATGAATGGTCACTTCTTGTCTTACCTAGATAAGTCTTGAGAATGACTCTTGTTACATAAGATGTTTATTATGATTACATGATATAAGCCTTAGGTAGTCCAAAGGATTATTTAGGTAGCCTTGACGAGGTCAATCATGGACTTTATCTTCCTGATTTACTTATGTAAGTCTGTTGAAAGCCTTTGGATGGAGAATGTCATATTATCTATGTGTTGGCACTTAGATGTCTTGTAGGTGTGTATTATTATAAGTGTTCTTGAGAGTCATTTAGGTATGCTTAGGGAGGTTGTATAGGCGTTCTCTCTTTGTGTTTTTTACGTGAGTCTTAGGATAGCTTTTAGTAAGGACACTACATGTTAAGAAGTATTAAGTGGAAAGGAGAGCACTTCACTGTAACAGTGAAGAACTTCAATATACAGCGAAATGGGTTCACTTGAAAGTGACATTAAAAAAGTGATTAATCGTTCAAATTTAATTTATGTGTTTCTAAGTTGTTAAATGTTGTTCTAATGATTATAATATGAATTTTAAAAGAAAAATGCATAATTATAATAAATGTCCGTTTTCATGATTTTTAAGCATTATGTCATACATAGTACATGTGGTTCTACTATCTATTGTTGTTGGTAGGTGAGGATCATTTGGAATGAAAGACTTGGACTGTACCATCATTCAAGAGAAGTTGAAGTATGTCGTAATTTGATTTGAGGACATATATGTCATTTATGTTTTCTATTAGAAGTATTGTAATAGACTAAGCATATGTATATTAGTATTGAAGTATGGTCCGTGTCCCAAGTATTCTCGTTTCTTATGTTTGTTGAGATAGAGACTTGTATTTCCTATAATTTTATATGAATGAGTTTTTAAAGACTATGATATGTTTTCTTAAAATTGTTATTTCCGCACTACTTTTCATTATGTATATCAAATGAATGATATGTTAGGGCGTGTACAAGACCTTCCAGAGGTAAACTATGCCAGTTGAAAATATGATATTCCCCTGAATTCTAGTATGTGGTTTTGGGATATGGCAGTTCAAGACATCAAGGCATGACTCCCCAAGGGGCGCTTAAAAGTTCGTTGAGCAGAACTTAAAAGCCTACCTAGACATTGCCTCTGAAGTGTCAATCGACGGGCTAGCAATTGACGCCCTGTCGATTGGAAATACCCCAACACTTAGCTTGATGAGAATGATGTCCCAAATAATAAGCTTCAGTCACAAACGACGGAGCAGAAGGATGATCCGCCGTCCAATCGATACCCTATCAATTGTTGTCCCGTCAATTGAGCTTGAAATCTACCTGCACGCATTGTTTCATTAAAGGGGTGAATGGGAAATTCACCCCACATTCCTTAAATAATATGGACGGTTATTATGGGGTATTTTAAGTATATTAAGTTAGTTAATAACATGAAAATCCTATTCCCTTTTAATTATTCAAAAAAATTAGACATCCCTCTAAGAAAAAAACCTCTCTAGAAACCTCCATTGGAGATGAATCTCAAAAGAAGATCGATTGATAGATTGTGATGTTTTCTTGATCAATTTTTCATGATTTTTTCCAGTAATGAGGTATGGTGATCCTTCATCTTTAGATATACATAGAGCTAGAGAGCACCTTGAAAGATTTTCAAAGATATCTTATGATAAATTTATTTATCTTCCTATCTAATTATGTGTTATTTCTAAAAATTATTTCAAAGGCATGATGATAATGAATTGATAAATGGCTACTAGTTTGAATTTTATTTTCAATCTAATTGCATAATGAACCCATGATCCTCCCACTTCTCAAATTAGCTTATAATGTTGGCATTGTGATCTTGATTCTATGTTGATTAAATCATGATTCTAGTATGTTTATTTGTCTATTGCTATAGTTTTGCATTAATATTTATAATGAATTGGGGATAATGGTTCCATTGGTATCAAGGTTTAGAAATTTGGTAACTTTGATCTATATCTCTCTACTTCCTACAGAATTTAGGATATAGTGTATATAATGTGATCTATATTTTATAATACTTGAGTTATGATTTCTATTATGTTATCATACATTTAGATACTGCCTTATACATGAATTATTGATGAATTATTAGTATTGAGCAATGATTATCATAGATTGGTGAATTGGTGAGTTTTCCCTATTTCTTCTACTTTTCTATAGAATTGATTATTTAATTGGCCTTGACTTGCATTTTGTGGTATGGTCCACTTATGGTCGCGGTGTTTACATTCTTGTCAATCCTTATATGTGTTGACGATTACATTGAACACAAGTGTGTGAATTATGAAGTGTGGTTATGATGATTACACCTATGAAGTTGTATGCTTAGTTTCTTACTCTAGTATCATATTCTAGGTGTATTGATGATGCTCTCAACGTTTGAATGTAGTGATTATGGTTTGGTTTGGTCCATGTGCTTTGAATAATTAAGTTATAATGGTTAATGACCCCCACCTATGTACCATTATATGAGTGTGTGATATTAGGCAATGTTTTGAGTCTAGAATGCAATTGTTGAAGTTGTCTTGTCTCCTATGCATAAATTTATAATTTGGTGTGTACGATATGCATGAATGTTTATTGTGGTCTTATTAGGGTGGCTTCCTCAATATTCTCTTCATAACCATTATGTGATCATGTTGTCCAATGTACAGATACTAACACCTCATCGATGCATATAAGTAGTATAGGTCATGGTGTCTAATGAAAGTATAGTTCCAATATGCACTAATGTCTATTACTATGCATGTAAAGTATATGTCAATGAAGTATAAAATATGTATTAAATAGGATGAGTAGAAAGGTGTACTAGTGTACCATATATGCATGAATATGAATGCATGAATTAAGTTATGAACATTTAAGTATATGTTATGATGTCACGTAACTAATATGATTAAGTATCCACATGTGTACTGCTTAAATGTATTATGTGAAAGGTTGTTCTCATATATGAACATGTACAAAAACATGAATAAAGGCATGATAGAATATTCATAATAATCAAGTAAAGAGGGAGTCTATTGAAAGGTATTCTAAATTTTAATCCAAACTAGATTTTTCTTAATACGCTATGACCATTTGAAACGTTTTGTCACATGACTTAGGTTGATTAAAGGACAATATAATCTATAACCTATTAGCAAAGCATATGATGGGTTTATTGTAACGCCCCAAAATGAACTAACATGAACTAGACCCTCACGTGTATTTAATGAGTTAACTTTGAAGTGAAAATGATTTCATTTAGTGTTCATACGAAGTGTGTGAAGTTTGGTTTTGTTTTGAGGTCAAACGTGCAAGAACGTCCATGACGTTAAGAAGGTATGCCTTAGATAGCACTTGTGTGTGTTGAGGTTTTTGAGAGAGTTTTACGTGTTCATTTTGCTTAAAATTGATGTGTGGTGTTCCTAAGACATGTACTACTTTGCTTAGGGGTTTAAATTCTAGGTACGACCCCACCTAGGACCCACAAAGGGATCTAGATGAAGGGCCCAAGACTTGGACAGAAATGCCTAGACCACTGCACAATCGACAAAGAAATGTACGGGGCTTAGGCCCATCGACGCCCCTTCTACTTGGGGGGGGGGAGTCCCATAATTTGTGGGAAGTATAAAAAACCATGAAATCAATCTCTAAATTTATCGTCTCCCAGCAGCACGGGCCATAGATCAAACGCCGCCCAGTCACTTGTGTCGTCGATTGACACCGCCTCAAGGTGTTGCACGTTGCTTCCTACTTGAGTTGTTTTTTATAAATACCCCAAGGTTTTTAGGACCCTATGGTGATATTTTTAGGGTTTTGTTTTAATCCCTAGACCTAGACCAGACCTCTTATTTCAAATATTAAAAATCCCTCTCTAAAGAAAACTCTATCAAATCCACAATTGGAGCTAAGACTCAAGAAGGTCAGTAAGGACTTGCTTGGACGTGTGCTTCATAAAATGTTAGTGGTTTTAATTATATTTGATGTATGGTATCCATCCTTGAACTGCCTTCCATTAAGGGCGTCATTTCTAAAATATTTCCAAAAGGGTTTTCAAACTCTATTTCCTTCTATCTTTGATTTTAAGTATGGGTCTTCTTGTGAAAGTGTTCTAATGATTTAAATGTGTTTATTCTTGTATTAATTGATGATTTTAGTTTTAAAACATAATGAAATCATGTATATGCATATTTCAAACTTTTATCTTAAGAAATAGGTTAAATGAGCATCTTTGGGTACGGTATGAACTTAGGTTTTGTTATGTTGTTGTTTTTGTTTAGATACTTCCCTAAGATCCTTGTTATGATGAAATAATGTGAAATTTATTATAGTGGATGATGGTTTGGTTAAATGGTGACTTGCCTATATTGTATAGGTCTTACAATGAATTGCTTTTGAGTTGTATGGTCCACCTTCGTGGTGGCGGTGTTTATTTGATGAACTTGATATTACATAGCATGTTTTTTCAGTGTGTATTTGAAGTCCTAGTATATGAAATGAAGTGATATTGAAGATGTGTCTTTTCTTGTGTTTAGGAAGTTGAATAGCATATTTGGCGTAGATTGTGCGTGGTAAAATATATGCTTTTATGAAGCATGTAAACTATTTAAACTTATGAATGTAGGTCGAGAGAATGTATAGAATCTAATCTTAGTAAAATGATGCATATATGCAAGATGTGCTCAAAAGTACACACAGATATACTTCGATGAATGTATGGATCTAAATTGAGTAGTTAGAGAAGTTTTGAGGTGAGCACTCTTCGTGAGTTGAGATTAAGTGTTTAGTACAAACTTCACTACATCCTAAGAGTTTTCTAAGATAGATCAGAGGATGAATGCCCTTCGTGAGTTGAGATGTTATGTTCACTACCTATCCTTAACCTTTAGTTCAAATTTTTTAGAATCTGTGGTGTTTATGTCTAGCACCGAGAGAATATGAAGAAGAGGTGGTTACGCTTAGGGAATTTAGATGTTTTGTTTCGATGTACCTCTTAAGATGAGTACTCCTCGTGAATAGAGAATCATTACTTAGTAGGAATATCCTTATCCCTTAACTATGTGCTCGCATAGGTGTAGCCATTGGTAAAACCATGTAAAACCTACAAAGAATGACCATATTCTAGGCAAGTGAGGATCCCTCATCCGATAGGTATGAATGTTAGGATTCCATGCCTAGCTCTCATGGTTGATGTGGATTAAGGTAACCCTCCACAAAATAATTTATTGTACTAAGTCTTCTAAAAGAACAAACTACTTAGGGTAGGTGGTGGTATGGGACGTTGTCTACTCGTTGCACTAGGTAGGGCATTCGGAAAGGGAAGACTTGGTGCCAAGCCTTCTAGAAGAATGTACTACTTATGGTAGGTGGTGGTATGGGATGCTCTCTAGTCATTGCACTGAGTTGAAATTCCGAAAGGGAAGACTTTTGTGGTTTGTTGGGTGCCTTTTTATGTCATGCCATTGATTGAGGAGCTTGTTTCTCCCTAGTTGAGTAAGACATAAAAGTATAGTCTTGAGGATTTCTTTAGTGTGTATTGAAGGACGCATATTCATACCTCCTTAATGTCTTACTTTAGTAAGTCTTAGGATAATCCCGAAGTACGGAAACTCTTACTAAAAATGAGTTCACTTTCTCTTTCGCTTGTCCTTGAGAGTTCAGTCTTTTAGAATAGGATAATTCATCGTTAATCCCTTATTCATTTTTAAAGTTCAAATTAGTTTATTGTAATGTTAGTTGGAGTTAAATGTAATGTTTTGGTAGTTACTGTAAATGGTCTTTTTTGGTTTAAAATTATGTAATCTCTTATCTAAGTGTCAAGTGATTGTTCTTATGATGTTTTGCTTTTATATCCTTAAATGTTTTACTTAAATTGCATGAAATGTTAGTATACTAAAATGTCCATTTTCGCATGTTTTTTCATATGCCATACTTGGTACATTATTTGTACTAACCTCATACTTTTATACTCTTTATTTGTATAGGTTGAAGACTTTTTTTGAGATACGTAGGTGAAGCTTGGGAATTCACACTCTCAAGAATTGGTATATCCTCATATATTCGAGGACATAGTCTATTGTTTCCTAGTTTTATTATTAAGACTTATTATGTATTTGATTCAATGTAAAGGAACGTCTCCCTAAGATATTTTATGTCGTGTCTTACGTTTGACTTGTGACGATGATATTTCTTATGTATTTATGAAAGATTTCCTTCTTATTAAATTATTCATGAAAATATTTAATTCCGCACTACTTTTCATGTCCTATGTAATGAATTCTAGTTGAAGGGCTTGTACAAGACCCCAAAAGGTTAAGTACGGTAGGTCATGAAATGAGGGTTCCTCCTAACTTTTAGTGGTTACTTTAAGGTTGTGACATACTTGGTATCAGAGCATATGGTTATGAGATATAACTTAGTTTCTAATAGGCGCACAAGTAATATTTATTAATATCTTGGTCATTGGTGTGAGTCACGGCACATCCATGGGCAAGACGCTATAGGATGATAGAAGTTTCACTATCTTCTATGTTTAATGTTGTGCCTTAGAGATTAGTCATATAAGGTGTCTTCTCTTGACCTCTTCTCTTTGTGTTTATACGACATGAATATAAGGAGATCAACCGCTAGAAGGGAGGAGGAAGGTATCGCTAATGAGAGGATCCCTCCCTGTTTTGACCAAATTCCTATTATTGGTCTAGAGGAAGAGAATGATGAGGTTCCCCTTCAAGGAACTCAAGTTCTTTCGGAGTCTGAAGAGTATCAAGTGCCTCCTACGTCTCAAGATACTTTTGTTGAACAAAATATGACTAATGCGGAGTTGAGGACTTCCCTAATGAAATTGACCCAACTCATGATGGCTTAAGCTAATGTCGTCAATAATCAATTTGTTATCCAAGCTAACCAAGGAGTTTCACCCAACCTAATTCTAGTACTCCCGCTTTTGGAATTCTGGATTTCATGAGGATGAGCCCTCCCACTTTCAACGGCAATAAGGTGGATGAAGATCCACAAGGTTTCATAGATGACATTTTCAAAGTGGTAGCCTCTATAGTGTGATCCTAGGGAGAAAGTGGAGTTAGCCGCTTACCAACTCACAGATGTGGTTTGAGCAATGGAGGATAGGGAGACCCTTAGAAAGAGGTCTAGTTTTTTTGGAGGAATTCAAAGACGATTTTCTAAATATATTCTTTCCCCAATAGTGGAGGAAGAAGAATATTGTATAATATATGAACCTTCGTCAAGGTCAAATGAGTGTGCAAGAGTACTCTCTTAAATTCACCCAACTCTCTAAGTATGCCCCAAGCATGTAGCTAACCCTAGGGCTAGGATGCACAAATATGTGATGGGAGTGTCTACATTGGTAGATAAAGAGTGTCATACGAAAATGCTTCTTAATGACATGCACATAACTAGACTCATGGTGTATGCACAACAAATATAGGAGTCCAAAATTAGGGAGATAAGACAAGAGGGTGAGAGGGTCGGATGATTCAAGTCACCAAAATCCAAAGAAGTGGTTGTAACACCAAAATTCTTCCATGGGAAACAAGGATAGGGCTTCAAATAAAAATTCCTAAGGTGGTGGCCATTCTTTTGAGAGGACTAGGTGCCTACTTGTGGAAAGGAACATTTGGGTAGATGTCTTGCCAGAGAGGATGGTTGTGTTGCATGTGGTAATAAGGGACAGAATGTGAGGGATCCCCAACATCAAATCAAGAGGAAAAGAGGTAAATAAATCTTGTAGATTCTAATGCTCCAAAGAAGAACCCTTCATATGGGACGGGAGCTAGGAACGATAACTAGTCTGGAGTTGATTGTTTTGGTAACTCTTAACTCTTTATGATTGTTTTTTAGATGAAATGAGTTTATGTTGATTTATACTTCATATGATTATTTCCTCTAGATAAAATGATCAAAGAAGTGAAATTTTGAAAATTTTGAGTATGTTGGGCAGTGTTACAGGGAACCTCAATGTGAATTTTTTACTTTTGAAAAAAATTATTTGTCTTGAATTGAAGTTTCAATGTGTGAAAAGTATACTATTTGAGCATGTTTAATGTTGGAGAAGTTAATTCATTAATAGGAGAAGGTTAAGGGTGAGTTTTGAAGTTGGTGAAGTTTTACTAAAAGTGCTTATGTTGCTAAGTGTTTGAAAATGAGAAAATGATGCTCCTTGCAAGTTCATGGTTTGATTTTGAGTGTTTGAGAATTGATTGTAATGTGTTATGTGTTGCTTAGTGATCCTTGTTGTTTTTGAATTTTGATTGTCATTCGACGAAGAATGTTATTCTAAGTGGGGGAGAATGTAACGCCCCAAAATGAACTCAGGTAAACTAGAGCCTCGTGAGTGTTTCTTGAGTTAAGTTTTAAATAAAAAGGAGTTACTTTAGTTTTTGTAGGCACTGTGTGAATTTTTTTGTATGGTTTGAGGTTAAACGTCCAATAACGTCAATGACGTTCATAAGGTGTGCCTTAGATAGTGCTTGTTCATCTTGAGGTGTTTGAGTGAGTTTTACGTATTCGTTTTGATTCAAATCGATGTAAGTTGTTCATATGACCTAAACAACTTATTTTAGGGGTTTAAATTCGGGGCACCACCCCACCTAGGATCCACAATGGCCCCTAAATGAAGGGCCTATGACTTTGACAAAACTGCTCAATCGACGAGGGAGTCTACTGGGCATAGGCACATCGACGCCCCGTAGACTAAGGGTGGTAATACCATACTTATTTGGAAATATAGACGCTCATAAAACAAATATCTGAAGCCATCGATGCTTAGCAGAATGGGGCTTCGATCAAAGGACGCCCAGTCGCTTGGGTCGTTGATTGGCACCTGCCCTAAAGCTGTTGCACGTTGCTGCCTTCTTGGGGTGTTTTGTGTAAATTCACCCCAAGTATTTTTGGGCCCTAGGATGATATTTTAAAGGTTTTTAAGTTATATGAAGTTAGTTTTAAGCCCTTGACCTAGACAAGACCCCTATCATAAAATATTCAAACTACCTCTCCAAAGAAAACTCTCTCAAAGTAACTACTGGAACTAAGACTCAAGGTGGGAAAGAAGGTATAGCTTGGACGTGTGTGTTCATAAAAAAATTAGGTTGTTTTCTTCTCTTTATGGTATGATATCAATCCTTGAACAATCTTCCATTCAGGGAGTTATTTCAAAAGGTTTTTAAAACTCTATTTCCTTTTATCTTTGATTTTAAGCATGCGTATTCTGGTAAAAGTGTTCTATTGATTTAAATGTGTGTATTTGTGTATGAATTGATGAGTTTCATGTTAAAGAATAATGTAATCATTTATGTTAAGATTTCAATCATTTAGCTTAAGAAATGGGTTAAATGAGCATGTTCGGGTAAAGTATGAACTTTAGTTTTTTTATGTTGTTGTTTTTGTTTAACTACTGCCCTAAGGGCCTTATTATGATGAAATATTGATAAATTTATTATAGAGGATGATTGCTTTTTCAAATGGTGACTTTCCTATATTGTATAGTTCGTATGATGAATTTCTTTATAGTGGTATGGTTGACCTTCTTGGTTGCAGTGTTTATTGATGAACTTGAAATTAATTAGTATGTTTTTCAATGTAGATTTGAACACCTAGTATATAAAATGAAGTGATATTGACGAGTAGTCTTGTCTTGTGTTCTTGGAAGTTGAATATCATATTTGGCTTAGATGTGCCTAGTAAATTATATGACTTTGTGAAGCATGTAAAGTATGTAAATTGATGAATATAGGCCTAAAGCATGAATAGAATCTAATGTTAGTGAAATGAGGCTTACATTAGATGTGCTCACAAGTACACTGAGACACTCAAATGAATGTATAGATCTAAATTGAGTAAGTAAAGGAGTTTTGAGGTGAACACTGTTTGTGAGCTGAGATGAAGTGTTTAGTAGCAACGTCAATCCTTAGAGCTTTATAAGATAGGTCAAAGTCTTTACCTCGAATCATGATAAACTGTGGTTATGTCATGATTTTATATTGTAGTAATCATTATATTTGCGTTGATAGGGTGGGGTGATATAAAATTTAAATGTCTTGACTAGGTTGTGAATTTGATTAAGGTGTACATGAAATGAGGATGGTGATGAATATCAATGTTTCTTGTTATGCTATGAAATTCTAATGTGTTAACCTCACATATATGAATTGTGATTAAAGGACTATACTCCAGCAATTCTTTTTGATCTATTGATGATGATGATTATACAAGGGGTATACCCTATAACCTAAACTAAGGGTTGATCTATAATTGAAAGCTTAAAGACATTTCAACAAAGGAACATAGATTATCACCAAATGAACTTGACAGTAGAAAGTGATGACTTCCCATAAAAGAAGATATGCCCTATAGTTCTACATGAGAAATTGACTTCCCGATGAGGATTACTAATCCAATAGATTCCCATTTTAGGAGGCCCCAATTACAAAGTGGTATCAAGAGGGAATATACTATATTTTAGTTGTTGAAATATGTTTCCCACATATAAAGACTAGCTAGTGGATCAACCTAGAAAACTATGTTTATGTTTGGTTTTACTTCGGCCGGTACACAACCTAACATCGGTGTAAGGTTTACAAAATCAGATTCCACACATAGCTCTAGTGGCCTATCTCAGTTAAGGCAAATGTTCCCTAAATTAAAATAAAGTAATGATGTATAAACTAATTATGGGCTCAAGTATGTCGATATGCATATTACCTAGTTGAGTTAATAAGCATATTTTGTTATTTGGTATGACATATTTTATTGTGACTAAGACTTTCTAAGAAGTATAATGAGCATGGTTTAAACTAAATGTCCCTTTTTTGAATTATATGCTATTATATGTGCTTATGGTCTCATACTTAGTACAAGTGGCATACTGACCCTATTTTCTACTCTTTCCCAAACATTTTAGGTTCCTGTCGTATAAGGCTCATCAGAATCGACTTGAAGAAGTCTTGGATATTCTCCATCATCCAAGTTGTTAGTCCTCACTTTCCGAGGGTGAGGCCAATATCTTGCTTATGAAATTGCATTGTATTTTATAAGACTTTTATGTTCATTCCACCTTCATTTGAGTATGATTGTTTAAGCTAATTTAAATTTTCACATCATAATTATTGCCATAGACTCACAGAGTGTTGCAATTGACTTATGGCAATGGAAAATGGTGTGTTGCATATAATACTGTTGCGATAATCTATAGTATCAAAACTAGTATAAGTTTAAAGTCGTTGGCACAGACAATATATAGCTACATTTATTCTTTATACTAGGGTAATACTTTTCTCGAGCTATTGCAACAATTTCAAAACCGTTGCAAAAGAGTTTATAGCGACGGTGATACACCGTTGCCACACATTATCTACAAAAACAATTATTTTTTAGTTTAGGACGACAATTTTTTATGGTTGTTACAACAACTGTTAATGGTTGCAAAAGTTTTTGTACAAACAATTGTGAACAATTGTAACAAATTATCTATAGCAACATTTTTTTTATTGTAGGACAACACTTTTCTGCAATTTCTGCAACAGTTGCAAATCGTTGCAAAAGACCTATTACAACGTTTTTTCTTTACTATTGAAACAATGATATTAGGTTATTGCAATAGACCCTTTTAATTGTTATTGTAGTCATTTTTGAAATAAACTATGATACAATGATAGAACATATTTAAACTAATATGTACATCAACTTGTAGTATTCATATATTATAGATAAGAACATATGATCTTGATTTACAATTCAATAGTTAAAATACATTATTGTTCACAAAAATTAAGCCTAAACATTAAATTAGTCCTAGAATGATTAAGAGTTGACATTCATTCAACTTCACAAAATTGGGTCAGAAGTATAAATAGTGCTAGAATGTTCAAGAGAATGCATTCATTTAAGTTTTAAAAAATTAGGCAAAAAAGTAAAATAGTGCTACAATGTTTGTAGACAGTAAATCTTTTTAAGTAAGGTCTTCGCTGATTTCATCCCCCCCATTGCTTATCATTTTGTTCGCCTACAATTTCAGAAGGGCCAATAATTAGGAAAGAAGAATTTCAAATATGAAAAGGTAGAAGAAGTCACGCAATTCGTAATTTTTCTATTTCTGTCGTTGATGAAAATAATTACCAGGAAACGAAGACATTAACATATAGGTAGAAGCTCTAAATGTTCATGAGGAGGAGCAAAACCTATCAGGAAACAACACGAAAAATGTAGCTATTAAAGTATACCCAGATGAGGACAGTTGAGCAACCAGCAAGTAGATACAAGAATTAGCACCAGCTGAACAAGTTGATCATGAATGACCAAGTCATGAAAAAATCAGTTAGCTAAATACATTACAACATTGAAATTGAAAAAGACAACTGAATCCACTACTTAACCTTTCAAACTCTCCCCACCAAAGGATGGAAGACATTGAATTCCAATAAATCACAACTTATAATCCTCAAAATCAGAACTAGAAAGATTACACAATCATAAAGTATGATATTTGTTGATCAAAATATAACAGTTACACACAATAGACAAAGCAACAAATAGAGGCTTCATCAAGTGTAAATGCAACAAGAACATATAAATCAGAAACAAATAACGAATTACAAAGGAAAACGATGATCTCCCGTTACTAAAAACCAACAACACGTAAATTATGCACACAATAGTAACAATAATCTCAATAATATAAACTTTGATAAACATAAAAGGATAGAGGTGTATGTATCAGCTATAATACAAAATATTTCAAGTGTAGTAGAAAAATAAAAAGAAGTAGAAGAATATTAACATAACAACTCATAGATGAAGATGAAACAGACAAGAAACTGCAAAAGTAGTAGTAGAAGAAAATGAAGAAGAAGGAGGGGGATTCAAACCTTGATTTTTTCTACCAGTAGATGAAATATGGACTGATCGATTTTTTAATTTTTGTATTGAACTAACATCAAGTAATGTTGCTAGAATATTATCATCAACTGGTAGCCTGAACTCTTATGTTTTGTTATAACATATTCTACAATATCTTGTCACATCGTGGTCTTTTGTTTGTCATATTGTTCTTTCTGTTCCTCAATTTTTTCCTCCATTCTCATCATTCTCTCTTCCGTAATTTTTACCAGTCATTTGTTTCATTTGACAAGGCTTCAAAATGTCCCAATTTTCCTTTCAAAGTTGTTTTTGTAACCCCTCTTCCGTATAATCTCAAACGTCATTGATGTTCTAATCTCATGACAGAAGAAAATGTATCAATTTTCTCATTTCCATCTTTTTTTTGTTGCATTTTACTATACTCCATCATAGCTTATAATCCAGTTTTATTGTTAAAAAAACAACGAAATTCAAGTACACACATAAAAAGTTAATATTAAAAAACAAATTCAAATGAATAAAATAAAAATTATGTAGAAATATCACAATTTACTATTTGTATATTCATATGTATCCTTGTATGATTGACTGGGCTTAATTTTTATTGTAACCACAAAAAGTTCCTTAGCTTATGGACTATCACTAGTTTCCATCTCTTTTTCCTGTAGACATTAAAGTTCATATCAAACATCTATTAAAATGTGACAAGATTTTATTGAATGCTATGCAAGAGCTTATACCAAATCATTACGAACTAAAACAAAGCTTTTCTTGCTAACAGTATGTGGATTCTTCAACTTTTTGCAATTCTCAATATTTGTTTTTGAAATTTTTTGCTAATAGAATATAAGGTCCACAATGATCACGTGATTATTATAGAAGAGGAATGTTTTTCCAGTGATTCATAAAAAATAAGAGCTCGGTAGCTCCCAAAAAGAAGAAAGAGATAAAACACTACAAATTGTCAATTACTGAAGAAAAGAGCTCTCTATATAACTTAAAATCAATTATAAAAGAAAAGAGCTATTTATATAACTTAAAATATTTTAGGAATGAAGAGTAAAAATAACCACTAAATAAGCTAATCACCATATTCTTTTACTAAAAGAGAAGTAACTAAATACATTAGGAGTAAAATTCAAACAATAAGCATGTATTAGAAAATGTTCTCGGATCCAACAAGGAGAGAAAGTAAAATGATAACGTATTTATCAAACTTAATATAATTGAATCATTACAAACTAGTAAGACTTCCATGGATTTTTTTTGATTTCTAATATTTAACAAGTTCCTTAATTCAGGATCTTGGAAAATAATCAGGCTTTTTGTCATTCAAATTTGATGATTAGCATAGCCCATCAAAGTGCTATGTTTACAAATCAAACTTACGCCCTCTCAAAGCTTCATGAACTATTTTTAAAGTTCATCTAACACCAATTTCTCGAATGTCATATTTATCCTAAAAAAATTTAATATTGAGTTAGTGAAATAAATTTTAAATATATTTAACTTGATAGAGAATTGAATACATCAAACCTTAATATACTCCAGCAAATCATCTTTTGTGTCCATAAAATTCCAATTATCTATATCACTAGGATAAAGAGTCGCATTCCTAGCAAGTGTAGTGATGAAGCTGCTTAACTCTATCACGACATGCCTTCGACAACTTAAATTTCATGCTGTTTTGGGTAAAGTTAGTCAAGGGAGATACAATGGAATCAAACCAACCACAAAACTCCTATGATATCCCACTAGACCAATGAAACTTCTAATATCGGTTGGAGTCAATGGTCTAGGAATTTATTGACCACCTCGATTTTCATTTGATCAACCTCAACTTGCTCACTAGAGATGATATGATAAAGAAATGACACTGAGGATACTTATTATTAATAGTGACTTTATTGAATAAGCTAAAACCAATGCATATTCTAAGTGATCCATTCTTCATTTTCACACACAATACTGGTGCACCCCATTGAGAAATACTAGGTCTAATATAGCCATTGTCTAGAAAGTTCTTGAGTATATCCTTGAACTCTTTGAATTTGGCTGAGTCATCCAATAAGGAGGAATTAAAATGGGGTTGGTATTCAATAGCAAGCAACTAAAAAAATTAATTTCCCATACGGGAGGGATTATGGGAAGATCATTAGTAATGACCTCCAAAAATTCCCTCACTATGGGGACTAACTCAATGAGAGGATTTTCAGAGCCTAAATCTTTGACTCTTACAAAATGGTATAAACACCCTTTTGAGATCATTTTACAATCCTGAAGACAAGAGATAATACAGCCTCTAGGAATAGAATTTCCCCATTTCCATTCTTAAACTAGTTCATTTGGAATTTTGAACTTTGCATTTCTTGTTCTACAATCAAATAAAGAGTATGTTAAGTGATAGAAAGGAATCATCCTCGGAATATGAGGACAAACCCACACTTGGAGAAATTATCGAAGCCTTCCTTTAAAGTGGCCACGAACCCTTAAAAGACCGGAACCTAAAATGTTGGAAAAAAAGGAGAAATGGGGTTAGCACTTCTATTGTACTATGTACGGAATCATTTGCACACACAATAAAAAAATCATGCTAAAAAGGACATTTGTTTAAAACCATGCCAAGTTACTTTTTAAATCGTAATGCACAATCAAGGACTCATATAGGAAAATAACCACATATGGTTTAAGACATTAGCATATTCAACACAAGACAAAAATCATCAAGTATAACCAAGTCAACATGATTATAAGAATACTAAAACCTTAATTAAAAGAACTTCAACATTATCTAATATCACGAAGGCACATAAAGGAATTCATGTCATAACAATAAATACAGGACCCTTATTCATAACCCCCATCAAGTCTACAAGTATAATGACCAAGTAAATCCCCATAACGTTACACAATCAACTAAACCCTACTAAGAATCATAAGACAATGTCGACCATCTCATAACATAGCATAAACATTAATATAAGCAAATAGAATGTTTATACATGAAACAAACATCATATAATATCATCAACATATAAAGTTAACATATACATTTCATTCACTTTATAAGAGAATAAAACATAAGAACATCCTCCTAAGACATTACTCAAGGAAAAGTAATACAATGTAGAAGTAGAGTCCCATACCCCTACCTAGACTAAGTTATACCCCTCAACACATCCTAGTTAGAATTCACTTTATCACTTCATTTTACATCAGGGAAAATCTTTCTTTAACCAACATAGACCGCATGAACTAATGTGGAATCCGGGGTCATGGAACCCTACACAGAAGGATGGTGGAGTATTTGCGAAAGTAATACTGAAACATGAACACAGCTTCTATGTAGATCTACTTGCTAGTAGACGTATGGGGGCAAAATAGTAAAAGAACTAGGGGATGTAGTTGGACCTTCTTTATGCTACGGGCATTATATCTGCAATATCATGACTATAATAGTGAACCTACCTTCCATATGTGGGAGGGTACACACCTCTCTACTAGTTCACGCGCTGCTATGCTATAGTCCCTTTTGAAATGTCTTTTACTAATAATCATAACATAGTTTAGGTCATGAGGTCTACCCTATGTATAGTCATAGTCATAGCCCAATAGGAATTGCATGAGTATGTCCTTTTGATACAATTCACACATGTGAAGTTAGCACATTTCATCACCGTATCATAATAAGACACATACACAATTCATTACCAACATTATATTCTTACCTCTTAACAAACACTCACAAGTCATAAATCAATACATTTCAAGTAATCATCATACAAACCCTGATCAATTTCATCATAAGGTATATTTCAATATAACTTCATCACTACATCCAAGTAATCATAATTTATTAAAGGATTGAGATCACAATACTGACCCCAATCTCCTTCAAAAGCCATCATCCAAGGTATTACCGTCAACCATCAAATTCAAAAAAATAATAGGTGTAATAAATCACACAATAGTAACTAATACAATAATAGGTATCTCTCAATCCTTTGCTCGACATTTAGAGAGATTCACCCCGTACCATGGTCCGGCTACTTCTGTATAAGACAGTAACCCTTACCTTTACATCATATTATGCATCATATTCTACTTATGGCTTGGTTATTACTTTGCACAGACCTAGGCTATCGTATTAGATGGTATGACATAAAATCTATGTTGATAATTCTTTTCTTATTATTACCTCCTTTGTCCGGCAACTAGCAACATGGTGAGTTCTAACGCTTTCATTCATTAAAATGACTTCTAAGCGAAAAAATTATCAGTACATGCAATAACCTATTTGAGAAGTTTTATTAAGCTAGGTATACATTGTTAATCACCCATGGTTCCCACATCCCTAGATGTTTATTTAGTTACCCATACATATAAGAGAACAATTCATAGTTAAGAATAGTAAAACATGAATTTACTTTGACAATACGAAGAAAATCAAGAAAATCAACTTGAAATAGCAAGATACTACTGGAAAACCAAATCCATAAATAGAATTATTGATAATGTTGCAAAACCCAATCTCAAAACTCAAACTAAGAAGAATATAAATAATATCTAACTCCAAAAAGTAGATTGATATACCATGGTTTCACGCTATTTTTAATGCTTTTTCCTTATGTTTAGTGTGTCTCCAAAAGTTTTTTTGTATTTATTTTTATGTAAGTTTCTCTTTGTTTACATGAAATCCTTCTAAAGATGAACGCGGATGTTTTTGATCAAGAAATGCAGAAAAATTACAGCCTACGGAGCTTGTGATGGTCCGTAGGTGGCATTATAGTGAAGTTAACGAAGGATGAAAGGGAAGTATGACCTGAGTGTGAGATTACGAAGTTCATGACGTACCGTCATAGCCAAGACAGTCCGTCTAGCTGGTTCGTCGTGATGATCAGGGAAGTAGTCCCATTACCCAAATTCCAAGAAATTTAAGTGTTATGGAATGTAGACCCGCTACGAACCGTCGTGCCTTTGACGGTTCGTCATACCTTTTCGTGGTAATGAGGAAAGCAACAGAAGGATTTGTAAAGTATAGGATGACGAAGTTCATAATGGCCAGTCATGACAACGAAGACCCGTCACGAGGTCCGTCGACTCGGACGCGTTTTGACAGATTTTCAGCATTTAGAATCCTTCTTTTATTCGGTTTTTGTATTTTTATACATAGTTGGAAAAAAATAATTTTTTGGGTTAGATTCTCTTATGGTAGATTTTTTGTTAGTAGACTTTTTGATTTTTATACTTTTGGAGAATCTTTCTTCCTCGATTAATTTCAGTAGTTGATAAACTTTCTGTCCAACCTATGAACATCTTTCCCTAGTTCTTTCTTCCCTTCATCTACATGAGACACACTATCCAAGATCATACGACTCAAAGCATCTACAACCAAATTGCCCTTGTTGGGGTGGTAGAAAACACTCATTTCGTAATCTTTCAACAATTTAACCATCTTCTTTGAACAAGATTTTGCTCTTTTTAAGTTAACACATATTGAAGACTCTTATGTTCGTTATACACATCCGCACCACTGTACAAGTCACTCCATATTTTGAAAGCAAACACTATGACTGCTAATTCAAGGTCAAGAGTTAGATAAGTCTACTCATTCATAATGTGTTTTCTAGAGAAATAGGATATTACCTTCCTATGCTGCATAATAACACAAACCAAACCCACCCGGGATGCATCACAATATAACACAAAACCCTTGGTACACTCTAGTAAAGTAAACACCAAACTAGAGGTAGGCCTATTTTTCAAAATTTTGAAGCTTCTTTCACATTTCTCCAAACACTAAGTTTTCAAACTTTTTTTGGAAAAGGTAGTCAAAGGGGAATCAATGGGTTTAAAACCATCAAAAAATCTTTTATACTACCCGGATAAACACAAGAAACTTATAATGTCAATTTGATTTAATGGTCTTGGATAATTTCTAACCGCCTTTGTTTTCTCTACATCAACCTTACCCCCTCACTAGAAATGGTATGAGCAAGAAACACAACTGATCTCAATTAAAACTCACACATGCTATACTTGGACAATAGTTATTGTTCCTTTAAGAAATGTAACACCTATTATAAATAACCCATTATTATTCTTATTTTTATAATACCTAAAGATAACGTCTATGAACACAATCACAAAAGAATCTAGGTACATTCAAAACTTCCTATTTATAAGGTCCATAAAGGTTTCCGGGGCATTTGTGAGACCAAGTGACATCTCTAATAATTCATAGTTCCCAAATGTAGTTCGCAATTCCATTGTAGGTACATCCTCACCACTCACTCTACGTTTGTTATATTCTGATCTCAAATAAATCTTTGTAAAGTAGCTTGCCCCTTGTAGTTGATCAAACCAGTCGTTAATCTGAGGGAGAGGATACTTGTTCTTAATAGTGACTTTATTGAACTGATGAAAATGAATGCACAACCTTAGGAACCCATCTTTCTTCTTAATTAACTACAACGACTCTCCCCATGGTCAAATACTAGGTCGTATAAGCCCCCTATCTAACAAGTCTTTTAATTGAAGATTTAACTTTTTCAATTCTGCCGGAGACTTCTGGTAAGTAGGGATTGAAATGATATTCGTATACGATAACATATCAATACCAAAGTCAATTTCCCGTTACGGAGGAATTTCGGGAAAGTCATCAGAAAAGACTTCCAAAAAGTCTTCACGATGAGGACTAGCATAATAGGAGGATTTTACAACTAAAGATCGTTGACTCTATTAATATGGTGAAGATACCCTTTAGAGATCATTTTAAAATCTTTTGAACAAGAGATGATACGCCCTCTAGGAATGGAGTTACCCTCTTTCCACTCTAAGAAGGGTTCATTAGGAAAATTTAACTTGGCCACTCTTTTAGGACAATCAATGGAAGCAAAACAACCATGTAACCAGTACATTTCTAAAAATGACATTAAAATCAAACATATGAATTTCTAAAAAAATCCACAAGTCGAACTCTATTGGCAAAAGATATATGAAAACTGCAAAAGACTTTTCTAACCACAATACGGTCAACCATCAGGTTTGTAAGCGAAAATGTTTACTTAGAAATATCGGGTAGAAGACCAAACTATTTTGCTACTCTAGGAGTCACTAATTGTAATATAGCACCGGGGTCAAGTAAAACATACACATCAATTGAGAAGGCTTGTAATATACCGGTGACCACATTGTGGTAAACTTCTAGTTCACCCTTTGAGTGGAGGCATAAAAGTGGTTCCTCATTGGAGCTTTAGAACTAGTACTTCTAGCTTGAGCTTGACCACTCCCCTTCTCTTGAATTCTCACATAAGGGAAATTCCTAACCTTGTGTCCCCTATTGAAACACCTAAAGCAATTGTCCTTCCCAACTAGACACACACGTAATGCTTGTTGCCACACATGGAACAATTAGGCTTCTTGCTAGGTGAATTTGAACTTTTTCCTTTTCAGAAATAAGGTAAAACACCCCATCCTTGTTTTCCTTGGGAAATTTGGAAACCCTCTTGTTGAACCAAGAATTGTCTTGAATCTCAAACCTACCCTTGGAACTACCTCCCTCATACAGCTTAGACCTCTTATACTATCACGACCAATGAGATCCCTAGAAGATTCACAGCGTACTTGACCTCTCGGAGGTCTTCTGCAGACCCTTACAAATATTTCATTGCATAATCATAATAAATATATATGAAAATTTAAAAGTTTTCATAGCACAACATATGCTAAATTCATCAGTTCATATATATATATATTAAATATCATAAGTACATAAGTTGACTCTAAGCCTCTTATCAATCTTAGACTAAACATGATTAGAGTAAAATAGGGAAGTGGCCCTTGACAACATAAAATATAGTCTAACTATGACCTCATCTTAACGGAACATCTTGACATAGAAAACCCTTCAAACATAAGAGTTTATTTACTGAACTTGGGAGCTCTATCCAAGCTCTTCTCTTAGGAGACATCTTCTAGGCATCAACACCTACCATATGTGTAAAATGATGAATAAGAATGGTATTAGTACAATAATGCACTGAGTATGGAAACCATGCAATAACGTCCATTTAAAGAGGACATTTCATTTGAATTCATGTAACATGTCTTTTTAGCACACTGCATGAACATAATAACATTTAAGAATAATATAGTTTACTTCCTCCATATACACATGGATAATACTGATAATAATACATAAATAGAATTATCATACTTTGAGGCATAACTAATACATACTATGCATTAATCTCTCTTTTATTTTACTTCTTTTGCATAAACAACCCTCAAGTGTACTTAGTATAATGTATCACCTTTAGGTTACCTTAACATAGTCTTCCATAAATATACTTCATAAATATAACAACATATATTTAAAAGTCATAATCACTTCATAAAAATAATAACATATATTCACAAGTCGTAAAACCTCATAAACATAAAGCTACATATAAGCACCATCACCTAAGACTACTCCCAAGTCACAGTAGTGCAATATGTTGGTAGAAATTGATAATACTACTTCCACCAAGTGAATATAAGAAGCCATCCTAGACTACATACAAGATAGTTATAGAGTCATAACACATTCATTCGCAATTAGATATAAGGCACCTTCTTCATAGCATCATATAAGGACTCTTTCCTTACTACAACCTTAGTCAAACTAATTTACTTTGTATCATAAGTAAATCACCCTCATAACCTTTACACAAGCTTAGTTGTTCTATGTACACATGGAGTCCCATACCACCACATATACTAAGTAATCCTATTTCTAATCCATAAGTGAAATTCATACACATACACATAATTCATGTCTTGACATAGAAAAGTTACTTAAAAATGCATTCATACAATTCATACATTACATAACATATCTTACTTTAATACATATACTAATCTTATACTTTCTTGATGTTTACTTGTGCAATGCATGGGTAGGGGACATAATCCTACCTTTACTAAGTAATCTCCTTAAGGAATTGTTATTAGAGTCCATAATTTTTCTTAGTTCATTTCTTACTTTTGGAGACTTAGCCAAAATCGACATAGACCGTGTTAGCTACACGGAATATAGTGTTCTCCCACCACACCGAAATGAGAGGTTTAACACTTACCTTAGCCGTAACAAATCATATATAGCTATATATCTACAATCTATAACTTACAGGGGCACACAATTATGGAACAAAGAGATTGCTTTTAGAAACCATGAATTACTAGCGTGGAGGTTTCCATTTAATGAGAAAACATCTATGTTGGGAACCCGAATATTCTAAATGTTGAGGTTTTCTTGTAGGAAGCCCAACATACTAACATGAAGACCCTACTCTCAATTTTCATAGTCACTCGGTTTTATGCTCTAAGTCCTATCATAAGTATATTTAAGCCTTTAATTGATTAGTTCATAAAGAAGTCTTTAGGACCTTGCTCCATCAGGTATCATATAGCTCAAAGAATTCTAAGATGACCATGTACTTTGATCATAGACCTTACTTCATGTGAGAATGTCCTTCCACAAGTTCATACAATCATACATCACATATGTGCATAAAATTTGAGATCTACCTTCTCGTCAACAACTCTAATAACACATGTTCATAACTTCATTAATCATATACTTAACATGCATAAAAACATGTCATGATACATAGGAGACTATCCTTTCCTTAGTCATCATGAATCTACCCAACTAATAGTAATGCATGACGTGTGTGTATACATTTGTCGATCATGATCATCTAATGGATATTGCATAACTTCGAGGAATCCACCTTCAAAAGATAACAACACGTGTACAGCATTTCTTAAGTCTCATGTTATACAAATTTAGAGAGTATTAAGAAGTATAGACTATATAAACTTACATAAAATCATTGGAGAAAAGATGATACTCAAAATTAGATAGAAGACTCCTAGCATACTGTGATCACACATTCATAGAGGGTTCATATACGTAGAGGTCATAGTACAAGAGTATTCATAATTATTAGGAATATTAGGAAACTATTAAACCTAATATGATCATCACATATAGTCTACATCATTCACACACCCAATCCATAGAACCAGTGTGGAAGACTATTCATATACTTCACATAGCATTAAGTCACTTTGAACCTGATGTTATAATCAATGCTAAATACTTCACCTTCGAAAACTTGGAAATAATCTTATGAATTAATTTTGTATATAATTCCTTTAAGTCATGGATCATCAGACATAAACATATTGAATAATGTAAACACCACCATAAGCGGATCATACAAAACAAAGCCATACAAGACCAACCAGTTAGCAATTCTATAGAAAAGTAGAAGAAGTAGAGAAACTCACAAATTACCTAAGCCTTGATTATCATTGAAAAGAACTCATAATTCCTCAATAATATAGTTATAAGACAGTAGCTAAAAGTACCATTACATGAATGAAATCACACATCAAATATCATGGTTTAAAGATTACATTACGTACACTGCATAATCAAGTATATAGAAGGTGTAGGAACATAATTATAATTTAAATAATTTTTCAGCTAATGATCATCATAAAAAAATATCCACAATTCATAATCAATTGATATGGATAAAACTAGGATTAACCAATACACTACAATCTCAGAATAATTGAATCATAATCTAGTCAATATTACAAGACCCATCAGATATTATAATTTTAGACGTTAAATGGATCACGAGTTCTTTATGGAATTGGTTTAAAATAATGTTAAAACCATAGATTAATCACATATTCAACATTAGAATTCTTTGGAAATCACTTTACCATTGAACCCATGGCTAGATTGAAAGTTAGAATTTTTGACTTAGAATCATATTTGAAAAAGTTTTGAAAGGATTCCATATATAATTGATTTTCTACAGATGAAAGAGTACAATACCTTACACATTAGAGAGACCACGAAATTCTTTTGGATAAATATCGAAAAATCCACCTGTCTAGTTTTTTATTGAGCATGGTCTTCAATGGGTTTTGTTGGGGTTTCGGGAAATTCAGATTTGAGACGGAGAGATTTGTTTTGAAGAATGAACCCTAAATTAGAGTTAAGGATTATATACTAACATAAAATACCTTAATACACTTAATCAAACCACATAGAGTCTAATTACGAATTTGGGTGAATTTTATATTCACCCTTTAATTTGATAGCACGTTTGCAATGTAGCTGCAGGTCCAATCGACGAGCATCGACGACAGGGAATTGATGGAGTGAATGAGTGAATGAGGTTAGAAATTTTTCGTCTGAACACACACATCTTAGTGTTTATACACACCCCCAATAAACGGGGCGTAGGTCAGCATACTAAGCGTCGGTTGCAGAAGTACCTAGAAACTTCCAAGGCCACGTCTAAGCAGCCTTTGGGTCCGTTAAGGGCTTTTTGTGGGGACATTAGGGATTTTTTCCTAGACGTTATAAATGTAGGTAAAATCATATGCATGTTAATGTCTTTTAATATAAATTTCAACTTAAAAAAACACGTATAAAATGACAAGACAGACATGTACATCTCAGGATAATTTTAAACTTTCAATGAACGTTCTTATATATTTGACCACAAAATAAGTATACACAATGTAAATTAATTAATTAATTTGTTTTTAAGCTTTTAATGCACAAGTAAGACTCTAGAATCTTAGGCTCATTTTGAGGTCTTGATATATACTCTTTATTCTTTCTGTTGAGTCTAGTTTCCTCAACTTGTTGAGAATGTAAACTAAACCTACAAATATTCAAACTGTCATGCATGAACGACATTCTTCAACGAAATATTCATACACTCTCATATTAAAGCAACTCATTTCATCCACTGGATTAGACACCAATGAAGAAACATACTTGGACAATTGGATAAACTTAAAGGAATATACTTGAACACTTATACCTCCTTGACGAAGGTTGATGAATTCCTCCATTTTGGCAACCCTTTTCGCCCTAGGAAATAACTAGTCAAGAAAAACCCTTCTAAACACCTCCCAAGTGATAGGACCCGCTCTTAAGTCCCTATTTCCTATCAATTAGGTGTACCGTGATTGAGCTACATCATTGTATTGATAGAAAGCTAGACCTGACTTTTCGTTCGAAGCTAACCCTATAGCATAAAGAATCTTGTACACATCATGGAGACTTCTTGAAAATATTCATTCACTTTCGACCAATAGAACATAGGAGGATTCATCATATTGAAGTCCCTCAATCGAGAAGACGTCGAAGTAGTATTTTCTTGAACACAGGGTCGAACCGCCATATTTGATTGAGACACCATGGCTTGAACTTGAGGGGCTAACACTTGCGCCTACGTAGTCATAGTTTAAGATGAAGTAAAAAATTCAAACCTTATCTCTCCATCCCTCATAGGTGGAGGAATGATCTGAGCTTTTTCTTATTGAAGAACTTGGTTTTCTTGTGGACGGACTTGGTTAGCGTGGGAAGGAACTCTCACATTAGATAAATCATCCTCCACTCTTGTTGAGGCTGCATGTATTGTATTTATATCCTATATAAACGACAAAAGGACTAAAAGAAAGAGGACATATATATTTTAAACTCTCAAGGCACGACTTTAAAGATGACTAATAAGTCAAAACTCCTAATCGCCACAGTGACTCTAATTCATGTATATGGAACACTTCAACCCCATAAAAAAGAATCTACGTAAACATATTTTAATGAGATATCAATCCTAAAATTTCTATAACATAATGGTATGATACAAAGTTTGTCACGACCGGGGAGCAACCTATTATACATAGCAGGCAGGGGCGTCCTCGTAGAGAAGTAATACTACCCTCTGAGCATTCGTCGTTACATTTCATAGGTTAAGAAGTGCGGAAAACAAAAACTTTTTTGTATATAACTATATAGTGAGGTTACATAGACCTCTCACATACTACATGTGGAGTTTACTTAGACTCCTCGCATAAGAAGCATACATAGGGTTCTTATTTAGACAATATAAGTTACAAATGAATAAGAATAATACATTGTCTTATATTTAAATCATCTAAAATGAGTAGAACATTACAGCACAACCCATGCTTCATTTCATAAAAAGCCACATATAGGATAATACAATAATAGTCTTTAAATAAAAGGGAAAGAAACTAAATGTCTTTTGACTATTATAATCTCATGTATTTACATAGTGGCCTCATCCTCATACTGTTAGGACCTTTCATGCACTTGAGGAATATCCAAGTAGTTTTGCAAATGACAGTCTAACTTCAACGTCATGAACCTACATATTTTTAGAAAACATAGATAGATTACTTAATACATCACTTGTACCAAAAATATGGAAACATATGCGCATAAAACTTTGAGATCATGCTTATGGGGAAATTTGTTTTGAACCATGCTAATTTACTTGTAAAAGCCTTTATATATATCAAAGAACACATACCAACCAATGAGCAAATATTCATCAACACAAGAACATATAAAATATAAGACCAACATCATCAACTAAAGTCAAGTCAATATGCATAGCAGCATATTAGAGCACATAATTAAAACAACTCCAATATATTGTCATATATATATATGAAACATGTATAAGAGTTCATAACATTACAATATATGATAGACCATTACTTACAAACCATTACCAAGATTACAAGTGTAATGATCAAGTGAAGTCTCATGACCCACACGACCATGTAAATCTAACAAAATACCACAAACAATGTCTAACTTCATAGAACATAAGATGATGAGTAGTCATCATCCTATTTAGCAATATTGACCAAAACAATATTGACAAGTGAAATAAACATAATATATGCGAGGACATGGATTTTATTTCTAGTTTTTTTCTATTAAATACATGACTTTATTTTGATATGTAAGGGTTGTGACTCTATTATAATAAGATGTGTCTAATATTGCTTGTGATGATGAGACTTAGTTTGCTAACATTTTATGACTGAAGTTTCTAATTTATTTTATGGTGAAAAGCTTTAATTCTGCACTACTTTTAATATCTATGAGATTAATGAATGCTAAGAGTCTTTTACAAGACCTCCGATAGGTCGAGTAACCCATGTGACACCTTGGGGGTACTTTTCAGTTATTACTAACTTGGTATCAGAGCATAAGAATATAGAGATAGTCTAAGGGTCCAAGTCTCACAATCCACGTCTAGAAATGTGTTTTCATTTGTGTTTCGTGACATATCTATGTGCGAGAGGCTATAACATAATATATGTTTTAGTACTTCATTATTCTTATGTCATTTCATTGATCTTAACTTCATATGATCTCTCTCTCTCTCTTTATATTGTTTCCCTTATCCAACGCTATTCTAGATGTGATTAATTGAAAGGGGGATGTTGCAAGGTTTAAGGGAGAAGAATGTGAGTTTTAATGCTTATTATGGTTTGTGACTAGATTAGTATATGTGAAGGTGGATTTCGAAGAGTTTGAATTGAATCCAACTTTGACTACATGTGATCTACGAGATTTGACGCATTATGATAGGAAGTTTTATTGTGAGGTAGTTCTAGCATTATAAGAGTTATAATGGTTGAATGAAGTCATCGTTAGGAATTTGAGTTACCTTATTGTTATGCGCAATGAGAGTAAAAAGATATGGTGTAGACTTCAAGAGTTTTGGAGGAATACGGCAAATAGTAAGAGTTCGAACTTTCCCTTTTGTATGAGTGATGCTATAGAGGTTTCCCTATGTGAGATTGAAGTTCTTGTGTAGGCTTACTTCTAAGAAAAAGAGATTGTGTACTTACATAACTAGGTAATTGTGAGTTTATACCAGTAAATGGTAGAGCCCATATAACTATATTGTTGGTTCCCAAATAAATCTACCTTATTTTTTGAAAGAGAAAGAAAGAGATTTTATTCATTCAGTTTTACTTATGTAATACCTTATAATTGAGTCAAGTTATTTTTAAAAGAGTTTGTCTATGCTTGAATACTAAGAGGAGGATTGTTTGCCTAGTTAGTAAGGTTAGTTGGTAACTCGATGTTTATGTAATACTACGAAAGTCCATTACCTTAAATAGAGCCTCACATGTTGCTATAAGCTTATAAACACGATTTTGAAGCATAAAATAATGATTATGAACCATCCAGGAAGTAGTAGAGTCAGACGTCAGGAAACGTCCAAGATGTCCTGAAGCTACTCTAATTTAACAAGTGAAACGTACTTAGGTTTCGGTTAGGTTTAACATTTTTTTTATGAAGTCTAAAACTTTTAAAATGAATTAATTTAGGTAAAAAAATGTATATAGGTGTTAAAGATGCAGGTCGTACCCCCTAATGGTCGTCTTAGGGGTCCATGAAAGGACCCCAAATATGGTTTGACAAGTTGCCAAAGCAGCAGCGAAAATACACATGGCTGAAAGAAGTTTGACTCTCAGTGAGGTTGCGGAATCCAATATATCAAAAATAAATTTACAAAATCATGCAGGAGCAGCTGCCCGCCGCGTACGTGATGTTTGACCCTGACGAAAATCTTAAATTTTGAATTCATGTTTTCCTTTATTAAAGGGTAAACTTAAGTGAGGTTTTTTTAGGAATTTAATGGGAGGTGTATACATTCATATTAAATCAGTTTTTCGTCACGTTCACTCACTTATATCAAAACCCAAAATCTCTCATCTCTCTCTACTTTCTTTCTTTATTCAACCTTCATTGAAGGAACAAGAAAGAATGAAGAAGAACGACAATTTCTCTAGAATTTCACTTGAATTTCCTAGGTAAGTCTTTATTAAGGTATGAGTACTTCACTCTTGGGATTACTTTTCCCAAGAGGTTCTTTCAAAGTTTATTTGTAAATCACCCAATTCCAAGGGTTTTCCTATTCTAATTGGTTTTCTTCTAAACTTCAAAATGATGATAAATTGTGATTGCCTATGACTTTTTGAGTGTAGATTGTTGGTTAATTGATGCAATTTCATGTAAACCAAGTCCTTTCCCCATTCTCCCCAAATCTTGAATCTTGGTTATTGATTGATGTGAATTGATGAATATAAAGATTGTTCGACTTGTTTTATCTATCATAATAAATTGATTTACTTCCAAGGGTAATGTATTATTGGGATTGAGTATATTTCTTGAAAAAATTATGATGAACCCTATTTCCCCTAACCCTAGGTTATGAATTGAAGTTAAATGGAATAGTGAGATGCAATTGTTATAGTTATTATATTGATTACTATTAAATGACGCTACCACACATATTATTGGATGAAATTTGTTGGTTGATGGTAACAACATGATGATGGCTTTTGAAGGAGATTGGGTATGTCTTTATGATCCAATCCTTTACTTAAATTATGATAGTGTGTGATTGATAATGTAGTTCGATTGAAGAATGTCTTATGATTATCCTATGTAGTTCGATTGAATTTAGATGTCTTGATGATGTGATTGTGAGATCATTGTTAAGATGAAAATATATTAGGCTGGTTAAGAATTTTCTATGTGCCTTACTGTAATACGGTGATCTTAATGTGCTAATCTAACAAATGAAGGGTTGTAATTAAAGGTCAATTCTCATGCAATACCTATTGATCTAATGATCATGACTATACAAGGGTTAGACCCCATTGACATAAACCAATTTATGGTTATATATGAATGACATCTTAAAAGGTACTCTAGCTTAGCACTAAGTGAATTTAAAAATGATGGGTGGCGCATTCTCAAGTAGGCAAGGTAATGCTCACCATAATCCTCACGGGGTGGATAGACTTATAGTCCAAAAAAGGCATAGAATGATATTTTAATTACAGACCCTAAGATTCATAAACAATTTTGCCACCATGTGAATACTAGCTCGTGGATCAATCTAGATGCTATATTCATGTTTGGTACTACTGTGAACGTAGACCACTTTCCATCGGTGTAAGGTTTTACAACAATGGATTCAATACTTAGTTTTTGTGATCGATGACGGTTAAGGCAAGTGCTCCCGAAATTAATATGAAGTAATATTCCTAGTCTAGGATGATTCCTAAGTATCATTAAGTGGGAGTAGTAGAATGAGATGCTAGTTTCACATTGCGTTAGTGTAAGTTGAAGTTGTCTTAGAGGATGGTCGTTATATGATGATCTTAAATTCGTGAATGTTTCTGGTAAATATGAATGTTCTCTTGTTTATTTTATATTAAGTATAATTAACCTTGTAAGTCTTAAAGATAACTTAGGTGTTTATTATATATCTTGTATGGGAGGTCTCTACGAGTCTTACCAAGGTGGGTCTTACGATAACTTTTGGATAGACAGTCGAGACGACTAATGTCGTACTTGGTGAATGTGGCTATATGTTGAGAATAATGGATTATGTTCTTGTAAGTTGATCATGACTTGTATGAAGTCTTTCACACTTGGTTCATGATGTTATAGTAAAATATCATGAAAAAATAATTCAACAAAATGTTCTTTTTAGCGCATGTTTTTTCATATTTCCATACTTTGGGTGCATTATTTGTACTAAATATATATTCTTCTCTATATATATATGTATATATGGAAGGAAGTAAGGATCTTAAATTTGAAGCTTGAGAAGTATATTTTCCTTTCAAGTCTCTTGGTACGTATTCGGCCATCCGTGGACGTGGATGTTATTTCTAGTTTCTTTCTATTAAAGACTTTTTATGAGGGATAAGTTTCTTTTCTTTTTAAAGGTTGTGACACTATGATAATAAGATGTGGATAAGACTACTTGTGATGATTATACTTAATTTTTTAACATTTTATGATAGAAGTTTCTAATTTACTTTATTGTGAAAAGTTGTAATTCCTAACTACCTTTTAGTATCTATGAGATTAATCAATGCTAAGATGCTTGTACAAGACCACCGAGAGGTCCAGCACCCCATGTGTAACCTAGTGGGTACTTCCCAGTCATTACAAACATGGTATCAAAGAACAAAGCTATACAGATAGTGTTACAGTCAAAGTCTCACAATCTGCATGTAGTAGAGTCTTGTTCAGCAGTGGATGTCATGATATATATAAATGAGAGAGACTGTAGGATGATAGAAGTTTCAATTTCTTCATTACTCTTATGTCGTTTCATAGAGCGTAACACCATATAATCAATCTTTATCTCGTTTACCTTATCCAATGTTATGGTAGATGTGATTACTTGAAAGTTGGTATGTATCAATGTTTGAGCGATAAGAAGGTGAGTTTTAATGCTCATTATGGTTTGTGACTAGCTGAGTATACGTGAAGGTGGATTTTGATGAGTTTGTTGTGAATTCAACTATGACTATATGTGATCTATGAGATTAAAGGAAATTTTATGGGATGTTCTATTGGGAGGTAGTTCTAGATAGATAAGAGTTATGATGGTTGAATGAATTCCATTTCGGGGACAGTGAGTTACCTTAATGTTATGTGCAATCATAGTAGAAAGTTATGGTGTAGACATTAGCAGTTTTTGAGGAATCTCGTAAGTAGTAAGAGTTCAAAGTTTCCCTATTGTATGATTGATGTTATAGAGGTTCCCTTGTGTGGGATTGAAGTTCTTGTGTTGGCTTATTCCTAATAAGAGGAGAATTTGTGCTTACATAGAAAGGTAATTGTAAGGTTATGCTAGCAAATGGTAGAGCCCATATAACTAGATTCTTTGTTCCCAAATCAATCTACCTTATTGGTGGAAAGAGGAAGAATGAGTTTTTATTTCATGATTTTTTGTAATGTGATTCCTTATAGTTAAATCAATTTTTAAAAGAGTTCTTCTATTCTTGAATCCTAAGAGGAGGATGGTGTGCCTTGTTAGAAAGGATGGTTTGCAGTATTCATGTACATGTAACACTTTGAGAGTCCATGACCTTAAATAGAGTGTCACATGTTGATCTAAGATCAGAAATACTATTTCTAACCCTAAAATAATGATTATAAACCATATAGGAAGTATTATAGTCAAGCCGTCTTTAAGCTAGTCTAATTTAACAAGTGAAACATCCTTAGGATTCGGATTGTTTTAGAGGTGTTGTATGAAGTCTAAAACTTATAGAACTAGTTTAAATAGGTAAAACAATGTATATAGGGTGAAAAAATCAAGGTCTTATCCCCCAAGAGTCGCCTTGGGGGCCCTTGAACGGACCCCAAACTTGGGTGACCGTGAAAACTAAAGTTTGCATCTCGGAAAGATTGAAGAGTACACTATCTAATAAAGTAATTTAAAAAATCATGCCGGAAAGCTCTGCATCACGGACTTGAGTTGTGTCCACGACGAAAATCTGAAATTGGGAATTCAAGTATTACATGTTTGTAATGACCGGACTTAAAGGGTCTTTTGGGTATTTCATGGGAGGTCTATATATTTATTTCCAATTAGTTTTTCCTCACATTCACTCACTCAAATCAAATCCCCAAGTCAAAACCCAAAAGCTTTCACCTATCTCTACTTTCACTCTCTATTCAAACTACGTTGAAGGAAGAAGAAATATTGAAGAAGGACAATTTCTATAGGATTTCACTGGAATTTTGTGGATTACTCTTTATTATGTTATAGGTTCTTCAATCTTGGGATTCCTTTCCCCAAGATGTCCTTTAAAAGTTTATTTCTAAATCATCCAATTCCAAGTATTTTCCTATTCTAATGTGTTTTCTTCTAAACTTCAAATAAATGAAAAGTTGTGATTTACTAGGACTAATTGAGTGTAGATTGTTGGTTATTTGATCAAATTTCATGTATACAAAGTCTTTTCCCCATTCTCCCCAAATCATGGATATTTCTTATAAATTGATGTGAATTGATGAATGTATCCACTATTAGACCTGTTTTATCTATTGTAATTAATATATGTAATGTCTAGGGTAATGTATTGTTGGGATTGAATATATTTCTTGAATAATTTATGATTAACCTTATATATCCCTGACTCCTAGGCTATGAATTGAAGTTAATTGGGATGTTAATGATACAATTTATATAGTTATTATCTTAATTACTATTGAATGACGTTACTACACATATTATTAGATAAATTGGTCGGTTGATGGTAAGACCATGATATTGGGTAAGTCTTTATAATCCTAACTTTGTTTCAATTATGATGGCTTGTGATTGATGATGTACTTCAATTGGAGCTTGTCTAGTTATTAGCCTAAGTAGGTGTTGGTATGATGTTGAATTGAAATGTCTTGATTATGTGACTGTGAAGTCATGCTTAAGATGAAACAATATAAGATTGGGTATGAACTGTCTTTGTGCCTTACTATAATATGATGATGATAATGTGCTGATTTCACAAATGAAGGATTGTAATGAAAGGACTATTCTTATGAAATACCCTTTGAGATAATTACCATTAGTATATAACGGGTAATACCACTATGACATAACGTAACTTATGAATTTTCATGAAAGACCTTTCAAAAGGGACTCTAGTTTAGCACATTGTGACCTTACAAATGAGGGGTCGCGCTTTCACAAAGAAGGAAGGTAGGGTTCACCATAGTATTCAAGAGATTGAGAGACTCATATCCTTAGCAGTGCATAGCGTGATATTTCCATGACATCCCCAAGATCCATAAACTATGTTGCCAAAATAGAAATACTAGCTAGTTGATCCACCTAGATTCTATGTTCATGTTTGGTACAACTTTGTCAGTATACCACATTCCATCAGTGTAAGGTTTTATAACATCGGATTCCACACTTAGATCTTGTGGTGTATGTTGTTTAAGGAAAGTGCCCCCAAAAGTAAAATTAAGTAATGAAGTAACCACTAAGTAGGGTGACTTATGAGGTTGAATTAGCCTATATAGGGGGTGTGGGACTCTACCTATGCCTTGCACTAGTTTGCCTTGATGGAAGACTTAGGAAGTTGTTATAGTGTTCTATAACGTATATGTAATTTATATGTTGACACTACATGTTCATGATCCTATACGATTGTCACGACCCGCATGCACAAACTAGAATATAGGATATTCATAGATTGTAGCACGACATTCTTGACCTCTTGGAGTTCTTGTACAATCCCTTTGAAATCATTCATCGCATACATGTGCTAAAAGTAGTGCAGAATAAACAGATGCCAATCTTAGACTTGAGAAAACTTAGGACACGAACCATAGAAAATGAATATATAAATACTTAGTCTATTACAATACATTAAATTAAAAGACATCTAAAGACGGTTATGTCATCGAGTCAAATGAGAAAATACTTCAACATTGCTTGAACAATAACTAGAATCCAATATTTCCTTCAATATACTTCTAACCTTGCACCTACACCTTTATATATAACAAAATGTATGGAATTAGTCCAAACACTTGTAAAAAGTATGACTTAATGCATAAAATCATGAAAATGGACATCTATTAGAAATAGGCTCTTTTAAAATTAAACATTGTATCAGAAGCATAAAGACATTATTTAACACCATTGGAACATATAAAAGATCACATAAACATTTTATTAAACAATTAGAATAAATATAGTAAACTAAGCCAATGTTAAAGTACAACTTCATAGTGAACCCATTTAGCATGCAACCTTCTCATTAATAGCTACATTATGACTAACTTAAGTAAAAAAGATAGAACACCCATACATCCTCTCTAGGCACACCTAAATGATCCTTAAGACAACCTATAATGATATAGATATACTTACAATACATCAAAAACATATAACATGAGATCCTTATAGCAAAGGTGATTCTAATGTTTACTTCAGTGAGTTGTGATGTGAAAGCCCATACCATCCTTTCACACACTTCTAACAAATCCTTCACACTACCTAGGATATAATAATTCTCAGTACACATAATAACATACATATAATATATGAAATTCTCTTCCAAAAAGTTAGTGAAAAGATTTACTTAAGTAATGCAAGAAGAGAATGCCCATACATCCTTTCCAGGATTCACTAAATAATCCTTAGACTACCAAAGTTTAGATCATGTCTACTTATTAAAGTTATTTTCCCTATCTAGAGTCATTGTTAAGACTAACATATGTTAGACATAAAATGAAAATTTCTATGCCCCCTACATACGTTAACTAAGCTGTAAGGACGCACAAGTACACCCTATAAAGTTAGAGTGTCCTTGTGTTTCCACATGGCAAATGATACATAAAGAAGTCTCATATAAACAACTCGTATCATTCCATTCATAATAATCTTACTAAAATGAGTATGATTTTAAATCTTTTTTCACACAGGAAGAACTCTTTCCATGAACATTACACAAGTTGAAGAATCTTATTTAAAACATTAAACATTTACAAAGTCTCCTTGAACAATCTAAATTTTGGAGTATACAACACATGTAATTAAACTCATACAAGACATAAAATAAAGAGTAATACAAAAAGAAACATGTGGATATTGTCGCCGAATAGATGAGGACTTACAAAAACTTCAACCCTTAGAAACCTACCCATCCTTGATGGAACATCAAGACTTCAAATTCCCTACACATTACTCAAAATGGAAAAAATACCTCATTGGAACGGACACTTTATTTTGTTGTAGGAAGAGTGGCCACAAGGTGAGAGATTACCCAAATTTGAAGGGTCAACAAAATGGTAGTGGTCAAGCTCAAGCAAGTAATTCTAATGTTCATGCTCCGAAGCAGAATCTATTTTATTGTCTCCACTTTATGGGTGACCAAGAGACTTCCCCTGTTGTTATGACCGGTATATCGAATGTTTTCTCTATTGATGTTTTTGCTTTACTTGACCACGAATCTACATTATATTTTGTTACTCCATTTGTAGCTAGTAAGACTGATATTTTGCTCAACGTCCTAAATGAAAAATTTATGGTAACTACCTCGGTAGGTGATTTGGTGGTTCCAAAGAGGGGATATAAAATTTTTTCTACAATGATGCCAATAGAGTTAGTCATGTTGCACTAGTAGAACTTGATATTGTTGACTTTTATATTATTTTGGGTATGGATAGGTTGTATGCTTTCCTTGCATCCATAGATTGTAGAACAAGGGTGAAGTTTAAATGTCCTAATGAAACCTTTTGAGAGTGGAAGGTGGAAAATTATATTCCTAAAAATCATAATATTTCACGTTTAAAAGATTGCCAGATAATTTCTAAAGGGTGTTCATACCAAATTGTAAGTGTTAATAATTTAGCCTCTTAAATTCTTCCCATTGAGTTAGTGGCCGTAGTGCGAGAATTTCATAAGGTCTTTCCTAAAATCATCCTGGAATCCCTCTCGACCGAGAAAATGATTTTTGTATAGTCTTATTACTTGATACGAACCCTATTACATTGCCCCTATATCGGATAGATCCGGACTAATTTAAAGAGTTGAAGTCTCAACAATATGATTTACTATACAAAGGATTCACCCGACCTACTATTTATCGATGGGGTGATCCAATAATTTTTGTGAAGAAAAAGGATGGGTTTCTTAGGATGTGTATCGATTACCATCAACTAAATAAAGTCACAATCAAGAACAAGAATCTTCTCCTTCGGATTCATGATTTATTTTATCAACTCCGTGGTGCGAGTTAGTTTTTAAAGATCGACTTGAGATCGAGATATCGCCAACTAAGGGTGAGAGGTGCGGATATTTCCATGGAGGCTTTTCAAACTAGATATGGTCATTTTGATTCCTAATCATGTCTTTCAGCATGACTAATGCCCCGGCGGCGTTTATGGATCTCATGAATAGGGTGTTCCGAAATTACCTTGAAACATTTGTGATTATATTTATAGACCATTGACTCCAACCGCCAGTACAAGTTTCTTGTGTCTATAGGGATACTATAGGAGGTTTGTGGATGGTTTAGCGTCCATTTATCTCCCCTCCCTAGCTTGACCCAAAATAGTGTGAAATTTTAGTGGTCGAATGCATCTGAGTGAAGCTTCAAAATTTTGATGTAATGGCTTACATGTGCTCCGGATTACTCAACCAGAGGGAACCAAGTGCTTCATTGTATACTGTGATGTTTCCCGAGTAAGCTTGGAGTGTGTGCTTATACAACATGGGAAAGTAGTAGCTTATGCTTCAACAAAACTTAACTTGCATGAGAAGAATTATCCAATTGATGATCTTGAGTTTTTGGTTGTGGTATTTGCCTTGAAAATACGAATGCATTATTTGTATGTTGTTCATGTCGATGTGTATACCAACCACAGAACTCTCCAATATGTGTTTAGACTGAAGAAGTTAAATGTCTGACAAATAAGGTGGTTGGAAATGTTGAAGGATTACCACATGAGTGTTCTATACCACCTTGGCAAGGACAATTTTTTTTGCGGATGATTTAAATCGTATGACCATTGGTAGTGTGTCTTATGTAGAAAAAGTCATGAAATACACAGTGAAGGATGTCCATAGATTGGATCGTTTGGGTGTTATACTTGAAGATTCTCCAAATGGAGGTTTTATATTCCATCATAACTCTGAATCATCTTTGCTGGTTGAGGTGAAGTCCAAGCAACACCTTGATAAACCATTAATAGTGTTGGTTCATGTTAAGCTTAATGAGTAATTCTCTCTTGGGGGGGGGGGCTTGAGGTATCAAGGAAGGCTATGTTTGGCCACTATGTATGAATTGAGTGAACGGATTCCTGAGGAATTTAATTTGTCCAGTTATTCTATTTATTCGGGGTTACAAAGATGTGTCATGACCTTAGTGATGTGTTTTTGTGGGAAGTCTTAAATAGGGACATAGCAAAATTTGTTTCAAAATGTCCAAATTGCCAACAAGTAAAAGTCGAGTACAAAAAGCCAACTGGATTAGTTCACAAAATACAAGTTCCCACTTGAAAGTGGAAATAAATAAATATGAATTTCGTATTAGTTTTGCCTCGGATAAAAAAGCAACATGAATCTATATGGGTGGGTATGGATAAGTTGACCAAATCTTCTTGTTTTATTCCCGTCAGGTCCACATGCTCGGAGAAACAACATGCAAGGATCTTCATAGATGAGATTGTATGTCGCCATGGTATTCCATTATCAAGCATATCACATCTAGGGTGTACAATTCACATCTACATTTTGGAGGTCATTCCAAGAAGAGTTGAATACAAAGGTGAAGCTAAGAACCACTTTTCATCCCCAAACGGATGGTCAAGCGGAGAGCACTATTCGAACTCTTGAGGATATGGTTAGAGCTTGAATCATATATTTCATGAGAAATTTGTAGACATAAACCTTTGGTTGAGTTTTCATAAAATAATAGTTACCATTCATATATATGTATGGCTCCTTTCAAAGCCTTGTATGGTAGGAGATGAAGATCTCCAATTGGCTGGTTTAAAGTAGCAGAATCTTCACTCTTGGGTCCCAAATTAATTTCTAAGACTTTGGATAAAGTTCATATAATAAGTAACCAATTGAAAACAACCTATAGTCGGCAGAAGTCATATGCCGACCGTAGGAGAAGGGACTTAGAATTTGATGAAGGGGATAAGGTTTATCTAAAAATTTCACATGTGAAAGGAGTGATGAACTTGGAAAAAACGTAAATTCAGTCCTCCTTAGGTGGGTCACTATGAAATTTTTCAAAGGGTTGGGAAGGTTGTATCTGAGTTGATGTTACCTAGTCAATTGGCTTCGGTTCATTCGGTGTTCCATGTCTCCTCGCTTAAGATGTGAATCGATGATCCCGAGTCCATTCTTCCTATTAAAGGTTCAAACTAAGTAAGGGGTAGTGTTGGTATTTTATGAGAGCTATATATATTGATTTTAGATTAATTTTTTTCTCACATTCACTAAATAAGATCGAATCACCAAATCAAAAGCCAAAATCTCTAATCTCTCTCTACTTTTTTTCTCTATTCAACCTCCATTGAAGGAAGAAGAAGGCCAATTACTCTAGGATATAACAGGAATTTCGTGGATTAATCTTCATTATGGTATGGGCTCTTAACTCTTGGGATTTTGTTCCCCAAGAGTTCCTTTTAAAGTATATTTACAAATCACCCAATTCCAAGGATTTTCCTATTTAGATGGGTTTTCTTCTAAACCTCAGATTGATGATAAATTCTGATTTTCTATGACAAATTAAGTGTAGATTGTTGGTTAATTGAGGCATATGATGAAATTTCATGAAGAGTATGTCCTTTTCCCTACTTCCCCAAATCTTTGATCCTGCTTATAATAAAATGGGAACTAATGAATGTATCATTTTTAGAGTTGTTTTATATATTTTAATTCATCTATGGACTACCTAGGGTAATGGATTGTTGCAATTTATTCTATTTCTTTACGAATTTATGATAAACCCTATTACCCATAATCGTAGGTTATTAATTAGAGTTAATTAGGAATGTGATGATGTAATTGATTTAGTTATCGTATTAGCTACTATTGAATGATGTTACTATACCTATAACAAAATAAAACTGGTTGGTTGAAGATAAGACCATGATGATGTCTTTTGTAAGAGATTAAGTAAGTCTTTATGATCCTAACCTTTACTTCAATTATAATGTCTTGTGATTGATGATGTAGTTTAATTAAAACATGTGTTGTAATTAGCCTAAATAGGTGTTTGTATGATATTGAATTGAAATGCCTTGACTATGTGATTGTGAGATCATGCTTAAGATGAAATAATTTAAGCTTTATTATGAATTATATATGTTCCTTACTATGATACGACGAAAATAATGTGTTAATCTCACAAATGAAGGGTTGTAATGAAAGGAAAACTCTCATGCAATTACAATTGAGCTAATGACCATGACTATACGAGGGGTTATACTCCTATTATCTAAACTATGTTATTATTATAAATGAAACACATTTCAACATGGACTCTAGCGTAGCACCGAGTAACCTTGAAGATAATGGGTGGCGCCTTCCCAAGGTGGGAAGATAGTGTTCACCATTGTCGTCACGTGATTGATAGCCTCATAGCCCAAAAATGGCATAGAGTGATATTAACATGAAATCCCCAAAGCACCATGAACTTTGTTTCCTCCATATAAGTAATAGCTTGTGGATTTACCTAGATGCTATGTTAATGTTTGCTACTACTTTGGCCGGTATACCACCTTCCATCGATGTAAGGTTCTACAACATCAAATTCCTAGTTAGATATTATGGTCTATGTCATTTAAAGTGTTGTTTCTCGAAAGTAAAATGAAGTAATGAATTAAAAATTAACTAGGGTAAATCAAGAGGTTTGACTTAGCCTGGGTAGGGGTATGGGACACTACGTATGCGTTTCACTAGTTTGCCTTGAAGGTATTCTTAGGAGGTTGTTATTGCTTTCTATAATGTGTATGTTACGGATATTGACACTACATGTTGATGATCCTATGTGATGTTAGTCTATATTGGTAAATATGATGATGGCTACTATTGATATTATGTCCTCTTGAGTTAGGCATTGCTTATGGTCCTTTAATTGGTTGACATGATTGAGTAGGGTTATGTGGCTTTACTTGGTCAATGTAGTTATAGGTTAACTGATTGTTTATGGTAAGGGTCTTGATTATATTATGATGTTATGAACTAGTATATATTTTGAGTTGACTATATTTGATAATGTTGCTCTTGTGTTGTATATGCTCTTGACTTATGAGGTATGTGTTGATTGACTTATATTGGTTTTTCTGCATGTGCATAAGTCTTTTTAGAATAAATTAGCATGTATTGAACAAATGTCTCTTTTAGCATTATTTCATCGGTTGTATGTGCATATACCCAAACATATTACAAGTGTGTACTAACCCATATTTTATTTTTACTACAAAATGTAAGATCTGACCGTTGAGCTTATAGAAGGCCTAAGAAGATTACTTGGATATTCCCCAAGTTTTTGGTAGGTCCTCACTTTCCATGGATGATGACTTTTTTATGCTATCACTTTTATTCAAGTTATAAGACTTCTAATTTTTTCCTTTTTCATGTATAGACTTTTGTTGTATAGCAAATATGAGGCTCTTTGTTGTCATTGAGTATGGGCTACCCCTAATTTTGTATTCATTTTAGATATTTTAATATGATACATTTCTTAGAAATTCATATAAATCAATATTGCTATTTTATATATGTGAAATAAAAGTAAAAACCTATGTCGTACTTCCTATGGCGAGTAGTCTATGTAAACTCCCTATATATGTATTATCTGTAAGCGAGAGGTCTATGTAAAACTCAATGGAGAAATAATTAATACTTTTTAAATTTTCCGTTAATTTAACCTACGAAATGTAATGGTGTATTCTAAGAGTTTAATGTTAGTCCTCTTCGTGGACGACGACATTGGTAACATCTAGGAGGTGCTCCCTAGATGTGACAATTTATAAGTTAAGTTTCCATGAGTTCCCACCATATAAAAGGTATAATGGGTTATCAATTAAGAGACATTGAATATTCTTGGTAAGGTTCCTAGCAAGATTTGATGAGAATTAGCTTAGAAGTTATCCAAAATAAAGGCCAGTGAGTCATAGTTTTTTATGGTGGTCTCAATTCTGGGTTTACCCCAAGTGGGGGAGAATGTGTTTATTAGTTAGGTGTTTCATATACCTATCTTTTCCTTCCATTCTTACTGAAGCTTTAGACCAAAATTCTTAGTAGTTTTATTATGTTATGGAGTCTTGCATATGAGTATAAGTTTCATCTCTCTTTATGTTATAAGTTGATTTATAAGATAATGTTTTTGATGCTCTTGTAATGTTATGATAAATTTAGAAATTGATCTACGTACCTGTCATGTTAATTTTCATCTAGTAAATTTACTTATTTGCCATATGAGTGATTATGTTTACTTAATGTTAGAGATGTAGTTCGTCAAAAATGCTAAGAAAATGATGAAATATGTGTGCGCTATGAGTTATAAAAATAATTCTACATTGCTTGTGTTATGTAGGATTCCTAATGATGTGAAGTTGGTGTTCCTTGTAGGTATGTTAAATCTACTATGAATGTAATGTACCTGATGATGTATGTTTTCAACTGCGACTTTAGTCTTTAAGTCCTTCAAAGTGTTTTGATGTCTTTCGAGGATGAATGTTTTCCATGTGGGTGAGATTGTAGCAACCCTTAAAATTATATACGAGAAGCTAGAGATTTACATGTGTTTAATGAGTTAATAATTTGTTAAATAATTAAGAATAGCTATAGAGGTTTTTTTAATGTTGTTCTAAGTCAACATCAAAGAATGACCAAGACGTATGGAAAGTAGTCTTATGTCTTCTAGTATGCCTTTGCATGCTCTATGTGTTTTGATGTATCGATTGGAGTCTAACATTATTTGAGGGGACCCTAGAATCTAAGATATTAATATTTATGGTTGAAACGCCCGGGTACGACTCTCCAAGGACCATCATAGGGGTCCTTGAAGATGACGCAAACAATTGCCATGAAGCTGCCAAAAACAGCATCATTAACTACCCCCAATGACGCCTTTTTGATCAATCAACACCTGTCTATTGGGAGAGGTTCACCAAATATACTTTTGGGAGATTATCCCCCATTTTGGGGCGTTTTATCCCACCCACTATCAATCACAATGTCCCGTTATCCACTCGACTTCTAGTCATTGGGGACCGTCGTTTGGAAACTGTAACATTGTTCAATGTTTCAGCCAACCAAGTGGTGAATCTGTAAATTCACACCACGATCTATTCAATTCATAGACATTTTTTTTAGTTGTTTTAATGTTTTACAACTTCTTTTAAATACTTAAACCTAAAATTAAACTTCACTCTCAATAATCAAAACCCCTTTACGATATAATGTTTTGTCAAGACTCCATGGGATTATTTAACAATTTAAGTTAGGATTGAAGAATTCCATTGATTCGTTTATGAATTTTTGTGTTACTTCTTCTGATATATAATGGTGATTTTAACTTTAATCCTTTATCATTAAAGAAGCCAATCCAATGACTTTTCAAAAAATTTCTAGTATAGGTGGAAGGAAGTGAGGATTCTTTGAGTTGTAGCTCGGGAAGTAGATTGTTCTCACAAGTCTCTTGCTACCTCCTCATATGTTAGAAGATGTGTATTTTATTAATAATATATTTATATTAAAGAATTTGTATTAGACATTATTTTATTTTCTATGTAAGGGTCATGACCCTATAATAAAAAGATGTGTCTAAGATGGGTATGTTGATAAGACTTACTTTTTGTACGTTTTATGAAAGAAATTTCTTATTGACTTTATTGTGAAAAGTTTTAATTCCACACTACTTGTCATATATATGTGATGAATGAATTCTACGTGGCTGGACAAGACCTTCGAGTGGTCAAGTACATCATGTTACGGCTAGGGGGTACTTCGCGGATGTTACAGAATGTGATTTTATATCCTATGAATTAAGGTGTTTGAATTGTAATTAAAGCTAATGAAAATTTTATATACTTGTACTCAATGTAAAGATTCATCATATAATTTGATTTTATTGATAGTATCTTTCATGTCATGTCATAATATAGATTAATGTGCGTTGTCTTGGGTGACTTCAATAAAGATCTTAGTTTGAGAGTATTATGCGATACTACTCATACATTTCACAAGTGTGACTTTTAGTTATTTTAGAAAATGTTTTTAATGTGATAATTTTATTTATGTGATGTTCAAGTATCTCAATTCTTTGTAATTAAAGGATTAAGAGTTGGAGAGTAAATGCACATGGGTAATGCTAAGGTAGTTCCTTACCAAGGATAGTGTTATGGAACACTATCCTAATATTGCACAAGGCATAGCTTAACGGATATACTTGAAGTGAAGGCTCAAGGAGAAGGTAGATGAATTGACTACATGTGATGTATGTTCTAAAGTTATTTATAACTTTTTTGTTATCTATGCATGAATGTTGTGGCACTTATACATGTTTTATGAAATTTTTCTAAATGTAATAAAATCACATTGCTCAAATAAATGTCCTTTTTTGCATATTTTTGCATGGCTTCAATACTTTGTGCTTGATTGCACTAACCCCATTTCTTCGCTTAATTGCACTAACCCCGTTTCTTCAACTTTTGATTAAAGTGTCAGGATTTGAGGTTTGATGTTCTATGGTTGATGGATAGGTTTTTAAGGTGCTTAAAGATGAAGACTTGGTGTGTCTTCCTATAATCGAGGAGAACACCCATTATATTTTCCTCTGTGACTTTTAGTATTGTTTTTTATACTTTCTATAGGCTTAGTCATGAATGTTGTACACTAAATTATTATATGGTTTTGAGACATAAGTTTATGAAGTTAGAAGTCTTCCGCTTTCTATTTCATGAAAGTATCTTCGTTTCAAAAGAAAGTTCTTGATTCCTCTATTTTTCTAAGAATCGTATGCAATAAAATGATCTATGAGATTTTTATAAGGCCTCTTCATATGTCGTGTCAGGACTTCGGGATGGTATCGGGTCGTGACACCAATAATTAACTTTGAACTCTAATTTATCCTTTCTCTTTAACACTACAGTGACTTATGGCAACTTTAGCATATCCTAAGTCTATAACTAATGAGTTGCATTTTCTCCATAGACTCTAAGTCTATACTTATAAAAGTTGTTTTACCTAGATCAAACCCAACAAATAAAACTATACATCTACACTCATACAATGCCTCTTAAGGGGCCAATTGGATGATGGAATGGTATCTATAAATGTAGGAGAACTCAATAAGAGGAAGGTCATCATCCCAGATACCCTCAAAATCGATCAAAAAAGCTCTGGATATATCCTCTATGATATTAACATATCACACAAGCTCTGGATATTTTCTTAATATCCGCTACCAATGAAGATTGTAATATATTCTAAATTGTTACGCCACCATCGAATAAGTTCATAAGACAATATCTAATATAAGAAATTCTATGAACATTATGTGCATGTTCATTTGTTTATTCCTCAATATGTGCTACACTACCCGTAGATAGTCTACTAAGAGCATCTATAATTGAATTGACCTTGTAGGTTGGTAACACACACTTATATTTTAATCATATAGGTACTCAATAAATCTTCTCCTGAGAAGATTTAACTCTTTCTAGTGAACACATACTAAAGGCTCTTCGGGATTGTGAACTTATCTACATTAACACCATATAAGTAATGTCTCCAAATCTTGAGTTCAAAAACCATTGCTTCAACCACGAGGTCATGAGTGTGATATTTCTTCTAATGTACCTTATGTTTTTAAGAAGCATAAGCTATAACCTTACCTCGATGCATCAACACAGGATGTAGGATGACAATGGGTGATTGCAATATATAGTATAATATAATACATCAACAAATGAATTAGGTGAAGATATAACCAAACATGGTTGTAAATATTACATAAGGTCCTAAAATGGTCTAAAATGTAGTATCGAGGATGTGTGTGGAGTTTTAGGTGATTTGGAAGTGAAACGTCAAGGGACGACCAAGGCGTTTGACGACTAAGTCACCTATGTGCATCATCTGTGGTTATTTTCCTAATTTTAGTGTTTCATGAATTTGTGTGTTCATTAAACTAGTTATTCTTGTGCTTATATGTAGTGTGTCATGTTTTGTGAAGTTTGGATATCAAACGTCAAAGACCGTCCATGACATTCAAAAGTTTTACATTGAAACAACCTCGGGTGTCTATGCATGTTTCATCGCGTTTTTCATGTTCTTTTTAGATGAAATTGATGTGGTAGGTCCTAAACTAGAATGGGAACATATTTTGGTTGGAAAATTCTAGCTATGACTCCACATAGGATCCACAAGGGTCCTTAGAGGAGGACCCCAACCGAAGACTTAAACCTGCTTGGCAGGTTGCATGTAGTTCCAAAAAACGGCAAGTCAAAGGAACGATGGGTCTTAGACTTGTGGATTTTATGGAACCTGAAAGTCTGCAAGATAAACCAACAAGACCCCATCGACGGGGCATGGTCTCACACACGGACCATCGATGGTGGGCGTAGATGGTGCTGTGATTTTCTCGCAATTTTCTGTTAAATCTTGGGTTTTTTGGGAAATTTAACCCAAGTCTTATAAAATTGGAGGAAGGTTATTTTGTATGTTTAAGGGTATTTTATGAGTATATAAGTCCTAAAACTGTCATTTGAACCCTATCACCTAAATCAAACCATATTTCTTCCCAAAGATTCTTCAAAAACCTCAATGAGATCTCAAGGTGAAAATAGATCTTCAAGATGGATCTTCAATGGAGTTTCTTATTGAAATATCAATTTATTATATTAATAAGGTATGGAAGTTCTTCATCTAAGGCTTTGTATCACCTTAGAGCTAATTTTAAAAATTATTTTCAAAGATTTCAACTATGCAAGCTCGAGAACGCTTTATTAACATATTTTTAACATTTTTTGGCTCATGTAAGGCTCTTTACACCTTAATTCATTTTGAGGGTACAACACAACTCGTCGACTAGACAATACACCACCGCTGCCCTCCGTAGATGCAACCTGTAATTTGTCTTCAAATGTTGCCAACTCAAAAGGTGAATGGGAAATTTACCCCACACTACAAATAGAGCGTGCACAATTATTTTAGGTATTTTAAGTTGGCAAATACTATCAAAAACCTATTCTCAATTAATTCATAAAAATGCACTCCACTCTCAGAACAAACTCTCTCTAGAAACATCCATTGGATATCAAGCGCAAGAACACACTAAGTGATGGATTTTTTTGTTTTTTTCATCAATTTTTTGTGATCTTCTCATTTAATGAGGTATGGTAATACGTGATCCTTAATTAATCTTTTATCTAAGGTGTAACTTAAAAGGTTTTAAAATTTTACGACGGGGAGTACGCCCTAGATGTAACCGGCGTCGTCGTCCTAGGAGAAGACTAAGACTAGCCTATTAGCTACTACATTACATTTCAGAGGATAAAAATGTGAAATATTAAAACTTTTATGTGTATATATATATATATACAGTGTGGTTTACATAGAGCTCTCTCATACTACATAGGGAGTGTACTTAGACTACTCACATGTTAAAATTACATAGGCTTTTCATTAAGACAATATAATCGATATAGGAATTAGTCTAACACTTAGTCTCATATTGAACCATCTAAAACGAGTGCAAATGTTTGAAATAGACAATACAATGTTAATATTCCATTATTAGTTTACATAAATTTTTTAATGATAAAGTAATGAACAATGTCTTTATGACCATATAACTTCATTGCTAGAGCATTGAGAATGGAACATCCCCGAACATAAGGACCTACCAATACTTAAAGAAAAGAGTCCAAGTCTTCTTCAATGGGTCTCCTACGAACTCAATGGACGGAACCTATACTTAATAAAACATAGAGATATTTGTTAGTACACCACTTATACTAAGAATGGAAACAAATGCACATATAACATTCAGATCAGGCTTAAAGGGAAATTTGTTGAAAACCATGCTAATTCACATAGAAGAGTCTTTATGCACAATAAAGAGAACATATGAGACAATGATCACACATTTACTAACAGAAGACCATATACAACACGAGACCAACATTACCAAGTCAAGTCAACTCAACATGTGTAGTGTCACATTATAGCGCCTAAAAAAGACTCCAACATAATATCATAACAAAAAAGCATGTATAACAGTTCAAAACATTACAATATATGCCAGACGTTTACTCGTATCCTACTACATAGCTTAAAAGTGCAATCATCAAGTGAAGTCACATAACCCTACACAACAAAGAAAACACAACAAAGGATCAGAAGCAATTTCTAACTTTGTATAAAGAAGCATCATGAGTAGTCATCATCATATTTAGTAATGTAGACACATAACATGTTCATAAGTTAAACTAACATCATAAGGATCATCAACATGTAAAATAAACATATGCATAAAAGTTACTTTATAAGAGCATAATAACAATCTCGTTGGACATCCCTCATGGACAACTAGTGCAATATATATTTAGAGTGTCATACCCCTACTTAGACTAAGTCCAAAACCTTAAGTCACCATTGTTAGTATTCACTATTTTACTTTCTAAAACAATTGCTTAACCGTCATAAATCACATGTGATAAATGTGAAATCCGGTGTCATGAAGTCCTACACTAAAAGAAGGTGGTTTAGTTGCAAAGGTAGTACCATAGTATGAACATAGAATTCTAGGCGGATCCACTTGCTAGTATTTCTATGGGGGACACATAATTGAAGAACTAGAAGACATACATGAGACCCTCTTGATGCACAATTGCATTGTAATCTCTATCTCATGTGAACTTTTGTGAACCTACCTTCCCATATTGAGAAGGGACACCTCTCATAACTAGTTCACTCTGCTAAGCTAATGTCCGTTTTTGAAATATCTTTAAGAATTTATTAATTGTTATAGCTTAGTATATCTGTCTGGAGACTAACCCCTTGTATATCATAATCATTAGATCATTTCGAATTTCATGAGATCTTCCTTTCATTACAACCATCAAATGTGAGAGCAACATATTATCATCATCATGTCATAGTAAGGCACATAATCAATCTTATATCATCATACGATATTCATTATAACATAATCGATATAATCAAGTCATTTCAATTGCATTAATTATACCATCACCTATCTAATCTAATCACATTTAATACATGAATTGAACATCATCATCATGTATAATCTATTAAAATAGAACCAACGATTCAAGTCCATACGTCTTAACAATTTGCCTTCACAACCCTTCTACCGTGATATTAACATTAAGCAGCCATATTTATCTATTATTATACATAATAAAATCGTATAATAGAAATCAACACAAGAATTAACTCAAGTGCATCATCACTAACCAATTCAACAAAAATTAATTAACCTAGGGTTAGGGATATAGGGTCAATTCATGATCTCATTCATAAAACTAGGTCTAAAATAAAGAACTACCCTAATTCAAAAATAATTAATAATAATACATCCATAATGATCAAAATTATTCATGAACAATACAATTTTAAAAATCAATTTCGGATTAAGAATGGAACTCATGTTTTCTCAACTTTTGGTAATCAAATGGGAAGAATGTTTCAAGTAGAGGACTCCAAAATATGAAGATCTTACATACCATAAAAATCATTGAAGATTGATGGAGAAAATTATAGTTTTCCTAATACCTTTGACCTTGGTCTTCAATGGTGTTCTTTGAATAGTGGGAATGTAGAGAGAAGGAAGAGGATTTTGAGTTTAGGGATTAAAGTGAGTTAGATTAGTTAAATGAGGGTTAGGTTTTTATACAATCCCTTAAAAAACATATATAAACACCCCTTAACCCTTAATAAATGAATTAACAAACTAACTAATTAAAATACATTACAATAAAATAACATTTAAACCAGGCCACGACCTAAGAAAACACCACCAACGATCCCTAGGTCAATCGTAAAACGGTCGTTGGTATAAATACATTGTTTTAGGGAACTTTTGAAAGGTGACTAAGGCATTACCTACTGATACATTGACACCTCATCAATAATATAACGACTCGTTGATTGATTTAATAGGTAGTCACTGTCATTTGACAACATTTTATTCGTTTTGGATAGGTCCTTCTCAAGAACTGCTATGGTGGTGCATGGGGAATCTTCCATAGACGTTTCAACCCTAAACACACTATAATAAATGTTTAACACATTTCTACCATATTTTGTTGAATTACAACTATTAAAACCCCATGAATCATAAAAAGCAATGCTAACTTCTATTTCACAAGTCTTTGGACGTCATGCACATTCCTTGACATTGTGACTCTAAAACGTCCTAAATTTTTTCCATACATTAATTTAGGTCTAAAACTATGTTACTATAACTAATTCATCTTGTGTGATTCTAAATAATTTCATGGTCTTTCAGAGTGTTATATTAAAGAAGTAATCATCATCAAATTGTGTATCTATCATTCAAAATTGTTAAATTTATTTCAAAAGAATTCTCATGATGAATTATTTGTTTGATACTATTTTTATGATAAATTTATATCCAATTCAATGAACACCCCATTATCCTCCTGAATTCTCAATTTAGCCTATAATGTCGGTAATGTGATCTTGTTGTGATGTTGATTAATTGTGATTACAATTATGTTACATTGCCTATTGCTACTATTTTCTATATAAAAATTGATGATGAATTGTTGGTATTTGATTAAAGATGATCAAATCTGTTATAATGGTAAGTTCACCCTACTTCCTACTCTATGATAGTAGAATTGTCGTTCAATGACATTTTATGGTATGGTCAACTTGTGGTTATTGTGTTTACATTCTTGTCATTATCTATATGTTAGTATAATTGCATTGAAGGAAATTTTATGCATTGTGAAGTGTCATTGTGATGATCACACATATGAAGTTATATCGCTAGCCATCAATACTATTATCATGTTCTAGGTATATTGCTAATGTTTCCTTTATTTGAATGATTATCGTAAGGCAAGGTCTACATGTTGATTATTGGTCTTAAGAGAGATTAGGAATCATAGATTCAAATGATGAAGATGTCTTTTCTCATATGCTCTAATGTGGTGAATGATCTATAGTACCTATTACTTTATGTTTGACTTTTCTATTATTTGAGTGACATAAATGTGTACTATGGTCTTTAAAGATGGATGCCTCAAAAATATGATGATTATCATTATGTTATCATGTTGACCTATTTACAAACACATATCATGCATGGATTTAAGTATAACATGTTCATGAAACTGTGAAAAGGGTATTCTAAATAGGATGACTTGAATGGTGTACTAGTATAGGTAGGGTTATGGGACATTACCTATACATGGCACAATGTACCTTGATAGAATAGGTTCTATAGTTATTCCTCTATGTACATGAATATGATTGCATGATTAGGCTATAAACATCAAGTATAAGTTGAGATGTAAAATGTATGCATAATGAAATATGGATATGTGTTGTGTCTAAATGTGTTTAAGTGAAATGTTTCCTCATATTATTTATACATATACGCACATGAATGCATGAAATAAGAATTCTATTATAATCTAGTAATGTAGGGTCCTTAAAAAGGTTTTCTCAATTGTATTATAAACAAGACAATAAAATGTTCATGTGAAAGGATATTCTCACATGAGTTAGGTTGATGAAGTTATATTCTCATCACTAACCTATGAGCTATGCATTTGAGTTAATATCCTAAAGCATATTTTTATGAAGTAATAATAGTAATTTTTTTCAAATAGGAAACATAGATTATAATCGAGTGAACTTGACAAATGAGGGGTGCCCCTTCACCAGAAGGACGACATGTTCACCAAATGTTCTAATGAGGTAGAATCTCCAATGCAAAATGGTATAAAGAGTGTTTTATGCTACATCTCCTAGTTCTTTAACTATGTTGCCCCCATAAAACCTAGTAAGTTGATCCACCTAGATGCTAGATTGATTTTAATATTCTACCTTGGCAAGTAGAGAACCACCTATTGGTGTGGGGTTTCATGACTTTACATTCCATGCTCAGATTGAACGACCTAATGTCAGTTGAGGCATGGTTTCCCTAAAGTAAAATGGACAATGGAAGCAAATTAATGAATTGTAACTAGGAAAACCTAAGGGAAGTTTCTTAGTGTAGGTGAGGGTATGCGACTTTTATATGTATAGGTATAGGCCTATTATGCATGACATTAGGTATTGATGTATTGTGTAATAATATTATTGATGTTTGTCCTATTGTGCCTATATTATTAATCTTACTTTATATGCATAATGTTTGTCCTATTGACTATATTATGAAGGTCAGACTTTTGATGCATGTAGTTTGTTATACTTTTCATGTTTATGTATGAATTAAGTTACAAGGCTTGTGGTATCTTTATGGGTATAATTAGTGTATGTGAGATTATGGGAATTCACTTGTACATTGACCTACTAGGCGTACATTGGGATTATAAGTAAGGTATGATGATGTCCAAATTAAATGAAGTCCAAAATATGACATTGTCTAACATTACCTTATTATGATAGTATTGGTAGTTTTGACTTGCATGTTATATCGGAATGAGTCTTATATGTTGTTCGGAAGGAGTGTTTGATCATATATGAATTACGAGTCTCATGATATGATATGCTTTTATGGAAGTATATGTTTGAGTTGTTGAAGGTTGTATAAATATTTACCTTTTGTGATCTTAGGGTGATTCTTGAATATGGATAGTGGAATGAGACATTGTTTATGCATTGCACCAACTACTACTAAAAGGGTTACTTGGGTGTACGTACACTAAGTCATCGAACGAGTGTACTACTAAGGGATGGTTGTGATATGGGACACTCTCTATCAATAACAAGAGTAGGAACTTTAAAGGGGAGTCTTGGTAAGAAATGTACAAATTATTATTATGTGATATAAAGGAGTTATGTAACTTAATATCAAATGTAAAGAAGGTTTGGTAAAGTTAACCCTTATATGATTAAGGTATTGAATAATGAATATGGTTTTCCTATGCTAATGAAATTCTCAAGGAGCACATTATGGGAGTAGTACTACTCGATGTTACTTTAACATTGGCATTTGTATAACTTTAAAGTCGTCTTGAAGAAGAGCACTTATTATAAGCTCTTAAAGTTAATTATTTTTATTTAGTGTTTGGTGTAGAGTTCTGACTTGTTACCTGTGTGAGGTAAGATTATAATGGGTAGTCTTGAGGATCACTTAGGTGTGTATTGAAGGGATTTTATGGGTGGTTCCTTCATGTCTCACTTTATTGAGCCTTAGGATAACCTTGTTATCGAAACCTCAAGGCAAATGACATAACTGTGAGTATGTAAGAAATGGGTTCACAATTATGTTTTCTTGAGTTTAGTATAATGTGCATTTGATCCAAAAATTATGGAAGGTCTACTATATGTACTAAATGAAGATTTATATGTTATTCTACTTGTACATGAATGAAGGTTTAACTTAAATACGATGAAAGCTAACGAAAATGTCCAATTTTCATCATTTTACATAATTCTATACAGAGTAAAACGTTTGTACTAACACCATACTTTTCTATACTCTGTAATCATAGGTTCGAGGCAAGTTGAAGATTAGAAGGCAATCATAGGAACTGACTATATCAAGACTAAATATGTCCTCATATATTCAAGGACATAGGCATTATTTCTTTAGTTCTTGTACACGAACCTCAAGTGCCTGAAATTCCTTCATGCCGGAAGATCCTCAACTTTCCTTTTTTTGAAAGGGATATGAATAATGCGAAGCTAAGAGATACCCTTAAGCATTTGACCCATATTGTGATGATTCAAGCTCAAGTAAATCACTAATCATTTTTTTGCCCATTCTAACCAAGTAGGTGAACCCAAAAACAATGTAAGTATTCCCTCTCTTAGAATTCGGTATTTCATGAGGATGAACCCTCTCACTTTTCATAACTAAGGTGGATTAACATTTACAAAGCTTCTTGGATAAGGTATTCAAGGTGGTGGATTCTATGGGTGTGACTACTAGGGAGAACGCGGAATAAGTTGCTTATTAACTCAAATACGGAACAAGTGTGGTTTGAATAAAGGATAGATGAGATACCCTTAGGGAAAGGTTCGATAGGTTGGGAATTATCAAAAGTGGATTTTCTTGATAGATTTTTTCCTATTAGAGTGGATGGAGAAGAAAATGATGGAATTCATAAAACATAATGAAGGGGGGATGAGTGTAAAACTTTATTCCCTCGATTTTATCAAACTCACTATGTATGACCCAACAATAGTAGCTAACCATAGGGCTAGGATGAACATGTCTTTGATGGGGGTGTCTAGCTTGGTGGAGAAAGTGTGTTGTACGATAATGCTCCTTAATAATATGAGTATCTTTAGGCGCGTGGTGTATGCTCAAAAAATTGAGGAAACCAAGCTTACAGATAGAAATAGGGATAGGAAGAGGCCTACGGTGGAAGAACCAAGTCAAACCAAATCTAAGAACATGTTCTATCATCAAGAGTCTTCCATGGGGAACAAGGATTGAGTTTTAAACCAAAACTGCCAAGGGGGTTGTCGTGGTTTTGAGAGGTGTAGGTGTGATACTTTTGGGAAGCAACACTTCGGTAAGTGTCTTCTCGAAACAAAAATCCTATTATTCGATAAAAATCAATTCCCAAAATATATAAATTTGTGTCCATATGTCAATTTCGTTCTGTCTAGCGAAGTCGGGATATTCTATGTTTAATGATAAATAGGGATTTTTTTTGTTGTAGTAATAAGGGTGACAAGATCATGGACTGCACCAACCTCAAGTCAAAAGGGAAGGATTTCGCCAGAACCCTAATGGTGTTCGGGATTTTAATGCTCCAAGGATGAACCGTTTCGTTGTAGTCGGGACCATATAAGGAACTAATCCGGAATGAAATCCCCTACAATTATTAATTCATTATGGATGTTCTTTTATGTTGTAAGATGAGTTTATATTGTCTTTTCTCTTATATTGTTATGGTTTCATGTTTGATCGCTTGTAAGATGAATTATTGAATTTTTGTGCATGCATCACTGCGAGAGTTTTCATATTTAGTTTAACAAATTTAAAAATTTGACTAAATTTCAATTTCATGAATAATTGTTTCAATGTGTGTATAAATGTGGTTTATGAACATGTGTAAGGTTGGAGAATGTAGTGTCTCCTTTAATGAAAAAATGACTGTGTGATTTGAATTGTCGAACTTGTTCCAAATTGCTTCAGTTATTTGAGGATGCTTGATGATATGAAGTTTGTTCTCCTTGTGAGTTTGGTGCATTGAATATAAATGTTTTGACCATTATGTGATGTTTTATTGTGAAAGTTGAGTCCTTGATGTCTATAAATGTATTCAACATCATTCGAGGACAAATATTATTCCAAATGTGGGAGAATGTAGTGTCCCGAAAAAGAATTAGGTAAACTAGAGGAAAACATATCTGCGATAAGGTTTCAAGGTCCTTAAATGGTTAATTACATTATTAATAGGAAGCATCTAATGTTTGGTGATGTTTTGATGTCAAACGTCTAGGAACGTCCATGACATTCGGAATATTGGCGTTGGAATGTGATTGTGTGTCCTTACATGTTTTGGCATGTTTTATGCTATTGATTTGGTTGAAATTGAGGGTGAGGTGCCTAATATCTTGATGCACATGTATAGGGGTTCAATGTTTAGGTACGACATAACCTAGGTACTAAATGATGATTTATATGATATTTTACTTCTACATGCATGAAGGTTTAACTTAATTAGCACGTAATCTTATTTATACTAAAATGTCCTCTTTGCATGATTTGGCACAATTCCATTCTTAGTAATATGTTTGTACTAACCCCATACTTTTCTATACTCTATAATTATAGGTTGGACGCATGTTGAACATTTGAAGACAAGCTTGGGAATAGACTCTCTCTAGAATAAGTATGTCCTAATTAAATCGAGGGCATAGTCTTTAATTCTTTAGTTCATGTATATGACTTATTATGTCTTTTTCTTTCAATGTAAATGGTCGTCTACCTATGATCTGTAACGTGCGTCTTTAAGTTAGCTTGTGACACTAAGACTACCCTTTTAGTATTTATAAATCATATTTTCCTTATTATATTTTATATCGTGAAAAGATTTCATTATGCACTTCATTTAATGTATTATATAGTGAATGATAACTGAAAGCCTAGTACAAGACCTACGAACGAGCAAGTACGTCATATTCTTACCCATGGGTTGCTCCCTTCTTTTGGGGTGTACAGTAGGGTCGTGACAGTAAACCAGAGTATGCGTTAATTATTGAAAGGTAGAGCATGAAGAATATACAAAAGTTGAATAATAAATAGAACTTAACCAAAGCATATATATATATATATATATATATATATATATATGAGCAGGTATAAAGATAAGCATGATACTATACTGAGAATACTGAACATTATCTAAATGGATGCAATGACCAAGATTAGAACATGCTAAGAATGAAATCTGACTGTAACAGATATAGATCAACACAATAGAATCTTACATTAATGTAGCTACTTATAACATACATAAAACTACATAAGCTAAATTTGAAATAGGATGTTTACACCCCAATGAGAGGACAAAATAATCCATGTTAGAGTTATACATACATGAATGGCATGATCACTAAAGCATAATGTCCATAGTGAGGTCATATAAACTTGTGGGGGCACATAGTTCTAAGACTATTCATGTACGTTGAACCATTGTCCACTCGATTAATCATTTAAAAATTAGAATGTATATAAGGCATTTTATGAATTAAATGTGAAGAACCGTATATATAAATTACTAACATGCAATCTCTAAGAATGCATCATTTATGGTTAATAATGTGACGCTCGTAAAATGAAGCATGTGTATCTAAAACCACTAGATTAAAATCTTTAATTCCTAAACTAACATCACTACATATATGAGGTTCTAATTTATGAAGAATCTGCATGAAACAATATAAGAATAAGGATAATATGGTTCGGATAATTCTAATAGCTAAGATGCCGCAATCACTAATTTTTCAAAACCCTAGGTCTAGATAATATTATTGAAATAAATATTATGATTTAAAACTAGGGACCTAATGGGTGAAAGGAACCCATTAGTGAAATACCACTTACCAGGTGACAAAATTTATTAAGAAATCTTTTGGTTTAAGAGATGGAACTAAAGAAAACTTATTACATTCTTGAACTAGGGCTTGGTCGACTTTCTCCGTTTTTATTTTCTATGCTTGACGAAATATTTGGTCAATTATCTGTAAGGGTAATTTATTATTAATCTTCTAGGCTAATACTGAGAAAAACAACATAATTAGGGGTTAAACTCCATAGTTTAGGGGTCTAATATAGATGAAAAACACCAAAAAACTCAGGCTTAAAATATACATAAGCAACCTAAAAACTGAGTTCAGATTCCGTGGACAGATCCAAGGTCCTATTATGAATTGGTTGATAAAGTTCAGAAGATTGTTTTTTTGGGGCCCTAAGGGTCTTGACCTATGGATTGATAGATAGACCGTAAAACGATCCATGATCCGTCCTGTCTATCCGTTGATTGACATTAGAGGATGAGTTTTGGGAAGAGATCATCAGAAAGCCATCCACAGACAAATAGGACAGACCATGGGTCACCGTACGGTCCATGGGTTGCACCTGCAACTTATGGAAATATATTGGTTAAATACTTCTTTTGATACGATGTGTTACAAATTATATTCAATTAGTAGGAAGGAAAAATAATTTAAGCAACTGCTCCTACTCTTCCCTAACCAGCTTTCCATCTTGTGTTAATTATCTTAAAATAAATAATTGATGTTAGACACGCTCATAACACCAAGAAATAATTCATTAAGGAAAGCACGATAAAATTAAAAGAAAAATTTACTACGCATCATGCAGTTTCTAATTCATGGTAGTGGTGCACTTCACTACCATAACTTAGAAACTACCCGATGTTGTTAATGTAAAAATTATTATACATAGAGTTAAAGCTAATGCTATGATACAACGTTTTTCATGACCGGGGTCTAGACAGTAGAAAAAATTGGCATCATTGACCTCTCAGAGGTTGCAGACAATCCTAGATATGTCCTCATTACATCATATAGGTTAATTTTGTGGAAAATTTAACATTTAGACATTGGGGGACCCGAGGTGGATCCCAACACCTTCACTTCAATTTTTTATTTCTTTTGTCTCATTATTCATTTGAGACCAAAAGGGTGTGGATTTGATCCCCCAAGACCTCATTTTATTTTTCTTTAGATTTTCTCCTTATTTTATCACCTACCTAAGAGGTTGTGGGTTCAATCCCCACCCACCTCATTTTTTTTTCTGGTTTGGACTTATCTTAATTTCCCAAAGGACACACGGGTTCGAATCCCATGTGCCTCATTATTTATTGTATTTTTCTAAGTTCTCTTTATCGGCTAAGATGCAAGTTCGATTCCCCCTAACCTCATTTTATTTTAAAATTTTCATTAGCTTTCATGTCGTGACGTCTTTGATTCAATCCCTAATGACCTCACACCAAATTATTTTTTAAATAAGCCACAAAATTTCAGCCATGCTTAACCAAGACCAAATTTCCAGATTTTTGGATATAGTCATCGTTTCCAGTCCGTTCTTTTTAATCCTTTGTACGTTAGATTTTTTTTAACAATTCTCTGAAGATTTCGTACATTATTACATGCATTTCTCAAAGTAATTTCATACAAAAACACAAATAATTAAAACACAAATATTTTAATACAGACAATTTTAATACTTCAATTAGTACCATTTTCACGCTCCTATTTGAAACCAAGAGACACGGCCACACACACATATTGCACATGTTTATGATCATATAATTCTGATCATTCATAAATGAACATATTCATCATCAAAACACGTTACAGTCCTAAATTCTACAAGCAATCATACCCAACCTACAACAATCGATTGGAGGTAGTGAGAGGGACATGCAAAGGGGAACATTCAAAGTTTTTTATTTTTAGAATTCGACTGAATCTTAGGGGTCTCTTGGGAAAGGGACTAAGAGGAATAAATCCCATTCCTTTTTCGTCGTATAAAACCTTTCAATCCTGATCTCAAATACTGAAAACTCCCACGGAAAACAATGCTTTTCCAATGAAACCTCACACGCAAACCGTTTAAAAATAGTTTTCGCTTTTCGTTTCTAGTTTAATTTTTCTTTTGAGTTTTCGCGTACAATTTATTCAAGAGTGATGAGCTTTTTTGTTCTATTTACTGATTATGAGTGTGAGAAAGAGAGTGGAGAGATGTGAGAGTATGTTTAGGAGTAGGAGTTTAGTTGAAGACTTATTCAAACAAGGAATTTTAAATTAAAAACTCTGATTTTCCCTTGCTTAAATAACAATTCATTCAACTTGATATTGCTTCCACCAATGATCCAACCCGAATAGAGCTCGTCTCGAAAAATGGGTCAATTCTGGTCAATCCTACCCGAATTGTCCACTCTATTAATTAATTAATTAATTACTTAGGATAATTACCATAATACCCCTATAATGGAAAAGACCTTTTTAAGCTATACCTTTTAAAGCTAATATTGCCCAATGAAAGTCAGATTAAGACTAATCCGGGTGAATCTTAATATTTGGGTGCCGTAAATGGTAAGACCCATCCTTGCCTAGCTCAACTAAATCAGCAAGTTCATTTGCTTAGCTGGTACATTGGTTCAGAGGTTTGGTTCCACGCGTATCAATCCATGTGAATCCGGTCTAATCTAGGTACGTTTAGGCATTACTTAGCATAGTCATTTTCGGGGAGTCTCTTAAATAATTCTTTGCTCCAAGTCTTCACTTCCAAAAAGTTCCACACCTACAATAAACTATAGAGATAGATGAAATCATTGATTAGTACAACCTCAGGTACTAAGTATGACATTATGCATAAAAATCATGAAAACAGACATTTATTCGAAATATGCATCTTTTCATTTCAAATTCATATTATAATCATATGAACAAAATTTAACAACATAGAAACAGATAAGGAAACGTTTAAACAAAATATAATAATTTTACTAGTAACTTTCTAGTAACTCAAATCGCTGTCACGTCGAAGTCATTTCATCTTACAATTAACCTCTTACGTTTCAATTTTAACACCTCTTATCATGTAGTTCCCTCACCAAAAGCTATCCTAAAACTCCTTTAAGCAACACAAAGAGATACCGCCCATAAAACCTCCCTAAGAATACATAATTGACCCTCAAGAACACTAATAATAAGTCATATACATACTTCAAGACATCAAACACATCAACACATAGAGAACATGGCATATCCTCATCAAAGTTTATCAAAAGAATTACTTAAGTAGAACAAAAAGATAAAGTCCATAATTAACCTCTTTAGGACACCTAAATAATCCTTAATACATTTTAAGCTCAGTCATGCCAACATAATGAACATTTCCCTTACCTAGAGTCATTCTTAAGACTCATCTAGGTTAGATAGGAAGTGCCCATTCCTATGCCCCCTTCGAACCTTTACTAGACAAACCTTGCCTACACTAGATAAGTACTTATTCCATTTACATACTTCATATCATATATAATTAGTTCACCATTTCATTAAGACTCATAAATCACATAAAGGACATTTAAGTAATGGTTTCAAACAAGACCTAGGGACTCAAACTAACACCTTCAAAGACTATTGTGCAATTTCTAGACTTCATAGATTTTCTCTAATGCTAATAAATATCCCACATGATGAGAATAGTCAATAACTGTAATAGACCTTTATATCTTAAAATTGAATCCGTAGTTCTAACCTACTCCGTTAAGGGTTTTATACTTTCCAATGGTAGAACTAGGACATATCCTACATGGTTACGGAATATGAAGGGCTTGTATGCACTCTCGTTCTAAAGTAGAGGTACATTGTACTCTAGCCTCATTCTTAAGAAGAGCTACTTCACATAACATAAGCCCTATGTTGAATTCTAAGTATGAGTTCTTGCATCAAAAGGACAGATCAATATTTTATGAAGTAATTGATGTTAATGATGGTTTTATGATTTAAACTTTATGAATCATGTCCTCCTTAAAATCCTAATTTGGACTCTAAAGTTGGTGAATTGATCATGCTTTGGTATTATTGAATTCATGTCTAGATTGTATTTGACTATTGAATAATGTATTGATCTATTTTTGAATTGTTATATCTTTCCATATAATGTTGATATTTATACTGAATGTTGTTGGATCATTGATATGGATTGATTGTCGGCATAGTATTTTGTACATTGATATTGTTAAGAGCTTTTATAAAGTGAATTGGTTGAAAAGGCTAAAAAATGTGAAATGATGATTGGAAGTTGGTGGGTTGACCTAATTTATATATTTAGTATAGAAGTGATGTTTAGATGTTGTTTATTATTATGTTCCACTTAGGGTGGAGGTGTTAAATTGTTATATATCTAATCAACATGGTCTTGTCGGCATAGTTATGTGAATTACGATATTATCATGTTATAGCTTGTATTTATTAAAACATTGAAACATTATATAGTATGTGTGCATGTGTGAGGTGAGAGTCTGATCCCTCTAAATCATGGTATGATGGTGTTATGACTTTATTAGTAGACTTAGGTCCCACTATTTGATACATGAAAGTTATGTGAATATGTGATCTCTTGACTTTGTAAGCTTAGGCACCCTTATCATGTAAGTGTAGTCTTAGGTGTTCATCTATTAAAGAGTTATGACGAACCTAGAATATGAAAAGATGGTTAAGAATGAGATATCCTTATGAAACTAAACCGACACACCTTGGGTAAACTTTCTTTGTAGTGGTATTATGAGTTGGTAGGAGTTGGAGATGTTACCTTCTTAATTACTATTATGTTAACGAACTATGAGAATCAATACAAATCACCATGAAGAAATATGTCTGCTAGTATCTATACTTGTAGTATAGGACAAGAGTATATACAATCCATTGATATCACTTAATCATACACCAAGATGGGAGGAGTCTTACTTCTAAATTTTGCAAGTAGAACACCTTCCACAAAGTGGGGTTCTTATGACACCGAATTCCATAACTACATAGTGTGGTCTATGTCGGTTAGTCCCTATTCTAATCATGTGGGATATAAATTATAGTCCTTTATAGATTCTACAATGTGTAGGTAGTGGAATGAGACATTATCTATACATGACACAAGTAGGCCTTGAAGGTACTACGATGAGTTCCCTAAGTATCTTACAAGATCATTATGTGATGTCCTCTTATTGATTAATTTTTTCTTTAATATGGTTGACTTACTGAATGCATGTTTAATAGAAAGGTTCTTACCTACGGGAGCTTTGAGGATTATTTAGATAGTCTTGAAGAGGATGTATGAGCGGTATTTTCATGTCTTATTGAGATCAGTCTTTGAGTTACTTTAGGTTGGGATTCTAAATTATTAAAAGTGAATAATATTACTTTGGGATGTGTTTTGAATCACTTAGTTTGTTGTGAAGGGGTTGTATTGGCATTTTTTTCATACCTTACTTTGGTGGGTCTTTAAATAACTCTTGGTAAATGTTTTAATGCTTATGTGTATGATTATAGTTGTATCTTATGCGTAACTTGAAGGTGTCTTATTTATGAATATTTACTTGAATATCGTTCTTCCACTTCTTTTATGAGGTTTCTATCAAAAGAGCTTTAAAAGTATGTTTTCATGTAAATGTATATTTTAACATGGTTTTCTTGCATTTTACCATACATACTACATTCGATGTGCTAGTTCCACATGTTCTCTAGTTTTACAAGTGTAGGTGACAAGTGAGGATTTTGTAAGAAGTTTAATCTTTGGAAATTGCATTCTCTAACGAAGTTTGATATGTCCTCATATGTTCGAGGACATGGCTTATGTTTAGTTTTCTTTTCGAACAGACTTTGTAATTGTCAATATTTTCTTTTTAAATTTATGTAAGGGTTGTGAAACTACGATATTATATGTTTCTATGATGGTTATGAAGAGTCTTAGTTCTTTCTTATATTCTATAAAGATTTCGACTATTGTTGTGAAAAGTTTTAATTCTGCACTAGCTTACATATATGCGCAATGAAATATATATAAGGGCTTGTATAAGACCTCTAAGAGGTCAAGTAAGCCTTGTATTGACATGAGGATGCTCTAGGATCGTTACAAACTTGTATTAGATAATTAGGCTATGAAGAAGTCTTTAGGATTCTATTTCTCATAAAAGTTGGGTCACTAGAGTCTTTTTCGTTTGTTCAAGTCACGACACATCTATGAGCGACAGACCATAGGAAGTAGAAGTTTCCCATTCGTCATTACTCTGTTGTCATTCTATAGATGTGAGGTTATAAGTGTACTTTTGTAATCTCTTCTCTTCTTTTTATAAGATATGAATATATAAAGGACGCCCGCAAGGAGAGCTGATGAGGAAGTGGTGAATGAGGGAGTTCCTCCCCTAGATTGACAAGCTCCCCAAGGTTGACAAGTTCCGAAAGTTGTTCAAGTTTCTAGAGGTGAACAAGTACCTATAGGTTGTCACGACCAGGGAGCACCCCCTTGACGTAACAGGCATCTTTATCCTCGGAGAGGACTTGGACAAGTTTCTTAGCATAAGTCATAACATATCATAGGTCCAAATTGTAGAAAAAATTAAAACGTTTACATAGTGTGGTATACATAGCCTCTCACATATCATATATGAATTTTATGTGGAATACTCCCTTTATGAAGCTTACTTATTCTTATATTTTAGGAAACATAACCAATATATAGGAAATCGTCTAATAATATTTCTGACATTACACAATCAAAAGAGTATCCCAACTTTTGGGCATATCCTATACATCAATAAAAGAGCCACTAAAGGCTTACAACATTTTATGAAAAGTAAAGGAACGAATATGCGTATTTAGATATAATGACATCATGTCTAGAGTAGAAGAATTGAAACATTTCAAATATTTAGGACCTACCAATAACTTAGAAGAAAAGTCCAACTCTTCTTGCAAAGTGGTCTAGAAGCTCTGCAATGACTAGAATCTACCATGGTTGGGAAAAGGTAAGAATTACAGGTAGGTACAAACCACATTAACTAAGTATGGTTCCTATGGGTAAAATGATCAATCGATGAGAAAAGGGAACAATTTAGTCAACCATGCTTAGTGTTCACAACAATATTGATCACCTACATGGAACATCATATTTAACACAAAACATAAGCACCTCAAAATATAAGAAACGTAAGTAATACTTGTCAAATGAAGAGAATAGAACTGTAACATCCAGAGAGCATCCCATAAACTAACATGGCGCACTTGACCTCTCAGAGGTCTTATACAAGCCCATAGTTATCATTCAACGCATTGTCATAGTAAATTTAGTGGAAACTTTTAAATATTTCATTGCATTTCTAGAAACTTCACTTCATATATACTTAGAATATCATATTACACACTTAGACTTTAAGTCTTTTCGCCATCTGAGACTCAACAACATTAGAGCACATTAGATACACGGCCCTGAAAACATAATCATAAGTATACAACATTGTGAAACTTTGCGGTAAACAATATAGGGAAACGTTTGAACCTAAGGATCCCTTTCCTTGAGCTTGGGGATCATATATCAAGCTCGTCAATCATATAAACATCCTTTAAGCATCCATAACCTACACTTTGTGTAAAAAGTATACAAGAGTAGGATTATTACAAGAATGCACTAAGTATGGCAACGATGCAAAAACATGCATTTAAAGAAAAATCATTTATGAAGTAAATAAAACAAAATGTCTAAGAACATCCATGACGTCGGAAAACTAGTTTAAAGAGATACTTACGTTCCTAAGTCTATTTGAAGGGATTTTAGGAGTCGGAAATCCATTAAAATTACTGGAAGGGGAGTTAATTGGTTTTTAAGATAATATATGCTCGAAGCATCTGTGTACAAATCCTCGAAGTCTAACAAAGGGACATTTAAGAGGTCTCTTGCTCTTGGTATAAACACTGTCTGGGCATTGTGTAACCACAAGATCCAGTCGGCAATCCTTGTGTGGATCGACGGGGCATCGTTGCCAACCATATACCATAACTTATCAAATTCCTTGAAGTTCCCCAATTGCATAGTCTCGGATAAAAAGGACGGATGTGAAGCACGGAAGGGCACAATGACAATCAACTCACAGAAGAACCGTCGGTCAGGGTCTTGCCCGTAAGGGAATCTTTTCCTGCACATTTTAAGTTAGTCTTAATTAATTAATTAAAGGATTTGGCGGTTAGTTACAGATTAAGGGAATCCTAATTAACCCTCCCACCCCCAATATAAAACCCCAACCATATGAATCTAGTTACAACTTCTCAAACAAAAACCATCTTCCTTTTCTCTTCTCTCTCTATATTGGAATAAAACAGTGAAGAATAGCTAAGGAAGGGATTTGGGGTCTGTAAACAGATGATTTTTCCATTTTTTCTTCGTCAATTAACATGATATGATATCTAATTTACCTTTGTGACCTCTTTCCTCAAAGGGTTCCTTCAACAATATTTTCAGTAGTTGATTTTTCATGTGCGTCTTTCTCAATCTCAAATATTATGTCATGAATTGGGTTGTTTATGTTTTATATTGGATAATATTAATTTATTAACATTTATTTTTACCTAATTACTATAAATGTTGATGGTTTGGTCTAGTTTTTAGAAGATGACCCTCAACCCTTAACCCTGTGTTTGTTTTTTATATAAATTATGTAGTTTTAGGATTAATTAACTTGGTTATTGATTAAATTATTATAAATTGATGTTTTTGTATTAATACATAAAAAATTGGAGTTAATTTTTGTCTTTCATGCTAGTTCTAGAGATGATGATCTAGGTTAAGAAGTCAATTGACTAAAGTATCTTGTCTTAAGCTATGATATAGTATTGAATTGTGATATAGTGTATCTTCTAGACTTGTTATAATGTTGATTAATGACTTATGATTTGTTATACCAATAATTTTTGTCAAATGAGGGTTTATGATAAAAACTTGATGATGAATCATGAGTAAGAATGTGTATGTCTTATGATCTCTATCCTTTATTTCAAATTGTGGTTAATTATGATTACGTCATGATTTGATATTGGAGTATACTTAGTATTAGGATCGATAGGGTGGTATGATGTTTAATTTAAATATCTTAACTGTGTCTTAAGGTTTATTAAGGTCTATATGTTATAAGTATGGTGATGACTACAAATGTGCCTTATTATTATATGAAATGCTAATGTGCTAACTTCACTTATATGAATTGTAATGAAAGGAATTATACTTATGCAATTCCTATTGAGCTATAATGATGATTATTTTATTCAAGTGTTAGACACAATGACATAAACAAAGCTACGATTGATAATTTAAGGATGAAAGACATTTCCAAAAGGGACTCTATCTTAACAAAGAATGAACTAGAGTGAGGAGTGTACCTTCCATATAGGGAAGGTAGGAGCAGTAATGTACTCTTGAGATTTGGATAATACAATGCATGTATCATAAAAAGATACCCGCACTACATGTTCCATTTCTTGAAATATGTTGCCCCCGTAGTAATACTAGCTAGTGGATCCACGTAGTTTGTATCCTTTATGTGTTGGTACTACCTTGGCAAGTACTTCCTCCTTCCTAAGTAACCTCCCTTAAGTCATATTTGTTAGGATCTTAGTCATTTACTTCCATTGTCCATTTTAGTTTAAGGAAACTGTAGCTTTAACCGATACTAAGGCCATGGGTGCTAATCATGGACTTTTGCGTTGTATATAACCATAGACCAATGGAAGGTGTTCTTACCTACACAAGGTATAATATTAAGACATTCTAGCATTTTAGTTGATATCACATCGTCAGATCCTAAATGGCAAGAATAGATTATGGAACAAAAAGATATGTATTCTTCCTATACATACAACTTATCAATTGGGTCCTCCTCTCATGGGAATCCATTGAATGAGTATCCCTCTTTAGGGAGTCAACACCACATGTAGAACTATAGGGTAAATCTTCCTCTACGGGAAGACATCACCTCCGGTTGTCAAGTTTACTCGGTGCTAAGCAAAGTTCCCTTTAATAAAATCCTTCATTAACATTAGTTTATAAAATTACGCTTTAGTAGATTGACTCCCTATATTCTAAGCACATAGGTCATATATGAGAGTTCATTAACCTAAATCATGTTAGAAACCCTTTCACATGGACATAACATATATCATTAGCACTATCTAGTTTAGGATACACTTGAGAATACCTTTTAAGGCTCATCTATTGACTAGATGATCATTCATGTGTGTGTATACATATAATTGAGTAAAAGTCTCATATATCACATAAAGGTCACACATGTTTATATATTCATATTCGTACACATAGAAACAAAAACTAGAAACTATCCTATTAAGTCACAGATGTGCAATGCATAGGTGAAGTCCCATACCCTTCTCCATACTAGTACACAAATCAAGTCATCCTAGTTAAGAAAACACATATAATACTTTCATAGACATTATCTTAACATGCATAGAAGTAGACACTAGTAAATATGAGAACTACCTTTAATTTAGACACCATGAACTATACTACTTGTAAGAATGTATAATTTGTGAATGTGTTTATATATTGGTAAACATGATCACATAATGGCTATCCATAACATCTTGAGCCAGCCACCCTCTTAATACCATAATGAACAACAAATCATAGACCACACAAAACCATTTAGCATAGGAGGCAAGCCAATAATCATATTATATTCAATCATCCTAATGTTAACTATTCACACATTCACATAGGGTACATAGGTAGGGGTCATCAATCTTCAACACTTTATTAATAGAATCACCTACACATGATTATAACGTAACCATCTACATGCTCATAACAATAGTAACATAACCTAGGTTCAAAACTTAGGTAGAAGACTAGGCACAGGTTACACATAAGAAGATTATCATAACCACTCATACATATATTCATCAATTTTTCCTTCAAGGCTATGGTCAACACATATATAGTGTCAATAAAGTAAAAACCTCCATATTATGTATACCATACCACACAATGCAAATGCAAGGCTTCATCAACATTACAAAAAAGAAGTAGAGAAGTAGAAGAGTAGATCAATTCTTATAAACCCTTTACCCTTTTGTCATCATTTAACATTACTACTATTTCATCAATGATTCAAGTATACGGCAGTATCTATAATACCATAATCATAAAAGAATACCATGTGCAAGTCGCTACAAGATCATATTACAATTTAATACAATACATCACATATATACTAGAAAGTAGAAGAACACAGATATTTAACCCAACTCACTTGCATTGATAATCAATAACAATTAATCAAAATATACATGTAGGGAAGAACATAAATATATCATTATTAATACAAAATGATGTTTCATCTACCCAAATATTTAGATCATATCATACACATACAACATTCACTGTATAGGCTAGAATAATCTAAGTCAATCTTTACAAATTAAATGGTTATCGATTAACATTAGATAAAAGTTATTCCTAATTATCATCACATTATTAGCATAGGTAGTAGCTAAGGAAAATTATCCATGATCGAATCACAAGACAACAAACCTAACATCAAGATCAGAAGTTACCACAAAATAGGCTAGAAGAACTTAGATCAACTCATATAAATCCTTCTTAACCTTGATCATACATGATTTATACACAAAATTTACTCGCAATATGCAAGTAGCTACAAGACTCTAAACATACTCCAAATAAATTTCTATACAATTAAAAAACAATGTTATAGTGATCACATAGAACATAAAGTAGTCATGTTAAATTCTTCATAAATTGATCCACATGGAGCCCTCATCATCAATTCATAATTAATTCATGAAAATAGTAGTAGATATGAACAATTCAACGTATAAGTCATGATCACAATGCCCATGTAAGGGCTTAATCGATTAATGGAAGGGACATGGATTCATAATGAAATCGGAGTGAAAATCACGTTAAAACCAATACATTAACAACAATTCATCATGATTAAGCCATTAAGAACGATATTATAAAGAACCCATGCCTAGATTGAAGATGAAGAGATTTGATAAAGAATCTTCTTTGAAAAAACATTAAGATTAACTCTCGAAGTGAAAGGTTGCATAGGGATGAGGATCACCATACCTTATTATTATTGGAAACCTTTAAAAACTGATTAATAAATAATAGGAAATAAAATCTTCAAGTTGTTGTTGATCTTCACCAACAATGGAGGTTTCTTGGGAGAATGTTTTTTAAGGAAAATAGTATTCGATGTGAGTTTTATTGGGAATAGGTTTATCACATTTTTGATAACTTAAATACACCCAAAAATACCTAAATAAATCAACTAGTGTTAGGTTACTACATGGGGTGAATTTACTGTTCACCCATTTCATGAATTATTGTGTAGGCAATGGCACTAGGCTGCATCTATGGACCACCACAAACAGCTAGTAGGTCCATTACCGGGCCATCTCTTCCTTCATCCAATTGGAACTAGGATAAGGTTCCATAGAAGATACCTCACAAATGGTCTGTTGGGAAACAAACAGGGCATCGTTTGGTTCAGTCGATTGACCCTGCTAAGGCAGTGTCTCGACAACCCTTAGGTCCTCCTTGTGGGACCTTTTGTGGGGACCTTGAGAGTTCATACCTAGACGTTTCCAACGTGAATATGGACATTGATAATTCAAAAAGCATTCATGAGATTTTGATAAAAATTAACACATTAAAAGGTCCAAACATGCTAGGCCCCATCAAGACATACTTGAACGTTTTAAGGGCTATCTTTCGAACGTCCTAGACGTTCTTGGATGTTTGACCTCCAAACTTCATAAAAATCCAAATACTTCATATAAATATCATTATAAATCTTTTTAGGAATTTACAAGCTCATTTCATACAAATATAAATAGATGAGTCACATAGGTGACTAGTCGTCAAACGTCTTGCTCGTCCCTTGACGTTTGACTTTCAAATCACCTCAAACATTACATACTGCTTCTAAAAAATATTATAAGTAATTTTAGGATCTTAGACCGTTATTAAGAACATGGTTGTATCTACAAACCCTAAGTGATTTTGGGGGTCTTAGAAGAACATCATGACCCTATCAAAAGCTAATTATCACAGTGAGCCACCTACTTCCTGCATACAACATAGCTTCATATTTATTATAACATGCTTAATTAATAAGATCATATATATCTTGACATAACATTCATATAATAAACTTAGTCATACAAGATTTTTCACATCCGGGTAGAACCCAGTAGATGTAACTTTAACAACCCCAAAAATTTATAAGATAAGAAATGATTAATGTGACAAGAATACCTATGATTAGAACTAGGTTCACACGGATTGATGCGCGTATAAACAGACCTTGGAACCGTTTCTAAAGTCAAGTCAACAAACTTGGGAAGTTAGTTTATTTAGGAAAGGTTGGGTCCAACTATGTAGGACTCTCGAATACGAATATTTACTCATTGGAGTCTTTAGCGGACTTAAAAAGAGGAAATCATAGGTTTGAATGGTCTAGGGTTAAAATAGTCTTTTTCCAAGATATGGGTAAAATCGTAAATACCCTAAATAAATAATTAATTATTTAATTAATAAGGACGAGGGGCAATTTGGGGAGAGAGCGAAATTGAGCTCTTGAAATGAAGTCTTGATTCACCCGGGTTCGAATCTAGGTGGAAGCAATGAATTAATGTTATTTTTATTTAGGATATTGAATTAATATAATTAATTAATAATTATTATTCATCATCTGATTTAAAATTAAATAAAAATAAGATTTTTAATAATTAAGTAAACCTTATTTGACTAAATCCTAAACTAGACTCCTTACCCCCCTATAAATCCAACTCTCTCTCACGTTTATCTCTCCATTCACACTCTCAATCTATCTTCTGATTTCACATGAAATTCCTCTGCAAAAATAAGATACAAAAGCAGAAAAATAAGCCAAGCTCTTCACAATAGAAGGAGACACACGAAATCACAAGAAAACTAATATTAATCGCACACTAGGCTAAAGGAGGTTGTCATTCGAGTAGAGTTGATATTGAGGATGTTCAGACGTGTTCTTGGGTGATATTGTTGGGCAGAAATTCAAGAGCTTAATGTGAAAGAGGTATGGGTTTTCTCTCTTTGAATCCTTTCTCCATGAGAAAATTCTTTCTACAAAATTCAAATATATGAAACTAGGGTTGTCCCCTTGAATATTGAAACCCTTGTCCCTATTCTCCTTCCGATTTCAATTTAAATTAGGTTTGAAATCATGTTGTTCGTATGGTTGGTCCTATCTAAGAGTGAAATATGATATTCCTTGTAATTTTGTGTTTGGAAAAAGAAAGCATGTTCAATGATGTCAACCGAAAATGATGTGGTGCAATATGTAAATGTTTGGTGTTGTTGTTATCCGTTTTAAAGTATTATAATGGTTAGTTTGATGCCTTAAATTAACGTGCATAACAAGTGTAATTTCTGATGTTCAAAAAAGATGTATGTGACTGATTTTAAATGGAAAGTTGTAGCTAAATCAACAATGAATCTACACCTAAGAATGTGTTAAATGAATCCATGAAATACACCCCAAAAAGGTGATAATTTATTCTTGACTTTTCCTATGTTTTCAATTGAAAATATTGGTTTAAATAAGGTACAAAAATGACTAATTTTTCTGCAAAAACAAGAAGTTTCGTTTAGGCTAAACAATAGAGGTGTAATTTGGAAATTTAATTGGTTTTAAAAAGGATGAGGACAACAGGATTCGAACTTGTGACCTCATCCGTGTGATGCCATAAATTCGCAAGAAAAGATATGGGGTCAGAGGGATCAAAATGGGGGATGTTGGTTGAAACTGTAGATAACAAAAATTAATAAAATAAAATGTGAGGAGTTTCAATCGAACCCACGACCTCCAGGCAGAAAATGAAAGGAAAGAAAAATAAAAGAAACGATGTGTGAGGCGAGGGAATCAAACCGACGACCTGAAGGTTGTAAAGGAGAAAGGCAGAAATAAAAATAAAATAAAGTGAGGTTGTGGGTGATGGATCCCACAACCTCACTTCCAAAGCATAGCTAACTCAATTTTATAATAAAAACAAAATTAAGGAGGTTGTGTGGGTTTGAACCCATAACCTCATGGTCCCCAGATAATTAAAGAATAATTAATGAGAGGCTGTGGGGGTTTGATCCCACAACCTCATGGTCTATCAAAAATTGGACAAGAGGAATTAAATTTTGAATGAAAACTAAAAGGGGTTGTGGGGGGTCAATCCCACAACGCTTCGGCCAAATAAGAGGAGAATCCAAGGAGAAATATAAAGATAGAATCTTGATATTAGGTCTCAATCTAGGGTACCAATGTCATGAAGACTAAAATAAAGTCAAGGAAAAATGTAAGTATTGTCCAAGGTGTTTGAACTTGGGTTCCCTTTCCCAACAATCTGTATTGATACATAAGTCATACGTGAAATTAATGTTCAAGAATAATTCCACCTACTAACATCTAAATTGTGATCTTGGCGTACATACAAGATGCATAAGTCTTGTACTACATAATCTTAGGAAGATATAAATCACTTAAATAAACTGTGAATGAAGCCTCATGGCTTGTATGTGTAGACGCATAACTCTAGCATATGTTTAAAAATAAGTTAACCTAAGATTTATTCAATGAAATGATGAAACCCTAGAAGGATTAAGTACGAGTTTAACATACACCAAAAGGACAAGTGCATTGGCATATGATGAAATGAACAATGAATTGATGAAAACCTAGAAGGGTTAACTAAGAGTTTGAAACACTCCAAATGGCCAAATGCATTGGAATATGATGAAATGATCAATAAAACGATGAACTAAACAATGAAATGATCAAATGAACAATGAAATGATGAAATCCTAGAATGGTATGTAAGAGTATGAAACACACCAAATGGCCAAGTGCATTGGCATATGATGAAATAAACATTCACATAAAAAGGGGTGAGTAATCATGAATAGAAAATGTGTTAATGTAAATGAATGTGGTTACAACATGATATGAGGCTAATGTAAAAGATGAGAGCAATATCAAATGAGCCTAAGTAAATCTGACCAAAATGTACTCGCCTATGAGAGTGTAAATTTAATGAAGATCTCCTCATACTAGAAGCCACCTTCCATGACGTATGAGTTGAATGTAATGGAATTTTATCTTGAGCATCGATAGACTTACTATGAGTGGTAATTCCTTCTTTCGGGAAGGTCCTAGGCTCACGTAACTCTCATGAGATGAGAATATCTGGCATGTGGAGTATGGGTCTCCTTATATCTCCTAGTCTTCAAAACTATACTCCAATTATAAGGATTTGGAGGGTTTAAATTCCCATGTACGCTATCATATTTTTGTCACTTTAGTCGGTGATTCCACCTCTTTTTTATGTGGGGGAGACATTAAATTTCATGATGCTCACATGATCTATGTAGGTCCCAAAGAATGAATAAGGCCACCCGGATATGATCATGACGAGGTGAGATAGACTTAAAGTAATCACGCTAGGTTATTCTTGGTCATTTCACAGCGATCCTGATGAAAGTCTTAAACTACGTCCCAGGTTTGACTGGTGATTGGACTTGTATATGAAATAATGAAACATGAAGTACATATGAATGAATGAAACAGAATCTATGTTTACTAAAGGAGGATCCCTGGATGAGGTCCCATTTCTTGAGCCCTCATTTTGGTGAGTACTAACGTCAGCTCGATGATCCCAAGGCCTCATGACTTATGAAAGAATGATATGAACTACGTGATATAATATGTGAAATATGTTAGGTGTTGTTTGCAAAATGATGTGTTTGATGATGCATGTTACAATCATTGTATGACTTTCCAAATCCAAATTTGGCAGGTCCATTTACTTTCCTGATCGAAATTTGGCAAGACCACTGACTTGACTTTAAATAAATCATGTTTTTAGGAAAGAGCTATTGATTCTAATGCATGTCATTCGTATATGCTTTCATATACTCAGTACAAGTGTGTTCTAATTCTATACAAATATATAACTTTAGGTTCAAGAAAAGGTGGATGTTATATCTTACTATCGACGTTCCAGCTATCCGGACGTGGAGCTTTAATCCGGACTTAGTAATACCACATGCTTTGGAGGCTTTCTACTATTATTGTCTAGTTTAGATTTAGGCTTTAGCTAGTGGAGCATGCTCCACTAGTGTTTCATTTCAGATTTTGTATTAGTGTTGTTTTTGCAAGTACACATTTTATGCAACTATGAACTATTTCATTCATTTGATGATATAATGTTAGATGGTTAATGGTGAACAATTATACATATAATAAAATATTTAGTAAGCATGTTTAGAAACAAAAAGTTTCAAATTTTCCGCTAAAACTAACCTAAATGAAGTAAGAATGACGTATGTAGGTTTGTTTGTGACCTCTGAGATATCAATGACGCCGGTTTTGTTTTGGGTCTAGACTCCGGTCGTGACAAAGTTTGTATCATACCTCTAGGTTAAATTCCGAGGATAATAAGTTCACATTAACAACATTGACTAGTTTTTAAGATATGGTAGTGAAGTGCACCACTATCGTTGATTAGAGACTGAATGATGCGTATGAAAAATTTCCCTTCTTCCAATCTTATCGTGCTTTCTCTAATGTCGGATTTCTTGGTGTTAAAAGAGTATCTAACATCAACTCTTTAATTTTCCAAAAGATGAATACAAGGAGAAAAGCAGGTGGCTAGATTGGAGGAGCAATTACTGGGTAATTCAGGTTCCTTCACATTCTTCAGCAGTAGGAATAGAGATGCTTGTTAACCCAGCGAGGTTGACATAAAGAGAAGTAAGGACAACGTTGGTACAGATGGCCAAAGCTAGCACTTTACAAGCACATGCATTGGGGTTTGATTGATATGGAGATGTATGAGTTGGCATCATACAAACTAAGGGATGTAACTCAATCCTGATAAAAAGTGTGGCAGAATAGCATGGCCTTAGAAGAAGGTCCTATCACTTGATATCATTTCAAGATGTCCTTTCTAGAGCGGTTATATCCCAGATAAAAAGAGGCAAAGGTTTAAAAATTCATCAGCCCTAAGTAGGGCTCGGTGTAAGTAAGGGATTATTCTCTGAAGTCCGTAAAATTTTACAACTCATGAGAGACCACCTTGCAGGAAGTGTGTCAAACTACATGGAGGAGAGTGTATCATTGGCACTAATACATGTTACAATATTGCCAAATCGGATGACATGGTGAAGTATTGTCATATTAGGAGAAGTCAAGAACAAGGGAAGGAGAGCGTTCACTCTAATGGTCCAAGTGAAGTGGCTCCAAGGAGGCAACGATTCATCGCACTCAACTCTGGGTGGCTGGGGAAGGCACCTCTGGTAAAGTCTCACGTGAGTAGCCTTAGTTAGTCCTTCAAGTATGTGACTGTTTATGGTGTGTCTTCCCTAGTATGTGGTTAATATGTTTGAGATATGATGTTGTTTGTTAATTTGTATGATTTATATGTTTACTTATGTTGTATACTTTGATGAAACTAACCAAGGAAGAGTTCCTTTGTCTATTAATGGGAAACAACTAGTATGTTTCAAGGATGTGCACGATCATGTTAATATGTGAATCACATATTCACCAATGGGAAGTATTGGATTAACTATGCATGTATATGTTCTATAGATAACTTATTATTGTTAGTAAAGAGTAGTGTCATTTGGGGACGAATGTTCCTAAGTGTAGGGGATAATGTAACAACCTTAAAAATGGATAAGATAAGAAATGATTAATGTGTCAAGGATGCCTATGATTAGACCTGGGTTAACAGAAATTGATGTGCGTAGAACCAGACCTCGAAAACCTTGCAACAATCAACCAAACTAACTTGGAGAGTTAGTTGAGCTAGGAGCGAATGGGTTCAACCATGTAGGACTCTCGAATATGAATATTTACTCGAAGGAGTCTTTACCGGAAATAAAAAGATGAAATCTTAGGTATGGAGTGTCTAGGGGTAAAATAGTCTTTATACAGGCTAAGGGTCATTATCGCACACTAGGCTAAGGGAGGTTGTCATTTGAGTGGAGTTGATATTGAGGAAGGTTAGACATGTTCTTGGGAGTTGTTTATGGGCAGCAATTTTACAGTTTAATCTCAAAAATGTATGTGTTTTCTCTCATGGAATCCATTCTCAAAGAGAAATTTCTTTCTACAAAATTTAACTATATGAAACTAGGGTTGTCCCCTTGAATGTTGAACTCCTTGTCCCTAGTATCCTTCAATATTATATCTAAATTAGGTTAGAAAACATGTTGTTTGTATGGTTACAAGTATCTAAGTGTGAAATATTATATTATTTGTGATTTTATGTTTGAAAATTGCAAGCATGTTCAATGATGTCAACCGAAAATTGATGTGGCGAAATATGTAAATGTTTTGTGGTGGTGTTATCCGTTTTGATGTCTTAATATGGTTAGTGTTATGGCTGAATTTAACTTGCACAAAATTTGTAATTTGTGATTTTCATAAGAGGTGAATGTGACTGATTTTAAGTTGAAAGTTGCAGCTAAAATAACACTGAATCTACACCTTAGAATGTGCTAAATGAATCGATCAAATATACACCAAAAATGTGTTAAATGATCCATGACTTTTCCTAAGTTTTCAACTGAAAATATTGGTTAAAACAATGTAAGAAAACTACTAATTTTCCAACAAAAACAAGAAGTTTCGTTTTGACTAAAGTATAGAGGAGTAAAATGGAAATTTTATTGGTTTTTAAAGGGATAAGGACACATGGATTCGAACGTGTGAACTCATATGTGTGATGCCTTTTATTAGCAAGAAAAGATATTGGGTCAGGGGGATCGAAATGGGGGATGCTGGCTAAAATTACTAAAATAAAATGGGAGGTGTGGGAATCGAACCCACAACCTTAAGGAAGAGATTAAAGGAAATAAAAATAAAATAAAGGAAGTGTGAGGCGTGGGAATAGAACCCACAACCTCAAGGGTTTAAAGGTGAGAGGGAGAAATAAAAAGAAAATAAAGTGAGGATGTGGTGGCTCGATCCCACAACCTTACTGCCAATGAATAGCTAAGTCAAACCTTAAAATTAAAATAAAATTAGGAGGTTGTGGTGGTTCGAACCCACAACCTCATAGTCCCTAGATAATTAAAGATTAATTAAAGATAGGATGTGAGAGTTTGATCCTACAACCTCGTGGTCTATACAAAATTGGACAAGAAGAATTAAATTTTAAATTAAAAATAAAATGAAATGTGGGGGTTCGAACCTACAACCCTTACACCAAATAATTGGAGAATCCAAGTAGATAAAAAAAGATACAATATTGATGTTGGGGCTCCATCTAGTGTGCCAATGTCATGAAGATTAAAAATTCAGTCAAGGAAAAATGTTCAAGAATAATTCCACATACTTAGATCTGAATTTAGATATTGGTATTCATACAAGATGATGTCTTATACTACATAATCTTATGAACATGTGAATCACTTAAACGAACTATGAATGAAGCCTCATGGCTTGTATGTGTAGACCTAGAAGTGTAGCATACATTTAAAAATAAGTGAATCTAAGATGTATGCAATGAAATGATGAAACCCTAGAAGGGTTAAGTACTAGTGTAAAATACACTAAATGGACAAGTGCATTGACACATGATGAAATGAGCAATAAATTGATGAAACCCTAAAAGGGGTAAGTTAAAGTGTGAAACAGACCAAATGGCCAAGTGCATTGACATATGATGAAACGAACAATAAAATGACGAAAGAAAAAATAAATGATTAAATGAACAATAAAATGATGAAACCCTAGAAGGGTTAGTAAGATTATGAAATGCATTTGCATATGATGAAATAAACATTCACAGAAAAAGGGGTGAATATTTATGAAGAACAAATGTGCTAATGTTAATGAATGTCGTGACAACATGATATGAGGCTAATGTAAAATATGAGAGCAATCTAAAATATGCCTTAGTAAATGTTACAAAAACGTACTCACCTATGAGAGTGTAAACTTAATGAAGAAACTAGTCGCTAAGAGCACTCTAATGAGAGTGTTGAGATTAACACACTTAATACTAATGATGATATGCGAATTCATATGATGAGATATGATGTCATCATACTAGAATCCTGAATCCATGACATATGAGTTGAATGTAATGGAACTTTATACTGAGCACCGATAGACTAGCGACGAGCGGTGATGCCTTCTTTTTGGAAGGGTCGAGGTTCACGTAACTCTGATGATATGAGACAATATTTCTTGCGGGTATGAGTATCCTTATATCTCCTACTCTTTAAACCTATACTGCCAATATAGGGATCTGGCGGGGTTAAATTCCCATGTTTGCTAGCATATTTTGGGTAACTTTGGCCGGTTATTCCACCTCTTTTTGGTATGGGGGAGAGACTGGATTTCATGATTCTCACATTATCTATGTCGGTTAAAGTTAAAGTTCCCAAAGAATGAATGACGCCAGCCTCAAATGATGCACATAATGAAATGAACTATACCAAAGGTGTAAGGATAGGATAATTAAGAGGTGAGATAGACTTATAGTAATGACGCTAGGTTATTCTTGGTCATTGCACCACAAACCCGATGAGAGTCTTAAACTACATCCCAAGTATGACTGGTGATTGCTGTAGTATATTGAAGAATGAAACATGAAATGCCTATGATAGAATGAAGCAGACCCTGTGTTTGCTAAAGGAGTATCCCTAGTGGAGCTCCCTCATTTTTGGAAGTCCTAACGTCAAGTCGATGATCCCAAGGTCTCATGGAATATGAAAGAATGATATGATCTACGTGATATGATATGTGAAATATGTTATGTGCTGCATGCAAAATGATAAGTTTGATTATGCATGTTACAGTCATGGAATGACTTTCCAAATCCAAATTTGGCATGTACATTAACTATCTTGATCCAAATTTTGCAAGTCCATTGGATTGACTTTCCATAAATAATATTGTTAGCAAAGAGTTATTCTTTTCATGCATGTCCTTTGAGTGTAATTGCATCTACCCATAAATAGTACAAGTGTGTACTAATTCCATACAAATATCTACTTTTAGGTGCAGGCGCATGTGGACATTAGATCTTACAGTACGACGTTGCAGATATCCGAACGTGGAGCTTTCATCCGTACTTGGTAGGCCCTCATGCTTTCAAGGCTTTCTACAATTATTATCTAGATTATATGTAGGCTTTAGCTAGTGGAGCATGTTCCACTAGTGTTTCATTTCGCATTTCATTTCAAACTTTGTGTTGCTGCCGTTTTGGCAAGTACACATTTAATGCAGCTATGAACTATTTCTTTCATTTGGTGATCTCTATGTTAGATGTTTGATAGTGAACAATTATACATGCAATAGAATGTTTAGTAAGCATGTTAGGAAACAATAAGTTTCAAATTTTTTGCTGAAATTAACCTAGATGAAGTAAGAATGACGTACGTAGGCTTGTCTGCGACCTTTTAGAGATCATTGACGCCGGTCTCGTCTAGGGTCTAGACTCCGGTCATGACTGTAACCGACGTCGTCATCCTATATGAGGACTAAGACAAGACACTTTGCTTAAAATTGTAGAAAAATCATAAATTTTCTTTAACTATATTCAGGTTTACATAGACCTCTACCATACACACAATATATACTCATATCGAGTACATGTAGATCTTTCGTATAAAAAGATTACTTAGTCTTCTACTTTGAATGCACATAGATATATAAGATACTCAATATAGTGGTAAATCTGGATGTCTCATCTCATTAACATCTAAAACAAGAATATATGCATTGGGCATATCCCATGCATCAACGTAAAAAAGCCACATAAAGGCCATACAATGTTTAGTACTCAAACATAAAGGAAAGAACTAGAATTCTTATAATTAGAAAAACATCAAAAAGCTTGATAATGGCATTGCCCTCAGAAAATGAGGACCTACCCAACATGGATAATGAGAATTTCATGTCTTACTTCAAAGTCGTCGCAAAAGACTTTCAGCAACCGGAACATAAAATGTTGGTGAAAAAGGGAGATATGGAATTAGTAAAACACTTGTACTAGGTATGAGGCCATACCACATCATATATTTATGCTAAAAAGGGACATTTCATCAAAGCATGCAATTTTTTTTAAAAAAGCCTTATGCACATTCAATAACCAATAGAAGTTGTTATTGCATATACATCATGTCAAGACAATGATCATCAAAAGACCAACCATACTTAATATGGCCATGTAAATGATGCATACCCACAAACTTGAACATATAATTAAGGCAACTCTATCATCAAGTAATAACATTAACAAGCATGAATAAGAGTTCGTAAAAACATAATTAAAGCAAGACCATTACTCATAACTCTCATTAAGTCAACTAGTGCGATGAATAAGCAAAGTCTTATGACCTTACTCAATCAAGTAAATCTAACAAGAACGATATCCAATGTCAAAATTCACATATCATATGATTAACAGTATATATCATCATACTTTAGCAATAGAAATCAAATACATATTTAGAAGTAAAGCCAATATTTTTTGTACCATCAACATTTAAGATCATTATAGACATATCAATTACATTTATTTGCATATAGATATATAAGAAAAACCTCCTACAACTTCCCTTAAGGCCAACTAGTGCAATATATAGGTAGAGTCCCATACCGCTACCTAGACTAAGTCACTCCTCTCAAGTTATCTTAGTTAGAATCTATTTTATTGCTTTATTTTACTTTTAAGGACATCTTGCCTTAACCGACAAAGACCACATGAGCCAACAAGGAATCCAATGTAATAGAACCCTATGCAAAGCAAGGAAGACTACTTGCCAAGGTAGTACAAAACATGAACATAGTAACTACGTGGATCCACTAGCTAGTATTCCTATGGGGGTAACGGTTCTAGAAATAGGAGATATAGTTGGGACACTCTTTATGCTACATGAATTGTAGTCTCCAATCCCAAAAGTACATTAATGATCCTACATTCCTTTATGTTGGAAGGGACACTCCTCACTCTAGTTTACTCGGTTCTAAGCTAGAGTCCCTTTTGAAATGTCATTAATACCATTATTAATCATCATAGCTTAACGTAGGTCAGAGGTTCTACCCCTTGTATAAAAATCATCATCATTGCTCAATAAGAATTGAATGACTATTGTCCTTTTATTTCAATTCACACAAGTGAGGCTAACACATTTACATATCACTTTAAAATAAGGCACATCAGTAAGTTATCACGATCCTTAAAACATTTACATCTTAGCAAACACCTCAATAACCATAGTAAAGACATTTAAATTCAACATCATACCAACCGTATCAATTTTAATATAATGTATACTCAATACAATACAATTACTTAAGCAGAAGTAACCTTAATTGGGTTAAAGAGTAGAGATCACATGACTTACTTAATGTCCTTCGTAATGCCATTATCAAGGTCTTACCACTAACTTCCAACTAAAGTTATAATAGCATCACATGATATTGACCAATATCATAACAAGACCAGTGGTTTCATCATACGACAATTCCTCATTAGTTTATGGCCTAAAATTTGAGAAATATATCAAGTTCAGAGTCCACTTTACAATATAGGTAAATTGACTAAGAACTATCCTAATTAGATTAAAATGTATCAAAATCAACTCATTTTAGAATGATAAAAAATAGGATAATAATTCACACACTAACTAAGCCAATTGAATTAATAATTTACAATTAAATTTAGGATCACAACCCAGGGTTAATGAGAATAGTTAATCTTCTACGATTGAGAAGATTATATCAATAAGTAACATAATTGAGTAAGAATATATGTTAATATAATTACAATATCTAAAATAAATCTTAAACATCACAACATCAATTTTGTATTGGAAGAAAACACACTTAGAACTCAACTTTTTGAAATCAATTTGGTTGAACCCTTTGGGGAAAGAGATCCCAAAGGTTAAACTAAACGAATACCATTCCATATTGATTGATGAAGTTTTCTGGAGAAAATTTTTGTCTATAGAATAGCTATAAACCCTTCAATTTGACCTTTTATGATGTTATTCAACTTAGGAGAGAGAAAGAAGAGAGAAGGAAGAGCTAATTTAGATTTTAGAATTCTGAAGGCTTAGGTTAGTTTAATTGGGTGAGGGTCTTTATATAGGTTGTTAATTAACGTAACTAGACCTCCCTTAAACCCTAAGTAATTAACTAACCACTCAATTCATTAACTTTACAAATCTAAAAATAAGCACCAAAACCAATGGTCTCAAAGACGAAAGAACATCAATGCTACATTTGTCAATCGACGATCACAGGACCCTTCATCTTGTTGGTCAATCGTTTTTCTCAAGATTGGTTAAAATCTAGTACTTGCATAATTTATAAGTGTCCATCTACGGAACAAATCGATGCCCCATTTATTGGGCCACAATCCTTTGTTGGCAAGTCATTTGTGGACAGTGCCTTTGGCACACTTCGTCACAAATGCAAGGATCCTCCTCAAGAGCCCTTGTTTTGTCCTTGGGCACATGTACTAAAACGTTTATATTGTGAACTAAATCTATTACATGTAATAAAATGTACAACAAAAATTCATCATTTTCCAAGTCCTAAAATTTTGTCATATAGGCTAAGGTTCACTTGAAGTTTTGATTTTTAGAATGCCTAAATGAGTCAAATACATTATTTATTACCTTAAAAGTGTCTAAACCATTTGACACATTTCTTAGGCTCTAGAACTCGTTTTAATCTTCTGGAGTGTTACAAGAACACTAGAAAGATTATCCCTTAGGATTCCATGTGCGCCAGGTATAAGAAAAGTCTCATATACTCTCTAACACTACATGTTGTCCTTTAAGACAACCCTAATAGGAAAAAAAATACTTAACTTGTTCATTTAATTTACTTAAGTGAAATAAGCGCAATAACTGACATTATACCATGTGAGATACGTAAAATCATGTTTTCTTCTCCAACACCGAAAAAAGAGTATTAACATTTGCCTTAGGTGTAACCAATCGTACATAGATATCTTAGTATATCCACTAAGCTATAATCCTACGTGGGCAAATAGTCAAGGGTCAAGAAGATTTTTATGAGAAACCTTGACTTACTAGACATGGAGATTTCCATATGATAAGGTAACGTACATCATGGAAAGCTGGACTTGCTATACGTGATGAAACCCATGTGGGAGGCTGTACATACTAGAGGTGAGACCTTCATCTCATTTTTATGCCCTTTCGGCGCTAAGCCTTTATTCCTTTAGTAATCATTTTTTTCATCATACATGTTCACATTATTCACTTCTAGACACTATGTAAACATCTTATAATAATAGTTCCATGATCCGAAAGAACCCCCTAGAAGTTAGGGAGAACCGTTGGGTCATGACCTGGCGTACTTAACCCTTTGGGGTCTTGTAAAAGCCCTTCAACTATTATTCATTACATAAGACATGAAAAGTAGCACGGAAATAAAAATTTTCAAGACACCTAATATAAAAATGAATTCTTTCATAAATACTGAGAAAATCTCATTGTCACAATCGAACTTAAAAACACGACATACATAATTTTGGGACAAGACCCTTTGCATTAAAATATATACATACCAAGTCTTAACATAAGTTAACTAAGTAGATAAGAATCATGCCCTCGGATAGATGAAGACACACTTTCTCTTGAGAGGAACTTTCCCAAACATTGCCTTCTAGACTTCAACCTTTCTTCAAAAACCTATACTTATAGAGAATAGAAATGTATGGGGTTAGTACAAAACAATGTACTAAGTATGGCATATCCGAAATCATGCAAAAAGGGACATTTCAATAAAAATACATTTTCATACCAATGTATATTGAAGTAAAACAACATAAGAATCAACATTTAACACATATAAAAGAATTTTAATAATTTTAGGAAAAGAAGCCACTTTATAGTAATCTATCAAAGTTTTATAGTGAAATCATTTTGGACATTATAGTGAACTCATCGTATACTAAAGGAGTGAACTTACAAGTCCAAACAAAGAGGAAGTGAACTCATTTAAGTAGGAGTTTCCCCAACTAAGGATTATCTTAAGACTCGCAAGGTAATAAATGAAGGAAGTACACATATTCCTCCTTCAATACACACCAAAGCGATCCTCTAGACTAACCCTTTTTGGCGTACTCACCTTGGGAGAACAAGCCCCCCCTCAATACAAGACATTAGAAGAACACCCAAATAACCCACCAAGACATCGCTTTTGGAATTCCTACATAGTGAAATTAGTAGGTGGTGTCATATACAACCACCTACCCTAAGTAGTACACTCTTTTAGAAGGCTTGGCACCACGACTCTCCTTCGGATTATAAACTTAGTGCAATCGATATATAGAGTACCATTTTACTACCAACCCTAAGTTGTAAATTATTTAAGGGACTAAGTTCATTCGATTCACATAAGGCTCACCATGACTCCCGTTTCGGATTTCCTACCTAGTGCAATGGATAAATAGCGTCTCATTCCACTACCTACCCTAAGTAGTACACATTTTTAAGAGACTTAGCACTTCCATTAATTTTGTTGGAGTTAGCTTAACCGACATAGGTCATGATAACTAGACACTGAATTGCGATATTAACCCCTATCGGATGAGGGATCCTCACTTGCCTATAGTGAGGTTGTTCTCTTAGTTTTTACATGCTTTGCCCAATAGCTACACCTATGCGGGTAAATAGTTAAGAGATAAGGAGATTGTTACTATGTTACTCATTCTCTATAAACGAGGAGTACTCATCTCAATAGGTACATTGGAATACAACATCTCAACTCACGAAGTGTAGACACATCTTCTTCATATCCTCTCGGTGCTAGGCATTACTCCCCATGTATTCTCATCATTATAAATTATAGGTTAGGATAACTAGTGAACACCACATCTCATCTCACGTAGATTATTCATCGTTTGACGTATCCTAGAAAGATCTTAGGATGTACTGAGGTAGCTAGTAAATGCTTTATCTCGACTCAAGAAAAGTGTTCACCACATAACTCCCCGTTTTACTTAACAAGCTTCATTCATTCATTCTAGTTTGAGTAAGTTTGTAAATGTGAGCACAACTTCAACATAAGCATCACTTCATTAAAATTTAACTTCTATACATGCTTAGACCTTCATTCATTACATCACACACATGACATGGTTCACATAATCATATACTTTATTTAAGCATATTCTCTAGCCTACTTCACATAATAGCTTCATAAGGCACTTTAGAAAGAATAACAATATTATCATATTACTTAACAAAGAAAGCATTAATGGACTCATTCATAATAAAAAATTAACTTCAAATGCAAATAATTCAAGTAAAAACCTCCACGAAGAAGGTGGACCATATCACCTAAGAGTATTTCGAAATTAAAGCTAATCAACATAACCAACTTAACCTTTAATCAGAAATTCTGTCACATATAAAATTTTACTCAATCTTTCATCATAATATAACCCTTAGGGCAGTATCTAAACAACAATCTCAACTCAAAGAAACAAAAGCTGAAAGACTACAAATTTATGCTCATTTAGCCGATTCCTTATGCTAAAATTTTACTTAAAGCTTTATCATGTTTTCATTGAAGTTTTAGTATTTAAATAACAAACTATCATTAAAAACATCATATTTGAATCATTTAAAAAGTTTTCATGCAAGACCTATAATTAGAATTCAAGATAGAAGAAACTATGGTTGAGAAACTCTTTTTGAAATCCTTTAGAAAGGGGATCCGTGAATGGAAGAGAGTTCAAGTATGGATACCATACCTGTCATTGAATAAATCCCAATATATTTTGATAAATAATCGACCACCACAAGCCCTCCTAGTTCCTTCTTGAGTTATAGCTTCCATGGTTACTTGACAGAGTCTTCTAAGAGAGATGGGTTTTAGGTTTTTCCACATGAGGTATAAAATTAGGTCTTAGGGTTTAAATCACTTTAATACACTTAATAAACCGTAAAATAAATGTCCTAGGTCTTTAAAGACTTGGGTTAAATTACCAAAAATCGCAAGCCAAGGCAACCTCTTTAACAGATTTTGCAGGGCGCACCAACGGTACCTACCAACTAACCGTTTGTCCATCGATAGTCCGTTGGTGGTATTTATTAGTTGAGCCTGCAGCTCCCAAACATGAAAGCCTTGCAGGTTAAATTAACACACCAATTCAACAGGCCGTTGGTTGAACCACTGGCCGTCGTATGGTCACGTTGGTGGACACTGCCATGGCAGTTTACGTCTTTCACTTGAGCCCTTCTCTGGGGTACCTTGGGGTCCTAGGTGGGGTCTTACCCAAATGCTAAAACCCTAAAAATACTCTTATAGTTCTTAGAAACATTCCACTTAAATTTTGATTAAAATGATCACGTAATACACACTCAAACACATAAAGACAGACAAACACTTTCTAAGGCACACTTTTAGGACCCTCGTTTTGTGGTGAGGTGCACTTGACACTTTTGGGTATTGTAAAACCCCTTTAACTAGCATTCATTACATAAGACATGAAAAGTAGCGGATTTAAAACATTTCACAAATAAATTAATAAAAAGGAAATCTTTCATAAATACTTAAGAAATCTCATCCTCACAAGCCAAACTTAAGACACGGCATAAATTATCTTAGCGACACAAACTTTACATTGAAAACAAATGTATATTAAGTCCTAATAATAAAAGTAGGAAATAATAGACTATGTCTTCAAATATATGAGGACATAATAATTCTTCAGAGAGTCAATTACCTAAGATTCACCTTCGAATCTTCCAAAAAGCCTTCAACCTATACTTATAGGGTATAAAAAAATATGGGATTGGTACAAATAATGTATTTTGTATGGCATATGCAAAAACACGCGAAAAGGGATATGTTAATAAAATAACATTTCATGTCAATTAAGGAAAACATCCAAGAAAATAAAAGCAAAAAATCATAAGAATCATCATTTGAAACTTAGAGAAGGATTTCCATAATTTTTTTTAACCAAAAGGACATTTTACAGTAACTTACCGAAAAATAGAGTTAATAAAAAATTCCATTACAGTGAACTATTATGAAATATCATAATGGACCATTTAATGCATTTACAATAAATTATTTTATTCTAAATGAGTGAATGTACAAGGACAAACGAAAGAAAAAGAGAACTCATTTTCCCCAAGAGTTTCCCTACCTCGGGATTATCCTAAGACTCACTAAGGTAAAACATGAAGGAAGTATGTGTATGGCTCCTGCAATACACACAAAATCCATCCACAAGACTACCTCTTTCGGATTACTCAATTCGGCAGAAACAAGCCCCTCAATCTTTGGCAACACATTAAAAGACACCGAACAAACCACCAAACTCTTCCATTTCAAAATGCCTACTTAGTGTAGTGAGTTAATAGCTTCCCATACCACCACCTACCCTAAGTAGTACATTCTTTTAGAATTTTTGGCACAAAGTCTTCCCGTTCGGAAGGTCCTACCTAGTGCAATGAGTAGATAGTATCAAATACGACAAACTACCCTATGTATTACATTCTTTTAGAAGACTTAGTTCAATAAATACTTTTGTGTGGGGCTAGCTTAACCATCATATACCATGATAGCTAGACATGGATCCCGATTTTAATCCCGACCGGATGAGGGATCTTCACTTGCCTAGAGTAAGGTCATGCTTCATAGATTTTACATGGCTTTCCCAATAGCTACTCCTATATGAACACTGATTTAAGGGATAAAGAGATTTATACAAAGTTACTCATTATGTACTAACAAGGAGTACTCATCTTAAGAGGTACTTTGGAAATAAAACATCTCAACTCACAAAGTTTAATCCACCACTCCTTCATATCCTCTCGGTGTTAGGCATAAATCTCCACAGATTTCTCGAAATTATAACCTATAGGTGAAAGATAACTAGTGAACACCACATCTCACGAAGGGCATTAATCCTCCAATCTATCGTAGAAAGCTCATTACAAATAATGGGGTTGCTACTAGACACTTCATCTCAACTCACGAAGAATGATCACCCTAACACTCTCTTTTTACTCAACTTAGCATCATACATTCTTTTAAGTGTGTGTTTGTGTGAGTAAATGTGAGCACACCTTTCACATAACCATAATTGCATTTAATTTTATATTCTTTACATGCTTTAGACCTACATTCATCAATTCGCACACTAACATTATTTACAAAATCATATAAGTCCTTTAGACGTAATCCTTAGCATACACCATAAACAATTAACAAGAATAACTTCATTTAAGCATACTCTGATAACATACCTCACATTGATGAAAAACAAATTATTTTTAATGAAGAAAAAATCATGAACAGCCCTCCTAGCATTTCTTGATTTCTAGATTCCATGGAGAATTGAGAGAGAATTCTAAGAGAGAGGAGGGGTTTTGGGTTTTAGGAAGAGGGGTCTAAAATGAGGTCTTACGATTTAGAAAAAATTAATATATCTAAAAAACCTTAACATACACTTCTTAGTTTCATAAAATACTTGAGGTGAATTTACCGAACACCCCAAGCCTTGCAGAAAACTTTCATTGTTTTAACCCCTGACAAAGGAGACCTAACCAACGGATTGTATGTGTATCAACGGACCGTATGTGTATCAACGGAATATTGGCAGGGTCTCATGGATTGACACTTAGTTACACATGGATCCTTAATAAGCAACCTTGCATTTCCAATGGACGGAGCAAGACGACGGGCCGTTGGTTTGACCAATGGTCGTCATCTCCTTCGTTTGTTAACACTGCCAATAAAGTATATCCAAGTCTTGGGCCCTTTTTTTGCGGATCCTTGTGCGTCCTAGGTGGGTTCATGACCGGAAGTGAAACCCCTAAACTATGTCGTATAGGTATTAGGAACATCTCATGGATGTTTCAAGCAAAACGAACACATAAAACACACTGAAACACCTCAAGACACAAAGGCACTATCTAAGGCACACCTTACAAAAGTTATGGACATTTGACCGCAAAACATAACAAAAATTCATACACTTCCTAATAAAACTAAAGTAACTCATTTTAAATTCAAATTAACTCAAGAAACACTCATTAGGCTCTTGTTCACCTTAGTTTGTTTTGGGGAATTGCATTTCAAATACAAATCAATGTATAAAAAATGGACAAATAAAGTAAATTTAATAGTTAATGGATAGAAATTAAATTCTAAAAAATCATACACACATCATCTTCCACAATTATCATTGAATTTCAAGATATAAACGATTTAGGGAACAACAATGGTTCAAGGGCAAATCTCTATTGATTACAAACAATAGACCATAAATTCTTATTAAACAATGATCACATGTCATAAATCATCATAGTTGATCAAAAAGTTCATTTTAAAAAGAGATCCAGGGTCTAGATTGATAACCTGGTTTTGGAGAGATTGAATAACCATAATTGAAGAAGCCTCTTGGGGAAGGATCCCAGGAGTCAAAGAAATCAAAACTTAGTATTGATATTCCCTAAAATTTGACATGATATACTTGTTAAATTTGTCCTAATATTTTATATTTAGTATTTATTCAATGAAGGTTTCAATTTGGGGAGTGAGACAAGCTATAGAGAAGTTAGAGCTAAGTGGGTTTTGGAATTATGGGGTGTTTAGTTGGTTTTATACTTAAGGTATCTTATATATTCCTTAACTAAATTAATTAATAACCCCTTAAACCTTAATTAATTAAATAATTAATTAACTAACCAACCCCTTTGACTATAAAACTCAGCATTAAACTTGACATCAATAACGGAAATCCAGACCTACGCCTCATTGTCTAGACCACGAACTGTGCTTCTGGTCCGTGGTTTTGCCCCTTTTTTAAATAAACTAATTCTAGGGCAAATATAACCATCTAAGGGTTGTTGTTCAGTCAATAGCTCGTCGATTGGCTACCGCAATTTGACAGTATTGGTTTTAAGTGTCGGGTCCGCTCCAAGAACCATTAAGGTTGTCCTTAGGGATTCGTACCCTCATGTTTCGAGCCTAAGATCAATTTTATATATATTTAACAAATTTTAACAAAATTTCATTAGATTACGACTCATAAAAACATATAAAATATGTCAAGGCACACTAGCACACAATTCACAATTCCCCGGATATCATGGTCGTTTCATAATGTTTTGATTGTAACACTTCCTTATAAGCTTTAATACAGCGTATGGTGTATTTTTTAATTATGTGAGGCTCTAGTTAAGTAATGGAATGTAAAACCCCTAAAATACTAGACCAAGATTTGCATGTCGATACACCATTGCTCGGTTACTAAAATGTGTTTTATTCTCATTTCGGAAATTTAAAATTTTTTGATAAATGAAAACGTTCTTAACATAAACTATTACCGTAATATAAGTTTATGTATGGGGGTATTTAGATTATTTTATAATTAGAATTACATATAAATTGATATTTTTCATATCAGCTATTGCATATAGTGCTATAATTATGATTTTTGGTCAGCCTACTTTTATTTAGGCAACACCTATGAAGGACATGTGTAGATGTGATGAGGACAATTTTTTGTATATATATATATATTTCATATATGTTTTTATAGAATTTGTTTTCCCTCACGTCTAAGAACATTATAACATTAGCTAAGAAGTTGTTCTAAAAAATCTAGAGAAAAATTCGGTCCTTTTATCTTGAATCCTATGCACACACACACTTTATTTTAGCAAGTGATAAAGAAATCTATTTATATGTTATGTAGTATTTGTTATTTTAAGGATATATCGTTCTATATAACTTAGTTTACCGTGAATAAATATGTTTTGGAAAGATCATGCATATGCAGACAACTCATGTGTTTATGTTCAACTCTAATTTTGCTGTTATGCATGTGAAATATGGGATGCAAAAACGAAAGATTCTCTCCAGCTTTTGGAATAGAAACCCTGTATGCTGAATTGTTAATTTTTTTATTAGACCTTTTTGTACATAACTTTTTTTTTGATGATTCTTGATTATTTGCAAGCTTAAGATATGTACCTAAATCTTTTATGAAGGTTATAAATTTCATTTTTCCCATTTTACTTTTTAAATCGTAGTTACCACATGAGATATTAGGTGGGCCTGAAACACTGTTCTGACATCATAGTTGTATTTTTAATAGTGATGATTATCGTGTTTTACTTCAACATTATTTAGATACTTGTAATTGAAGAAGTTATTCAATTGCATTTTGAGGTTATATATACTTGTGAAGAAGTTGAGGACTTTCATACGTTTGTTGATCTAAAGTTTGAACTCTTGAAGTTATGTTGGATTGTTCTTGTCTAAAAAATAGAGGTTTGTGTATAAACTTGTATTTTTACTATTTATACCTGCTAGTATATCTGAATTTTTATATTGGTACGTTGGTTATCTCTTGTAAGTTTGCATTGTTGTGTTGTTGTCGTTTAAGACGTTAAACTGTCTTGTGTAACTCGCCCGCTTGTAAATATTGTTTGATCATTTGACATTTTTGTTTGACCATGTTAATTTTGTGGATGTGACTTTGTCAATATTGACATGCCTCTTGATTCGGATAATTTTTCACATATTTTTAGTTCATTTTTAGTATGGGAGTTCTCCATTTTAAGTACAAACTAGAAAACCATTTTTAATATGGTTCTTGGTTCTCTTGATATTGGGCTTTGACCCTTCTTGATGAGGGTCATCAACCCTTCTTCATTCTGCTCGTGCTTGGTGTGACAAGATGATGTATATATTAGGCGAGTCTTATTATTTTAAATCTTTGAAAATGGTGCTATGAACGTTATTGACATTTGGAGCATTAAATACTCAACTTTATAGTCTTTAAGTGTTGTTTACATTATTTGGTAATTTTGTTTCAATTATGATTCCCTTGACTTGAGAATTGTAACTTTGTGAATCTGAGGGCTCTAAACCTATAGTTTTCTCACCACTAAGCTATATGCTTAGGGATAGTTGTTACTCTCGTAGGGACTGTTCGAGAGGACGCCCGAAGTCGGCCATTGAAGATGGATATTTTGAAAGCCTTAATAAAGATTACACTTGCATATAGGCATAGATATTTTTTAAAAACCTTGGGACTTGTACATTATTTATGTCTTGTATGTTTACATAAAATATTGATTTATGATTAGGTCATGTCACCGTGGGTTGTAGTATAAGTATGGTCATACATTTTTATATTTTTGGGATGTGTAAACCCAAGTCTTGTAATATAATAATTTACAATATATTTTGTAAGTTTGTGTGAGGCATAAGTCGACTGATTTCACTACATGGAAGTTGGTAATATTCTTTGTATGTCTTCCTTAAGTCTGTGTATAATCTATGCATGAAAAAATTGTCAGTTATCTGCATACCAAAATTTTGGGAGGACTTTGCGTCATAAGTTAAAATTCGTGTCAAATGATAAATATGTCAAATGGGAAATATGCACATCATTAACTAAAGGATTCGTTATGAAACTAATACCTCTACTAGATTTTAATAAGTGTGCCCTTTGATAATCTTCTTCGAATGTCGCAAGTAACAAATTTGTTTTGTTTTGTTAAAATATAGTATCTCTCAGAAATGGTCGCTACATGGAACTTGAAGCGTGTTACATTATTCTCCCCTTAGGAACATTCTTTCAAAATGACACTAAAAGTCTCTTTGTATGGAAAGGATAGACTTAATACTAACAGCCCAACAAACAAAAAAAAATTATCATGTGTCAACACTCATAGGATTACCTCGTCACTCCATTAAACACATAATCATGACATTTAAACATATCAACTAAAATAACAATTTCCATATAAGAACTCAATATTACAATATGAGGAACTTCCTTCTCAATGACAACATGAGATCAACATACACATCAAGGGCCACTTAGGCCTACCTTCTGTCAAAACAGATTAAAATACTCATCATCATCTCATAAAAACAACTACACAAAAACACAAATATCTGCAAGATTAACAAAAGAACATTCTCCATGAAAATTCATTTTAGGATGAACTTTACAATAATTATGCATATTTTAGCAAAGCAAGCCAACTTCACATCGTTCATTATCTTAAGAGGAATTACTAAACTTCTGGAGAAAAAAGATTATGATAGAGGGACTTGATGTCCTAGGCCTCTAAAGTTGCACCCGCAACTAGATAGTTTATCCATAAAACTTTTACATAGACAACTTCTTTATTCCTCATCGTGTTTAGTTAATGATTTAGGAGTTCCACCAAAACATTTTCATAAGGAAGGTTTTCATAAACACCCAACCCTTTTATAGGGAGAACCGAACTGGATCGCCTATACATTTCTTGAGCATTGATACATGAAATACCTGATGAACCGTAGCTAGCTCACTTCTTAGTTTCAACTCCTAAGTAACTTTTCAATCCCGTTGAAATATTTAATAAAGACCCACATACCGGGGACATAGCTTACTCTCTTTATCGAAATTCACCATCCCTTTCATGGGTTAAATCTTCAAGTATACTGAATTACCTACTTAAAATTCAATGTATATCCTTCTATTGTCGGCATGAGCCTTTTACCTACTATAGGCTATTTTCAACCTATCTCTTATCCCCCGAACTTTTTAAAATTATTCAATGACTATCTTGGGACCATAAATTGAAGACTCACCTACATCAGACCGTCCAACTAGAGACCTATATCTCCTACAATAGAGTGCTTCAAACGGATCCATGGAGATACTCAAATGTAGCTATTATTATAAGAGAAATTTATCAACGGTAGGTGATCTTCCTAATTTCCCTTTAAATATATTACAGAAGATCGTAACATATCTTGTAGGGTTTGAATGGTATGCTCTGCATGTCCATTCATTTGAGAACGAGAATTGGTGCTAAGCTTCACTTGAGTACCCAACTCTTTTTTAAAAGTCCTCAAAAAATGAGATGTAAATTGGGAACCTCTATCCTATATCATGGACAACGGGATCCCATGTAGAATCACAATATGGTTAATGTGTATTTTAGCATCCTCTTGTAACAAAAAAGTAGATTTAAAGGGGATAAAGTGATCAGATTTTATCAACCTATCCACAATAACACACATTGATTCAACCCACTATGAAGTCCATGTTAATGTCTTTCCACTTGGAAGTAGGAACATTAATTACTTGAGTCAAACTACCAAAATTTTGACGCTCGAGCATTACCTGTTGACAATTACAGTAACAAGCCACAAATTACGATTTGTCCCTTTTCAAACTATCCTACCTGTAGATCTATTCAAGATCATGATACATTTTTGTGGCACCCGGATGGGTAAAATATCTGAGACAATGTGCTTTCTCAAAAATACTCTTTCTCAAATCCTAAAAATTAGGCACACACAACTTACCTTGATACCTAATCACCCCATCCCCTACTTGGGAGAATGACTCATTAAGCTTACTAAGAAATGATTCCTTCAACTAAATTATTAATGAATAAAGATGTTGCTTAGACTTCACCTCAACCACTAATGAATATTCAAAGTTATATTGGACCATAAAAACACTATTGAGAGAATCTTCTAGCCAAACACCGAACGGAGCCAACCTACGAACATATTTCATTATTTCTTTCTTAGAATCTTCCACATGAGACGCACAACACATGGTCATACGACTTAGAGCATCCACAATCACATTAGTTTAGCTGGGGTGGTAAAGAACTCTCATGTTGTAATACTTTAATAGTTCCAACCATCTTCTTTATAAAAGATTCAACTCCTTTTGATAATTCACTTTGAGTGGCCTAGAAGCATAAGCTATCAAATTAATATGTTGCATAAGGACACAACCAAAACTTACTCGATAAGCGTCACAATACACTACAAAACTCTTGGTACCCTCCTATAATGTAAACACCAAATGCAAAGGTTAGCTTAATTTTCAACTCTTGGAAGCCACTTTCACAATCCTCCGACAACTCATACTTAACCTTTTTTGGGTTAATTATGTCAAAGAAGATGAAATGGAGGCAAACCCATCGACATACATTTGAAAGTACCCAGCACACTCAAGAAACTTCTCATGTCATTGGAATTTAAAGGTGTAGGCCAATTTCTAACAGCTTCTATCTTCTTCAGATTGACCTTTATACACTCACATGAAAAATTGTGGCCAAGAAAAGTGTCACATCCGATTTTACCCCCCAAACGTATTCGTCGTCATTGTCCTTTTAAAGGAAAAAGAGTATCCTCTTAGTCTCATTTCATTACATTCATAGGTTGAAAAATGCGGAAAAAATTTAAAACTTTCATTATCAATACTTGTAGGTTTACATAGACCTATACATACATAGAATAAATATAAGTATCGAGCATACATAGACCCTTCATATAGGAAGGTTAAGTAGCCTTCTACTTTTATCGAACACACACACACACACACACACACACACACACACACATATATATATATATATATATAATAGTCTCACCAATTATCTCATCGAATACCATCTAAACGAATATCAAAATATCGCAATAGCCCTTACATCAATTCAAGAACACCATGTATAGGTCATACGAAAGTATAATATTAAAATAACAAGGAAAAGAAGAATGATAGAGTCGATAAGTGCATAACAAAATCAAAAACTATATGATGACATTTCTCTCGAAAGTTGAGGACCTACCCCACTTTGATGAAAGGAAGGATACAAGACTTTAAAAATGTCGTCTTCCAAATTCTTCAACCGCAAGAACCGAAAATGTTTTGGAAAAGGGAAGAAAATGGAGTAAGTACTCCACATGTACTAACTATGAGCTCTTATGCACACACACAACAAAATATGCTAAAAGGGACTTTTTAGTCAAAAAATGTCATTTAATCCCTTTAGGGACTTAATGCAAACTCAAATATCATAATAAAAAATAGAACTATTCAGTAGTGCTGATTAATTAAGCAAGTGCAATGACCAAGTAAAGCCCATAACCTTACTCAATCAAGTATCCTCAACAAGCAAACATGACCAATGTCAAACTTTACATATCATGTCATTTAGTCTTGCATTTCATGGTATATTATCATTCCAATCCAACGCATATTCATAAAATAACCAATCAACATATAGTATCAACAATGTTCCATGGTCATCTTATATTCATCATATATCATCATAACCTAACCATATATAAGAACCTCCTCCTATGATTCCCCTCAAGGATAACTAGTGCAATATCAAGGTAGAGTCCCATACCCCTACCTAGACTAAGCTAAACCCCTTAGGTTATCCAAGTTAGAGTTCAAGTCTTTTTGTTCGTTTTACCATTTGGGAACATCTTGCCCTATCTGACATAGATCACATGATATATTATGGAATCAGGTGTCATAAAACCCTACACTGAAAGAAGGAGGACTACTTTCCAAGGTAGTACACAAACATGAGACATAGAAACTATGTGGATCCACTAGATAATATTCCTATGGGGGAACCTTAGTTCAAGAACAATGAGATTTAGAGGGGACCCCCTTTATGTGTCATGCAATATAGTTTTCAATGTCAACAATATCGTAGTCTTCCTACCTTCCCTATTTGGGAAACGACACTCCTCTATCTAGTTCCCTCGTCTTTAATCCTTTAATTATTAATCATGGCTTAATTTAGGTCATAGGGTCTACCCCTTGTTAAATCATGATCATCAAAATCTCAATTAGCATTATATGAGTATAAGTCATTACATCACAAATCATACAAGTGAGGTTAACACATAAGCATTTCATATCTTATTAAGTCATATTGGTTGTTGTCACCATACTTATATCACATAAACCTTAATCAACCTCAAAACATTGTCAAGACATTTAAATTCAACATCACACCACCCTATAATACAAGTATAATGCATACTCCAATGTAATATCATGACTTAACAACAATTAATCACAATTGGAACTAAAAATAAAGGTTCTAAGACTTTCCATGTTTTTCTCATAGTCTATCATCAAGGTCTTACGGTGAACCAAAAACTCAACCCAAAATTGGAATTAACATCACTAAAAAATGATAACCACTAGAATAAGAAGGTCAATTGCATCTCTATAACACAATTCATCTTTAGATCACAACTTGAGAAAAGATACATAGGCTAATTTCAAATTATAATTCATAACCTCAATCAAATCTAACGAACTAGCATCATAGGCCTATAATTCATCTTAATTTAATTATAATAACGCCATAGGATAGTAATCTAATAAAAACCATCTTAATTGAATGATTACAATACAATATAGGTCAAGATCACTACATAGGGTTAGGGATAGAGGATCATATTCTTCAATTTAGAGCAAACCATCAATAATTACGATAAACAAGTTTACTTACATGCTAATGTATTCAATATTACCCTAAATATTTGTTAACCACTCAATCCATAACTTCAATTTCGTAAGTGATGAAAACCATAAGAAAACTCAAATTTTTTAAATCTATTTCGAAGGAACCCTTTGAGGATAAAATCTCTAAGATGAATAGAAGACATACCTAAATGTTTTGTTGAGAATTGAAGATGAATCGACCCTTTTCATCTATCAATTCACCTCCCCATATAAGATTATATTGAGTCATCTAATTAGAGAGAGAAAGAAGAGAGAAGGAACATAGTTTACTTGAGAGTTGCCTTTAGGTTAACGAGGGTTGAATGTATTTATAGTGGGGCTTAATTAATTTTATTAGTCTCCCTTTAATCCCAAACAAACACCTAACCACTTAATTAATTAAATGAAATCATTTCAAATTTGGCATTAAAACTGGACCCTCAAAGACAAGACCCCGATAGGCAGTCCGTCTTTGAGTGGATGGACATAAAGACGAGGGTAACGGGACATCATGTCGGCCTCCGCCTCCCATTTTGCACCCTTTACTAGATGATTCTTCCATAACACCTTTACGGAAACCGCCTATTTATTCCTTAACTTCATGACTTCCCTATAATGAATTTGAACTCGAACTTCCTCATAGGAGTGGGTATCCTTGTCACCAAGTCCCTCAATAGGAAGAATGGACTCGGGATCACCGATATACTATTTCAACATAGAAACATGGAAAACCTGATGAACTAAAGCCAATTAACTTGGATGTTTCAATTATTAGGCAACCTTACAAACCCTTTTAAAGATATCATAGGGACCCACATATCTAAGATTCAATTTCCCTTTGTTGCCAAATCTAACCACCCCTTTTATTGGTAAAAGCTTCAAATAAACCTTATCCCCTTCTTCAAACTCCAAATCCCTCCTCTGATGATCAGCAAAATACTTTTGCAAACTATAGGACTTTTGCTACTTGGTCCTTATTATATGAACCTTTTCCAAAGTATAATAAATCATGTCGGGACCAAGAAGTGATGGCTCACCCACCTCCAACCATCCCATAGGTTACCTACACCTCCTACTATACAAGGCTTCATAGGGAGCCATGGAACTGGATTAATGATAACTATTGTTGTAGGTAAACTCCACTAAAGATAAATTTCTATCTCAACTACATTTAAAATCAATGAGGCATGCCCTAATCATATATGCAACTATTTGTATTGTACGTTGCGCCAGACCATCCATTTGATGATGAAAAGAGGTCCTTAACTTCACCGTAGTACCTAAACCTTTTTTGAATGACCTCCATAATCTAGATGTGAATTGTGCTCCCCGATACGATTAATGGATAGCAGAATTCCATGGCGGCACAAAATCTCATCTAAGAAGATTCTTGCATAATCATCTGCCCAATACGAAGAGTTTCAATCTCTTGTAGTAAGACACCCGACTTTAGGTGGTGGGCCTTTACTTGTTGGCAATTTGGACACTTAGCGACAAACTCCGCTATGTCCCTTTTTAGACTTTCCCAAAAATATATCTCCCTTAAGTCATGGTATATTTTTCTCAACCCTTGATGAATTAAAAAAGGGGACCCATGTGATTCTTCTAAGATCTGATCCTCAACCCATCTACATCGGGAAAACAAAATCTCTCTTGGTACCTTAACACACCATTCCCCCTTAAGGAGTTTGATTCACTCATTTTGTCGAGAACTGATTCCTTCAAATCCATTAAGGATAAATCAAGGTGTTGTTTGTACTTCACCTCAACCATTAAATATGACTCGGTGTTATAATGAACTAAGGAAACCGCATCCGGAGAACTCTCTAACCTTACCCCCAACCTACACAACCTGTGAACTTCCTTTAATAAGTCCTTCTTGGCTTTGCCAAGATGGGATACACTACCATAGTCATCGGACATAGGGCATCTGCACCTACATAGCCTTTCTGAGGTGATAAAGGATACTCATATCATAATCTTTCACCAACTCTAGCCAACTTCTCTATCGGAGATCTAACTCTTTTTCGGTAAACACATAATGGAGACTCTTATGATCGCTTAAAACATTAATACATGAACCCCATACAAGTATTGGCTCCAAATATTTGAAGCAAACACCACAGCCACTAATTCAAGGTCATGAGTGGGGCAGTTTCTCCCATGTACCTTTAGTTTCCTAGAGAAATAAGCTATCAGCTTCCTGTGTTACAAAGCACACACCCCATACCCACTCCAGATGCATCACAATAAACCACAAAAGCCTTTGTACCCTCTAAATTCAACAATGGAGCAGACGTAGCCCTATCTTTGAACAATTGGAAATTCTTCTCACATGTCTCTAAAAAATCAAACATATTACTCTTTTGGGTCAAAGTAGTCAAAGGAAATGTAATGGACGCAAAACCATCCTCGAACATCTGATAGTAACCTGCTAAACCCATGAAACTCCTAATGTCAATAAGATTTAATGGTCTAGGCATGCTTTTCACCGCTTCTGTTTTCCTTGGGTCTACCTTAACTCCCTCACTAAAAATTATTTGCCCATGAAAAGTCAACAACCTCATCCAAAACTCAAACTTACTATATTTGGCATACAATTGATGTTCTTTAAGGGTTTGCAATACTACCCTCAAATGACCCATATGATCATTCTCATTCTTTGAATAAACCAAGATATCATCAATGAAGACAATGACAAATGAATCTAGGTAATTTTGAAATACTCTATTCATTAGGTCCATAAATTCGGCATGAGGATTAATGAGACTGAATAACATGACCAAGAATTCCTACTGTCCATACCTTGTCCGAAAGTCCATCTTTGCTATATCCTCCCCTCTCACCCTAAGATGATGATACCCCAACCTCAAGTCTATCTTTGAAAAGTAACTAGCTCCTTAGAGTTTGTCAAATAAGTCATCAATCCTAGGGAGAGGGTACTTATTCTTAATGATGACCTTGTAGAGTTGCCGGTAAGCGATACACATTCTCAAGGACCCATCTTTCTTCTTCACAAACAAAAATGGAGCACCCCACATAGAAAAAATAGGCCTTATAAACCCTTATCTAGTAAATCCATGAGTTGAGCATTCAACTCTGTAAACTCGGCGGGAGCCATCCTATAGGGAGGATTTGAAATGGGATTTGTATCCTATAGCAAATCAATGCCAAAGTAAATTTCCCATTCGGAAGAAATATCGGAATGATCAATAAGGAAGACCTCTTGAAATTCATTCACATTGGGTACCGAGTCTATGTGAGGAACTTCTGATTCTAGTTTTTTGACTCTTACTTTATGATAAAGACAACCTTTTGAGATCATTTTGCATGCTTTTAGACAAGAAAAGATACAACCTCTAGGATTAGAATTTTCTCTTTTATACCAAATAACGGGTTCATTTGGGAGGTTAAAACCTCACCACTCTTGTCCTACAATGTATGGATGCAAAAGATGCACGCATACAATCCATACATAATATAATATCAAAATCAGGCATATCAAGTTCTACTAGATCAACAAAACAAACTCTATTGGGAAACATTATAGGACAACTTCTATACAACATTTTTGAACAACCGACTCACCAACTGGAGTAGACACTAGAAATGGTTCATGAAAAACATGGGGTAAAATTTAAAACTTTTTAGCTAGTAGAGGAGTAACAAATGATAAAGTAGTGCTGGAATAAAATAAGGCATATACATCAAGAGAGAAAACATTCAACATACTAGTCACCACATCGGGAGAGGCCTCTTGCTCACCCCTAGAGCGAAGAATATAGAAGCGGTACTTCTTTGGAGAATCACTACAAACACTTCCTTGAGATTGGCCACTACCCTTGTCTTGACTCTTCAAGTTTCGACAATCTATCATCTTGTGACCAGTCTTGCCAATACTAAAGCAATTATCCGTCCCCTTAAGGCAATAACCAAAGTTCTTTTTACCACACTTTCCAAAAGTTGTCTTCTTAATTGGTGAATTAGTACCTTTTACCTTCTTGAATTTAGGGTTAGACACCCTATCACCGCTATATCTTTGGAATTTGGATGGAAATTGATGAGAAACCCGCTTCATAAATTTAGGCTTGTCTTGTATCTCAAGCCTATTCTTTGAAGAATCTTCATCAGATGACCTTGCCCTCTTAGCATCTCTCCTTTTTTTTTTCTTAGTCAGTGCCTCCTAAAACCTTCTTGCATAAACCATAAGGCGGGAAATTTTCATGTTGTCATGTACGATGGCTGATTGGCACTCCTCTTGTATGTCCTCCGACACCCGCGTCACAAAACGACTCATTTGGTCTCCAGGATCGGTGACCAAAAAAGGACTTGATAAATTAATGAACTCCAAAGAGTAGTCATGGACATTCTTCACTCATTGGAGAATATTACTAAATCCCTCACTTTCTCCTCCCTCTTCTCTCTAGGGAAGGACCGATCTAGAAAAGTCGTCTTCAAAATTTTCCAAGTAACCAGACTACCCCTCAACAACCAATTATCCGTCCATTGCACATACCAAGTTTGATCCATATCCTTGAGTTGGTATATGGCCAAAACAACCTTCTAACTTGAAGGCACCCCCATATCATATAGTATCTTATAGACCTCATCATTGAATTCTTGGGGGTCTTCATCAACCATAGACCATAGAAAGTTCGAGGGTTCATTAGAGAGAAATATGTTAGTCGAGAAGACGTAGTAGTGACTTCTTTATAAGGATGGGGAGCAATATCCAATAAGATTGGGACGTCATTGCTTGGGCTTCAACCAATGCGACTTGTGCTTAAGTAGTCATGGCTTGGGCCATTTGATCAATAATAGACCTCACCTCCACCTTCATCATAGGTGGAGGGTTAGCCGGAGCCTGATCAACATTTGCATTTTCCTTAAGTGGTGGAACTTGCTCATAATGGGGAGGAGCTCCCTCATTAGCAACTTCCTTCTCAAGTCTTCGAATCGCATTCCTTTGAGTGTTCATGCTTCTTATAAACACAAAAATATGAATAGATGAAAACAATACCATATGTATACTCTATTGGCACAATATAGATTTCCAAGAAAGAAAGTGATTCATAAGAATCATATAGTTTCCTACTCATAAGTGTGGCATGTTTAACAGTTATGAATACAAACCTACATATATGTGGTAGAGAGAGAGAGATAAATCAACGAAATTCAACCTCATGCTCTGATAAGAAGTTTCTCATATCCGGGCTTACCCCCTATACGTAACCAGCGCCGGTGTTCTTTTGAAGAACTAAGACTAGCCTTTTAGTCTCATGTTATTACATTCGTAAGTTGAAAATACGGATGAAATTTAAAACTTTCATTATCAATACTTGGAGGCATACATAGACCTCTACATACACATAATATATAATCATATAAAGTATAACTTGACCCTTTGTATAGGAAGATTACATAGCCTTCTACTTTTATTGCACATACATATTTAAAAATATAGGAATCGTCTCAACAATTGTCTAATCTCATACAATCTAAAGGAATATCACAATATGGGCATATCCTTGTATTAATTAAACAATACCATATATAGGTCATAAGAAAGTACGATATTCAAATAACAAGGAAAGGAATGATAGAGTCAATAAGCTCATAAGAAATTCCAAATTTATAGGATTGCATTGCTATCGAAAGATGAGGACATGCCCTTGTTGGATGAAATGAAGAATCCAAGCCTTCAACATCGTTTCCTTACAAACTCTTCAATGACCGTAACCTAAAATGTTTGGGAAAAGGAAAAAAATGGGGTTGGTACTCCACATATAATAAGTATGAGATCTTATGCACATACACAAGCATAACATTCTAATAGGTACTTTTTAGTCAAAACATGTCATTTTACCGCATTAGGGACTTAATTCAAAATAAAATAAGTCATATCATAATAAGGAAGAAAACTATTCACAAATCCTTATAAAGTTAACAAGAGCAAGGACCAAGCAAAGCCCCATAGCCTTACTCAATCAAGTATCATCAACATGAAAACATGACCAATGTCAAACTTTACATATCATGGCATTTAGTCTTACATTTCATGTATCATTATAATCCAAGGCATATTCATAAACGAACATGTTTCCCTAACCGACATAGACCACATGATCTAGTGTGGAATCCTGCGTCATACAACCCTATACCGAAATAAGGCGGACTATATCCCAAGGTAATAGAAAAAATTGAAACATAGCAACTACGTGGATCCACTAGTTAGTATTTCTATGGCGGCAACATAGTTCAAGAACTAGGAGATTTCGTTGGAATCCTCTTTATGAGCCATGCAGTATAGTCTCCAATCTCAAGAGTAACATATTGTTCCTACCTTCCCTATGTGGGAAGGGACACTCCTCTATCTTGTTCACCAGGTTCTAAGCTAGAGTCCCTTTTAAAAATGTCTATAAGCCTATAATTATAAATTTTAGCTTAATTTAGGCCATAAGGTTTACCCCTTGTATAATCATCCTAATCAATAGTTCAATAAGAATTGTATGAGTATAAGTCCTTTCAACAAAATTCATTTAAGTGAGGTTAACAGATTAGAATTTCATAGCATATTAAGGCACGTCGATAGTTTTCACCATCCTTATATCACATACACCTTAATCAACCTAATTACATAGTAAAGATATTTCAATTCAACATCATACCACCCTATTGTCCTAGAATAAGGAATACTCCAATGAACTATCATGACTAAACAAAAATTAATCACAATTGGAAGTAAAGATAGAGATTCTAAGGCATACCAAGTCTTCCTTATAGTGTATCATCAAGGTCTTACGACCAACCCGTAACTCAACCCAACATGGGGAGTAACATCATCACACAATGATAACAAATAGAATGACATGGCCAATTGCATCCCTATAAAACATATATTCTTTCGATCACAACTTGAGACAAGATACATAGGCTAATTTAACATTGTAATTCATAACCAAAATCATTTCTCAAGAAATAGCATAATGGCCTATAATTCATCTTGATTTAATCATAATAACATCATAGGATAGTAATCTAATCAACAACAAACTCAATTGAATGATCACAATACATTATATAGGTCAAGATTACTACCTAGGGTTAGGGATAGAGGATTAATATTATTCAATTTAGACCAAACAATCAACAATCAAAATAAACAAGTTGAGTTACTTGTTAATATAATCAAATATAACTCTAAGAATTCATTAACAACTTTTTGAAATCAATTTTGAAGGAACCCTTTAAGGAACGAATTTGGAAGGTGAATAGAACCCATACCTCAATGTTTTGTTGAGATTGAAGATGAATCCCCATTTTCATCCTCCAATTAACCATCTAAGATAACATTCTATGAATTCTTCAAATTAGAGAGAGAAAGAAGAAAGAAGTAAGAGAGTTTGTTTAAGAGTTATGTTCAGGCTAATGAGGGTTGAGTTTATTTATAATAGGGATTAATTGAATTAATTAGTCTCCCATTAATCCCCAACAAACCGCTAAACCACTTAATTACTTAAATGAAATCATTTAAAATTTTATAGTGAAACTCGACCCTCACAAACAGGACCCCGATAGACAGTCCGTTTTTGAGTCGAAGGAACCCCCCCCCCTTCGACGTGTACTTCGTAGTCTCGGTCAGAGACTTTGCAGGAGAAGTATTTCTCCAACTTGTCTAAGTGTGGAAAAATGGTGGTATCGACACCCCGTCGACCCACACACGGACTGTAGCATGCTTCTCTGCAATCCATCAATAAGTCGAGATACTATGCAGGTGAAGGGACCTTCTCACCAGCCTAAGTGTGGGACGACGGTGGCATGTTCGCCCCTTTGATCCACAAACAGACCCTCTTTTGTCCCGACGATGCACACTATTAGGAAGTGCTGCATCAAACTACAAGGTGTCATCCTCAAGGGACCTTGGTTGGTTCTTCCAGAGTCGTACCTTGACATTTCAACCATGGAAAAACTTAAACACCTATTTGATACCTTTTCAAAAAATTTTACATTTGTGTCTCCTAAAAGTTAGTCAAATAGGTTAAGGCACACTAATATCCCTTTGAGCCAACTTCGAAGATGTTTTGGTTCATAAGCCTCCTAAATGACCTATAGTCCTTAAAAATAGACTTTGAAGCAGTTTTTAGTGTTAAGGACACCTATATTAGGCTTTAAATTGTGTCTTTTATTTTAAACGTGTTACAGAACGCAACTGATCTCAAAAAAATTCAAACTTACTATAATTAGAAACGAGTTGATGTTACATGAAGACTTGCAAAACAACCATACAATGGCCCATATTCTCATCCTCACTCTTAGAATCAACAAAGATATCCTCAGTGAAGAATATGAAAAAGGAATGAAGGTACTCTCGGAACACCGTATTCATTGAATCCATGAAAGCCTCAACGGAATTTTTTCATCCAAATGACATTACTAAGAACTAATAATGACTATACCTAGTTCGGAAAGCCGTTTTGATAATGTCTTCATCCCTTACCCTAAGTTGGTGACTTTCCAACCATAAATCAATCATAGAAAAGTAGCTTGCCCCTTTGAGTTTGTCAATAAATTATCTAAGGGATACCATACTTGTTGTTTATAGTAACCTTATTTAGTTTGCAATAATCAATGCACATTTTAAGGGAACCATCCATCTTTTTCACAAACAACACCGGAGCGCCCAATGGAGAAATACTATGTTCTATGAAGTCTTTGTCTAGTAAATTCATAAGTTGAAGTTTTAGTTTCTTTAATTTAGTCAGGACCATTTGGTAAGAATGGATTATGATGGGTTCTTTATTCGGTAATAAGTCAATAAGGAAGTCTATTTCCCATTCATGAGGAATTTCGGACAAGTTATCAAGAAAGACTTCTGGAAAATCCTTTAATACGGGGACCGACTCTAAAAGAGGAGCCTCGGACTCAAGGTCCTTGACCTTCACAACATGAAAGACACATTCCTTAGAAATCATTTTATGGGCCTTTAGACACGTAATGATACAACCTCTAGGGATTTAGTTTCCTCCCTTCCAATCTAATATGGGTTCTTTGGATATTTTAACTTAACTACCCTTGTTCTAAAATATATGGAAGCAAAACAATCCAGGGAAACATTATATTAGGAAACATTTTAGTACAGTTCTTGTAGACTTTGTTAGCAAAAACTGAGTCACCCACCAGGGAAATAACTGAAAAGGATCACTTTGAACATCGGGTAACGCATCAAAGTTCATCGCCACTAAATAGTTAGAAAATATAATATGGTGACATGATCAAATAAAGCATAAAAAATAGTTGAATACACTTTTAAAATAACAATGACAACATCGTGTGAACCCTCTTGATAACCCCAAGAGCGAAGATCATAAAAGCAATTCTTCTTTGGAGCTTCCGAATTAGGAGCACTTACTTGTTATTGAGTATTTCCTTTCCTTAAGCTTATATCATAGGGAAATTCCTCTTTATGTGACCACTCATTTAACAATTATAGCAATTACTCATGAAGATTTGACATTTTCCTTCCTGATTCATGCCACACATAGCACAATTAAACTTATCAACACAGGTACCAGTACCTTTTCCCTCTTGAACCTTGAATTTAGACCCTTTACCTTTGTTGACCTTTAGATTGTTAAAAGATCCTTGGTTGGGAAACTTCCTCTTGAACCCTGACTTATATTTCACTTCAAATCTAGCCTTTGATGAATTTCCATCTTCAACTCTTGCTTGTTTAAGTCCCTCCCACTTTATTAAGCCTTTGTTGCTCAATTTAATTATTATGGACCAGGAGATAAGAGATGTCCATGGTAGAAATCAACATAGCCGACCTACACTCATTTATAAAAAGATCATATATGTTCCCATAACAAATTTTTTCTATCTTAGCATTAGAATCCACCACTACAGTAGGAGAATACTTGGAGAGTAGAGTGAATTTTAGGCTATATCCATCACACTCATTTACATAGGCCAAGATTGATGTGTTCTTGAATTTTCTCTCCCTTAATTCCAATTGAAAGAATCTATCAAGGAAAGTCATCTTGAAAGCCCCCCCCCCCCCCCGTAATTTAACTGGCCTTCCCTAACCGTCCTCTTATTCCTCAATTGTTCATACCAAACTTTAGCCACAAATATGAATTGGTAGACGCTTGTTCCCCCTTTTCTTGAGATTGTATCCACCACTCTTAATAGTTCATATATGACCCTTATAGGTCTTCTTCCATGTCTTATTCAAAACATGTAGGAGTATTTATCATTATGAAATCCTTTATCCTTGATTCACTGATTCTATCATTGGTGTTCACTGGCACCCTAGTATCTGTAGCAACTTGAGTATAAAAAACTCCAGTAAAACTATGAATTGCCACACTTATCTCAACATTTTACATAGCCCCTTCTTCAACATGAACTTGAGGGTTTTGAGCATCTTGATGGGTAACCTTCTCTTGTTATTTCTTATATTCATTACCTATAAATATAATGAAGAGATCAGTTAAAGGACACATAGAGTCAAAACTCTTGAGGCATGTCATATGATTGTCAATACGACTAGAATTTCCTAATCATCACACAGCCTATTATTCATATGTGTGGCGCGCTTCACACCTATGAACAAGGCTCAACGTTAACGTGATTTAATTAGACATCAATCCTAAGATTACTTTAACCTCATTCTTTAATACCAAGTTTATATGGACATGGGAGCATCTTGTTGACTTAAGTGGCATCTTTTTCATCAAGGAGGACTTGAACAAGAACTTAGTATTCGTAATAACATATCATAGGTCAAAATGCGAAAAAATTTAGAACTTTTAAATAGTGAGTTACACATAGACCTCTCACATATCATATATGGATCTTACATAGACTCCTTTCATATTGAAGCTTACTTAGTCTTTTTTATTGGACAACATAGCCAACACATAGGAAATATTCTAATAACATTGTCTCAAATTAAATATCCTAAAAACTATTACAACATTTGGGCATAGCCCATACTTCAATACAAAGTGCAACATACAAAATTACAGCAACATTCTAAAGAGTAGAGGAATGAATAAGTGTCCTTAGACATAACTACATCCTGGCAAAAGTAGAGGAATGACAACATCACCGAACATCATGACCTACAATTAACTTGGGGGAGAAGTCACAATCTTTTTGCAAAGTGGTCTACAAGATCTTCAATGATTGGAACCTACAATGTTTGGGAAAAGGGAAGAAATACGGGTCAGTATAAACAACATGTACTAAGTATGGTTGCGATGCATAAAATCATCAATGCATGACAAAAGGCATAATTTAGACACAACCATGCTTAGTGACACATAACCTTATTGTGCCCACATATCGAACATCATAGTACACCCAACATATAAGCAACTCAACATATAACAAACTTAAGGAATACTTACGCAATGCAAATAATAGAACCCCACGACCTATCAAAAGTTATTTATCACATTAAACAACCTACATCCTCCATACAACATCACTTCACATTTAATTTTAACATGCTTAATTCAGAAGATTGACATACATAGCATATATTCAACGTAGACACAACAAGAAGAGTACTAAGATAATCCCTTAAGATCCCACATGTGTAATGTAAAAGAGAAGTACCATACCCTCCCTCGCATTATATAGTATTCATTAAGACAAACCTTATAAAAGTTCACAACCTTAACTTGTTCATTGAAATTTACTTAAGGGATATAAGTGCAATAACAGACTTAAGACCATGTGAGGTACATGGAATCTGGTATTCTCTTCCCACACCAAAAAGAGTGTTTTAACACTGGCCTAAGGTTAAACCTATAATACATAACAATATATGTTGATCAACTAAACTATAGTCCTATGTGGGCACATACTTAAGGGTCAAGGAGATTGTTAGTGGAAAACTTGAGTTCCTAGCTATGTAGCTTTCCATCTCATGAGACAACACATATTTTGGGAATCATTACTTTCTAGCCATAAAGAAAACCACATTCTAGACTATACTTATTGCATGTGAGACCTCCATCTAATATGCATGCCCTTTCGGTCCTAAGCTCATAGCTAAGCATAAGTGAGAACAATACTTAAACTTTAGAAACCACTAATCAAATGAGTAAACCGTTAACTTAATAGTTCATTATAATCTTGATAAACTTTTCAATCATGTAATAATCCTATCATTATCTAGATACACACTTCAAGGATAATTCAATTGTGTAGGATAAAGGATGAGACATACTTGTCATCAAAATTACAACCATACATTAGACATAAGAGCATTACTATCTAAGCAACTTATATATCAAGAAGAGTCAATCTTCACTGCTTCTTGCCCTTCCATTGCTTTCATACTTCAATTACAAAAGAATACATAGCGAATGCATAGACACATTAAACTCAAGAAGTAATATATATCAATTAACACTCTAAATAATAATACACATTTTCCACAATTACCATAGTATTTAAAGACTTAAAGGTTTTAGGGAAAAACAAGGGTTCAAGGGGAAATCTCTAGTGATACAAACAATTAACCATCAATTCTTACTTAAATAGTGACAAAAGACAACAAATCATCATAATTGAATAAAAGTTCCATTTTTCATAGAGAAACCATGTCTATATTAAAAACCTAGTCTTGAAGAGATTGAAACCCCATAGTTGAAGGATCCTCTTATGGAAACCATCCCAAGAGTGAAAGAAATCATACATTAGTGATGATCATGCCACGAATTTTAGAAGAAATCCTGGGTGAATTTATCCTAACTTGTAACTTTAATGTTTATTTAGTGGAGGTTTGAGTTTTGGGAGACACGGAATCCTAAAAAAAGTTTGAACTAAATGGGTAAGATAACCGAGGAGCACCTCCTAGACTCTTAGCATTCGTCATTACAATTCATAGGTTAAAAAGTGTGGAAAATTAGAACTTTTCATACATATATCTATATATTGAGGTTCACATAGACCTCTCGCATACTACAAGTGGATTCTTCATAGACACTTTGCATATGAAACATAGATATGCTTGTCTGTTATTCAACTTAAGATACATAGGAATTAGACTAATAATTCGTATTATATTGAACCATTAAAAATAGTTCAAATCTTGGATATAGCCAATACAAAGAACGCCTTTCATATTCCTAACCATGTTCCTACGTGGGGTGTGTACTAGTTCTACCCTTGGCAACTAGAAAACCCTTATCGCAGTAGGTTAGAACTCTGGATTCCATGAGTTGCTAACATGGTGTATGTCGGTTATTGCCTATTCTTACCATGTGGGATACCTAATAGCAATTATTAAGTTGTATGATGTTTAGGTGGTTGTATGGAACACTATCTAGACATTGCACAATTGGTTTTGAAAATGTTATTTGGAGCCCTAGGTCTTGTATAAGACCATTAGTGAATGTCATTTATGTGATTAATATCTCTTAATGAACTAATGAATATAATGACTTAAGTAAAGCAAGTATGATAAAATGAGGTAGTACTTATCTAGAGTAATTAAGGGTTGTCTAGTTAAGTTGTGAAGGGGGCATAAGAATAGTCACCTCTTATCTTACCTAGATAAGTCTTATTAATAACTCTAGTTAGGGAAGTTTGTTGATTATGTGGACATGATCTAAGCCCTAGATAATATTAAGGATTATTTAAGTCATCGTGAAGAGGTCACTATGGACGTTATCTTCTTGATTTACTTACGTTAGTCTTTTGATATCCTTTCAAAGGAGAATTTGATATCACCTATATGATAATGTGTTAAATGAGAAATGATTATATTTTATGGAGTCTATAGGATCTCTTAAATGTGTGTGTGTAAGGGATTGTAGGGGTGGTCGTTTCACAACTCACTAAAGTGAACCTTAGAGTCACCTTGTTACGAAAATCTCATGTTCTTATGGTAATGTCTCTTAAATTTGTATGTGACTCATTATAAGTAGTCTGAAGGGTTGTTTTGGAACATCTAGAGATGGTGTATCTGCAGTATTTCTTTGTTTGACTTAAGTGAATCTTAGGATAACTTTGAGTGAGAAGATTACGTGCAAAAGGGGGTTTAAAGTGAAGTGACTTCACTATAATGTTCTCTAAAAATGTGACATTTAGCCTAAATGATTTCATATGTGTTTCTAAGTTGTTAAATGTTGTTCTAATGATTATAATATGATGTTTTAATAAAAATATATGAAAAGAATGCTTATTACTAAATGTCCCTTTTTCATGTTTTTTGAATGGCTTCCATACTTAGTACATATAATGTGCTAAACCCTTCTTTTACTTTTTGACTGAAGTGTAGTGAAACGGAATCTTGATGTACCATGAATGATGAATAGGTTTCTATAGTTTGAAGATGAAGTAATGGTGAGTCCTCATCGATTCGAGGACAATAGCCACATGTTCCTTTATGTCTTAAGTCTTTAATTTATGTCTTGTACAGGATTAGTCCCAAGTGTTCTAAACTCTAAAGTCCAAATGGTTCTAAGAGATGTTGTATAGTTCTAATGTTTTAAATGAATGTCTTCCACTTGCGTATTGTATATGAAAGAGATCTTCATGTGTGAGGAAAGTTTTAAATTTTTGACTCATTTTAGTTATCATTATTATGCAATGAATGATATGAGAGGCTTAGATGAGACTTCTTTAAGTCTCATTTGTTGTATGGCATCGCAAGGATACTCTAATTTTTAGGGTCTACTTGTGGGATTTGACAATGTGGATTTATATATATATATATATATATATATATATATATATATATATATATATATGTGCGTGTGTGTGTGTGTGTGTGTGCGCAATAAAAGTAGAAGGCTAAATAATCTTCTTATACTAAGGATTTATATATACTCGATTGAGTAAAAAAATTTTGTGCGAGAGGTCACTGTAAACCTCAAGATAGATAAAGAAAAGTTTTAAATTTCCGCATTTTAACCTACTAATATAATAATGTAATCTAAGAGGCTAGTCTTAGTCCCCAAAGAAGACGATGACGCCGGTTATGTCTACGGGGTTCTCCCCAGATATGACAAAGTTGGTATCAGAGCATGAGGTTTAATATCTTTAGATTCAATGTCTCACTTAACCACATATATGTAGATTTTTATTCATAATTGTGAAGCATTCCACACTTATGAATAGGAAAATATAAGATGCTTAGGAAATTCTCCTTTTCTTGAAAATACAATATCGTGCCTTCGGGGTATTGATTATATGTGTATTTAGAATCTAATAGTTTTATTGTTATTATAGAAAATGATTACTCAAAGAACATACCACGACAACTTGATGGAGCCAATGCTAATGCGCGAGCTCCTCCCTAAGGCAATCAAGTCCCTCCTCTTGAAGAAGTTGCTAATGACCAAGTTTCAGTCAACCCACCTACATTGATGGATGGTGACATAAGGGCTTCCTTTCTCTAAATGGACCAAGGCATTACTACTCAAGCACAATCCATCAATACTCAAGCTCAAGGCATGACAGCCCGAGCTAATCGGGAGGTTGTACCCCAAGCAAACAAGCATGTTTGCACCATAGCCTTCAATTATAGGGATTTTAAGAGGATGAATCCGCCTACTTTATACGGGTCTAAAGTTGAGAAAGACCCCCAAGAGTTTATTGATGAAAACTACAAGATCCTCTATGCTATGGGGTTGACTATTTCTCAGAAGACTGAGTTATCCACTTACCCAAACTTTTTAAGTTGAATGGAGAGTTAATAGGCCCTTATGAGGTGGACCGATGACTTGGGAGATTTTCTAGAAGGATTTTCATGATAGGTTCTTTCCTTGGGAGAAGAGTTAAGCAAAAGTTTAGGAATTCATTAACCTTTGTCAAGTAGGTATGAGTATACTTGACTACTATTTGAAATTCACTAAATTGTTAGAGTATGCTCTTTCTTTGGTTTCTGATCCTAGAGATCAAATGAGTCGCTTTGTAATGGGAGTGTCGGATGTCTTGAAAGAAGAATCTCATTTTCTATGGTAGATGAAAATATGAACATTTCTTGTCTCATGGTTCATGATAAATAAGTTGAAGAGACAAGGGCTAAGAGATAGAGTAAAATTGAAGAGGGCAAGGTCTTTTAATGTGGATCTTCAAAGAGTAGGCTTGATATCCAAGACAAGCGTAGGTTTAAGAAGTGCTCTTCTAATCAAGTTTGTATAAAATTTTCTAAAGCTTGTGATGATAGGGTGTCTATCCCTAAGTCTCAAAAGGGAAGAGGTAGTAGCTCACCAAACAAGAAGCCAACTTGATGAAAGTGTGGCAAAAACATTACGTTTATTGCCTTGTTGGGACGGACAATTGCTTTGGGTGTTGAAAGAGTGGCCACAAGGTTAGGTATTGCCGAAATATGAAGGGGCGAGATAAAGGTAGAGGGCATACTCCTGCTAGGGGTTCTAATGTGGATCCTCCAAAGAAGAATCACCTTTATGCACTTTGCTCTAGGGTTGAACAAGAGAGTTCTCCCGATGTGGTGACCGGTATCTTAGAAGTCTTCTCTATGATGCATATGCTTTACTTGATCAGGGTGCTGCAATATCTTTTCTTACTCCCTTGATAGCCAGAAAGTTTGATATTTTGCCTGATATTCTAGATGAACTTTTCATGGTAACTACCCCGGTAGGTGAATCAGTGTTTGCGAAGAGGGTATATTGAAATTTTCCAATAATGTTGCCCAATAGAGTTATTCGTGTTAAATTAGTATAGCTTGATATGGTCAATTTTGATGTCATTTTGGGGATTGATTGGTTGCAAGATTGATTTTGTTCCATTGATTGTAGAACAAGGATTGTCAAGTTTAATTTTCCAAATGAACCTGTTTCAGACGGGAAGGGTTGAAGTTATATTCCTAGAGGCCATATCATCTCTTCTCTTAAGGATTGTAAAATGATCTCAAAGGGGTGTGTATATGACATTGTAAGAGTGATTTAGACACCGAAAATCCTCCCATTGAGTTAGTCCCCATAGTAAGGGATTTTTTTGAGGTCTCTCCTAATGATCTTCTCTGAATCCCTCCCAAACGTGAAATTGATTTTGGTGTTGAATTTCTACTGGATACAAACCCTATTTTAATTCTTCCTTATGGGATGGATCCGTCTGAAATGAAAGAGTTGAAGGCTGAACTCAAATATTTACTAGATAAAGGCTTCATTAAACCTAGTATTTCTCCATGCGGTGCTCCAGTTTTTTTGTGAAGAAGAAGTATCGTTCCCTTAGAATGTGCATCAATTATTTCAAACTGAATAAAGTCACTATTAAGAACAAATATCCTCTCCCTTGGATTGACGAGTTGTTTGATAAACTTCAAGGGTAAAGCTACTTTTCTAAGACTGACTTGAGATCAGCGTATCACTAACTTAGGGTGAGAGGTGAGGATATACCATAAATGGAATTTTGAACTAGATATGGTCAATGTTCTTAGTAATGTCCTTTGGTCTAACTAATGACCCGACAACATTTATGGATCTCATGAAAAGGGTTTTTCGAAGTTGCCTAGATTCATTTATCATCGTCTTTATTGACAACATCTTGGTATATTTGAAAAAGGAGGGTGAACACATGGACAATTTAATGGTGGTGCTAAATGTGCTTAAGAAGACCCAATTATTTGCCATGTATAGCAAATGTTAGTATTTGTTGAGGTCGGTGGCATTTATTTTTCATATCATCTATATTAATTGAGTTGAGGTTGACCAAGGAAAACCAAAATGGGAAAAAATTGGCCTAGACCATTGGCTCCAACAAACATTAGGATTTTCATGGGTCTAGCGGATTATTATAGGAGGTATGTGGATGGTTTTTCATACATTGCATCTCCCTTGACTATTCTTACCCAAAAGAGTAGGAAATTTGAGTGGTCGAAAACCTGTGAAAGAAGTTTCTAATTCTTGAAAGATACACTTACTTTTGCTATGGTGTTGACTTTACCGGAGGGTACCAAGAGCTTCATTATATATTGTGATGCATCCCGAGTGGGTTTAGGGTGTGTGCCTATGAAACATGGGAATGTTATAGCCTATGCCCATAAAAAACATAAGGTGCATGAGAAAGATTATCCAACTCATGATCTTGAGTTAGTGGCCGTGGTATTTGCCTTTAACATATGGAGGAATTATTTGTATGGTGTCCATGTTGATCTATATACCGACCATAACAGTTTACAATATGTGTTTACTCAAAAGGAGTTGAATATCCGACAAAAAAGTTGGTTGTAATTGTTGAAAGATTACAACGTGAGTGTTCTCTACAACCTCGGCAAAGCCAATATGGTTGCGGATGCTCTAAGTCACATGACCATGGGTAGTGTATCTCATGTAGAAGAAGATAAAAAAGACCTAGTGAGGATGTTCATAGGTTGTCCAGATTGGGTGTTAGATTGGAAGATTCTCTGAATGGTGGTTTTATGGTCCATCATAACTCCAAGTCGTCTTTGGTGGTTGAGGTGAACTCTAACCAACACCTTGATCGACCAATGATGAAGTGGAAGGAATCGGTTCTTGGTAAGTTTAATAAGTCATTCTCTTTCGGGGGTAATAGTGTCTTGAGGTATCAAGGAAGGTTTTGTGTTCCCAATGTAGGTTTCTTACGGAACCGGATGCTTGAGGATGATCATGGGTCCTGTTACTCCATTAATGCAGGTTCTACAATGATATATCATAACCTCAGGGAAGTGTTTGGTGGGGATGCATTAAAAAAGGACGTAGCAGAATTTGTTGCAAAGTGTCCAAATTATAACCAAGTACAAGCTGAACACCAAAAGTCGGGCGGTTTAGTTCAAGAAATCCAAGTTCCTACTTGGAGGTGGAAAGACATTAATATGGATTATGTGGTAGGTTTTCCTCGAACACAAAAGCAATATGACTCAATATGGGTGGCTGTGGATAGGTTGACCAAATCCGCTCATTTTATTCACGTCAAGTCTACTTACTTGGTAGTGGATTATAAAAGGATCTTCATATATGATATTGTTTGTTGTCATGGTATTCCATCATCCATTATATCTGATAGGGGTTCACAATTCATATCTTGGTTTTTGAGGCCATCCCAAAAAGGGTTGGGTACCAAGGTGAAGCTAATCACCGTTTTTCATCCTCATACGGATGGCCAACAAGAGCGTACAATGAAAACCCTTGAGGATATGCTTAGATCTTGTATAATTTATTCCAAGGGAAATTGTGATAAACACTTGCCTTTTGTGGAGTTTGGTTACAACAATAGCTACCATTCATCTATATCTATGTTTCCTTATCAAGACTTATGTGGCAGGAGATGGAGATCTCCAATTGGATTGTTTGAAGTGGATGAGTCTTCACTTTTGGGTCCCGATTTGATTTATAAAACTTTAGATAAGGTTTATATCATAAGGAATCGCTTGAAAACTGACTATAGGCGGCAAAAGTCTTATGCCAACCATAGGAGAATGGAATTAGAGTTTGAAGAAGGTGATAAAGTGTATCTAAAAATTTCGCCTATGGTCACTTAGCCAAATTCCTTTGAAGTCTGTTTTGTCAAGACTCATTCAAAATGACAGACCAACAGGATGGTTTGTCCCTTGGCCGTTGCTTGACAAATGGGCGTTAGTCGTGCTTTGATCAGTGAGCACACTGTTTTGCTGCACATTTTTATGTTGACTAAATTAATTAATTTATTAGGTTGTTAGATAATTATTTAGCCATTTAGGGAGTCGAATTAAGTAGGTTAATTACATATAAAAAGACTCTAACCTTATTAAACTAACCTTACCTTCATAATTCCCAAAACCCAATTACTCGTCGTTCTCTCTTCGTTTTCTCTCTGTAGTAGAAGAAAACCATAGATGTCAAGGTCAACTGGGTTATAGGGCTGCTAAAGATCAATTTATTCAATCAAACTTCATTAATCAACAAGGTATGAGATTCGTTTCACCTTCAGGATCACTTTCCCTAAAGGGATCCTTCAAATTGATTCCAAAAACATGAAATTCATGTGGGTTTACTTCCAATACAAAATTGATCGTGTGAATTGATTTTTTATGATTTTTCTTGGTTATTGAGAGTATATTAACATGAATTGGGGTTACATTAAGCGAATTCTTTATACATTTTCCTAGTTTGTGGAAGATGACCTATTCCATTTAACTTTACGTTTGTGATCTTGAATTGAATTGTATATTACTTACTGAATTGGTTTTGTTAGTGTATGAATTACTATCCTATGTCGTTAAAATGCTCATTATGAGTAGGTTGTGATATATTGTAGTCCAATTATGCTAGTACTTGAGTAATTGACCTAGGTTGTGAATTTGGCCTATGTCTTTAATTCTATGGTATGAGCTATGATGAATTGTTGTAAAATGATTCAATTGGCCTTTTTATCATGTTCGTTACTATTATGTTATTATGATGGAATTGTGAAGGAGATTGAGTAAGTCTTGTGATCTCTATTCTTTACTTCAATTATGGTTACATGTAATTAAGTGATGATGTTGTATTGAAGTATATCTTGTATTAAGATTGATAGGGTTGGTATATTGTTTAACAAAAATATTATTGAAATATGGACTGTGATTTTTCTGGCTAAGATTTAAATGTTATAAGGATGGTTATAACTTATCAATGTGCCTTATTATGATGTCACTATGTAAATGTTTATAACCTCATATATAAGAATTGTAATGAAAGGTAAATACTCAATCAATTCTTACTGTGCTATTATGATGATCAGTATCTAAGGGATAGACCCTATGACCGAAATTAAGCTATTATGATTAGTAAAGACATTTTTAAAAGGACTCTAGCTTAGCACTGAGTGAACTAGAGTGAGGAGTTTCCCTTCCCACATGGGGAAGGTAGGATCACTAATGTACTCATGATATTGTAGATTACAATATTACTTACTTAATTGGTATTGTTAGTGTGTGAATTACTCTCCTATGTCGTTATTAGGTTCATTATGAGTATATTGTTATATATTGTGATCCAATTATGCTAGTTCTTGTGTAATTGACCTAGGTTGTGAATATGGCCTAAGTCTCTAATTCGAGGGTATGAGCTATGACGGATTGTTGTATAATGATTCAATTGGCCTTTTTATTATGTTTGTTACTATTATGCGATGATGATAATGATGGAATTGTGAAGGAGCTTAAGTAAGTCTTGTGATCTCTATTCTTTACTTCAATTATGGTTACTTGTAATTAAGTGATGATGTTTTATTGAAGTATACCTTGTATTAAGATTGATAGGGTTGGTATAATGTTTAACAGATATTTGATTGAACTGTGGACTATGAGTTTTTTGGCTAAGATTTAAATGTTATAAGGATGGTTATAACTTCCGAATGTGCCTTATTGTGATGTGACTATGTAAATGTGGTAACCTCACATATATGAATTGTAATGAAAGGTCAATACTCATGCAATTCTTATTGTGCTATGATGATGATCAGTATCTAAGGGATAGACCCTATGACCTAAATTAAGCTATTATGATTAATAAAGACATTTTAAAACGACTCTAGCTTAGCACATAGTGAACTAAACTGAGGAGTTTTCCTTCCCACATGGGGAAGGTAGGATCACTAATTTACTCATGAGATTGTAGATTACAATGTATGTAGAGTAAAAAGTGTCCCAACAATATCTACTTGTTCTTGAACTATGTCACCCCCATAGGATTACTGCCTAGTGGATCCACTTAGGTGTTATGTTCATGGTTTGGTACTAACTTGGCAAGTAGTCCGCCTTTCTTTGTGTAGGGTTCAAGACACGAGATTCCACATTAGCTTATGTGGTCTATGTCGGTTCAGGCAATATGTTCCCAAAAGGTAAAATGATTAAAGGAATGAACTCTAACAAGGATGACCTAAGGGGTTTAGCTTAGTCTAGGTAGGGGTATGGAACTCTACCTAAACATTGAACTAGTTAGCCTTGACGAAAGTCTTAGGAGGATATTCTTAAATATGTAGATGTTTATAATTGTACATGATATGTCTATGATGATCTTGTATATTGATGATACTATATGATGATCTGGTATCTTGAAAGTGAGTGGATAAAGGTTCTGCTTGCTTGTGTTGCATTGTGATCTTAATGGTATGGAGGTTTGTGTTCCTTCTATTTTTTGTGCATCTACTTCTATAATTTGATGTTATTAATGTTTTGATCTGCTCTTCAAGTCATTGATGTCCTAAATGTGTTTGAAATGTTCCAAGTTTCATTTGAGGACTAATGTACCCAAGTGGGGGATATTGTAAGGACCCTCAAAATGATATGTGGTTATTAGAGACTCACATGTGAATCAAAAGGTTTGAAATAATTTAAGTGTTTCATAGTATGCATACTTTATTTGATGTAATTTGGAGGTCAAGCGTGCATGAACGTCCTAGACATTTGAAACTTAGTCGTTAAAACGTGATTCTATGTTCTAGTGTGCCTTGGAATATTTTATGTGTCTTTTTATGCTTAAATTTAAAGGAGAGTTTCCTAACATGTGTACAAGAGTATTTGAGGTGGAACATCCAGGCAAAACTCCCCAAGGACCAAACAAAAGGTCCTTGAGGAGGACCCAACCTTGGCTACCAAACTGCCCACGGCAGCAGCATTTGTTCCTCGGTGAAATAGGTACGCGTCGTGGAATTTGTCCTCCATAGATCAAAAAGTTTGTCTGCGTCGCTGACACAATGCATACACAACTACCCCTGAAGTTATTTTTGAAAAAAACATGCAGGTAGGGATGTTTTGGTAATGTTTGGCGACGGCTATAAACAGTTTTTAAGACTTATTTAACCCCTTTCTGAAGTCAAAACCCCAAAACCCAATGAGAAAATAGAAATCCAAAAAGCTCTCTTCTCTCCAAATTCTCTCAAACCTCCTTGGAGGGAAAACTCCATGTTAAAGCTATGGGCTGGGTTTCTATGGTTTATTATCATTTTTCTCATGTGTCTTCAATAAAAAAAAAGGATGGTGATCCTTTAAACTTATTTATCCATTCATCTAAGGAGTCAATCAAGGTTTTTCAAATGTGATTCAAAGACCAAAATTCCCAATTTTCAATCTAGCCATGGGTTCTTTCCCAAATTGATTTCAAAAGCCTGTTAATGATAAATTCATGATTATCTACTGTTTAAAAGATTAATTTCAATACAATTCCATTAATAACCAATGATTGTCCTAATTTCTTAAATTGATCTATAATGTGGGTCTTGTGAGATTAACTCTATGTTGATTGAATTATGTTTCAATAATGTTGAATTGACTATTACTATTGTTATTCATGGGAATTTAAATCAATTCCTTATGAGTTATCATGATGATCAAGGTTTAGGGATTCGGTAAATTGATCTTTATTCCTCTACTTTCTATAGACTTGATGTAACTTAAAACCATGATGTTTGGAGGGTGATTTCGTTTATGTAATGGTACTTTAGCTACTGTGTGATACATGTTTTGATGTTGAATTATGGAAATTGATCAATGTTGATAAATCTTGGAGGAATTGTAAGTTTGCCATATTCTCTCTACTTTTCTATGAAATTTCTAAATTCTTAGCCTCGTATGGCATTGTGTGGTATGGTCCACTTAATGTGTTGGTGTTTACTTCTTGTCAATCTATATATGTGTTGATTATGTCCTTTAAGGCATATTGATGATATATGAATGTGTGGTATGATGATTACACTATGTGAATCTTGTGCTAGTTTATTCTAGTATATGGTCTAGGATTTGTTGCTAACATTATGAGATGTGCGTGTCTATATTAGATGTTGTGTGTATGCTAACAATGATGAATTATATATGGTGAATGACCCCTTACCTACGCACCCCTATATGAAGGTTTGATTATCTAAGGTTAGGAATCATGGATGCAATGTGAATTTTTCTTGTCTCCTATGCTAGCATGTGATGTGTGGTCTACTCTTAAAGGTGCATTATGGTCTTCAGAGTGTGGCCTCCTCAATATTTTGTTAATATCCATTATGTGATCATGTTTTTTAATGTACATACTCACACATTTTCCATGCTTACAAGTAGTATAGATTCATGGTATTTAATGAAAGGGTATTCTCATATGCACTCATGTCTACTACTATGCATGTAGATTATATGTCCATGAAGTATGTTATTTACTCCAAAACAAGGATAACCTGATAGGTGTACTAGTATGGATAAGGGTATGAGACGTTGTATATGTGTTGCACATATGTGCCTTGATAGAATAGTTTTTAGGTTTGTTATCCATGTATATGAATATGGATGTATGAGTATGTTATGAATGTGGATAGTGTATAAATGTGTTTATATAAAAGGATTGCTCATATCGGTACACCTACGAGATTATGCGTGAATAAAGTACAAGTATGAACATGTGTGGTCAAAGGGCGTTTATGTGAAAGGTTTGCTCACATATATGTATGCACATACATGTATGATGATCTAGTAAATAGAGGGAATCTTGAATGGTGTTCTGAAAGGTACCCTAAAATAGATGGTGCTTGAGTACGCTATGTCCATTTTAAAGGTTTTCTCATATGTATTAGGTTGATGAAAGGAATCTCCCTTCTATGACCTCTAAGCTAAGCATATGGGGACTCAAACTCCTAAAGCAAAATTTTATAAAGTAATGTAATAAAGGCATTTCAATAAAGGGAACTTAGCTTAGAACCAAGTGAACAAGAAGTTGAGGGGTGTCCCTTCCCAATGTGGGAAGGTAGGTTCACCATAATTCTCACGAGTTGGATAATTACAATTCCGTATTTGGCATAAAGAGGGTTTCCATATATGCCTCCAAGTTACATATAATATGTTTTCCCCATAGAATCTAGCAAGTGATTTCACCTAATATGCTAGCTTGATGTTAATATTCTACTTTGGCAACGTAGGGCACCTTTCCTTGGTGTAAGGCTCTAAAACAACAAATTTTCATGTTCATCACCAATTCTCTTAGAGTCGTCTAAGGCTATAGTTCGCATAAAGTTAAATGGACAATGGAAGTAAAGTAAGGACCCTTACTAGGATAACCTAAAGTAAGTTGCTTAGCGTAGGTGAGGGTATGAGACATTACCTATGCATTAACCAATTATCTCTTGAAGGGATCTCTAGGAAGGTTTTCTAATGTATATAAGTATATATATGTTCCTTATGCATGACATTGTTGTGTTGTCTAGTTTTTGTGATGATGTTCATGGTAGGAGACCTAATAAGTCTATGTGATGTGGTATTACCTTATATATAATGTGGGTATTATTGACCATATGATGAAGGTCTTGCTTGACATATGTGAGGGTCTATACTTTTCTTGTTGATGTGTAAAGTAAGTGGTATGCTTTTGGTTCCTTTATCAGTTTACTAAGTATGTGTGAGGTTATGGGACTTCATATGTACAATACACTAGTAGTCTTAGATTGAGATTGTGAGTAAGGTCTCATAATGGTTTATGTGAAGTGCAGTTAGCATGTGTGCGAGGTTAACATAATTTATTGTAATTGTATTGGGAGCCTTAAATTGAAGGTTTCATATGATATGTTATACATACAGAAATGCATGTTTTGAGTTAGGAAGGTTGTATGTATGAATACACTGCGGCCTTAAAGTGATGCATTGTACAAAGTATCGCTAATGGTTTACTTGGGAAGTTAATGAGTTTAAGAAAGAAGTTAAATGTAAATGAAATATGATTATTGTACTGTGTCTCTAATTGTGCCTTAAATTCAATGTATGGTTTTATGGGATATTATGAGTATTGTATATACCTAAATGAAGTATGTGAATTGAATGGTATTATATGTAATATATATATATATATATATATATATATATGAAGTAATTTTTCTAGCATATGAGGTACTATGAATGTTCTAAATTTTCTGCTAAATTTACCAATGATAATGCGATGAATGGTAATTATGGTCTGCTATAAGACATCCGAGAGGTCAAGTATGTCATGTTACTTCTAAGGTGTGATCCCTAGTCATGACATCCTTCTATTCTATCATATCATCGTCGATCTCTGCACTCAAATTGTCCTCTTCTGTGACATCCTTCTACACATCTCTAGTGTTACCCTGAGGAATCCCTGAGGTCTCGGGAGCATCCAAGTTATTTAACCTTCCTATTAATGAACTTATATCAGCTGACTTTAGGTGGTCTATGTCCTTCATTAGATTCGCGACTTATTCTTCTAAAGTCGTCACCTAGGAGGATGTCCAGTGGCTTGTCTCTCAAGTTGTGACTGTCACAATCAATCTATCCACAAAAGCCTGAAAGGGTGTGAGTGTAGCACGTATGACACTCTCGATCATTCATGTGGCAGTTCTGTTGAGTTTGGCTGCTCGTGCATTAGTTGATTGATCTAATTGCCCCATTGTAAGGATCATGTCATGAGTAATCTCTACCGATTGGGGAAGAAGAGGTACTTAGGACCTATGAAAAAGAGGAAGGGGCAGATGCACCTGAAGTTTTAGAGGTCGGAGTATTCAAAGGTGTCAACGAGTCTAGATCAACCTGTAAGGTAGTGTTTGTTAAAGCTTCTCTCCTCCTGTCAGCCTCCTATCGTGTGTACTTGGCCTCAACTCATTGTGTATCATTGGAGGAAAATGGGATGACCTCAACGTCCCTTATAGCGTCCTGACGTACTCAAGTACGCCAATACAACTCGGGCACCAAGACATGGAAGGGTACAGAAGTTAGCTACTGTTTTGCCCTCATGGCTGTCTCTTGTAAGTTAGCAGCCTCAAATGGATGCATTGTCTAGACATAATACAGACCAGGAAATATGCCTTAGGGAGGTGCAGAATAGACTTGATCTAAAATGTCATTATGATGCTGTTGATGAAGCCAAACCAAAACCTAGAACTAGTGTTGAAGTCTGTCTTTTCAATATGAGCTCCTACCCTGATCCATCTACCGGTGTATCAGTAATTAGAGGGGGCCAGCCAAATCTTCACATCTTCCAAACACAAAAGAACAGGTAACCCCTTATAAGGGTGTATCGAGTATAGTGGTCTGTCTAATAGAGTGTTAATGTGCTCGTTGTGGCCCTTCACATATTTAACTCTTACCCTGCTGATCTCACCAATCTAAACACATTTTCCTTTTTCTTGTTCTTGCGAACGAACCACCCATAAGCTATGTAAATTTTCTAACCCAAGAAGGAATATAGTTCACTCGCGGACTCGTGAACTGCTCAAACTCATGGTAGCGGATGATCTATAGGACTTTAGGATATTTACTTTTTTGGAACTCCAACGATACTATTTTTTCCTCTAGGTTGGTTCATACCCCATCACCTTTTAATTTTTTTTAACATTATAGGTTAAGGAATTATAGGTGATATAAGGGTTAGTGGAGTTGCCTGAGCTGACATTTATTCTTTTTCAGGAGGGGTTGTAGCTGATGTAACCCTTGTGGGAGGAGTGGCAACTGATGAGACCCTAGTAGATGTGTATTTAGATCTCTCTTGAAGTATATTTACTCGTTGAATCAATGGTTGTTAATATTTACTCATTGAATCAATGGTTGTTAATCTTCGAACACTCAACATCTGCCTCAACAACTATGCCTTTCATTGCGATAGGTTTCGTCTTTTTACCTTTGCCTTTGTCTCTTGGTGGAAGTTTTTCTACTCCCCTTTTTGAGGATTTAGTCCCCTTTTGTTGAATTTAATATCCCTTGCTGCTCTCTTGGTGGTATATAGGAGTCCATATCAACTTTTTTTGCAAAAAATCAGAAATAGTTAAAAGAAATTAAACAAACACACAGACAATCTATTGCAGACATGAAGGGTAAAATGCAGACAACAGGCTAACCGTCGAGTGGTTTGGCGAGAACGATCCAGCTTGCCAATATTCCAAATGTTCCTATTATCCAATCACCTTTTCAAAGTCTATCCCCATCTTTTTAAAAAAAATAAACTAATGCAAAAGTATAATCAAGGAGAACCTCATAGTACAGATTACTCTAGATTACTCAAATTTCTCCATATTTTGAAAAAAATGCCATTTGACGATATTTTCCCTTAAGAATGGGGTCTCCCACTCTAACATTAAGAAATATTCATCGTTTTAGCACAAACAAGGGCTAAAAGGACTTCACCCTAAATTATCAAACGAACATTCAAGCGGCCCCCAAGGATATTCCACTCAATTTGAATCACAAATATTAGGGGAATTTGATAATTAAAAAAATACGGGCAAGAAGATTACTTAGTCTTCTACTATTATGACACACACACACACACACACACACGCATACACACACATGCACACACACACAAACACACACACACACACACACATACACATATATATATATATAAGATATAACATAGTGTTAAAACATGTGTCATATCATAACAATCTAAACTAGAGTATAACAATTGGGCATAGCCCATATATCAATACAATAAAATCCACATATAGAGTATACAATATTTAGTACTCAAATGAGAGGAAAAAAATATAGTGTCTTTATGACTAATCAACATTGAATGCTAGAAAGTGGCATTGTCCTCGAAGTAGTGACAAACTACCCATCTTAGAGAATGAGAATCTAAGTGTTCTTTCAAAAGTCTTCACGGACTCTTCAACAATCAGAACATAAAATATTATGGAAAGGGGAGATATGGATTTAGCACATCACGTGTACTATGTATGGAATCATATGCACATACAACATGGAAATCATGCTAAGAATGGACATTTCATTAAAGCATGCAACTTACTTCGAAAAGCCTTACACACATTCAAGAACCAATATAAATCAATAAGACATATTCATTAAGTCAAGACCATGTACCACAAAATACCAATAATATCAAGTCTTGTCAAGTCAACATGTACATCATCACCTATTAAGTGAAGTTCCTGAGTAATTACCTAAGCGGGCAAGGCCGACTAAATTGGCCTAGCTGCTAGTGTTGGCCTCCCTGCTCCCTTGGATTAAGAACCTTCAAAGTTACCCAAGTTTTTGGCCCTTTAAGCCAACACCTTAGTGTAATCATCTCTCATCACCCCCTCCACTTCCATAACAAAGTATGTTGTCCTTGTAAAGCTCTTTCTTGCAGAGTCATATGGAAAGATAATACTAGCAACTCAGAATTAAATCCCTTATTGAATAGATGAATCCTCTCCTCCTCAGAAGTCAACAAACGCATAACATATCCACGCAATGCAGTAAATATGTCCTCATAAGAATACATATACATGCCACCTTGCTCTCAAAGTCCTAGGCACATATTTATCTAATAATAGGGCATTAAACTAGGTCGAAGTAAGTGGAGGTAAAATTTAAGGCTTGCATTCCATCTATGCTCTCTACCACTACTTAGCCTCACCTTTAAGGTGAACAGTCACAAACTCAACCACCTGGTGATTGAATATTAAAAACATATGAAGCGTCTCATACCAATCTATTATTAACTCATATGCATCCTCACTCTCAAAACAATAGAACGTTGGTGGTTTCAACTTCAAAAACTTGGTAAACTTTTGGTGTTCATCATCAGTCATAACACAACCTAATAAAGGACGGAACAAAGCATCATTACCTCTTTGTTCCTCCCAGATTAGGAACAGTGATAGAAATAGGAGTATTGGCGAGAACTTGAGTTGTTTGAACAGTAGGAAGTACTCCAAGACAACCCAACTCTTTCAACAATGACATGGCTTTTGGGGCTAACACTAGGTTAGTAAGACGTATACATGTAGTCTCAGCCTCTACCTCTTTCTCTTATCAAATATTCTTAACATTTTCAACCTTAACATTCTCATTTCTATTTTTTCAGAATGTACGTGAGCGGCCTCATTTTGGGGAGCATTTTTGACAAGTACCCTATCTCTAGTAAACACCCATTTTTTTCGGCCTCTATCCCTAGATCTTCCTCTACCCCTTCCTCAACTGTGACCTATCTTTACAGATTCCTAATCTTGAGCAGTGACTAAAGCTACGTGACTGACATCGATGAATCTACTGTTAACCATCTATGGACATAAGTGTGAATGAGATCAAATACCAATTAGCATTGAAAAATACCAATTTGAATTAAGAGATAATAAAAAGGAGACAAGAAAAAAGGAGATATTTCCTTAAGTCCTATAGCCCCTCGAAGAAAAGTAAATATGTCTTTGTATAGTTCTGCAAGACTGTACTAGACTCATATTGGTATTTCAAGATCAACGAACCTAGTCTCTAATACAGATTTATTCACGATCCCAACCATCGTGATTTGCACACTCATTAACCCTTTAGAGGGAGAACCATTAATACTAATTATCTAAACAATTCTAATCAAAACACTAAATCATTTAAGTTACGAAAGAAAGTTAAATAGATAAAACTAAAGTTCCCATAAACTTATACATGGTCATTCAACTAATAATGCTCCTGTAATATGCCTAGAACCTTAAAGTCAATGAACTATAACATCTAATTGCATCCATAATTCTAACAAGAATGCTTACAACCCCAAGTTATTAAACTAATAACTAAGTAGCAAAGTCTAAGTGAAGAATGTTGACATAGATGAAAAGAGAACTCATAGAAACCTTGAAGAACTTGCTCACCCTTGAATTCGATCGACAATCACTGAGATTCACAACAAGGTCTATTAATAGTTGCCTCAGGATGCCCTATACTCAACAAAGAAAGAGCAAGTGTAGTATTAGTACAAAACCACAATTTACTAGTAGGATCACACGACTATCTTGCTAAGTACAATATACATAAGTCATTAGAACAATATAAGCACGTGCATATATCAAACATATACACAATATTATCAACATTTAGGAGCAGGTAAAATTTCATATTTCTCAAGATACACAATTATTTCAAATCATTGGCCCGTCAGCAAAGCTAAACCCAAGCAATTAGAATACATTAACATGGTACCCGATCCAATGTTAATGTCAGAACGTGATAATCGATACCATCTTTATGTCAAAACATGGAAACCAATCTAAGTTAGTTTATTGAAACGCAACACTTGATACTTTCAACAAGCCTCAATCACAATTATACACACAAGCATATTTTCAAGATCATACAATTATGTCATGATTCATAACATTCATCATTCATTTATCTCATTTACAACAAATATGATAAATAATGCAACATTCACATATATACACGTACTAGAATAAATCAAGAACAAACATATATCACACAACCTTGAAACCAAAACCATCACCTACCTTGAATAAAACTTGAAACCTTAGTAAATTTGATCGTTCCCTTTCTGGATTCGTTCCGCTTGTTATTGGTCTACAAATAATCATAATAATACGAAAATCAATAAAGAATCACTAAGTAACCAAATTACAAACAATTCTATCAGCCCTATATAATACCCATGATCCCTATAACTATATTATGATTTTTTAATCCTAACTTCCAGATCAAAACCATTGCCAATCGATAATTACCCATTAGATTATGTTCAAAAGGTCAAAAACTGAATTTAGGAAGGTAAGAAATTAAAATTATCTTCAAGAATAGTGAAAAACATCCAAGAACACCTTTGGGTTTTTTCCTTAGCTATAAAGTTCTAAAATTGAAGAATAAAACATTTAAGGGGTTTATTTAAGACTTTAAGTTGCATCTGCTCCATCATGGAGGCACCCACCTCGCTACAGCCGCCTAACCTAGTACTATAAATCTTGCTTCACCAGTTTGCACTAAACTTTTGAGAAAAATTGATAATTTCAGACCCCATTTAACAACAGGATTTCAACCAGTAACACTCAGAAATTGCCTGCTCACAGTAAGATTAATTTTAGGAGTTCTACTCAGCCTAACTAATTTAATTTCGTAAAGCCATAAGGTTTTCTTAATGACTTATCTATATACTAATGTGATAAAATTCATGATTACACTATCCAGTTATTATCATATTTCCCTAGATGTTAATGACTCAAATTTCGTCCAAATCTAAACTAGGTTACGAAATTCCAAGTTACTAAGAAAGAGTTTTTCGACCCAAAATATTCTCATGTTGAATTTTATAAAGACGGTGTTACATGAAGGCTAAGGTATAAGCCAATTATTAAATATTTAACAGAATAACAAAAAAAAACTTGAAAGGAAATGTAAAATCCATATTGTTGATCACCTACGAGAACGGTCAATCAACCAATTGGCATGCCATCGCCCAAATGGAAAGTTGTGCACGCTTGAAAAAAAGAGGAAGCTCTGTATACTCAAATATGAATGTAGACTCTCCTAATGCAAAGGGTGAACCTGTTGAACATTGCCAAAAGGTGATAGGATTTGTAGAAAGAAATGAAGGCTTAAAAATCAAACAGAGGTGAAACTCGGTATTATTCTCTGAATGTGAAAGGATACCATGAACGACCTCATCATATCAGATTGAAGCACCTAAATTCTAAAGCAAGACAAAGGTGAGTCAATAAGAAAACAACGTTTTGTTGAATGTGTTTTGTGAGCCCAACTAACATGCCCAACTGGTGACGCAGTGAATTTTTGACCAAAATTTGAGGAACTAAAGATAACCCAAAAAAGAGAGAAAGAAGGGTCCAATTTTTTTTTAAAGATTGGTTTATAACTCTTTGTTAGAGTTTTTGAGTGAGAAACACTTAACCTTTTTGAGATATTTTTTTATTCTGGGTTTTTCAATCTACCATTTAATGTGTATAATTTCAAGTTGAATTTTAATTGGGTGTTTCTTATAATTGTTTACTTTGATGAAAGGTATAATTTTTTACTTTTTATGATTGAGGCTAAAAACCCCAAGTTTAGGGGTGCAATTATGGGGTTGAGTGTTGATTTAATGTAGTGGGTATAGTCTTATCTTGTATTTTATTGTTGTTCATGAATGCATTTTGGGGAAATTAGTATTGGTTTAATATAAGGGTTAACGTTGCAGACTTAATCCATGATTTTGATCTCTGATTGATGGTCAAAAGAGAATTATTGGATTGGGTAACTAGTTCAATGCTTGCAATGTATCTGTGATGGATTTAATGTGCATCAAAAATGGACTATGAGTCAAATCTATTTGCCCTATCGTTGAGACCGAAGTGAGATTCTATGAGATTGAAAGAAGATTAGTGTCATTCAAAATGACACGGTCTATCCCGTATCCATGAGAGTTCAATACTATAGAGAAACACATTACATCTATGTGAAATTGATTTTCAATCTCAGCACCCCTAGATTTATTTTTACTTATTTATGATTATAAAAGTTTAGTTTAATTGCGACTACGATAAAAAAAACTATTTTCATAAATTTTGAGGAATTATACAATAATTGTTTTTATTGGTAAAAATGAATTGATGTACATTTAGAATTTCTTGACAGATTTTATGCACTATAGTACTCTTGTGGTATTTGACTTGTAATTATAGTTGGGAATTTCTTATTTTTTAATACTACTTAATAATTAGATGTTTTAGAGACGAATTTCAGCATTATTACGCGGTTAGATCCAAAATATCGAGTTTGGTCTTGGACAACCTCTCATGCGGTTTCGCATGCTTCTAGTCTCATTTTTGGCCTTCTTCTTGAACATGGATAAAACAATACTTGGGAGTAGGAACCACAAATAACAATCTTTTAATTAGTTGTGTGGTCATTTTACTTCAGGGCCGTCATTGGACATTGGCAGTGTCATGCAATGCATTGTTTGTTCTTTCTGACAGATTTTGTGGTACTATCTCGTTCATGCATCTGTATATTAATCATTCATGATAAAATACTTTTTATATAAATTTTACCCTCAACTAGTTTTAACAGGTGTCCTACGACCATGAACATTAGATTTACTATATTTTGATGTTACGAGGCTTTCGTGATGTGCTCCTTTCCTCCATAAGATATTAGAGGAGTCGGGGATGCACCCAGTTTTTTCTTGATTAGCCAATATATTGACTCCTTTTATTGCATGATATTTGGCTATTTTGAGATCCTCTAAATGGGTTGACATTCCCCTGGGTCACTGTTACTAGTTGAGTATCTTACGCCCCTAGGAGTTCATTGTTTGACTAGGTGGTTTTGATATATTGAGATCCTTTTTCGAATCTACACACCCTTGGTTCACACTTACTACTTAGGCTGGGATTGGACTCAAAGGATACGTAACCTAGAATCATTTGTCTCGCTTGCTAGACATGTGGGCTTTTACTGTTATTGTGGTTACTTCGTCTGGGAGCCCGAGTTTCATTTATTAGGTTTGGATTTTCGTCTCTTCTGTGATTTTCCTATTACAATCTCTTCACTCTTATGCATTGCCTACCACCAATATACTAATTTATTGTTTGTACCATCCACGTTATGGAGCCGGTTGGGTTATGTTGTTTTGTACCTTCAATGATTATAGGGTATAGTTAGTTTATTGTTTCACTATATTCCATTCTTTGTTATTGTTTCATTATTAAATTATAAGATTTGACTTTAGAATTGTTGTCGTGCGCCCTCATGACCTTGGATATTTCAGTTGGTATCGTAGTTGCTTGCGAATAGGATATTGGTTTACATTCCTAGTGCATCCTTTACTTGAGTTTTACACTTTTAAAACACACCTTCATCCTTACATCTCTCATCTTTCTGAATACTCTCTCTTTACGCTTCCATCCCCTCCATTGGTATCAGAGCTAGTTAATTAAATAACTATGGAAAACAAATCAACTATGACAGATGATCTACAAGAACAGGTATACCATTTTATATTTATGAGTAGCTAAATTAATTTATTCCTGAAAATCTCTTGTGTCGGCCGAATATAGAGAGGCCAAGTGTAAAGTATGTGTCGGCCATTTTTGGCCAAAAGTTTATAAATTTTGTGTATAAATAGAGGAGCTTTCCTCATAAATAAAACACACCTTCATCCTTACATCTCTCATCTTTCTGAATACTCTCTCTTTACGCTTCCATCCCCTCCATTGGTATCAGAGCTAGTTAATTAAATAACTATGGAAAACAAATCAACTATGACAGATGATCTACAAGAACAGGTATACCATTTTATATTTATGAGTAACTAAATTAATTTATTCCTGAAAATCTCTTGTTAATTATAATTGTTTATCATGTTTGAATAATGTTATAATAACCATCTTTAGAAAGTTTGCTACAGAAATATTCTTCGAACAAGTATGCCCAGACTATGTCATCCTAAGGTTGAAACCGGTAGGCAGAAAAGACCGTTTAGGGGAGTAAACAAAGTTGAGGCGCTGTTAGGGTAACTAATCAAAGAAGAAAGCTGTAGTAGTGACCAGACTAGATGATTATTAAATCATTATTTTTGCATAATAAGCAAGTATAATTTATTAAGAGGTTGAAAGGAATAAAATTTTAGTGAAAAATGAAAATAATAAAAATGGAAACCTACCTATTAAACGATGATGTTGATTATAAGATATTATTATTCTATATACTAAAAAAATTTGAATACTGATATAAAAAGAGAAATTTATAATAAATTATTAACATATGAGATAATAGAAATAACAACTCAAGGTTGGACTGAGTTAACCATACAAAGTATAGAAGATGAACTTTATTATGACATATATGATTTATATGATGATTTAGATATTGGAGATTAAATATGACTGAACATTGGCTAAGGCGATATGGTAGAAATTACAGGTTAAAAAGGGTTAGATATCCAGATAAATTAAGTAAGCTTTTTAAAATATTATATAAAAGGTTATGATAAATAAAAATAAAAATACTAAAATAAAAAGAACTAAAATAGATAAAAATGTAAGAAAAATATGGAAAAAATTAAGATCCTTATATATAGAATATCAATTATCACAACTAGTCAAAACAGAAAATGATAAAAAAGATCATTTGATAAATATAATTTCAAAAATAGAATACAAATATGTTTGCTATTTAAAGAAACAATATGAACGAAGAAAAATATAAACAACAATTAATAGAAAAAATAATGGAACAAATAACTGAAAAAGAACAAGAGTTACAACATAGAAAAAGAAGATTAGAAGAAAACATATTAGCAGGAGTATGTAATAAATCAATATTAGCACAAAGAAAAGATATATTAATGTTAGAATTAGAATTAGATTGTCTTGAATATGAATTACAACATAATATAATACATAGATCATAATGAACAAAGAAGAATTTGCAGTAGACGAAAAAACATATGAAAACCAAGACGGAATGATAATAAAAATAATATTTTCAAATTTAGGAAGAAGATACAAGAAAATAGGAAATAACTTATATTTAATGCTAGAAAAAGAAACAGCAAAATTAGAAGATAGTTTAACAGCTATGGTAAGAATAACAAAAGAAAATGAAGAAATAGATAAATCAAGAGAAATTAAAAAATAAAATCACAAGCAAAACAAGAAGTACAAAATTTAGAAGAAATAAAAAATACAAGAATAAGTGAATTAGAAAAAGAATTAGCTAGGCTAAAATTATTATATGAAAATAAACAAAAAGAAAAAGATAAAGAGCTAGAATTAACAAATGAAATAAAACAAATGGAACAAAAACTAAATGAAGATCTAAATGAAGATATTGAAGTAAACGAAATAGATGGAAATGAAAATGACCAACAATCAGAAATAAGTGATATAAGTGAGACATATACAGAAATTCTAGAACAGATAAATAAACCAAAAAAATTAGAGATAAACACAGGAGATATGAATAGACCTAGTACGTCAAGAGTTAAAACCCCAGATAATAGTCCCAGAAATAGTCCTAGAGTTAGTCCTAGGAGGACACCACCAACTTATTATACAGAAAGCTATCAACAATCAGATAGAAATAATGCAATATGGAACAGTAGATTAAATAAAAATTGGACACCTAAACCAACAAATGAACAATACAATTTTTTAGATTTAGATTGTGTCGCAGATATAAATAAAGCAATATTAATATGGATAGGAAATATGTCTAAACAGTTAATAGACAATAAAATAGAAACAGCAAAAACACCAAGATACATAGAAAGAACATTTGTAGGAACAACAAAATTATGGATAGAAAATCTACCCTCGGAAAGTTTAGAAGTACTTAGGAATGATAAGAAAATGGATGGATCTGCATCAGCAACAAATATAGATATACTAGATAAATATGAATCATCAATAAGAAATGAATTTGGAGGCATGACTACAGATATAAGAGAACAAAATAGAGAAAAATAATAAATAGACAACTTATTACAAAATTAGCTATATGTAAAATGTGTTACTTAGAAGAATATACTTGCGCATTTAAAGAATATTATTACAAAGCTAAATACAATTTAGACGAAGCAAAAGAAATAAGAAAACAATATTATACAAAATTACCAGAACCATTTAGTACAAACGTAATAAAGGATTGGAATAATGAAGGAATGGTAGATACTTTAGGATCTAGAATAAATTTTTTAAATCAATGGTTCATACAACTATGTGAAAACCAAAAAGAAAAATTAAAAATGGAAAAAGTACTAAATAAAAATTTATCAAGTTGCAAAAATAAAATGGCACCACAAGTTGGATGCACAACTAAAAAACAAAAATCTAAAAGATATAAAAATTATAGAAAAAAGAAATCTATATATAAATATAAACAACCAAGACGAAGGTATTATGTAAAAAACTATAAAATAAAAAGACCATACAGACCAAAAAGAAAGATATCCCAATGTACTTGTTATAATTGTGGAAAGATAGGACACATAGCTAAAGATTGTAAATTACCCAAAAATCCAAAAAGAAAACAAATAGCAGAATTAATTATAGATAATGAAAAATATATGCAAATAGAATACATAGATTATGAATTAAGTGAAAATGATAGTATATATGAAGTATCAGATATCGAAACTGAGAATGAAGAAGAAAATATTAACATACATAATAATGAAATAGATGAAGAAATATAATGTCTGAAAATGAAATAAAAATAATATCTAAGGAAGAATATCAAGATGAAGAATCATCAGAACAGAAAATTATATTTGATAATACGATATTTGAACAAATAAAAGGAAAAGAATTAGATTTAAGTGTTGAAAAAGTATTAGAAATACCTATTTTAAGAAATTGGTTTAAAAGACAAAAAGAAGAATACTATGTAGTTAGCCAAAAAGAACATATCATAGATTGCAAATACACAAGAGGAAAAGCATATATACCTATAATAAATAAAAGAATGATAAACAAAGAAATACAAGATATAAAAGCTAAAACACCAATAAAATATGTACATTTAGGAGGAACAGAAATATTAATAAAAGCCTGCTTTAGAGAAGGAATAGATACACCTATAGAAATATATTTAGCAGATGATAGAATTGTACACCCTATAGAAAAAAGCGTAATTAGTGCAGTAAAAGGAAACTTGATATATCAAAAATTTAAATTTACAATAAGTGCTAATTATACAGTATCATTAACAGATAAAAACATAGATAGATCATTAGTTCTATATTGGAAAATGTCTGGAATAGAACTAGCACCAGGAAGCAAATTATTTACAGCAAGATGTAAAAATTTATATATATTAACAACAAAGCATAAAATAACAGAAAGAAATAAAATTAATAAAATAAAAATAGAAAATCCTTTTGAAAAAATAATTACTGTAATAGACAATAATGACTATAGCTATAAAGAAATTGATATAGAAGAAGATTTAGAGATAGTAAAAGAAAGATTAAGCACTTCAAGCGTACCAAATACATTGACAAGAGCTACCTCATCAAGGATGAGTACATCTAAAAGAAAATATGAAATTCCACAAAGCTTATTAGATAAAGAAGAAATAACACCATATCATTATTTCATAACAGGAATAATAGACCAAAGAAAATATAAAATATTAATAAATACAGGACAAGAAGAAAATTATATAACAAGAGAGTTAGTATTAGAAGAAGAAATTATAAGAACAGGACATACATGCCCTGGACTACCTAGTGAGATAGTAAACACGAATGAAGAAACAACAGAAAAAAAAATAATTATAGGAGGAATACCCTTAATAATACAATTCAAAATATACCAAGGAGATCATAATATTACATTAGGAATAAAATGGTTAGAAAAAGTTAAACCATACAACATAGAAAATGAACAATTAACAATAACTTGTCAAAATAAGAAAATAATTATAAAAAGGACAAAATGATTAATGAAAATATTTATACTTGCAAAAATTATAGTAGAAGGATATTACAACAGATATTATACACCTATGATACATACAGGAGCAGAAGCGCATATATGTAAATATAATTGCTTACCAGAAGATAAATGGGAAAAATTAAAAACACCTATGGTAGTAACGGGATTTAACAATGAAGGAAGTATGATTAAATACAAAGCAAAAAATATAAAAATACAAATATGGGATAAAATACTAACAATAGAACAAATGTATAATTTTGAATTTACTACAAAAGATATGTTATTACGAATGTCATTTCTAGATAGATATTATCCACACATAATAACAAAAACACATTGGTGGCTTACTACACCATGCGGAAATAAGATAGGAGCAAAAAGAGTAAATAATAAACAACGAAAAACTATGGAATGGATAAAAGGAAGTGAAAAGATTAACCAAGAAATGGAAAATATAAATAATAAACAAATAACGCAATTAGAAATTGTTATATTTGCTATAGACAAAGTCAAATTAATTAATGAACAATTAGAACAATTATATAGTGAAGATCCATTACAAGGATGGGAAAAACATAAAACAAAAGTAAAAATTGAATTAATAGATGAAAATAGTATAATAACACAGAAACCATTAAAATATAACTTTGATGATCTAGAAGAATTTAAAATACATATAAATGAATTGTTAGAAAATAATTACATACAAAAAAGCAATAGTAAACATACAAGTCCAGCATTTATAGTAATAAAACATAGTGAACAAAAAAGAGGTAAAAGTAGAATGGTCATAGATTATCGTAATCTAAATGCTAAAACCAAAACATACAATTATCCAATACCAAACAAAATACTAAAAATAAGACAAATACAAGGATATAATTATTTCAGTAAATTTGACTGTAAATCAGGATTTTACCACCTAAAACTAGAAGAAGAATCTAAAAAATTAACAGCATTTACACTACCGCAAGGTTTCTATGAATGGAATGTTTTACCTTTTGGATATAAAAATGCACCAGGTAGATTCCAACATTTTATGGATAACTGTTTTAACCAGCTAGAAAACTTTATTGTATATATAGATGACATATTGTTATATTCTAGAACACAAGATGAACATATAAGATTATTGGAAAAATTTATACATATAGTAAAAAATGCAGGTATAAGTTTGAGTAAAAGAAAAGCAGAAATTATGAAATCACAAATAGAATTTCTAGGAATACAAATAGATAAAAATGGAATAAAAATGCAAACACATATACTACAAAAAATAATTACTATTGATGAAAATATAGATACAAAAAAGAAATTACAATCCTTTCTAGGATTAGTAAATCAGGTAAGAGAATATATACCAAAATTAGCAGAACATCTAAAACCATTACATAAAAAACTTAAAAAAGATGTAGAATATCATTTTGATGATAAAGATAAAAAACATATAAGAAATATTAAGAATTTATGTAAAAAACTACCAAAACTATATTTTCCTGATGAAAATAAAACATTTACTTATATTGTCGAAACAGATTCAAGTGATCATAGTTATGGAGGAGTTTTAAAATACAAATATGAAAAAGAAAAAATAGAACACCATTGTTGATATTATTCAGGATCTTATACAGAAGCACAAATAAAATGGGAAATAAATAGAAAAGAATTATTCGCATTATATAAATGTTTATTAGCATTTGAACCATATATTGTTTACAATAAATTTATTGTAAGAACAGATAACACACAAGTAAAATGGTGGATAACGAAAAAATTAGATGATTCAGTTACAACAAAAGAAATAAGGAGACTAGTATTAAACATACTAAATTTTACATTTGCAATTGAGGTAATAAAAACTGACAAAAATATGATTGCAAACTATTTATCAAGACAGAGTTACACAGCCAGGACAAGATAATGTTATAGAAAACATACTCAAAACCCTAACTACACTTTGTACAAAAGTGGACAGTATGGGGTTGAGAATTCAAAAGCTAGAAGAAAAGGAAAAATCTACAAGTCAGCAGCATGACTCTAAAAATGCGGAGCTACGTCATTCGGCGGATGGTAAAAAGCCAGAACTAGAAGGAGACGTTGGGAAACTCCATAAAACCCATAACAATGTTTGTTCAGATACAGCTGCAGGTACAAGTAAAAGAACTAGTTAAAAACCAAAAAACACAAACTTAAGCCAGTTATTTGCAAAACCATTCACCCAAAAACCACAAATGAAAATACCAGCAGAACCACAAACATCAACCTATGCAGTAAGCCTACAAAACAACAAAAAAAAATATAACTATATTACCCAATCTTACATTGAAAACATATACAAAATCCAAACATACCTAAACCTAAACCCAAGATCTACACAAACAAAAAATCCCGAAGAAGATTATATAACCCAGAAACTACAAGGATATAACAAACTTATTGCACAACCTAAGACCAACCCCAACCTAGTAAAAACATGTTATAACTACGGACTACTAAATACAGTATACACATATACCGGAGAAGAGATAGTCGGAATACCAGAATTACATAGAGCATTTCTGACATATAAAAGAATTACCAAAGGAAATTTATTCTATATAAAATGTTATACAGCACCAGCAGAAATATTATACGAAGAGATAAAATCACCAATACAGGTGGTAAAGATAGGATTAACAAAAGATATGATTATTCCAGAAGAAATAGAAAAACAAAATGAGATACCAAAAGTAGAAATACCAAATTTTTATGCAAATAAATGAATAATTGGTATAGCTACGATTATACAAGAGCTAGCAAACAATTATTTAAATGGCAATGCTATTTGGAGTTATTATGCAAGAGATCATGTAATGATATATGCAAACTCCAAAGAATTAAGAAAATCAGATATGGACGAAGTTCAAAGATGGATTTTGTCATTATTACAACCAGAAGAACAACCATCTACGAGAGCTTTGAAGAAAGGATTTATTTCAGAAGAATTATTAGTAAGGTATTGCAAACTTATCAGCAACAAATATCCAGACCACAAATGCTCCAAATGCAACGGAGAAGATAATGTGATACCTACAGTTGATTTAGGATAAAAAAAAGTTATTATTATTGGCTAAATATCAGCCATATGTATAAAGTAAGAGTCTTTTATTTTTGTCGTGTTGCGTCGGCTATAAAAAGCCAAATTGTATAAAAGTCGTAAAGTAAATAGTTTGTCGGCCAATCATGTAAAAAGTTTGTCGGCCAATTATGTAAAGTAATAATAGTAAGTATTTTGTTTTCTTGTGTCGGCCGAATATAGAGAGGCCAAGTGTAAAGTATGTGTCGGCCACTTTTGGCCAAAAGTTTGTAAATTTTGTGTATAAATAGAGGAGCTTTCCTCATAAATAAAACACACCTTCATCCTTACATCTCTCATCTTTCTGAATACTCTCTCTTTACGCTTCCATCCCCTCCATTGCTACTTGTTTTTTATGCTTGTGTGATCTATGTTCGGTGCCTAATAAGAACCAGTTTTGGTACTGATACTATACTCTTTCCCATGCATATAAGAGTTTTTGTTATCACTGTTGATTGTAATCCTGAATACAACTTGAAGTTTTACATGAGGTTTAGGTGCTCGCAGCTACAAGTTTCTATATGTTGTGGCTAATTTTAGTCTTTATATTGATTTTAGACAAAACCTGTAAATATTGTGTATTGATAAAAGCTTTATTCTAATACTTTTGATTGAATGCTCAATTAACGACTAAAGTCAGGTCATTGATTGTTCCTACATTGTTTTATGTTGGTTATCCTTTTAATTCTTTGTTGTATTCTTTTTATTTCTTATTTTTTACTTCCGTTTGGTAGTCTTTTTCTTATGACTATGCGCTAAGGTTTATGCTTACCTTCCTGTGGGGTATAGTTTTGATCATAATCTGAGATATTTGGTTGTAATAGGATACATACACTCAATCTTAAAGATCGGTAACGATCCCAACCTCATTCACTAAAACTTCAACCTAATGAATTTATTAATAGCAAGAGTAAAAAAAATCTGTCTCTTGAGTTAGAAGGTTGTTTATGATTTGTTATAGTTCTAGGGGAATATTATTTATTAATACAAAAGTTTGTCATAATAGATACGTGACTCTTGACCCACCTCCAGTTTAAACTCATTTTTATGATATAAATATCTATGTAAATCTTATATTTAAGTCGCTTTTAGTAGATTTTTACTTGAGAAAATTAACCACTCAAAATAGACGTTTTTTAGATACTACAATTTTTTTATTTGCAAGTAACAGGAAACTTCTAACAATATGATTTTTAATATTTAGGTAGTATTTCCCACCCCAATTTATATTTTTATAATATCCCAAATCAATAAGGGTATTTAGGAATATCAGACACAAGAAATGGATATTATTAACCTAAACCTAATCAATAAAACCAAATAATGAAGGGACTCTACGAACAGGAGCAGTAGCCCCAACTAGCCTCAAAAAAATTGAGCCTCAATTCACATTCTTCATTGATATTTTACCATTACAAAGAAATACTGAAATAAAAGATAGAATTTTTAATATGTCATGAAAAAATCATTCAGCTGTAGATCACCTAAAAACTATGACAGCAACACAACAGATCTTCTAGCTCATGATCTAAACGAAAGTGAAGGTGGCAAATTGGTTTTTTTAAGCTCAAACCAACATCTTGTTGTAATCCTAACAGTTTCAAATTTTTATCAATACATTGAAGAATGTTTACTCCATCAAGGTTCTTTCTCAACTTTTTAAGTCAATTTTTATCCATCTTTTTTAGTTCTTTTGATGGCTAGTATATATCTTTGTCCATGTGTTTGTTTTAGCCATTGTTAATGTTGCAAGAATTTATCTCGAATTGCAGCTCTTTATGTAATTTTGTTTTATGTTTGTGTCTCATGTTCCATATAAATTTTTTAATTGTTAAAGTATATATGTGATTTAGCTTAATGTTTTCTTTGTCTATTAATTATTACGGATAGCTAAAAAGGAATAACACTATATAGAAAAAATAATTTAGTGGCCATAGGATATTTTTAAATATTTTCGTAAAATATTTTGTTGCAATTGAGTAAATGACATTGCACCTCGAGTCACTAATGTGTATAATAACATTCATACTAAGTGTTTGTTATGGAGACACATATTCATTATTTCCACTAAATATAATATAGATTCAATTATATTATTGCTACTACATTCTTCATTTTTTGTATTGTAGAATATAGATTCATGTTAACCTTATATACCTAAGAATATATAAGACAAAACCCACATTTGTCATTCAAATATAAAATATACAAAATATTTCTAAGAGAACCGAAATGAAAGAGTAAATTGCGAAAATAAAGCAACTGTGATTTTCAAGGAAAAAATATTGAACTTTGTAATACAAGTAAATCACTAACATGGGTGAAAGAGGGAAAAAGACAATTTTGTAAACAAGAAGAACAACATGTAAACCACAAAATTTGGGTTTATGATATGAAAAAGAATTAATATAAAACATTTGATATATCATTGGAGCTATTTTTAACTTTTCAATTTCAAAACAAAATATGGAATCATACACAAAAAGGGTATAAACTAAATTAAAAATGAAATTTGGAACAGATCGAATCATTAGAGCATCAAAACCTCTTCATATCCCAGCAGCATCTTTCACGAGAACGAGAGTCCTTATCAGCTTTAGACATACAATAAAAGTCCACCAGTACAATCCTTGTATTGTCTTCCCTTTGCTTTGCTTATTACCTTTTCTCAAATTTCATCTTACTTGATTCAAATTTGATCTCTATGTCTCTGACGCATCATACTTTATATCTCTAGAATGCAAAATGAAAAATAAGTCATAGAGAGATAAAGTTGAAGTTTGAACCAAGCCAGAGGAAATTTAAGGAAAGGTTAGCAAAGTAAAGGAAACCAAATAGAAGGATCATAATGGTGGCATTTCATCATATGTCTAACTTGCTTATGACTTTTGTTCTCTCATAAGGTGCTACTTTCATACAAAAAAGCTTTGACATTCTCATGATTTAATATATTATACATTTAATTTTTTCTTTTTAATATATCTAAGAAAGATCTTTTACAGCAGTATAGAAAATTTAAATTTTATTTCAAGGTTAGTCTAGTATTCTATATTGATAATTCATTTCTCACATTTTATATGTTGATCGTAGTTCCTCGACTCCCAAAAGGGCATTTTTACCTGTTTCAATTGTATCAATGTTTTACATGTCGTGTAAAACTCCATCCATTTTTTGGATTTCAGAGTTTCTTTATTCTCTTTATATTTTTTATCTTCCAAGGTAGTATTATATATGGTAATATGGTACGACTATAACGGAAAAATATGTAATTTGGCATCGAAATATTCTTATATTTGAAAAGAATCACTCTTCTTAATCCTTTTTAGGCAACTAGTCGTTGTATTTAACAAAGTTTTAAAATCATAACTAGCCATATCCAACTTAGCAATCGGAAGAGTGCAAAACAAATCCTTTTGTTCTTTGTATTTATAAATTCATGTAGTGGCAATTTTATAGATGAGTTTTATAATTGAATTAAAACCCTGAAGATTTAACACATGTGTCCCCTTGTTTATATTTATCTGGATTCGCTACATACATAACTAAATGTAACTTCCCGAGCATATTGGTTTCTAATTAAGGAAATATCACAAGCTGATGGAGACTTTTTATGGAAATAACCATTTTCGAAGTTTAGTTTTAATTTTCTATTAAAGGTTCCCTCTAGTGGTATTCTAAATCAACAAATCAGTTTGCATGAGTATCTACTACATTAATTCTAGGTTTTAGAGTTATGACGCAATTTAGTTGGTATGTTTTGTAGGTATGGACGATAGCAATTCATCCTGATCTCGAGAAACAACTAATCATACAATTTGATTGACAAAAATTTTACTTATGTTTTTTAAAACTAATTATATTATCATCATTACAAAATCATGCACTACATGACTTGATACACAAATGCAATTGAGCTATCGACAAAGTAGTTCAAAAAAATTATAACCTTTTATTGATATAGACGGGTATTATGTGATAATAATATAAAATTCAAAATATGTCATTGAGTTTTTAGAAAAGGTTCCTCCATGCAATTCGTGTCATTGTCGATCATCAATGTCTCCAGATATTCATGCCACAATTTTTTATTGAAAAAATTTAACATACCAGATAGGACACATGGAAAACATTGGTATGACAAGATGCCCCTATTGCAAGTACCGTAGAAGCTATCTTTAGTGTGTCGGCTGAAATATATGATGAGTAAATACTTGCATGTCAATAAAGAGTATCTTATCAGTCTTCCTTTATTATATAAGTATAATACAATGATATACCAATGGTTGATAATGTATGTACACAGTGAGTTCAAACAACTATTGCATTAGTATTACATTAATATTTCCTTCACTATTTTATTGAGTTCAAAATATTTTCATCAATTCTCTCTATTGACTTGTCTATGAATTTAAGATAAATAAAAGAAGTACTGAAAGGTTGAGATGGTGCTTTATTTTGTGACTATGCAGTGTGTAACTTGAGTACTCTTTTACAACATATCTTTTCTTATATTATTGTTTCTTATCCTTCTAAATTTCTATTTTAGTTTGTTTTTAATTTCATGTGACTTTTTTTATTTTCCAAGTGTCTGTCTCACTGAATTAGCTAGTTGCTTTTTGAGTTTATGATGTATTGTGTGACTTGATTCTATTATAGAATATATTTTTATTCATATTTCTCTTCTTGATTCTAACATAATTAGGTCCTTTTGGTGACTTCGAAGTATGCCATTTTACTCTTTTACATCATATCGTTTTTCATATTTTTTTCCAACTACATTACTATTTCAGGTTCCTTTTTACTTCATGTGGTTTTTTCATATTCGTAGTGTAAATCTAACTTAATTAGGCACTTTTTGTGACTATAAAGAGTGTCTCTTGACTCTTTTCAGCATATTTTTCATCAATAATCCTCATTCCCTCTTCTTATGTCCTTATCGACATTTCTATATAGGGTAATTTTTTCTTTGATGTTGATTTCAATTTCCTAGTCTAGGTTCACTTTATTAGTCTAATTTTTTAGATTCCAAGTCTTTCTAAAGTGGAAAAACAAAATTGTTTTAGCAAGTGTTGCACAAAAATAAATGAATAATTCTGACTTTTGACATATCTCATATTAAACAAACTATTCAGTCAACAGTTTTAGAGCCAAGCATTTAAATCAAACATTTTTAGTCATTTCTGCTTTCCAAGATTTTATTTCTCATAAGAAAAGATGTCAAATGCAAGGCTTTAGATTACGACTCGCATACTGTTCATGGAACAATACAATTGTCCTTTCTGGTTGAAGACTTGATCAGGGTGTTTGAGATATTAAGATGCATATAAATTGTAGTTCTTGATGACCTTAACATTTTTTAGAGGTAAATCACTACAGAGGAATTACTATTGTATTTGAACATGAGAGCTTTTGTGAATGTTTAGGCAGTGGTGATGTGAGCCAATTCTATAGTTCATCATTTTATATTAAATTATCAGTGACAACCAAGCATTTTTATCATTACAAACAAGTCATTATACTACAGTTCACATTAGTCATTCGAGAACCTATACTATATATTTTTAAAATAATTTATTAATTTATACAAAATAATGTAATACTTTAGTAGGCATATACGTGCAACAGATATACCGATAAATTATTTCACAAAAAGTTGTCAACTCCATGTTGTTACTCCCTCTAGTTATCTTTGTGTCTACCTTTTCACTATATTTCAAAAAACAATTGCTCCACATTTTTTCTTTAATTGACCAATGAGTATTAGACATATTAAATGTGATAACGTTTTGTAATTGTATGTGTGACATGGGCATTTAAAGTAGAAGAGTTTGCATGAGAGGCTTTTAGCGCCAAAGGCAAACCCAAACCCAAAATTTAAAGATATTGGTACAGTTTTAACCTTACAATTTATCTAAACAAAAATATATGTTGAAATATCTAGGCTCTTAACTCACAACAGAGGGAAGTTCTGGCTTCAACTAGTGTACAAGAGGAGACTATCAAGTCAAGGATGCGAAGTGTTCACCCTCGTCTCTAATCCTAAAACGATTTTGATAGCACGAACAAGTATGGTGGTAGGTTGTACTAGTGACTGCATCATGATGTATATGTAGAGTGTACCATGAGTACTACGCTGAATGAACTCCGTAGGCATCAATGACCGATTGAGAAAGAAAGATAAAGACAATTTGAAAAGATAGAATGTGTACAGAACAAAATTTCAAATTAAAATTTATAAGAAGGCACATAAGTATACAAAAAGTAAATCAAATTACAACTAACATAAACCTAACCGGGTTCTAGTAGTAAGTTTAAATAAAACCCAAAGTGACCCCATAAACACAACACATACACAACATAGCTAAATCATCAAAGAGAGGGATACTGTAATTCTTAACCCTTGAATTGAAAGATGATCTCCGAGCCTAAGTAACGACAAACAATAAATAATAGACTACAAAATAAGTGAGTCACCTCCCAGTACAACTAGCAAGAGTGATCCGAATGGCTTAAGTATAATCAATTAAGGCCCCCTACCCAATCAGTCCACACCAAAGGATATGAGCATCCCAAATAGCAAGAATAACACAGGGACGTATCAAATATGAAGAGGATTTCGAATATATGAAGGCTATCCATCAAATAGTCCATTCGTAGTGGTGTAAGTCGTCCAACCAGAAAGAGTGACATAGGGTAAAATTTGAATAGGAGCTGAACAATCAATACCAAAAAACCTTTTAATGATTTCCACTCACAAGGAATCAAAAGGAGGCTCTAAGCCTAAAAACTCTAATCGCAAAGCAACCAGTAATAGCACAAAATTCCATGGTAACACATCTCTTGCAAAATAGTGAGAGAGAAGAGAATATTAATAAATATACTACAACACCTAAACAAAGGCTCATACGATCAAACTAAAGTTAGATATTGCATTCTAAAAGGAGCTAGCCACCGAAGCCACATCTAGGATGAAACAAGGCTTATAGTTCACAAGGATCAACTGTATAAGCCAAACACTACTTGAATCCTATTCTAAGTCCGAAATTTCTTAAATATAACAAATAAACATAACATTAAAATCATAACAACATGGAATAACACACAAGTAGTGATTAGCAGTGCTACACCCTAAGTGCAACCAATCAGTCTAAAACATGATTTCCACGTAATTTAATATGATCAACTAGGTACCTTCCTTAATTCATTTAAAAAAACATGTGCCTTAAGGTCCAGTAAATGTGCTCCAAATATCAATGATATAGTTTTCCCATTATGAATGGCCTTAGAACTAAAAATAGGATCACAACGTCAATACAATTGTTCAAACACCAAAGACAGGTTAAATGGAAACGATCCAATTTTTTAGTCAAAAAGGAATTGTGGGACCCACCTTAGAAGTTTTGGAATTGATTCCGTAAAAAGGTCCTAAGTACTACCCCACAACATATGTTAACAAATGGAGTCTAATTCGAGGCTTCGATTTTCTAAAATAATAACATGTAACTATTTCAGCAATTAAGCTCAATAAAAGAACTAATGGAACCAAACTTATCTCAAATTTAACTTAAACGAAGGTTCATCGACGTATTTTTATCACCCATTCAGATAGCCTCAACAACTTTGGATGTACAAGACTTTGAATAACCCAGTTATGAGCAATATTTAATGAATTATTGCCAATGGAAATCAAATTGGTCAGCTTGTCTCTGTTATGGTCTTAAAATAGAATACCAATAAAAAAATATTCTTCTCGAACACATAAAAGTTGACCTGCAATTACGGAGCACAAGAATATTACCCTTCGCACTGTGAATGGAATGGAAAGAGAAAAAGGGACATGTGATAATGGTTAAGTCCTATTGAATGAAAAGGCCAGGAGTCCTAACAATTTGTGAACGTGGCTAGGACCCCATGAATGCATTGATAACCTTTTCTAGTCTGTCACAAATTTTACTAAGGTCCAACATCCTCTGTGCATGCAAATGGGGTATTATACTTTATCAAGTAGATAATACGTACTGAAAGGAGCAGTGAAAATTTACATACGAGCTGATCTTGCCAAAAATGGGTCCCACACTGAAACTCTGTCACATGTCAAAATCTACAAGGGGCTCAGAATTAGCCTAAAAGCCTTCAAATTTTCCAAATTCCATTCTTGTCTAAACTCAACACTGAAGAGCTAACCAGGTTGATAAAATTCTCATTTGAGCATGTTTACCGACAAACATGATTAAGGTCCAATTTAGGTCTTAACTTTGAAATTAAAAGCTTCAGCATAGAGTCTCACACTGAAAGCCTTGTGCTTAGCATGTTGCAGTCAACTATGACACTTCTTGAAATGATGGAATTTCCTTATTTGGACTCTAAGGTAATCCTTGTGAACTCTTGATTAAAAAAATGTCTGTTCATGGTTAAAAAGATCCAAAACACACTAACTCATATAAAAACTAAGTGAACTACAAGATGATCAAACAAGCACCAAAGAAAGTAGTAAATGACTTAGGGTCTCGACGGGAACAATCTAAATTATGAACACAAGGAACAAACATAAAAATGACATAGAGGGTCATTTCAACATCTAGTTTCATTCATAAATATAAGAGTGAAAAAGTTCTTGAAGGTTCAAAAAGTCATGAAATTTCTCTCGCATATTATTCCTAGTTTCCAAATAACCTTTTAAACTAGACACTGTTACAATCGACTTTATCCACATGAATATCTCTCGAACGCAATTGAAAATCATATTTGGCTTGAAGAGCAATGAGATCCTCCATGAAATTCAAACGTTTCTCCAACTCTAATGCACCATAGGATAGAACATAAGACTCATCAAGAAAGTACTGAGTAAACATCAAAATATAGAATATTGGGTGGATAGAAGAAAATCCTAGTAATGCAAAATCACAAGCAACCTTGCTCGGAGTATTCAAAAGATAAAATTTACCTAGGTATAATCTCTCCCAATTTCTCAAACCTCTTCACACACTTCATAAGTGACACATAGAGGAAATCCTAATCATTAACTAAATATCTCAAAGGCCAATACCTACAATCACCATTTTTCTATTGCCTACTTTAAGTTGTTCAAAGCTTGTTCTGAATCACCCTCACCTTATCCGAAGTCTCCTACACCATGTATATACCACGCGGTGTAATCTTTGTATTCTAAAAACAACGACCTAAAAGAGTGACAATACCTATAATTTAAAACATTTGATGGGGCAGTCTAAATACTAGAGTGGTAGTATGTACGAAAACTACACCAAGGTTAAGAACATGTTCTACTGACCTTCAAACCCAAAAAAATAGGCCTGCAACATTACTAAAGAATTTGAATATTACTCTCCAAATGTAAATCAATTATCCAATAAAAGTTGGGCTAAGGTTAACACATGTGCCCAACTCCCCTAACAGGTCCTTTAAAAGCTAAAAGTTCACTAAGTACCCTTATATGATATTATAAAAACAAGCACTCCATGAATCAAAAAAACTACATCTCGAATGTAGATTGAGGCCAAAAGTTAACGTTGAATGAAGATTGAACAAAGAGAATGTCACGACCCAAACCGGGTTGCGACTGACACCCACACTTACCCTCCTATTGAGCGAACCAACCAATCTAAACCTTAACATTTCTATGTAATAACAACAGAAAGTAATGCGGAAGACTTAACTCATTAATAAAAACCAATTCAATAACTATCAATATTCAACATCTATTATTCCCAAAACCTGGAAGTCATCATCAAAAGAACATCTACGATCAAATGACTAAACTAAGAGTATTCTAAAAGCTAAAAATAAATAAAAAGCTAGTCCATGCCGGAAGTTCAAGGCATCAAGACTTGAAGAAGGAGATCCAGTCCAAGCTAGAAGCATTAGCTCACCCTGAATTTCCGATGTAGTAAGACTGGCTTGAATTACTGTTGAGTTGAAAACGATGGCACGTTTGCTGCACTCCACAAATAAACAAGAAGAAAACATAAAAGTAGGGGTCAGTACAAAACACGGGTACTGAGTAGATATCATCGGCCAACTCAAAATAGGGGACAGTATATATCAATATTATCGTAAATCAACTATAAAACTCAACATGTTGCCACAACAAGTATTATAATCATCAATAAGTACCATCAAGTTCATCCATGAGGGCTCAAGCCTCAACACCATACTCATTTTGGAATTATGTTCGTTAGATTGAGTATATTAACATCTTTCAAGATTCATTATCTTTAATTCTCTTGTGTCGGTACGTGACACTCCGATCCCTCATATTCATTATTCCTCTTGTGTCGGTACGTGACACTCCGATCCCCTATATCTACGTGTCGGTTCGTGACACCCGATCCCCTAATTCTACGTGTCGGTTCGTGACACCCGATCCCCTAATTCTACGTGTCGGTTCGTGACACCCGATCCCCTAATTCTACGTGTCGGTTCGTGACACCCGATCCCCTAATTCTACGTGTCGGTGCGTGACACCCGATCCCCTACATCATTCTGTAAATCATCAGGCCTTCTCTATACCAAGGCATCATCAATCCCATTACTTTAATTCATCAAGCCTTCTTCTATACCAAGGCATCATCATTAATAATGTATATTAAATTTCCTTTCAAGATTTGGGATTCAATATTTTCATCATGCTTATCTTATCACAATCACATAATCATATTCACGCAAACATACAATTAAGCATATAGTAGGGTTTACAATACTACCAATACATATCATTCTCTGTTAAGAGTTTACTATGAAAGCATGAAAACCATAACCTACCTCCACCGAAGATTAGTGATCAAGCAAGCAAATTTTTCTGCAAGCTTTGTTTCTCCCTTCTCGTTCGATTCTCCCTCTCTCTCTTCTTCTTTCTATTTTCTTTATTCCAACCCTCTTTCTTTTACCCTAATTAGTATATGATTAAGAATAAAAGATGGCAATAATACCCCACTAATTAACTTAGGGTTACCTCTTTTAACCCCTCAAGAATTTGAGTTATTAATATAAACCCACGAACTTTATAATTAAGGCAAGAATAGTCAAAAACGTCCCTTAAAACTTAACCAGAAATCCGACTCTGCCTGGGATTTGCGCAACCTGTGACGGGCCGTCGTGCCTACGACGGTCCATCCTGCAGGTTGTCGTAGAGTTCAGATATCCGAATTTCCACCAAGGGTCTGTGACGGTCCGTCACACCTGTTACGGTCCGTCCTGCCATTCCGTCACAAAGTTTAGAGAGTCGATTTTTAGTACCCAATTTCAGATTTTCTAAGTGTTTTGAAACGAGACCCTGGGACGGTCCATCGTGCCCATGACGGTCCGTCGTGGGGTCCGTCGCTTCTGCCAATTTTTCCAGAAATAAAGTCTGCTGCTCAAAACGACTAAACGGGTCGTTACATTAGATACCAATTTACCCATCGTTCGTCCCCGAACGATCAAGAGAAGGAAAACAAGGGCGAAAAGGAGTACCTGAATCTTTAAACAGATGTGGGTATCTTTCTCGCATATCCGCCTCCTTCTCCCAAGTGGCTTCTTCAACCGGTCGATTCTTCCATTGCACCTTGATGGATGCAATCTCTCTTGACCTCCACTTGCGAACTTCTCTATCTAAAATAGCAACCGGCTCCTCCTCACAAGACAAGTTCTCATCAAGCAAAACTGAATCCCAACGGATAATGTAGTTTCCATCCCCATGGTATCTTTTCAACATCGACACATGGAATACCGGATATACTCCGGACAGCCCTAGAGGCAAGGCTAACTCATAAGCCACCTCCCCCACTCGCTTAAGTACTTCAAATGGTCCAATGTACCTTGGACTTAGTTTACCCCTTTTACCAAACCGCATCACCCCTTTCATGGGTGAAACTTTCAACAAGACTTGTTCACCTTCCATGAACTCTAAGTCTCTAACCTTTCGATCTGCATATTCTTTTTGTCTACTTTGCGCCGCTAGAAGCTTTTCTTGAATAGACCTCACTTTTTCCATCGAATCCCTCAAGAGATCAGTACCCCAAGGTCTGACCTCGAACGCATCAAACCAACCAATGGGAGACCTACATCTCCTACCATACAATGCTTCAAATGGGGCCATATCAATGCTTGAGTGATAGCTATTATTGTATGAAAACTCCGCTAAGGGTAAGAAGCTATCCCAATGACCACCAAACTCTATCACACACGCACGAAGCATATCCTCCAACACTTGAATCGTTCGCTCAGACTGACCATCGGTCTGGGGATGGAACGCAGTACTAAGGTCCAACCTAGTACCCAATTCTGCATGCAATGTTTTCCAAAACTTAGAAGTAAACTGCGTACCTCTATCTGATATGATGGATAGTGGAACCCCATGCAATCGCACCACTTCCGAAATGTAAAGTTTGGCTAACTTTTCTGCATTGTAAGTCACCTTGACCGGAATGAAATGAGATGATTTAGTTAACCTATCAACAATCACCCAAATGGAGTCATACTTACCCATTGTCTTCGGAAGACCAATCACAAAATCCATTGCAATTCTTTCCCACTTCCATTCCGGAATGGGCATCCTCTGAAGTGTTCCTCTGGGCCTTTGGTGTTCATACTTTACTTGTTGACAGTTTGGACATTTGGCAATAAAATCCACAATGTCACGCTTTATTCTACTCCACCAAAAGTGTTGCTTTAGGTCACGATACATCTTGGTTGCGCCCGAATGTATAGAATACCTTGAACTATGAGCCTCTGTCAGAATAGTATTGATCAAATCATCGACGCGGGGTACACATACCCTTCCCTTGATTCTCAAAACACCTTCCTCATCGATTTGTGCTTCCTTAGCCTCTCCTCGCAATACCTTATCTTGGATTTTGCGCAGTTTCTCATCATCGAACTGTCTTTCCTTAATTTTGTCAAGAAAGGAAGATCTTGCCTCCACAGAAGCCAACAATCCTCCCCTCTCACTTACTTCTAATCTCATCAAGTCATTAGCTAGAGTCTGAACCTCTCTAGCCAATGGGCGTCTAGAAGCTTGCAAGTGAGCTAGACTTCCCATGCTTCCCGCCTTCCTACTTAAAGCATCCGCTACAACATTCGCCTTCCCCGGATGATACAAGATAGTGATATCGTAGTCCTTTAGTAACTCCATCCATCTCCTCTGTCTTAAGTTCAAATCTTTTCTGAGTAAAGACATACTGAAGGCTACGATGATCCGTATAGATCTCACACTTAACCCCATATAAATAGTGTCTCTATTGTTTTAATGCAAACACTACCGCGGCCAATTCCAAATCATGAGTGGGATAGTTACGTTCATGCACTTTTAATTATCTTAAAGCATAAGCAATCACACTCTTCTCTTTGATTAGTACTGCACCCAAACCAGAAAAGGATGCATCACAATAAACAATGAAATTCTTACCCTCTACTGGCAAGGTAAGGATAGGTGCGGTAGTCAACAAAGTCTTGAGCTTCTGAAAGCTTTCCTCACATTCATCCGACCATATAAATGGGACATTCTGCTTAGTCAAGTTCGTCAATTGGGAAGCAATAGAAGAGAATCCCTTTACAAATCGACGGTAGTAGCTAGCTAACCCAACAAAGCTCCTTATTTCTGACACATTAGTAGGTCTTACCCAATTCTTCACTGTCTCAATCTTAGAAGGATCCACCATCACTCCCTCCTTAGAAACCACGTGCCCCAAGAAGGACACTGCATCTAGCCAAAACTCACACTTAGAGAACTTGGCATAAAGCTTTTTCTCCCTCAACATTTCCAATACCATTCTCAAATGCTCTTCATGTTCCTTCTTGCTCTTTGAGTATACCAATATATCATCAATAAATACGATCATGAAGAGGTCAAAATATGGCTTAAAAATCCCGTTCATCAAGCTCATGAACGCAGCAGGGGCATTCGTAAGACCAAAGGACATCACTACAAATTCGTAATGCCCATACCTCGTTCGAAAAGCAGTCTTTGGCACATCCGTTGCCCGTATTTTCAATTGATGATAACCGGATCTCAAGTCAATCTTAGAGAAGACACAAGCACCTTGTAACTGATCGAACAAATCATCAATGCGGGGAAGAGGATACTTGTTCTTTATGGTTACCTTGTTTAGTTGTCTGTAGTCTATACACATTCGAAAACTCCCATCCTTCTTCATTACAAACAAAACTGGAGCACCCCAAGGAGATGCACTTGGTCTAATGAAGCCTTTGTTCAATAACTCTTGAAGTTGTGCTTTTAACTCTCTTAACTCCGCGGGAGCCATTCTATAAGGGGGTATAGAAATGGGGCGAGTACCGGGTTCAAGATCAATACAGAAGTCAATATCCCTATTCGGTGGCATACCAGCAAGATCTGCAGGGAACACATCCAGAAACTCACGAACTACTGAAACCGACTCAATCGAAGGTACTTGGGTAGTGTCATCCTTGAGATGTGCTAAGAAAGCTAAACACCCTTTACTAATCATTTTCTTAGCACGAAGAAAAGAGACGATGCGGACCGGATTGGAAGTGTAGTCACCCTCCCACACTAACGGGTCTGTCCCAGGCTTGGCTAACGTCACCGTTTTAGCATTACAATCCAAGATTGCAAATTGCGGAGAAAGCCAAGTCATACCCAGAATCACGTCAAAATCATCCATTTCTAAGATAACCAAATCTACATAAGTGTTGCTCCCCACAACGTTTACCAAACAAGACCTATATACCTTTTCAACTACCACAGACTCACCCACCGGAGTAGAGACACGAAAAGGCATATCAAGTAATTCACAATGTAAATTTAGACCATTAGCAAATGAGGAAGATACATAAGAAAACGTGGATCCAGGATCAAACAATACAGAAGCCATGCAATCACAAACCAGAAGATTACCTGTGATGACAGCATCAGATGCCTCCGCTTCAGACCGCCCAGGGAAAGCGTAACAATGGGCCCTATCGTTCGTCTGTCCGTTGCCCCTACCATGTTGTGATGTAGTGGCCCCAGTTTGCCCATTACCTCTGCCGTTTTGGTGACCACTATTACCTCGACCACCACGCCCTCCAGAAAAAATGGCCTCTACCATGACCACCTCTACCTCTAGCTATTGGGGGTCTGTAACTTGGTCTGGGACAATTTCTCCTAATATGTCCAATCTCCCCACATCCATAACATTCTTTGGAGTCGATCATATGCCCCTCGGAGAAGTGTTGACCGGTCTGAGGTGGTCCCCCAACTACAGTCTGTAGTGAAGACTGAATTGGTCGGACTGAGTAACTTCCCGAACCCTATCCTCTAGTGTAAGAACCATTAAACTCACCTCCCTTTCGAAGCCTTTTTGATGTCGATGTTGTGGTGAAGTCGTCTGGCTTCACTCCTTCCACTTCTATCACAAAGTCTACCACCTCTTGGAAGGATTTTGCCGTTGCCGCTATCTGTAAGGCCGAGATCCGCAATTCTGACCTCAACCCCTTCACAAACCGGCGAATCCGCTCTTGAGGACTGAAACAGAGTTGAGTGGCATATCTGGATAGTGCACGAAACATAGCCTCAAAAGCATTAACCGACATCCTACCTTGCTCTAGGCTCAAGAACTCATCCCTTTTCCTATCCCTCAAAGTTCGGGGGATATACTTCTCCATAAACAAACTAGAGAATGAGGCCCAAGTCATAGGTGGTGCCTCTATTGGTTGACACTCGATATGTGACCGCCACCACATTTTGGCGTTCCCTTGAAACTGATAAGTCACAAACTCCACACCAAACCATTCTACTATACCCATCTTGTGCAGTAGCTCGTGACAGTCAACCAGAAAATCATAAGCATCCTCAGATTCCGCACCCTTGAAGAATGGAGGTTTCAATTTTAAGAACTTACTGAAAAGTTCATGCTGATCATTTGTCATTATAGGCCCAGTAGTCAGACGTGGAAACGTGCCTATTTCCAATGGAACATCCATGCGGGGAGCCATAGTAGCCGCATGTTGTACTTCTGAAACCGGAGGTGTTGGCGCAGAAAACACTGGAGGTGCCTGACCTTGATCAGATAACCCGCTAAGATAAGCCAGAACCTGATTGATCATCTCTGGGGTAGGTTGGGTGGCATTTCCTCATTTTGCACTTGTTCAGTTTCCCCATCCTCCCCTTCTCTTATTACTTCCTCAGTCGGTGGAGGAGTCACTGCCCTAGTATCAGATGGGCTAGGTGCTCGTCCTCTTCCCCTAGAGGACGTCCTCCCACGACCTCTACCACGGCCCCTTGCCGCTGTTCTTCCTCGAGCCACAGCCCCAGTGGCTGGTTCAGTTGTTTCTTGTCTATCCGGTGTTGGTGTCGGCGTAGTCGTTGCTCTAGTTCTAACCATCTGCGAAAGAGAGTGAAGATGGTCAGATACCAATTCGTATCGCCTAGATACCAATTGGACTCAAGTAGTAGCACGAAAGAAAGAATGAAAGAGTGAAATTTTTCCTAAAGTCTTATATCCTCTTAAAGAAAAGTAAAGGCGTCCCCCTACCGTTCCTTAAGACTCTACTAGACTTGTTCTTGTGTGATGAGACCAACGAACCTAATGCTCTCATACCAAGTTTGCCACGACCCAAACCGGGTTGCGAATGGCACCCACACTTACCCTCCTATGTGAGCGAACCAACCAATCTAAACCTTAACATTTCTATGTAATAACAACAGAAAGTAATGCGGAAGACTTAACTCATTAATAAAAACCAATTCAATAACTATCAATATTCAACATCTATTATTCCCAAAACCTGGAAGTCATCATCACAAGAACATCTACGATCAAATGACTAAACTAAGATTATTCTAAAAGCTAAAAATGCATAAGAAGCTAGTCCATGCCGGAAGTTCAAGGCATCAAGACTTGAAGAAGGAGATCCAGTCCAAGCTAGAAGAATTAGCTCACCCTGAATTTCCGATGTAGTAAGACTGGCTTGAATTACTGTTGAGTTGAAGACGATGGCACGTTTGCTGCACTCCACAAATAAACAAGAAGAAAACATAAAAGTAGGGGTCAGTACAAAACACGGGTACTGAGTAGATATCATTGGCCAACTCAAAATAGGGGACAGTATATATCAATATTATCGTAAATCAACTATAAAACTCAACATGTAGCCATAACAAGTATTATAATCATCAATAAGTACCATCAAGTTCATCCATGAGGGCTCAAGCCTCAACACCATACTCATTTTGGAATTATGTTCGTTAGATTGAGTATATTAACATCTTTCAAGATTCATTATCTTTAATTCTCTTGTGTCGGTACGTGACACTCCGATCCCTCATATTCATTATTCCTCTTGTGTCGGTACGTGACACTCCGATCCCCTATATCTACGTGTCGGTTCGTGACACCCGATCCCCTAATTCTACGTGTCGGTTCGTGACACCCGATCCCCTAATTCTACGTGTCGGTTCGTGACACCCGATCCCCTAATTCTACGTGTCGGTTCGTGACACCCGATCCCCTAATTCTACGTGTCGGTTCGTGACACCCGATCCCCCAATTCTACATGTCGGTTTGTGACACCCGATCCCCTAATTCTACGTGTCGGTTCGTGACACCCGATCCCCTACATCATTCTGTAAATCATCAGGCCTTCTCTATACCAAGGCATCATCAATCCCATTACTTTAATTCATCAAGCCTTCTTCTATACCAAGGCATCATCATTAATAATGTATATTAAAGTTTCCTTTCAAGATTTGGGATTCAATATTTTCATCATGCTTATCTTATCACAATCACATAATCATATTCACGCAAACATACAATTAAGCATATAGTAGGGTTTACAATACTACCAATACATATCATTCTCTATTAAGAGTTTACTATGAAAGCATGAAAACCATAACCTACCTCCACCGAAGATTAGTGATCAAGCAAGCAAATTTTTCTGCAAGCTTTGTTTCTCCCTTCTCGTTCGATTCTCCCTCTCTCTCTTGTTCTTTCTATTTTCTTTATTCCAACCCTCTTTCTTTTACCCTAATTAGTATATGATTAAGAATAAAAGATGGCAATAATACCATACTAATTAACTTAGGGTTACCTCTTTTAACCCCTCAAGAATTTGAGTTATTAATATAAACCCACGAACTTTATAATTAAGGCAAGAATAGTCAAAAACGTCCCTTAAAACTTAACCAGAAATCCGACTCTGCCTGGGATTTGTGCAACCTGTGACGGGCCGTCGTGCCTGCGACGGTCCGTCCTGCAGGTCGTCGTAGAGTCCAGAGACCCAAATTTCCACCAAGGGTCTGTGACGGTCCGTCCTGCCATTCCGTCACAAAGTTCAGAGAGTCGATTTTTAGTACCCAATTTCAGATTTTCTAAGTGTTTTGAAACGAGACCCTGCGACGGTCTGTCGTGGGGTCCGTCGCTTTTGCCAGTTTTTCCAGAAATAAAGTCTGCTGCTCAAAACGACTAAACGGGTCGTTACAGAGAAAGTGTGCTGACATATTCAATCAATCAACAATGACCCAAATGCTATCAACATCTCTAGAAATCCATGGAAACCATTCAACAAAGTCCATAATGATGCAATCCCACTTCCATTATAGAATGGTTAATGTTTGAACTCACTTCTAACAAATCTCAAATATTTTGCTTACATCTTCTAGCAAATAAATCACCAAAAACAGATTTTTCATTATCTCTTAGTGGCGATCCACTTATAGTCCTAAATTTTATCCTAATAAATCTTGGTAGTTTAGGAATGGATAAAATATCTAGAAACAAAAGCCTCACAAAGTATAAGTTGGATCACACCTCTAAATCTCAAATCACAAACATGGCCACCAAAAATCAAAACCATATCTAAATCTAATGTACCTTCACTGGCATCACCTGTTAACGATCAATCTCAATGTGACACAAAAACCTCATCTTCAAATTGAAGACCACAAATCCAATCAAGAAAAGAGACTAAATTCCCACATAGGCTACGACACGCCTAATATCTGATATATATCTAATCAAATCATTTGATTAGATAAGGACTCAATGTCCAAAGATAAATGACGCTCCAATACAAATAATAAGGATAGATTACTAGTACCTACTGTCTCATGTCTCAATGTATTCTTTACAATATTCTTCTTAACAAGATGATAGAGAATAGAATGGTAATAGTTCTTTAGAAGATCAATCCATTGATGTTGACTCAAATCCACGTCTCTCTGTTTCATACTCTACTAAACACTCGTGTGGTTTCTGTAGATCTTCCAAAATAAAATAAAGATGTGTAGTGCCTAAATATCTTATGTGCAAGAACTACAACCGCCAAATCTATGTTATAAGTAGGGTAGTTGACGTCATGGAGTTGAATCTTCCTCAAAACATAACTAATAACATCTACCTGTTTAATCAATACACAACCCAAACCAATGCCAAATTTTTATAATACACGGTGAAGACTTTTTCCTCAACTAGATGATTTTATATAGAAGTGGAAGGTTAAAAACTTCTTGACCTTCCAAAATCTCTACTCACACTCCTCAAAACACTGAAAAGGAACATGTAAATGGGTCAACCAGGTCAGTGGTGCTACAGGAATAGATAATTCCTCCCTAAACTGTATATTGAAGCTGAACACTGAGATCCTTTAGATTTGCAAGATACATACAACATGCTAGTCATGATCTTCCAAAATAAAATAAAGACGTGTAACGGTTCTGCCATAGGCTCAATATATTTAAAATTTATTTGAGAAAGACGATAAGTATCTCTCTAAAAATAAAAATAAAAATTTAAACAAATAAGAATAGGTAGATCACAGATGAAATATTGTCCAGGTAGGATAATGGCATAAAAGAATCATACCTATGATTATATTGTTTGATGCATTAGCATTTGTCCTCACTAGGTTTGAATTGCAGTGGACCTGTCTGCCTTTTCCATAGACATCAGTACTACCATTTGACCTGCATTCATGGGACAACCAAGAAGTACTTGTTATGCATTACATGGTTGATGAGCTCGTTATTTGGACAAATTTAGGGCTATATTTGGATAGTTTTAGCGTCCTCAAATGATTATTTTCTGCAAATAACTGATTTGAGTCCCTTAATTTCCAGGTATTTGGATTAAGGAAAGAAACATGGACACAAATGTTCAAGAAGGAAAAAAGGTAATTGAAAGAACATAGAAATGAAGGCCTGGTGAAAATTCGATACGCTCAAACTTACTTCTCAAATAAGAAGTAAAGCGATCGTGTCAAGTAAATAACCCAACTAGTGAGGTTGGGATCGTTCCCATGAGGAAAATAGTCTAGACTTAACTTCACCCTATTATAACTATCGTTTGGTCAATAACTTCCTTGGAAAGTAAAAATATAAAAAGGGGGGTTCTATCTCTAAATAAGTGAAAATAAACAACGAACATGAAAGATACACTTAACAGCTTTTAATGTTGGGTTTTAATCAATTAATAAAAGTAACTAGGGTTTATGTGTTCCCCACAGGTTCATAACTTGATAACTCTAACTAATAACAATTCTTTCCTAGTATCTTGCATGCAAAGTGATAAGTTATGTATTTCTAAATCCTTGGTTCGGCATCTAGAAAATCTCACTCCGCACCTTGGTCCGGCTACGTGTGTTGCTATCCTAACCCTTATCCTTACCTCATATTAAGCATCGTATTCGATATTTGACTAAGTTATTACCTCATACCAATCAATACTAGCCTATTAGATAGTATACACTAAATCTATGTTAATAATTCTTTTCCTATTATCTAACTCCTTGGTCCGGCATGTAGCATTAAGGCGAGTTTTAACGTTGGCCATCCATTAAAAAGACTTCTAAACGAAAGAATTATTAATACATGCAAGACGCTATTCTAGAATTATTCTTTTAGTTGGAGTTTATCACATTATTTGCCTATGGTTCCCACAACCCTAGTTATGGAGTTTAGTTACTCATAGCCATAAACACAATGTTCAAATATATTAAATAAGAATTCATGTACTTACTTCAATGAGAAAGAATAAAGTCCGAAAGTTTGCTTGATTAATCAGCAAAAATCACTTGTAAGAATCTCAAAATCTAACACTAATCGACAATCAAAAGTTCAAATAATCAAACTATCCAAAAATATAATAATATGGAGCCTAACAATACGGAGTCTAACCTCAAAAACAAGGTTTTTCAAACTATTTATAAAAAATGAAAACCTACTTAAACAAGGACTCTGTTTGCTGGAAATCTGCCAAAACGCGGCTGGGTCGACGGACCTCGCGACGGACCATCTTGGTCACGACGGACCGTCATGGACTCCGTCGTCCCATACTTAGCAATTTCATCTGCTGCTCTCCTCATTCCCTTCAACGGCAAGTATGACGGACCGTCATAGGCACAACGGTCTGTCGAGGGTCTTCGTTTCAAAACACTTCAACTCTTGGAATCTAGGTGTTGGGATCACTTCTCTGAACTTCATGACGAATCTTCAGGACAGACTGTCATAGCCACGACGGACCATCACAAGGTACGTAACACCACACTTGGTCAGACTGCCCCATCTTCCTTCAGCAGCTTCTCTACGCTGCCACCTACGGACCTTCACAAGCACGACGGACCGTCATCAGGTCCGTAGGTGGTCTCTTCTGCATTTCTTCGCTCAAAATCTCTGCATTCAACTTTGGACAGATTTCCTGCAACACAAAGAAAAACTCATATAAAAACTAGCACAAAAAGTCTTTTAGACACACTAAACTTAAGGGAAAATAATTAATTATACCGTGAAACCACGGTATATCAACACCCTCAACTTAAATTCGTTGTTTGTCCTCAAGCGACGCACTATGACTCACTACACAATCTTTGTACAATAGTATCCATGTTTTTTCCTTTGCAATCATTTGGCTATCAATACCGATTAATCTCATCAAATCTATGCATGCTATCACTATTAGGCTTGAATTTTGTGGGATTAGAATATGACACAGACTCACCATGCACTAACACCTATCCTCTTTAATTTCTCACCAAGGTGCTAACAATTCCGGTATTGCAACTAGAGTCCTCACTTCAAAGCAAAATCCTCATTTTTCACACAATGATTTCAGTTTGAGTATAAGGATTACTTTTCAACACTCGCTCTTAGAACAAAGTCACACTCATTCATACCTATTGCCATAAGCTTGCCCTTATTTTCACTACCTTAAGTTCGCTATGCAACTCTTAGGATCACGATAGGACCTTTTTATCTTGTAACATAGGCTCAGAGTCAGGTAGGGTATATTTAGGTATACTTTATTGACTTTTTGCCCTCCTTGACATATCGGCTAAACCTTCCACTTTCTATCACATTATCTCGCCATGTTTCCCCTATTCTTTCACGTTGCTATTTTCCCTTCTTTCTTAATTTGTGTAAGTGACTCGTTTCCATTTTTTTTCTCTTTTTCTTTACTTTTCTTTCAACGAGTTCTTGAGTCACTTTACTTTCGTTCTTTCTCTCTCTTTGTTCTTTCAACCCCACTTTCCAGAGCATTCCTCAACGCAGCCACCCTCAACTCATGGCTTTTCCATGAGTCAAGGTACACAATACCCAGAGTTGGGTCAGGGCCATAACAAAGGTTGTTTATGCATTATCCACCCACAACTTATGCTTTTGGCATAAGCTGAGGTGCACATGTCCAAGGAGACACCAGGGCCAATATACTGTTCCCAGAAAAAATCAGTTGCGGTGAAATGGGCTATCTTTAATAAGGGCCTATGATCCTTTCCTAATTGTCTGTTACAGCTTACTTTTAGTAGGACTAACCAGGCAAGTTCTAGCTCAGTACCAATAGTGGACTATTCAAATTTCCTCACACTCCCTTGACATCTCATCACTATCCCAGATTATTAGACACCTAGTTCAAATTGAAAACTTAGGATAATGCAATGGTGTAATTCTATTTCATGCTTAGAGCCACACAATTATCAGTTACTATGCCTAGTCATGAAACATTTTCCAGTTTTATCAAGATATCATTTTAGCCATCATGGTTCAGAGTTAAACTATGTACAAAAGATATAAAAATGCCGGTTCAAAAGAAAAAGTAATTAGTCTTTTAGGAAAAAAGAACACAGGCAAGAAAACCCCAAAAGAGGATAGTGAGTTGGGCTACTCAGACTTCACCCTAACACTCACTTTCCATTTACCCCACCCCCAACAAAAAAAGCATGCAATAGTCCCCAATGCATAAAAAAATCTAAATATTAGAGTGGTAGGTGAAGCAAACTTGTGGCGCAAAGCACCATCGATCAGCAAGCTAGTGGGTCCGATTCCCCGAAATCCACGTCCTCTGCAATATGGACACCCTCAGTGGTGTCCTCAGCAACAATTGCACCATCAGTAGTGCCTCCTGCTATCTCTACAGTGCGGGAGCTAGACAGCCCAGCCGCTAACTGTGATGCTCTGATCTGGTGCGCCTCCTTCTTAGTAAGTGAGGCTCTCCTCGCAGCGTCCATCTCTCGGTGCTCCTTCTTCCTTGCTCTTGTCTAATCTTCTGTTCAACCCCTACACCTCTTCGCACTCTCTCGAGGGGGAGGTGGTGGAATTTCTGAAGTAGTAAATAGGGCCGCCAGCACGGTGTCCTCAGCAGGCTCGACAGAAGGGGCCTCAGACTCCGGCACCCTTGCCTCTAGGATCGTGTCAAGGTATGCACGAAGACTGTCGACTGCAGCCTGAAGAGTCGACAGATCCACCGGACGGGCTGGTCGGGCTAACACTCTCAACTCAAAGGCGTCCAGGCGCTGGTTAACCTTATCAATCTTCTGCTTTGTAAACTGTTGCATTTTCCTCTCTACACGCTCCTCAGACTCAGTGATCGACTTCTGCATCCACGGGTGGATATGATGTAGAAGAGTGGCAATTTGTGCCTCTAATTTTTGGACCCTAGCAAGCGAGACCAGTGCCTATAGAGGGGCTGTGCGAGAGGAGCTCGGGGCTGTTCTACTACCCAGGATAGACTCGAGCGGGGTAGTATCAGTGGATGCCTGTGTAGCTGTGTGGGCCTGGGCTACCGTATACGCAAGATCATCAGCAAGTAGGTGCAGCTCTAGACATGGCCCTCTGCGTGGAGCCAACACCTTGGCCTCATCTCTGATGAGGCCGATGTCTACAGTGCCCTGCGGGGTCTTAAGTCGATCTACGTGCCATATGGGCACACCTGCGGACCTGCAAATGGCAAAGATCATACACGGGAAGGGGTAGGTAGTAGTGACCTTGAATGCCCTCTCGTGCATGACTGCCTCGAGAAGACTTGCAAAGTCCACCTTGAATCCGGCTATCATCGCCGCCATCAATGCTGCTCGATCCCAGGTAACGATGTTATCAGCAGCTGTGGGGGGAAGGCAGTGACGGACGAGCAGCCACAAGAACTTTGCTATGAAAGTGAGTTTGGCCTTCTTGATGGCCCCCTTCGGCTGAGTAACCGAATCGGCACCCTCTCCATCTACTGATAGGTGCAGGGTCATCCACCACTTGGTGGTCTCTCTCAATGCTGGCTCGCGCAAGAACTGTCCATCCTTTACTAATGGCCAGCGGTAGTCAAACTCGGCAGTGATGGGGGTCCGAGTAGCATCTACACTCTCTCTGTATAGAAACCGGCGGATGGCTGGCAGGGAAATGTCAACCTGCACGCCCCGGACACGAACCTACTCCAGTGGGGCCTATTTAGCGGGAGCATCCCACCTATCGATTTGTGATCAGAGAGTCTCTATGTAGAATGCGTAGAACTCTCGGACTATTTCCTCGTTGTATCGTCCCAACGGACGTGCTGTCCACTCTAAGAGATGCCTAGTGAAGAGGTTGTGGATCTCCGACATCGTTGGGACACTTCCTGTAAGTACCCGCCGCTCCAAGGTGAGTTTTCGAGTCATTACACATTTATCAGTCAGGAACATGGCATCGGAGTAAACCTAAAACAGGCCGTCGACACACCACCGGTTTGGCTGGTCAGAGGCTGGGGTGGGGACCTGAGCTGGTGCGCCGGATGTAATGTCTTAACTGTCAGCCTCATCAGACGAGGCCGACACTGCGGCAGTGGCGGGTGCGGGAGCCTCAGCAGATCCAGAATCTTCCTCGGACCATGATACTCCTAAGGAGCCAGATGCTCCTTCCTCATTTGTGGCTGACCTTGAGGGTGTGCCGGTCAGTGTGCGCTCCTCATCAGAATTTGAGGCAGTGACTACGCCGGACGCCACCGTCTTGGGTGTGGCTCTGGGAGCACGTGCAGCACGGGAAGGTGCGGAAGTGCCTGGGGGCACATACTCAGGGTCCCGCTCATCATCAGAGTCGATGATCAAGCGTGCAGACGGGGAAACAGACTTTGATCGCCCGCGTGCGTAGGTTCGGTCTTGCTTGGGTGCCATAGTAGGTAGTACCTGCAAAAGATTACAATTAGTACGAGTAGTAGCAAACAAGACAAGCGAAACCATACAAAATAAAATAGTGAAAATAATATGTAATTGTTGTATAAACAGTGACACACGACAGGCCTGGTGATGGCTCGTCGTGACTATGACAGACCATCGTGAGGTCCGCCGTGTTGTACTTGGACTCTGTATAAATAGAGAACCCTGAAAGAGAGTCTCTTACTAGAATGACGGGGTGTGCAGGACGGACCGTCATAGTTACGACGGTCCGTTGTAGATGTCCGTAGTAGGACACTTGGGAAAAATATGGAGACCCTAAGTAGAGGGGTCTCTGATCGTTATAACGGTCATGCAGGACGGAACGTCGTGGGTACGACGGTCCGTCACATGTGTCTGTTGAAGGACACTTGGAAAAAAATAAGACCCTTGGAAATAGGGTCTCTGACAACCAGAATGGTTGTGCAGGACAGACCGTCACAGATACGACGGTCCGTTGTAGATGTCCGTCATAGGACACTTGGGAAAAAATATGGAGACCCTAAGGAGAGGGGTCTCTGACCTTTATGACTATCATACAGGACGGACCGTCGTGGGTACGGCGGCCCGTCACATGTGTCCATTGAAGAACACTTGGAAAAAATGAGAGACCCTTGGAAACAGGGTCTCTAACAACCAGAACGGTTGTGCAGGATGGACCGTCGCGAGGAAGACGATCCGTCACATGTGTCCACTATGATAGGGGTGCTAGGGCTTGTGCAACGGACCCTACGACGGTCCGTCGTAGCTATGACGGTCCGTCATCGGGGTCTCGTTCTGAATGACAGTGACAGAACTAAAGGTACCCTAAGCAACCCCGATGAACCCACATCAACCTTTTAGTGTTTTGGACCTACATGTGGTTACCCCAACTACATAGGAAACTAGTAATGCAAAAGCACCTATGTCTAGGGTGGTAAACATTGTAATTTCGAGCATTTGTAACCTAGGTCAGGCAGAATCATATAAAGTAAACAAAATACTGTGAGGAACTAAGCTTAATACTAACTAGTAACAAAAATTCAAGATAAATGAGTATAAAGTAGAGACACATACCTTAGAAATGGAGAAAAACAGATGCAAAAGTACTCGGTGGCAAGGTAGACACTCACAGCAGCAGTTTCCACTAGTAGATAACAGTATAGGGCTTTGGAGAATTGTGAGAGGGAAATGATCGGTGGGAGGGAATGGGGAAGTTGAAAAGAGAGAGTAATGTGAGAAATAAGAGAGTAATGGGGTGAAATATGGAGGGGTGGGGAGTTTAAACGGTCTGATTTTGGAAAAGGGTCCAGCCGGGTCGGGTCGGGTATACCTCATTAATCACGCGACGGTTCCCCGACGACGGTCCATCGCAGTTGTGACGACCCGTTGGTTGTTCCGTCGTGTGTGCCCTAGTTTCAAAACAAACAAAAACGTACCTGGTACGACGGATGAATACGACGGTCTGTCGCAGGCGCAACGGTTTGTCGATGTGTTCGTCAGTGACTGCTGCAGAGTAATTTTCTGCAGAATTTCCTGGTGATGTGCCTGCAAATTTAAAACCCATTAATAGAAAAATGCTACCACAGTAAAAAGACGATAATTATTGGGTTGCCTCCCAACAAGCGCCTGATGTAATTTCGCTGCACGACTAGGGACACTCAATTACTCAGACTTCATCAAGATGGTATGCCTCTATCACTTCATTTGCCGATTCAGCATGCCCGAAATAGATTTTTATGCATTGTGCATTCACCTTGAACCGCACACCCTCCTTAGTTTCCAACTCAACTGCTCCATGAGGGAATAGTTGGGTAACCAAGTAAGGACCAGTCCATTTGGACTTGAGCTTGCCCGGAAACAAGCGCAACCTGGAATTGAATAAAAGCACCAAATCCCCGACCATAAATTCTCACTTTTCAAGTTTTTTGTCATGGTACTTCTTCATCTTTTCTTTGTATAGTGCTGAGCTCTCATAGGCTTTTAGGCGAATTTTATCGAGTTCATTCAACCCATTTAACCTTCGCTTTGCAGCTTCGCTCCAATCCATTTTTAACTTCTTCGTAGCCTACATGGCTTTATGCTCTAACTCAACCGGAAGATGACAAGCTTTCCCATATACAAGTTTGTATGGAGACATACCTATGGGAGTCTTATATGCTGTCCGGTAGGCCTAAAGAGCATCATCAAGCCTCCTTGACCAATCAGTTCTACTAGCATTTGCTGTTTTTGACAATATCTGTTTTATTTCCCGATTCGACACTTCAACTTGCCTACTAGTTTGAGGGTGGTAAGGAGTGGCCACATTATGGCGAACCCCGTATTTCTCCAATAACCCCTTGAATAATCTGTTGCAGAACTGGGAGCCCTCATCACTAATAATGGCCCTTGGGGTGCCAAAACGAGAGAATATATTCTTTTTCAAGAATGCAATGACACTCTTCCCTTCATTGTTTGCAAGGGCTATGGCTTCGAACCATTTAGATACATAATTGACTGCTACTAGAATGTACTTCATTCCATGAGAAATCACGAAAGGGCCCATAAAGTCAATACCCCAAACATCAAATAACTCAATCACAAGAATGGGGTTTAAAGGGAGCTCTTGCTTTCTTGAAATACCACCATCTCGTTGACATTTGTCACATGCTTTAGAAAACCCATGAGCATCTTGATGAAGAGTTGGCCAATAGTAACCACATTGTAATATCTTATGAGCGGTTCGGATACCACTGTGATGTCCGCCAACGGGTGAAGAACGACATGTCTCCAACACACTTAACATTTCACATTCTGGCACACAACGCCGAATAAGCCCGTCGGCACAACTCCTATACAAGTATGATTCATCGAAAAGAACTTCTTCACATCGTACCTGAATTTTTTTCTTTGATGAAAGGACAAGTCTGATGGAATAATATCACTAGCCAGATAGTTCGCAAAATCTGTGAACCATGGAATCAAGTCTTGTAAAGCAGCCAATACATGCTCATCGGGGAAAGTATCATCAATATCAGTCTTAATCCCCTAACTCTCTCATAGCTTCATCCTCTAGATGAGACAAGTGATCAGCAACTTGATTTTCAGTTCCTTTTCTATCCAGCAGTTCAAAGTCAAATTCTTGCAGCAGTAATACCCAACGAATCAGCCTAGGTTTTGCATCCTTCTTCGCAATCAAAATATCTCAATGTTTAATGGTCAGTATGCACTATAACTCTAGTACCTAGCAAATAGGAGCGAAATTTCTCAAAAGCAAAGACTAGTGCAAGGAGTTCTTGCTCAGTCACTGTGTAGTTCTTCTGAGCTTCATTTAGGGTTTTACTAGAATAGTAAATGTTGTGAAGGATTTTGTTTTTTCTTTGTCCCAATACTACACCAAGATCCACCCCACTAGCATCGCGCATTACCTCAAATGGACTGTTCCAATCCGGAGAAATAATGATAGGCGAGGACACTAATTTTTCTTTTAGCTCACCAAATGCTTTAAGACAGGATTCATCGAAACAAAATTAACATTCTTTCTCCAGCAATTTGCACAATGGGTGTGCAATCTTTGAAAAGTCTTTGATGAATCTCTGGTAAAAACCTGCATGCCCAAGAAAGCTTCTCACACCTTTCACAGAGATCGGTGGGGGAAGTCTCTGTATTACCTCGACTTTAGCTCGATCAACCTCTATGCCCTTTTCTGAAATATGATGACCCAACACAATACCCTCTTTCACCATGAAATGACACTTTTCCCAGTTTAGTACTAAATTGCAGTCTTCAGATCTCTTAAGAATCTCAGATAAATTGGTCAAACACCTCTCGAATGAATCACCAATCACAGAAAAATCATCCATAAAAACTTCTATAGTATCCTCTACCATGTAAGAAAAAATTGACATCATACATCTCTGAAAGGTTGCAGGTGCATTGCACAACCCAAACGACATTCTTCTGAGCGCAAAGGTCCCATATATACAAGTGAAAGTGGTTTTCTCTTGATCTTCTAGTGCAATAGAAGTCTTATTATACCCCGAATACCCATCAAAAAAACAATACCACCGTTTTCTGGCAAGTCTATCCAACATCTTATCCATGAAGGGCAAAGGAAAATGGTCTTTTTCTGTCCATGAGTTCAGTTTACTGTAATCCATACACACCGTCCATCCAGTAACCGACCTCATTGGAACAAGTTAATTCTTTTCGTTGGGGACCATAGTTATTCCCCCTTTCTTAGTTACACACTGATCCGGGCATACCCAAGTACCATCGGCGATTGGATAGATTACTCTTGCATCCAACCACTTGATGATTTCCTTGTTCACAACTTCTTGCATAGGAGGATTCAAGCGTCTCTAGTGCTCAATACTCGGCTTATGATCAGGCATGATTTGGATTTTATGAGAGAAAATACCAGGAGGGATCCCAATAATGTCCGCAATGGTCCACCCAGTAGCTCTTTTGAACCTTTTTAGTACCTTCACCAAACTCTGAACCTATTGTTCATCCAGGTCTGATGCAATGATTACCGGCAAAGTGTCACGATTTCATAAGAATTCATACCTAAGATGAGGTGGGAGAGCTTTTAATTCAACTTTTGGAGCCTCCTCTATCGATGGTTTCGCGGGTGGGGACTCACAATTTTCATATCAAGCTCAAATTTCTTCGGTTTAAACCCAACATCACCTCGGTCAAGAGCCGCGATTAATGACGCATACTCTTCAATGCAGTCGCTATCAAAGTTCATTATCACTGCCGCTAATGCTTCGACACCTAGATGTTCTTCTATTTGTGTCTCAGATGTCTAACACATGTTGTAGGATATAGCAGATACCGATTAGAGCTCACCACTCTGCCTGATGGACCTACAAATATTAAAGGTCACTTCCTCATTGTTCAACCAAAATTTCATCTGCCCCTTTTCCATGTCTACCAAGGCTCTTCCCGTAGCTAGGAATGGCCTCCCAAGGATAATAGGCACTTCAAAATCAACCTCACAATCAATAATAACAAAATCAACCGGAAAGATGAATGACTTCACTTTTACTAGCACATCATAAAGTATCCCTATGGGCTGTTTTACTGTTCGATCAGCCATCAGTAGCCGCATCGCAGTGGTCTTTGGGTCACCCAAACCCAACTTCTTTTAAATCAAGAGGGGCATGAGATTTATGCATGCCCCCAAATCACATAATGCTTTCGCAAAATGTAATAGCCTGATTGTACAAGGAATAGTGAACGCACCCGGATCTTCTTTCTTTTGGACTAGAGATCTTGTAGTAATAGCACTACAATGCTGCATTCTATCATCATCCTCAAAAGTAACCGATCTTTTCTTTGTGACCAGATCTTTCATAAACTTAGAGTAACCGGGCATTTGTTCTAAAGCTTCTACCAAAGGGACATTGATAGAAAGTTGCTTCAACATTGTTATAAAACGCTGATATTTGCCATCCTCAGTCTTTTTCAATAATCTTTGAGGAAATGGGGGTGGTGGCCTAGGCATAGGAGTTACCTATTTAGGAACTTCAGCATCTTTTGCAATGTTAACCTCTAAATCAACATCAACATTTACCACTTTATCGGTATCTTATGTCACCTTATTCTAATTAGATAACATAGGTGGGTCAATGGTTTCCTTGCCACCGCGTGTAGTAATTGCCATACAATGTCCATCATTTTTTTTGATTTTGGACAGTGTTGCTAGGAAGAGTGCCCGGTTGCCGTGTGTTAACAGTTGCAGATAATTGGGCCAATTGTAACTGAAGTTGCTTAATCGATATTGCATGTATATCAAATTTTTGCCCAATACCCGCTAAATAATTCCTCAACTCTTTATTGTGCTCATCACTAGCATCGAACCTCCTCATCATTTTATGCAACATATCCTCAACTCGCGACATACTATCTCTACCATCCCAAGGAGTAACTTTACGATTTTGAGTAGGAACATAGGGTCCATTCATGTCATTTCTATTACCATAGTTACCCTTCTTGAAGTTGTTGTCGCGATTGTAGTTTCAATCTCGGACATGATGACCCTCACGATTGTAGTTACCATAGTTCCGACCTTGGTTCACTTGACCTTGGCTCCAATTCTCTTGATTAGAGCCTTGGGTACTTGGTCGGAAACCCCCCATCTGTTCATTTACTGCATAGGAATCTTCCTCATAATAACACTCATCGTTTGGAAGTGGTGGTTTAGCCAAATAGTTGACTGCATTTATCTTTTCTGCACCCCAGTAACATGTTTAAGTACCAACCCAAGCTCAGTTCTCATCTGAGCCATTTCTTCACGAATCTCATCTGTGGCTGGGTTGTGAGTGCACTGCACTGTGAAGGTGTTTCTCCCTGTATCGGACTTCCTAGTACTCCAAGCTTTGTTATTTTGGGAGATTTTCTCTAGTTTTTCCGCAACTCAGCATAAGGGCATTCTCCATAAGATCCACCTGCTATAGTGTCCAACAGCGCTTTATTTTTTTCATCATGTCCTGGATAGAAGTATTCCTTCACTGACTCATCATCTATAGGGTGATTTGGAACACTTCTCAAGAATGAGGTGAATCTATACCAAGACCTACTGACTGACTCTCCTGGTAGTGCCACAAAGTTGTTCACCCTATCTTTGTGGTTTAATTTCTTGGAGACCGGATAGTAGCGTGCTAAGAAGACATCCCTTAGTTGTTTCCAAGTGAATATGGAGTTGTATGGGAGCTCAGTGAACCACATAGCAGCCTCTCCCGTCAGTGAGAGAGGAAACACTCTGAGACCTATTACATCTAGATCCAAATCAGGCTCCCCACACAACTTTTACACACTTCCCTTACCTTAGCTATATGGGCATGTGGATCCTCAGAAGGTAGCCCTGAAAACAAACCTCTGGCAGTGAGCATTTGCATCAGGCTACTAGTTACCTCAAAAGTGTGGCCTGTGGGTACAGGGGGCTAGACAAGTGGTCCATCCGAGTCTGTTATGTTATCATACCCTCTCTAGTATGCTTGCGGCCGTGGAACGCGATTTTTTCCCCTCTGTTGATGTTCACCCAGAGCATGGGGTAACATCTGACCATGAACATTAACCGGAGCTGGGATGTTCTGGTTCGGATGCTCATCATTTATTCCCAAGTTTCAATTCATATTGCGCAGTGTACGCTCTAACTCACGATCGTAGGGAAAAAATGGTTCTCTTCCTCTCCGTGTATTTGGCATACAAGGAGGATATTTCTGAAAAGAAATCAAAAATAATAAAACAAAGTAAAATCAAGATAATATCAACTAAACTATAGTAATAAGTTCAAGTTAATCTAAAAGCTAAAATCCCCGGCAGCGGCGCCAACATTTGATACACTCAAACTTAATTCTCAAATAAGAAGTAAAGCAGTCGTGTCAAGTAAATAACCCAACTAGTAAGGTTGGGATCGTTGCCACGAGGAAAATAGTCTAGACATAACTTTAACCTAATATTACTATCATTTGGTCAATAACTTACTTGGAAAGTAATAATATCAAAAGGGGGATTCTATCTCTAAATAAGTGAAAATAAACAACGAACTTGAAAGAGACACTTAACAGCTTTTAATGTTGGGTTTTAATCAATTAATTAAAGTAACTAGGGTTTACGTGTTCCCCACAGGTTTATAACTTGATAACTCTAACTATAACAATTCTTTCCTAGTATCTTGCATGCAAAGTGATAAGTTATGTATTTCTAATCCTTGGTTCGGCATCTAAAAAATCTCACTCCGTACCTTGGTCCGGCTACGTGTGTCGCTATCCTAACCCTTATCCTTACCTCATATTAAGCATCGTATTCGCTATTTGACTAAGTTATTACGTCGTACCAATCAATACTAGTCTATTAGATAGTATACACTAAATCTTTGTTAAGAATTCTTTTCCTATTATCTACCTCCTTGGTCCGGCAAGTAGCATTAAGGCGAGTTCTAACGTTGGTCATCCATTAAAAAGACTTCTAAACGAAAGAATTATTAATACATACAAGATACTATTCTAGAATTGTTCTTTTAATTGGAGTTTATCTCAATATTTGCCTATGGTTCCCACAACCCTAGTTATGGAGTTTAGTTATTCATAGCCATTAACACAATGTTAAAATATATTAAATAAGAATTCATGTACTTACTTCAATGAGAAAGAATAAAGTCCGAAAGTTTTCTTGATTAATCACCAAAAATCACTTGTAAGAATCTCAAAATCTAACACTAATCAACAATCAAAAGTTCCAATAATCCAACAATCCTAAAATCTAATAATATGGATCCTAAAAATACGCAGTCTAACCTCAAAAACAAGGTTTTTCGAACTATTTAAAAAAAATTAAAACCTAATTAAACAAGGACTCTGTTTGCTGGAAATCTGCCAAAAACGCGGATGGGTCGACGGACCGTCGTGGTCACAACGGACCGTCATGGACTCTGTCGTCCCATTCTTAGCAATTTCTTCTGCTGCTCTCATCATTCCCCTCAACGGCAAGTATGACAGACCGTCATAGGCACAACGGTCCGTTGAGGGTCATCGTTTCAAAACACTTCAACTCTTAGAATCTGGGTACTCGGATCACTTCTCTGAACTTCATGACGAACCTGTAGGACGGACCGTCATAGCCACGACGGACCGTCACAAGCTACGTAACCCCACACTTGGTCAGACTTCCCCATTTTCCTTTAACAGCTTCTCTACGCTTCCACCTACGGACCGTCATAAGAACGACGGACCGTCATCAGCTCCGTAGGTGGTCTCTTTGCATTTCTCTGCTCAAAATCTCCGCATTCAACTTTGGATAGATTTCGTGCAAAACAAAGAGAAACTCATATAAAAACAAGCACAAAAAGACTTTCGGACACACTAAACTTAAGGAAAAAGTATTAATTATACTGTGAAACCACGGTATATCAGTGATCGCGTAATCCATTAGGTTAGTCGATAAGTGTCTATTATCTCGCTTAATGTTCTACTATGCCAACCCCTGAAGGAAAAAATTAAAGTTGAAAAGAAAAAAGAAGTGGGTGTGTTGTCGAGTGGTTCCGTAATGTAGTGATTGTATAACCCAAAGTCAAAGAACTTATGGATGTTGAAGTCCAAAGCAAAAAAATCGATAAACGGGTCAAAAGGGAAAATCGGCGATCCCAAGTTATTCCATTGAATGGTCCTTTTTGTGACTTTACATACATATTCGAACATTATGTTTAGTAACAAGCTATCTTTCTAGGAATAGAGATTTCTTAATTATTATCAAGTTTATTAGTTTTAAAACTTTTGTTTTTTCAAAATGTGAATATTGAGACAAAAGCTTTTCTTTAGATTTAAACAATTGTAGTTTTCCTTTTTTAGAAATTGGAACTGGATATTTAAGATTCTTCAACTTGGACCTTTGTGAAATAAAAATTAATGAAACCTTATTGATGGAAACACAATTTGGTGATGTTTTCTATCTTTTTATGATGTAAAGCTAAAACCCCAATTATTGGGGTGTGATTATGTTATTGTGGGTTGATTTAGCTTGTGGTATTGCTAATTATTTGTTTAAATGATATTTAGTAGTGATTTTTGCGGTTTAATTTAAATGGTTTTAGTTGCAAATGCAAATCTACCTTCATGTTTTTAGCTTGATCTAGAAAGAAGTTTTAAAACTGAGATTGCTTGACAGATGGTGTGTGGGTATTGGGTTGTCACCGGTTCATATCGAGAGAGTGAATCTTAAATTATTTTCCACACATTGAGCTCGAGAGAGTAAATGGACATAAGAGTAGGTTGTTCTTCTTTGCATGCTTGTTGGTGTTTCAGAGAAACCGACTCGATACGGGGTAAATTGTTTGCGACAAAGGTTATGCGTACAAAAGTCTAGCTTCTTCAATTATTTACAACTATTTGCTACCAGTTGCAATAACCCACTTGTTTACCTTAGTCTATAATCTAATCAAATCCCAACAATATATCTAAATATTGTTATTTTTGTTTTATTTGATGTTTTTGTAATTGATAGTTAAAACTGAAACAACCCTTTTGTCACCACATGATGTGGATTATGCTTTTATTCTCAAATTTATATCCCTAGGAATGATTTAAATATATTAAGACTTTTCGATCAAACCTTAAACAAGTATCACTCCCTGTGGGATTCAACCCCAACCCATTTAGTTGGGTTATTATACTGATTGATGATTATAGATGCTTATAATTTTATGGAGTGTCTTTGAAATTTTATTAATCCAAAATGGTGCCGCTGCAGGGGAATGTGTTGGTTAAGATTCTTTGGATAAGTTGAATTTTATTCTTGTTAGTCATCGTTGAATTTACTTACTTTTAGTATTTTTTTTGCTTGTTTGTGTTTAGGAATGGAAAGTATGCGTGTGAATGGATGAAATGGTAGCCAAGTAGGCCCAAAGATGACATAAAAAACCTCAATGTTATAAATGATCCTAACGCTAGTAAACCTCATCTTATAGGTTGAGTTCGTGTCATTAGCTTTCTACTTGTTGAAGGGAACACACTGTTCCATCTAACTAGCACTGTGCTTCATATTTTACAATTGAAGGGTTTGTTCGGTAGTTTGTCTAATGAGTATTCCCATGAGAATATCAGAAACGTTGTGTTGCGGACCTTCTCCTTCAATAATATATCCTAAGAATCAGTCTAACATTGTTCCCATTCTCTCTAATGGGAGAAGTATGAAATTGGCTAGCTGAATTGCTAAAAAACTCAATCACTTCTTGGGAAGTGCTTATCATCGCATTTCATGTGCGACTTTCCCTTCATCGAAGATGATTACAAATTCAAGACAACATTAAGAGCTTCAATCAGTAGGAGGTACAGCCAATTCATAGACTTAGCTAAAGTTCAACAAGTTGGTGCTTCAATAATGAACAGTATATTGCTACAGTATTTTTATCGGAGCCTTGATTCAGTAAACATGTGTGTAGGTGACCAACTTTCTGCTGTAATTTTTATTCAATAACCTTATGTAATAGAAGTTGAGCTCTTAGATGGCATGACAAAAATCAATCGGGCATGGTGCACCCATGAAGATTAGGTATACCCTCTCATGTTTTAATTGAGCAAGGAAAAAATAAGAAAGATCAAGATAGGGACTAAAACATTGCTAAGCTCATGACATAACGTGAAATGTTGTCTAAAAGTTTCAGGAGAGCTGGTGGTCGAAGAGTCAATGCAATTGATGTCAGGTTTCTTAATCCTGATGACGACAATTTTTAGGCTTTGTATAATGAAAAAGTAAATTCCTAGCTATTCCAAGGTGGCGATTATTGTTCAAAATACCCAAGCTTGGTGGTAAACAAGGTTGGAGAATGGATAATGGTTTAAAAGATCATGATCGAGAGTCGAGGGACCGCAACCCCACTTGGAAAGGGAAAGAAAGGAGAGTTCCTCCCCATGAGTACCAAAAGCCAAAGAATTTTTAGGGAGGGAGGTCGGAGGATATGGTTTCTCATATCGTCAACAAAGTTGAGGGATCAAACAAGATTTTTAGAGCAATGTAAGAAGATGTGTCGCACCTCGACCACACAGTTACGTCCCATTCAATATCGATCAAGCAGTTGGAGATCCAAATGGGTCATATTTGTCTTATTTAAACCGAGAAAACAAAGGGGGTTGCGTAATGATACTATAGCTAGCCCCAAGAATAAGGTTTGATTGTGGATTTTCCTCGTGCCGCGACACTGAATAAAATGCTACTTTGGAGGGAATCCACGTTTTATTTGCTTTATTGTTAAGTTTTAATTAATGGTGTGTTGATTGTAATTGTTAAAGTGATGTATGTGTTTGGAACATGCAGATTGGCAAGCCAAAAGTCTACTCCCTACATCATCGAATAGGTTGTCTTTCCCACCTTGGATCATCGTTAGACTTATGATATCTTTAGTTAGAGACTGCATAACCCGCTGAGCCCAAGAGTATATTGGCAAATCCCCACTCAGGTTTGCTATCTCAAATTTTTTCATCATTTGGACCCCAAGATTACTAGAGGTCCTATAAAACTTGGCGAGGTAAGTTCCCACTTGACGGTTCCACGAGTGAGTTGGTGAGCCACACTTTTGTCACCGAATGAGCGATAATTAAATGGTTTTTAAAGTCCTATGGTTTAAATTTTTAATCTCTTTCACTCTCCCTCACTTTTGAACTTCCTAAACTCACACCCACACAATATTTTCCATACATTTTTTTAATCATATTATTGTCGTCGAATGTTCTTTCGGAGTTGGATCATTTGCCATTTACATTTTCAACATATCTCATCTAAATCTAAGGTTGGCTATTCGAACCTCGAATTTTTTTGTAGCAACTCATAATCATTTCAATTGATTTTGTATTAGTGAAGTGTGTTAGGACTTTCTAATCTTAATTTTATATTTGTGTTATTGTTTAAATTTGATTATGTTACCCATAATAGCTTCATTATTTTATTCCCGAGTATTTTTTGCCTTATAATTAATAAAAATGCTGGGATTGTTCTTTCATGTTGTTGGGTCTAGTAGGGTGAAGTATAAGTGACTAGAACTTGTCCCATATGACATAATTTTCCCAATGATAGAGCAGTTGACATCGTTCCTAAAGCCAAAAGTCATGAATTGGCCAAATTTAGCCAAAGCAGGAGAAGTCTGAGTACTTAGTTTGATTTGAGGAGTGCATGTTTGTATTTTTTTGGGGGGGATGCTGGGTTGAATTTGGGATGTTGGGTTGAATGTATGCACATTCGACCATTTGACGAGTTTGGTCAAGCTCGCCAAACAATTCAACGGTTCGTCGAATCACTCCTTATCGCTTCATACTAAATATTTATTTGGGTTCTTAAACTTTCAGGGAGAAGTCAAAGTTCGCTGAATGCACTCTGCGACGCACCAAAATCCTTCTTTTATCACCATTTGTTTGCCCCCTATTCCTTCAAAGCATTGTAAATTTCAGCAGGCTAATACTGGCTCGCCAATTTTTTTGGCAACTCTCCGAAAGCTATTCCATCGTTGAGATGTCGTTTGTCTGGTAAGTTTTTTTGCCGACCTTTTCAAAGAGCCCGATCTCGCTCGCCAAAGTTATATGGAAAGTCTATCTACAATTTTTTATGTTCTTTTGCCAGAATTATTTCTAACCTTTTTCCGATGTTTCCCAGTTATGGAAAGAACCAACATCAACATGCAAGCCCATATAATAGCGCAGGCATTAGAATAAATGAAGGAGATGATAAACCTCCTAAAAAGGAAGACAAGAACCTCCAAAGAGAGGAAATGACAAAGGAAATGTCACAAATTTGAGGAACCTGGGCACAACTCCATTAGTGAGGGAGCCCATCACGTATTCAGTGAGCCGGAGTACGACTAAGTCTTACAGTCCCAGCGCTTAGAGATCCATGCTAGATCTCTCCTGGATCAGCTATAATCCCTTCTTATTTAACCTTCGAAGATTCAATGCTAGCTCCGACACCTATTGTAACTCCACTACCAGCAGTAGTTCTTCCTCCACAACAAATTAACAGATTGTATGTCTATGGGTTGCGAATGATTCTTGTAAAGAAGCTACTTTCAACAGATAACTTAGAGGGAAGATACTCCAGGGTGAGTGAGACATTCCAGTACCATCATTTTGAGTAGTTCACAAGGCCCCAAGGCCCCTACATTCCTACATGGGTCCGGGAGTTCTACTCTGTGTAAGGAGACCTCGTGCCTAAAATAAAGAAGAACGCAGTGAGTTCAGACTTGTGGGGTGCATTATGGTACGAGCGACAATAATGCACTGTAGACGTGATCACATCAACACGGTACTTGACATGGGGTCATACCCAACCTGGATACCACTAAAATATCATTGGATGAACTCAAGGGCTGACTAGAGCACTCATATAATACATCGTCTTGAGGTGCATAGAGGCAGAAGTTCTGATTGAGAAGAGGGACACGAGTGTAGCTACACATTATTCATTTTTTTGAAACAACAAATATATTATGTCCTCCAAAAATGAGTTTGTTCTATGTCATCCTAAGGTGTCCTTGGGTCAATTATTTCTAATAAGATCATTGACATGAGGCTTGTTACTAAGAAAGAGATGTCCTTGAGGGCAAAACATGTTTAGACCTCAATTCCATTCCCATTTCTGATAGGAGAATTGTGCAGGTGTATTACAGTTTCTGGGTTGTAGCTAGACGTGTTAAGGTTATTCCTTCCTCTTCCACATATATCAGGTGTATAGAGTCTAAATACACTCGAGAAGAGGTTGACTGGAGGAAAGAAGCCCCGGTAGTTACATGTTTGACAGTGGATGTCGATTCAATGCCTATAGAAAAATGTTTTCCTACTCTAGCCTTCAAGCCTTCAGGTACATCTGCTCCTAAAGTTTCATCTTAACGGGCTCCATATATCTCTACCTATGCATAGACTTCTAGGGTCACTCAGTCTATAATCCTGAAAATGGGGCACCTTACGTATTCAATTGAGGTGACGACAAACCAACTTGAGAGATCTATCCCATGAATGATCAGGAGTGACATTCTTGCTTCACATACCCCCTCTACAAACTTCCGTTGTAACTCTCATTGAAATAGTTGAGGCATGTGAGAATTGCAAGGGGGAGACCTCTGAGTTTATGACTTTGAAAGTGAAGTTGTGGATCCATGGAAGGACCTGAAGTGTCTAAAATCTACTGGGTTCACTTCACTACTATAAGTGGCTGATGATTTTGATGCCCCAACAACTACAGAGATTCCACCATCTAACATCAAAGATATACATAGGGATGGCACAATAGGGAATGAGTAAGAAGCTAGGACCGACGGGATGTAGATAAAGGCAAGGGAGGAGAGAATTCATGGAGAAATAGAAGAGATAATTTTATAGTAGGTGATCCAAGCAACAGAGAAAGAGAATCCCATGGAAGCTTCTTGGGGATCCGTTATTGTTGATTCTACATCGGGACCTGATGCTTGGATGTATGGAGCGACTATGCAAACATGATTTTCTTTACCTCCCTCTATGTCTTACTTTTTATTCACTTTTGGATATTTTTCTTGCATTTTAGGCCAAATATATTTTGTTTTGTGGTGGGGTTAGGCCCACCTTTTGTGATTTTTTGTTGTTGTATAATGAGTTTTTGAGCTTTAAATTGTGTTTGACAATTTTTTTGGGGATGATTGATCTTGTGTCTCCTTGTTTAAATTGCAAAAAATTTTAGACCTTTTTAAAAAATTTAATGTCACCTCTGATGTATGTTTTGATGTGGTTGTTCTATTGAAAATTTAAGTATTGATCATGATCAATACCGATAACTTGAATAGTTCTCATAATCAAACAAAAATGAATATGTGGCTATGATAAGGAAAAATGAATGTGCATAGGCAGTATGTGAACTTTTTCCTTATCATTGTGACGAGAGGATTATCAAATTGAGTTTCTTCTGATGAACATTTCACACTAGAGAAAGTGTAGAGTCTTATTTTTACATTGATCTCAATGCATTGCATGATAAGATTATCGTGAACCATGTGTGATGGCACCTAGATTTTGCCCCGTTGGCGGGGTGGAATAAGTGATGCAATCTTTTGAAAGTATCATATGCAACTTTGAAGAGTGTCAAATAATATGATATTACACCTGATTTGTGTCCAACCTTATGAGTGTTTGGTCCTTGGTTGAACACCCTTTGAGTCTTATCCTTTCTTTTAAGAAACTTGATACAAATTGTAACCTTTCTTTATCCAATACACATAATCTTCATGATTTGTGGTTTATTCCAATAGCCAGCTTGGCCTAAAAGCCTAAGTTGGAGGTGAGGTTTAAAGAGAATGCCAGTCATGAAATGCAAAGAAGTTCACTTTTATCCATGGTTCTTAAAAAAGATTGATCCCCACAATAAAAAAAGATAATGAAAAAGTGGTGAAATAAATGTTACCAAAGAAAATGGGGTGTTTGGTATGTAAAAGAAAGTGAATAATAGGGTCATTTATGAGCATGAAGGAAAATGATGAGATAAAGAAAGGAAGTTTTTTTCATACAACATTTCACGAGAAGAGAAAACACTGCGCCTAAATGTCACGATCTGAGACTATCTCCAAGTTGTAACCGGCGTCTTTGTACACGAAGAAGACTTAGATAAGCCCTTAGCATTCATTATTTCATATTAGCTAGAACAATAGGGGAAATTTAAAAAAAAAACATTTGAAGTTAAACTTCACTTCATATATCAAAATAGAACTAACTTGTCTAACATTTCCATCTAGACATAGGAGTACGAAAATTGGAACTTAGACTTTACACCAACAACAAGTCCTAGAATATGAATATAACATAGTCTTTGAATAAGGAAAGTGAAACTAGAACTAGAATCAAGCATCTGTATTCTCGGACTTGAGGACTCACCAACTTGGGAATAACAACCATGTTTTTGGTTATAAGCATGTTGCGTTCACTTTAAAAGCATTTTTGTACATTCCAAGAACACATATACAAGTCCATACCAGAATAAGACATATCCATATTCTTAAGTAATATCATAATAAATCTGTAGTCAACATTTGATATTATAGTTTATTCTATTGGTACGTTACGATACCTTACTCATAAAACCTAATTCCAGCCTACTGGTGTCATTTATATATGAAGTCCCATAACCCCACACACCATACTATCAACAAGAAAACAAGCGTTGTCATCTACCTCATACATCATCATAACAAGTATAGCCAACAATATGCATACAAAGTGAGACAAACATCATATATATCAAGTGAAACCAACATCATGAATATCATATATACGTAAAGCACCCATCGTATAACTCCTCTAAAGATTCATTTTTGCAATTCATAGGTAAAGTCTCATACCCTTACCCAAACATAGTAACATCTTAAGTAGTCCTAGTTAGTGTTCATCTTTTAACTTTCATTCGTACGTTTTAACATTTGGGAAACTTTACCATAAGCAATATAAACCATGTGAACTACATGAAATACAGTGTCAACCCTCACACCAAAAGGAGGGTATCCTACGTAAAAAGGTAAGACATAAACATTCGTATTACATCCAGGTGGATCTACTAGCTAAGGTTCCTACAGGGGCATATAGTTAAGGAACAACGAGGTTGTTACTAGAAACCTTCTTTATGATAATTAGCATTGTAGTTTCCACCTCATGAGATCATCAAATGAACCTTCCTCCCTTTGTGGAGAAATACCTCTTTTGTCATCTTCACTCGGTGCTAAACTAAATTCCCTATTTGAAGTGTCCTTAATTCTTTCTTAAACATCAATTCATAATATAGGTCTTAGGAGTTTAACCTATCATATAAAATTTACATAGCTCATAGGTTATAAGATGAGGAAGCCCTTTAATCACAAACCCACCATTATGTGAGAATAATACTTCATAACATAGTCATAAGATGTGTATATAAATTACCTTCAATTCTACATAGTAACACACCCACCATTGTCTCACAATCATCACATTCATATCATTATAATACTTTTATAAATTCATCATTCATACTTCAAAGTAATCTACATTACCAAAGATAAACCAATAATACTACAAGAGCTTGATCATAACCTTAAATGTTGTCACGACCTGAGACCACACGATAGAAGATAGTGCCAATCTCGGTTTGTAGACTGGCGTACTTGACCTCTCATAGAACCCTTTCGTATCGTTCATTGCATATAAACATATGAGAAGTAGTGCAGAATTAAAAATTTTCACAAACAATCTATAAGTCTTTAAAAACTCTTTCATATAAAACTTGTAGGAAATACTAAGTCTCATTTCAACAAATCTTAGACACAAGAATACTTTGGGACACGGCTAATACAATATGAATATAGAAATATTTAGTCAATTACTATAAGTCGATAAAGGAAATAAAAGACATCTATGCCTTCGAGTCAAATGAGGACATAATTCATTTCAATTGAATGATGCTACGATCCAAGTCTTTCTTCCCAAACGCTCCTCAACTACCAACCACTATATATATGTGTGTGTGTGTGTGTGTGTGTGTGTAAAAGAGCCATGGAAGGACGACCACGGCTCTGAATAGTAGTACAATGAGAAAAACCAATTGTACTATGTACTTAGCCTTGTCTTATTCCCTTACTAATAGCCTTTAAACACGTGTAATAATGTGGGCTCATTCTCTTTATATCATCACAAATTTACGATCTATTATAAATTTTCAATTCTCAACAATTATTAACTTCATTCATATATTGTGCAACCTATTTATTTTTCAATCTTCAATATTTTTTTTTACATGCCCTATATTTAGTCTTCAAAATATAATTTCAAGTTAGCTTTTACAACAGTACAATTTTAAAAATGTTTTAAACTATATAATCTATCTTTTTTATAATTTTAGAACTCAAATTTTAAAATAAAAAAAAATTAAACATTAGAATGCAAATTTGAAAAATGATCAATTAACTCTACATATTACTATCTTCTTGTCTCAAATAAGAAGGGAGATTTATTTCTTTTAAAGTAAATTATCTTGTTTTCGAAATATTATTTCATTTCATGAACATACTATATGACATATTTAAATTTCAAAATTATATTATATGTAGCAGTAATTAATAAAAATAAAAAGTTTATTAAAAGATTTATCAATTGAATCAAGACAGAAAACATACAAACATAACTTATGCTTTGAACTACATGTAATATCTTTCACAAGAGACACAAATGAAAAAAATATTTTAAGTATGAATCATATCCCCATGATTAAAAAAAATAGTAAATTTTTTTTATTATAATAAAAATGTAAAATTATTATTCCAAAAAATATTTTTATCTTTTAGATAGACAAAATAAATGTAATTTTATCCAATTTTTTGTTATTTCGCTACAAAAATAAGTTGATTGAATGGAACTGTAGTTGTTCTAGTTGGATATAGTGTTTTTAATATTTTTTAAAAAACTAAATTTATGACTTGACTTTATATATTTATTGTCCATTAAACTTGTCAGTAAATTTTATTTTGATATACAAACTACAACATGTTTCGATGGAATACCTAAACACTTCACACATTTTTTGTTCAAATTTTGAAGAAAAAATTTGTATGCATGATTATAAATGGTTATTAGATAGTTATAATAACCACATAAACATGTAATCATAGTTAATTATATCTACATTCACTAAATTAGAACATGCTTGAGGTTTACCCTTTTTTTTATATGAGTTTAATACATAAATTAAAGATGACATATTTTATATCAAAAATATATTGTAATTTAATTTTATGTTAATGTCTAAAATGATGTTAAAATGAACATTAGATTAGATATTCTTTTAATAGTCATGATAACTTATATAAGTTATAAGTTTTTTTTTTTAATTTTATAGAAATAAAAAGTGTACTTGAAAGTCTAATGATCATTATACTCTTTAATTTATTTACGTAAAAATATTGAAAAATAATTTATTATTTAAGAATATGATGAAATAACATATAAATATAACTTAAGCTGTAATATTGGGCCAATAAACAGGCCTTTTCATATACATATACATATACATACTTACATACATACATATATATATATATATATATATATTCGTGGGACTCATATGCAAAGCACATGTCCCAAATTAGTAGACAAATCAAAGCATGGAATTAGTACAATCACATGTAATAAGTACGACATAATGCATAAAAATCATAAAAACAGACATTTATTGGAAATATGCATCTTTTGCTTTAAATATCATTATATGATCATAAGAATAACATTTAACAACTTAGAAACATATAAGAAATCACTTAGACTATTTATCAACATTTATAGGAGTAACATAACAATAAACTACTTTACTATACAGTGAACTTCTTCACTGTTACAATGAACTTTTCTTAGCTTCACTTTAGACACCTTCTAGAATGTAATCCTCTCACTAAAAGCTATCGTAAGACTCACCTATAACTAGTAATACACAAAGCAGATAAACATGAGATCTTCCTACTAAAGGTTATTCTAAGGTTCACTAGAGTGAGTTGTGAAGCAACAACACATTCAATCCTTTACACACACACTAAAGCGATCGTATAGATTACCAAAGATAGAATCATTCTCACTTAATACAACACATCAAATAGATGATATGCCATTCTCCTTCCAAAGGCTATCAAAAGACTTACTTAAGTAAATCAAGAAGTAACGTCCATGATCGTCCTCTTCAAGATTACCTAAGTAATCCGTAGGACTACCTAAGGCTCAGATCATGTCAACATAATCAACCAACTTCCATAACCAGAGTCATTCTTAAGACTTGTCTAGGTAAGATACGAAGGGACCATTCCCATGTCCCCTTCACACCTTAACTAGATAACCCTTAACTACTATAAATATGTACTTATTAAATTAAAATGTTTTCTTAACTAAAGTCATTACATTGATTACTACTATAGATAAGTACTTATTAAATTAAAATGTTTTCTTAACTTAAGTCATTACATTAATTAGTTCATTTAGGAGACATTCATCACATAAGGACATTCAAGTAATGGTCTTGGACAAGACCTAGGGACTCTAACTAACACCTTCAAAGCCTATTGTGCAATTTCTAGATGGTGTCACATACCACCACCTAAACCTCATAGAACTTCTCTAATGCTTTTTGATATTATACATGATGAGAATAGACAATAACTTACATAGACCATGGTAGCGAAGCATGGAATCCGGAGTGGTAACCTACTCCGATAGAGGGTGTTCTACTTGCTAATGGTAGAACATGGATACATCCCATGTAGGCACATGGATAAGGAATATGAAGGGTGTGCTTTGTAATCTAGTCTCATCCTTTAACTACAGATACTTCCCTTACCATAATCACTCGGTGCTAGCCTTTGTTCTCGTAGAGTAATTTACATTAAAGGTTAATATAAAGGGGTTCCATATAATGTTCATAACCAAATCACATTTACCCTACCAAAGAGGTCCACTACGGCTACCTTAAAATGGACACAAGAAGCTCACAAATAATCTCCTAAGGATTGATATGATGTTTTTCAGCCAACCAACCTTTAGTCCATCATTATTTAAAAGAAGGATATCATTATGACTTTCGACTTCAAGGTTCATAACCTTACCTCTAGGTTCAAGGTTTCACATAAAGGACCCTCTTAACATAATAAAAGGTCTACTGTAATTCATACATATAAAACTAAGAGTCTTTATCATCCTAAGTCAAGACATCACACATTTACATTCATACACGCATTAAGTAAGATACACAAGTCCACCATACAAGACACACTTGGACTTCACCCTATCACATATGCCCTCAAGCACAACCTTCATCAACTTTGGATAACCCTATACACTACCATAACATAATCACATAACTATTATAGACTCATATATTCAAATAGGAACAATGATGCATCAACTCTAAGACTATACACATAAACACATAGTCATTGTCTAACATGATCACCTAACATCATCAATAGAAGAACACATACTTTAACATTACTAAAATGTAAGTACATTTGATCATAAATCACATAATCAACTACACAAATCATCATAATACTTCAAGTAGTGCCGATAAAGACTTGATCATCATACTACATAAAGTAACGCTGACAAGGCCACACCAATTGTAAATAAAGCACATAGCACCGCTACCATAAGTGGCCATACCAATCACAATATAATTGAAGTCTAATTAACATAAAATAAAGATAATTAGGGAAAAATACTACCAATCCATTTTATCCACTTCAATCAAAAGCTAAATCATCCAATTCAATACCATAAGACCCTTATCCATGCCATAACAAATAATTCAATACATAAATTATGATATTCAATGAAACTAGGTCAATTCAATATAGATTCATCAATATAAAAAAAACCTAGATATCAATTCAATATAATTATTACATCAATCGATAGCCCATGGAAAGTTACACTAATATTCATAAGCATTAAGCCCAAATCACTTAACCCACAAAGTAATCAAAAACTAGGGTTCATCAATTACACGGGTTCATAGGTTAATTGAGTTGAAATCATCAAACTAATAACAATTCAATAAATATACAATGCTTAAAAAGCATTAATGCAAGAACCCATGAATAGATCACGGAATTGGACAAGTTCATTTATAGAATCTCTAAGAAAACTCTTTGGAAGTTAAGCTCCTTGATGAATAGAGTTTCAAGGATCAAAAACCATACATAACTGAATATAATCCACCAATTTGATGAATAATCTCTATTAAATTCTCCAATCCAAGCCCTTCCTTGAGTTTTTGCTCTAATGGAGTTCTAGAGAATTTCTAAGGGAATTTGGGTTTTAATTTTTTAGAATGTAATATTCTAAGTGTTAAAGGCTTATAAACATGTTTAAAATACCAAAAATACCCCTAATTAACCTTTTTTATTATTTGGAACTGGGATGAATTTACAACTTCACTTCTAACTTAACTGTGAGGCTGCGCAGGCAGACAGTCCATCGACGACTTCATCATCGACAGGGCGTCAGTCCACTAAGGGACCGCCTTATCCTCCGTTGATGGGTTCAATGACTGTAAAATGGGAGATTAACTCCATTGTCTAAGTACCCAATGATTCTGCGTCAACCAGGGTACTGACCGTCGTTTGCCATCCGTAGGTGGGACTGCCTGAAGTAGTTTTGTTTATGAACATTGGTTCTTCCTCAAGGACCCTTGGATGGTTCTTGGGGATGTTTTCCCAGACGTTTTAAAACCAATTATGTTAGTATCTGGTTTTAGGACCTGTCAAATGAATTTCATCCGAAGAAAACACAGAAAACTCGACGAATCATGCCAAGACATACAAGGTCAATTCAAAGCAAACCTTTCGAACGTCATGGAAGTTATGGACGTTTGACATCCAAACTTCACGAAAATTTACACACTGCATATAAAAACTATAATAACTCATATAATGACCTCATTAACTAATGAAACACACATGTAATCACATAACCACACATAAGACACATAGTTGATTTAGTCGTCGAACGTTTTAGTCATCCCTTGATGTTTAACATCCAAATCACCTAAGCCTTGATACACTGCCTCAATAACACATTATAAACTATTTTAGGACCTTATACCTTCATAACAAACATGTTACACTCTAGCTTCAACTAAGTCATTTTCGAGTTATTACAAAGGTCTTACTCGTGACCTTCAAGTTACCCTTGCAAGAATTCAACCCGAATCCATGATATTCATGCATCAAATTTATTATCATAATCATATAATAGTCAATTATACAAGAACATAATCATTTACATCATCTCTAATAGCCTCTCCATATAATTGGAGAGTTATGGTTAAGGGAAGAGGAACATTTATGGGTCTTTTTGGAATTAGGTAACTAAAAAAAGATAATACGTTAATTAATTCATAAACATTCATAATAAATAATTATTAATCAATTCTTCACAAATTAATTCAATTTAGAACGTCAACCACGAAATCGAGGGAAATCTAAAAAAATTTGAAGATCATTAAAATAGATTTTGAACGAACCTCTTGGGGAAAGGACTCCCAAGAGTTATGTTTTTCCCATACCTTAATATTCCTAAGGAATAAATGGAGAAAATCCTTCTTATTGAACTCTACTTGAAGCTTTGACCTTCTTCTTCAATGTGGTGTTTGATTAGTGAGAGAATCTAGCATAAAAGTGAGAGCAATTGAATTTTCAATTTAGTGATTTGTTTTGGTGCGGTCATGGTATACAAATGAACTAAAGTCAATATATATTAACCCTATTATAGAAAAATCACCCTTCACTTTGTTGTACATTTAAAATAAAAGTCCAGTTTGACATTAAGTTTGAACTCCATTCAATCTTCAAGACCACCTGCACAAGTTGAGAAGGACACCACAACTCGTGGTGTGGCTCGTAAAATGTGAGAAAGTAAATAATCTAAAAGTGACACCACCCATAAATTCTAAGTGAATATCAAAACAAAAGAACCTTGCCCATCAAGTGCACCACGAGTGGTGAAGTGGACTCCTCCCTTGGCCTTGACCCCTTTAACCCCTCCTTAGGTTCATATATATATATATATTTATATATATGTGTGTGTGTGTGTGTGTGTGTATTATATTTTCATTTCAAGCCTACAGAGAACTTTTAAAACCATCCTCATAGCACTATCACACACACTAGCCTAGGTTTTTAGTTCACATGACGTTATAGTCATTTTTAAATCCTTATGAACTTGTCTTCTCAAAATAAGTTAGTTACCTTAAGATAGAAGCACAAACATCTTTATAATACTTTTTAAGTAATTATACCAGGCATAGAGTTGTAGCTTAAGTCATTGGATTTTAGAGGTGTAATAATAAATGACTATACCTTCACACTAAACCCTATTATAAGCTTTGAAAAGACCTTTTAGATCTTGAGTGAGTGATGAGTCCACATATTAGACTTATTTATGGCTTTATTTTGATAGGATTAGAATCCCTAAATGCATACTTTGTCTTAATGACTAACCTTGATTGTAAGGTATTTTGAGTTTGAGGAAAAACATGAACACTACTTTGCAAAAAGGAACCAAATGACCAAAATAATGAAGAAATGAAGACCTGAGGATCGCCGAGTTGAATTGGCGCATCACCAATAGGTATGAAGCTTTCCTTTTGTTCCATTGAGCTAAACCCCAAAGAAAAGGATCAAATTGGCAAAGAAAAGGAGCATTCAGTGCATCACTGATTAATTCAGCGAAGCAATACTGTGTTTCCCAATGATCCAAATCACGAAGATGTTGTAGGTTAGCACAGTATGGCGATAGAGATATCAAATGGTTGATCGTCGAATCGATCGAGAATCTCGCCTAACTGCGTCGAGTGATCTGCTACAACACAAATGTTTGAAAACTATAAATACATCCTATTAGTTTTAGCGTTGTATCAATTATCATAGAAATTTTAGTATTGAACAATAATTTTTGCTTTTATTTATGAGTTCTAAGTATGCAGAGGGTTTTGAAGAACTTGAAATTTAAAAGTGCTTCGTCTCCAAGAATTTGGACTTGGGTCTCTTGGATTCTTCACTATTGGCTTGTAAACAAGACTTAAATCTTCATACCTATTTAAATGCAAACTCATTTTGTTATAAATTTGTATCTCGTGAACATGTCTAGCATACACAGCAGTTCCTGAGGTGTGATTTTTTTATTATGGGTTAGATATATATAAGGCTTGCTTGTTGATGGCTTATTTGTTGTTTAAATATGATTTCACTTAGGTCATGTCCAATCCTACACTCTGTTTTACTCTCTAGATATAGAGTTCTCTATTTTTTCAGAAAACCAACTCCATTCAAATTCTCTATTTTACTCTCTAAAGCAAAACTTTTGTCTCTCTCCTTTTATTATATTATTATTTATATTTCATTTTTATTTTGTTATTTCATATAAATCATTTATTTCTTTATCCCAATGATTACTTTATATAATTCTCATGTGGTAAAGTATTATCTTTTTCAAATTTTTCATTTAATATATATATAATTTATTCTAAAATTTTAAATATCATAAATTGCATGAAAATATTATATAAAATATAAATTAATTAACAAATTCAAATAAAAGTAAAAAAGATTACATAAACACTCAATATTTTAAATTAATACGTTACTCCTATAAATGCTCTAATAATGCATTACGGAGTTCAAAATGACCATTTTTGTCCTCAATTTTAGGGATAATGCCCAAGTACCCCCTCAACCTATGCCCGAAATCTCAGAGACACACTTATACTATAATAAGGTCCTATTACCCCCCTGAACATATTTTATTAATAATTTTTTACCCCTTTTTTGCTTACGTGGCACTATCTTGTGGGTCCAATGATGGTTGACTTTGTTTTTTGAACTAGTGCCACGTAGGCTAAAAAGGGATAGAAAATTACATATAAAATAAGTTCAGGAGGGTAATAGACCTTAGTATAGTATAAGTGTATCTCTGGGATTTCGGACATAGGTTTAGGGGGTACTTGGGTATTTTCCCTCAATTTTATTATGTATACCTAAAAATTGTACAAATCATAGATTTTCATCTATCACCATTTCTGTCATTGCAGTTGGAGCCTCTACGACATCTTGAATTGGTGCATTAAGATTACGTCCACAATTATCATGTTTTGTAGTATAATACGTGTAGTCATTATATGAAGTAGCATTTCCTTTCTTCAAAAATGTGATAGTCTTGCAATTATTGCAATAGTCCGAATGCACGTTCCACATCTTTTCGACGTGATTCTTGTTTCATCGCGAATTAATTAATATGTTATGTGTTGTATTTTATATTGTATTTAAATTATTGTGTTATGTATTGTATTGTTATTTGTATTTAAATTAATTTTTCATCTTACCATTTTAATTTTTGTATTCTTTATAAGGAAAATTTGTAATAAAATAAATTTTACTATTGGTGAAAATTATTAAAAATATATTAATTGAAATTAAAGTAGTATATATTTGATAATATATTGTTAAAAATAGTATATTACATTTAAAAAGAATCATGAATATTAAATATTTGACTAATAAAATTATTTGTAAAATAATATGTTAATTGAGAAGTAATGGAAATAATAATAAAATAATGAAAAAGTGAAATAGAGAGTGTGAATAGTAGTTCTCCAAATATGGAGAGTACTATTCACCACTATATAAATGGAGTATACAGAGAAATATGGAGAGGGGTTCGAGAAGACATTTTCTATTTTACTCTCCAAATATAGAGAATGGAGAGTAAAATAGAGGTGGATTGGAGATGGTCTTAGTAGTTGAAAATTAAATTTATAGGGTTGTAGTTGCAAAAATAATTTGACCTTTGTGTTTACGACATGCTCGAGAGAGTTGTCGTAAAACCAAGACTAAAAAGTTGATTGCCGGTAGGATTGGGTAGATAGGAGATTCAGCTCGAGAGAGTGAACCCTAGTCCATTTTCCACTCACCTAGCTCAAGAGAATGAGTGGGATAAGGCATGGGCTTCTCTTCATGCGACAAATGGGTGTTTTAGACAAACCCATATAATTTGGGGTAATTTGCTTTAGATAGAGATTCTCCCCACTATATTCTAGCCTTGTCACAAATTTTAAATAAATTTATTGTTAAAACAATGTACCCAATAGTTTAATCTATCCTGTATTCATATCACATCCCAAGAATCCCGCTTCCCATTAGTATCTGTTATTGTATTTTTTATGTGTTTGCTTACTTGTGACAAACCCCCCATTAATATTTAGGTTATTTATCACCCCTAAAACTTAATATTTTTTTTATTTAATAAAGTTTTTATATATGACTAGTTACAACGTAATTTTATTTTTCCATCAATTATAGCAACCTCTCCTTGTCGAAATGACCTGTAAAAAATCAGAAAGTATCTGCCCTTAACTAGAGTCTCACTTGTTGAAATAAGTTTAGTAACACTTTATTAAACACTAAAATAATGTTAATAAATCATTTAGAATGTTTTGGAGTCAAGACATCAACAAACATCCATGACGTCCGTAAGCTAGTCTAATTTAACTAGTGAAACGTCCTTAGGTTTTCGGAAAGGTTTAGAGGTGGCATATGAAGTGTAAAACTTTTAAAATTACATTAAATAGGAAAAACCATGTATATAGAGTGAAAAAGTACAGGTCCTACTCCACAAGGGTCGCCTTATGGGTCCGCAAAACGACACCAAACTTGGCTTGGCAAGCTGCCAAATAGGCAGCCAAAATACATATTGATGAAACAAATCCGCATCGCGGACTTGGGTGTATTTTGGTCACCTATCAAGTTAACGTCGCGGGCAAGTAGAAGACTTCATTGTATCAAACATTAAAATAGAAAATCATGCGGGGACAGCTCCGCGTCGTAGACTTGTTCCCCAACGAAAATCTAAAATTTGGAGTTGAAGTTTGATTTCATTAAAGGGTCAACTTAAGTGAGGGGTCTTTTGGGTATTTAATAAGGGATCCATATATTTATGTCCAATCAGTTTTCTCTCACAATTACTCAGTCAAATCAAATTCCCGAATCAAAACCCAAAAGCTCTCACTTCTCTTTAGTTTTTCTTGCTATTCATCCTCCATTGAACTAAGAAGAAAGCTTGAAGAAAAAGAACAATTTCTTTAGGATTTAACTTCAATTTAGTGGATTAATCTTTATTAAGGTATGATTTCTTCAGTCTTGGAATTACTTTCCCCAGAAGGCGGTCGAAAAAATGATTTGTAAATTCCCCAATTTAAAGGGTTTTTCTATTCTAATGGATTTTCTTCTAAACATCAAATTGATGATTTATCTTGATTAACTTTTATTACTTATAACTAATTAGGTATAGATTGGTAGTTATTGATATTAATTTATTGAATTTCATGTTGATCATGTTCATTTCCCCAATTTCCCAAATCTTGGGGCTTGATTGTAAATTGATGGGAATTAAAGTATAAATTTATCATTAGACTTGTTTTATCTATTATAATTCATTAATGGATTGCCTAGGGCAATGTATTGTGGTTATTCGATTTATTTATTGAATAATTCATGATGAAACATTTTACCCTTAACCATAGGTTATGAATTTATGTTACCTGGATAGTGATGATGCGATTGACCTAGTTCTTGTGTTAATTACTATTCATTGATTTTATTACACCAATTGGTTGATGTAAGTGGTTGGTTAATGGTAAAATGATGAAGATGGCTACTGAACGAGATTTAGTATGTCTCGATGATCCTACCTTTGCTTCAATTATGATGACTTGTGATTAGCCTAAATAGGTGTTGGTATGATGTTGAATTGAAATGTCTTGATTATCGTTTGTGAGGTGTTGTCTAATATGTAAATGTTATAAGGATGGTGATTATTTGACAATGTGCCTATTATGAAGTGATATGTAAATGTGTTAACTTCAGCAATATGAATTGTAATGTAGGGACAATACTAATGCATTTCTTATTGAGCTATGATGATGATGATGTTTATACAAGGGATAGACCCTATGACCTACGTTAAACTGAGATGATAATTAAGACATTAAAGTCATGTCAAATGGGACTCTAGCTTATCACCGAGTGCACTAGTGTGAGGAGTGTCCCTTGCCACATTGGTAAGGTAGGATCACTAATGTTATGTTTAGATTGTGGACTATAATGCATGTAGCATAAAGATGGTTCCAACTATATCTCCTAGTTCTTGAATTATGTTTCCCACATAGGAATACTAGCTAGTGGATCCACGTAGTTTCTATGTTCATATTTTGTATTACCTTGGCAAGTAGTATGCCTTCCTTCGGTGTAGGGTTCCATGACACCCGATTTAACATTAGCTCATGTGGTCTATGTCGGTTAATACAAGATATTTACAAAACGTAAAATTAATTAAAGGAATGAACTCTAACTAGGATAACATAAGGGGTTTAGCATAGTGTAGATAGAGGTATGGGACTCTACCTAAACATTGCACTAGTTAGCCGTGAAGGAAGCCTTAGGAGGATGTTCTTACGTATGAATATGTTTAAAATTGTGCATGATATGCATATGATGAACTTGCACGGTGTTGATACTATATGTTGATTGGTCTCACTTACAAATATGTGTTAGTGGACATTGTTAAAGTATGATTATATGTACTCTTAAATGCAATGCTATGTGAAGTGGGATGTTGGTCATGATTCTTGTTGGATTACTTGATTAAGGTTATGGGGCTTTGTTTGGTCATTGCTCTAGTTGATTTAATAGGTGTTCATGGGTAATTTTCTTCCTTTATACAACATAAACTCTTATTCATGCGTGTGGTTATTATAACTTGATGATAGATTTACTTGACTATGTATTCAATTATATGATACGCATGTTGACTTGACTAGACTTGGTGTTGTTGGTCTTGTGATAAGCATGACTAAGACTTAATGAATGTGTCCTATTGATTGGTATGTCTTATCGAATGTGCATAAAGCTTTTCAATGTAAATTGCATACTTTTATGAAATGCCCCTTTATAGCATGTTTTCATGATATGTGTTCATAAGGTCTAATACTTAGTACAAGTGGTGTACTAAACTCATTTCTTCCGTTTCCCCCAACATTTTAGGTTTCGGTCGTTGAAGGACTTTCGGAGAAGACTTTGAAGAAGACTTGGAATCCTTAATCATCCAAATTGAGTAGATCCTCACTTTTCTAGGGAAATGCAACTATCAAGCCTATGATGCTGCTTTAGTTTTTAAGACTCTTATGTTCTTTCCTTTTCATTTGGATACTAATCATTGTATGACCTATATGTGGTCTTATTTCCTTGATGTATGGGATAGGCTCAATTTGATATACTTTTGTTAGATGGTTATGAGATGAGAGTACTATTTGAGACTATGTTATATTCTATGCATATTTGTGCAATAAAAGTAGAAGACTAAGTAATCTTCCTTTACGAAGGGTCTATGTATACTCGATACATATCTATTATGTGAATGTAGAGGTCTATGTAAACCTCAATGTAGAAGTCAATTAAAATTTTTAAATTTTCCTTAATTTTGACTTATGAATGTAATGATGTAAGCTTAGAGGCTAGTCTTAGTCCTCAAAGAGGAGGACAACGCCGGTTACGTCTAAGGGGGTATTTCCCAAATGTGAAAAACTTTGTAATAGAGCATGAGGTTGAATATGTTTAAGTAATTGTCTCTCTCCACCACGTCTATATATATTCGTATTCATATTTGTGAAGTTCACCATACTTATGAATAGGCATCTATGTGATGCTTAGAAAACTGTCACTTTCATGAAAGTCCAATTCGTGGCTCTAGAGTTTATATGTATGTACTTTTAGCAGCTTATCTTTTTATTATTGTTTTAGGGAATGAATACCCGGAGTAATGCAACATGAAGACTTGAGGAAGAGACTGACAATGAGGCAGTTCCTCCCCATGGTGGTCAAGTTCCTCCTCTTGAAGAAGATGTTAATGATGACCAAGCCCCGGTCAATCCTCCTCCTTTACCAAATGGTCACATAAGGGCTACTCTTTTACAAATGTCTAAAGCCATTACTAACCAAGCACAAGCCGCCACAACTCAAGATCCATCTATGACTACCAAGCTAATTAGGAGGTTGTACCCTAACCCAACTAACAAGTTTGTACCATGGCCTCCCGTCTAAGGGATTTCACTAGAATGAATCCCTCTACTTTCTATGGGTCAAAGGCTTATGAAGACCCCCAAGAGTTAAATGATAAAATATACAAGATCCTTATGGTATGGGGTTATCTACTAGTGAGAAGGACGAGTTATCCACTTACCAACTCAAAGATGTTGTTATGTCCAATGGAGGGACACTAGGTCGTTAAGGAGTGGACCGGTAACTTTGGAAGTTTTCAAGAAGGCTTTTCTTGATAGATTCTTTCTTAAGGAGAATAGGGAAGCTAAAGTGGTGGAGTTCATCAACCTTCATCGAGGATATATGAGTGTGCTTGAATACACCTTGAAACTCACTCAACTGTCAAAATATGCTCCTTCTTTGGTTTTCAACCTTAGAGATGAAATGAGCTGCTTTGTAACAAGAGTGTTGCATGACTTGCAAGAGAAATTTCATTCGTTTATGCAACATGACAATACGATCATTTCTCGTTTGATAGTTCATGCTCAACAAGTGGAATAGGCAAGGTCTAAGAGGAAGAGTAGAGATGCTAAGAGGGCAAGATCTTTTGATAGGGGTAGGCTTGATATTTAAAAAAGCATAGGTTTAAGAATAGGTCTTATAATAAAGTTCCTTCCAAGTTCCCTAAGGCTAGGGATGGTAGGGTGTCTAACCGTAAGCCTAAAAAGGGAAGGGATACTAGTTGACCAACTAAGAAGCTAACTTGTGGAAAATGTGGCAAGAGGCACTACGGTGATTGTCTTAAAGGAAAGGATAATTGTTTTGGTTGTGGTAAAAGTGGGAACAAGGTTTAAGATTTTCAAAAAATGTGAAGGGGAAAGACAAAGAGAATGGACAATCAAGTGGTTCTAATGATACTCCGAAAAAGAATCTCTTTTATGCTCTCCGCTCTAGGGGTGAGCAATAGACTTGCCCCGATGTGGTGACCGGTATGTTGAATGTCTTTTCCATTGATGTATATTCTTTACTTGATCTAGGCACTACCTTATATTTTGCTACTCCCTTGATATCTAAGAAGTTTTGAGATCTTTCTCGATATTCTAAATGAACCTTTTAAGGTGCCTACCCTGGTGGCTAATCGATTGATGCAAAGAGTATGTATAGAAATTTTCCTATAATGTTGTCTAATAGAGTTACTTATGTTGAACTAGAAGAACTTGATATGTTTGATTTTGATGTCATATTGGGTATGGATTGTTTGCATGCTTTCTTTGCCTCCATAAATTGTAGAATAAGGGTGGTGAAGTTTAAGTTTCCAAATGAGTCCATTTTAGAGTGGAAGGGGGAAAAACTTTATTCCTAGAGGTTGTATCATCTCTTGCCTGAAAGCTTGTAAATGATATCGCAAGGGTGTCTATTCCCTATAGTAAGGGTCCAATATTTAGACTCCAAAATTCCTTCAATAGAGTCGGTCCCCGTGGTGAGGGAATTTCCGGAGGTCTTTCTTAATGATCTTCGCGATAATCCTCACAAATGGGAAATTAATTTTTTTATCAACTTGTTACCGGATACGAATCCCATTTCAATTCATTCATATTGGATGGCTCTGGCTGAATTTAAAGAGTTGAAGGTTCAACTCTAATACTTACTAGAGAAGGGTATTATTCGACATAGTATTTCTCCATGGGGTGCTCCAGTATAGTTTGTGAAGAAGAAGGGATGGTTCCCTTAGGATGTGCATTGATTATCGCCAACTCAATAAGGTCACTATTAATAACATATATCCTCTCCCTCGGACTGATTACTTGTTTGATCAACTCCAAGGGGAAAGCTACTTTTCTAAGATTTACTTGAGAACAGGGTATTATTAACTTAGTAATGGTATTCCGGACTAGATTTGGTCTCTATGAGTTCTTAGTAATGTACTTTGGTCTCACTAATGCCCCAGCGGCATTTATGGATCTCATGAATAGAGTACTTTGAATTTACCTAGATTCATTTTTCATTGCCTTTATCGATAACATCTTGCTATATTCGAAAAATGAGGTTTATGAGTTCTTAAGGTGAACCAATTATTTGACAAGTGTAGCAAATGTAAGTATTTGTTGAGATTAGTGGCGTTTCGTGGTCTGTCATATCTAGTGAGGGAGTTGAGTTTGATTCAAGTAAAACCGAAGTGGTCAAGAATTGGCCTAGACCATTAACTCCAACCAGCATTAGGAGTTTCTTAGGACTAGTGGTCTATTATTGGAGATTTGTTGTGTGTTTTAGGCCCATTACATCTCCCTTGAATAATTTGACCCAAAAGAGTAAGAAATTTGAGTGGTCGGAGGCACGTGAGAGGAGTTTACAAATATTAAAATATAGGCTTACTTCCGCTATGGTGTAAACTATACAGGAGGGTACAAAGACTTTGTTGTATACTGCGATGCATCCCAAGTGGGTTTAGGGTGTGTGATTATGCAACACGGGAGAGTGGTAGCCTATTCTTCTAGAAAGCTTAAGGTTCTTGAGAGAATTTATCCAACTTATGATCTTGAGTTAGCGACTGTGGTATTTGCCTTGAAAATATGGACGCATTACTTGTATGGTGTTCATGTTGATGTGTATACCGACCACAAGAGTCTCCAATATGTGTTTACTCAAAAGGAGTTAAATCTACGACAAACAAGGTGGTTGGAATTGTTGAAAGATTATGAAATGAGTGTTCTCTATCACCCCGGCAAGGCCAATGTGTTTGATGATGCTGTAAGTCATATGACCATGGGTAGTGTGTCTCATGTAGAAGAAGCCATGAAACACTTAGTGAAAGATGTTTGTAGGTTGATTAGATTGGATTTATGGTTGAAAGATCTCCAAATGGTGGTTTTATGGCCCAACATAACTCCTAGTCACCCTAGGTGGTTGAGGTGAAGTCCAAACAACACTTTGATCAACCATTGATGGAATTGGTTCTTGGTAGGCTTAACGACTCATTCTCCTTAGGAGGGATGATGTCTTGAGGTATCAAGGAAGGTTGTGTGTTCCTAACATAGATGGTTTGAGGAACCGAATCCTTAATGAAGGTCATAGGCCCGTTACTCCATTCATCCGGGTTCGACAAAGATGTACCATGAAGTTAGGAAAGTGTTTTGATGGGGAGGTTTGAAAAAGGACATGGCGGAATTTGTTTCTAAGTGTTCAAATTGCAAACAAGTGAAAGCCGAACATCAAAAGCTGGGTGGTTTACTACAAGAGATCCAAGGTCCTACTTGGAAGTCGGAAGACAAAAATATGGATTTTTCAGTAGGTTCGCCTTAGACACAAAATCAATATGACTCTATATGGATGGTTATGGATAGGTTGACCAAATCCGCACATATTATTTACTTCAAGTCTACCTATTCAGCGGAGGATTATGCAAGGATCTTCATAGATGAGATTGTATGTCTCCATGGTATTCTGTTATCCATCATATCAGATAGGGGTGCACAATTCGCATCTACATTTTGGAGGTCATTCAAACAAGGATTGGGTACCAAGATGAAGTTAAGCACCACTTTTCATCTCCAATTGGATGGTCAAGCGCAACGTACTATTCAAACGCTTGAGGACATGCTTAGATCTTGTACAATTGATTTCAAGGGAAATTGGGATAAGTATTTGCCTTTGGTGGAGTTAAGTTACTATAATAGATACCATTCAATCATATTTATTGTTCCTCACGAAGCCTTGTATGGTAGGAGGTGTAGGTCTCCCATTGGATGGTTTGAAGTTGGCCGGTCTTCACTTTTGGGTCCCCATTTGATTTATAAGACTTTGGACAAGGTTCATATAATAAGGAACTAGTTGCAAATAGCCTATAGTCGGCAAAAGTGTTATGTCGATCATAAGACATGAGATTTAGAGTTTAAAGAAGGTGATAAAGTATGTTTAAAAATTTCACCTATGAAAGGGGTGGTTAGACTTGGTAATAAAGGGAATTTAAGTCCTCGTTATATGGGTCCCTATGAAATCTTGGAAAGGGTTGTTAAGGTTGCCTAGTGAATTTTCTTTGGTTCATCCAGTTTTCCATAGTGTATCGGTGATCTTACGTCCATTCTACCAATAGAATGTCTATGTATGAAGTATAATCTCTCGAATGAGGAGGTTCCATCTCAATTTCTCGATAGGCAAGTAAAGAGGTTAATAAATAAAGAGGTAGCTTCCGTAAAGGCTTTAAGGAAGAATCACCTAGTTGAGGGTGCAACATGGGAGGCCGATGCCAACATGAATTCGTTCCCCTCATCTATTTGAAAACAAGGGTTACTTATTTCTATTAATAATGAAAATAATGACTTAAAGTTAAAGTTGCTTTATTTTTGGTGAAGTTTTGCAAAATATGCATTTTTTATGTCATTACAATGAAGTTACGGTTAAATTGTGCATATTGACTTGAAAATTGTAATTCTTATTATTTTGAGTCATGTTGTGTATTTTGATATGGTTATGTCTTTATGAAATGATATGTATCATGTATATAAGTAAAGATTTGGCATAATTGACTCTTTAAAAATATGTTGAGCTCATGTTATTGTTGTGAGAAGAAAGTTCCTAATGTTGTTCCTTTGAGCCTTATGTGTTAAAAAAATTGATGTTTTGAGTCAATTGTGTAAAGGTCATGATTATGTGTTGAACGGAGTAGTGTACCACTCCTTGTGTGGTACATCATGTGAATGATGTATGTTGTTGGTTGGGGTGCTAGTCTTGAGTCTATATTTTCCTCCCAAAATATTTTCGTGTCATTCGACAAATGTTCCTAAGGGGGTGGAGGGTTATAATGTAACACTCCAAATGTGTATGTCCTTAACTAGAGTCTCACATATTGATCTAAGGTTAGTAACAATGTTTTAAAGCCTAAAATAATGTTAATAAACCATTTAGGAGGTTTGGGAGTAAAGACATCAAGAAACGTCCATGAAGTTCGAAAGCTAGTCTAATTTAACCAGTGAAACGTCCCTAGGTTTTGGAATGGTTTTGAGGTGGCGTATGAAGTCTTAAACTTGTAAAATGAATATAATTAGGTAGAAACCTAGTATATAGAGTGAAAATGTCCAGGTATGACCCCCCAAGGGTCGCCTTAGGGGTCCATGAAAGGACCCCAAACTTGGCTTGACAAGCTGCCAAAGCAGCAAAGCAGCAGCCAAAATACAAATTGATGAAACAAGTCTGCATCGCCAGACTTGGGTGGCTTTTGGTCAACTCTGATGTTTGAGTTGAGGGCAGGTAGTGTACTTCACTATCTCAAAAATTAAATTGGAAAATCATATGGGAATATCTGTGCGTCGCGGACTTGTTTCCCAACAAAAATCTAAAATTTGGATTTTAAAGTTTGACTTCATTAAAGGGCCAACTTAAGTGAGGGGTATTTTGGGTATTTGATGTGGGTACTATATATTGATTTTCAATTATTTTTAACACACATTTTACTCACTCAAATCAAAATCCAAAAGTTCTCACCTCTCTCTAGTTTCTCTCTCTATTAATCCTCCATTGAAGGAAGTAGAAAGATTGGAGAAGAAGACCAATTTATTTTGGATTTCGCTTCAATTTCATGGATTAATATTCAATAAGGTATGGTTTCTTCACTCTTGGGATTTCTTTCCCCACGAGGTCATCTCAAAGTTGATTTGAAAATTCCCCAATTCCATGGTTTTTCTATTCTAATGAGGTTTATTCTAAACTTCAAATTAATGATTGATATTGATTTATTGTGATTACTTATGATTAATTAGGTATATATTGATGGTTAATTGATGTTAATTGATTGAATTTCATGTTGATCGGGTTCCTATCAAAAATTTCCCAAATATTGGGGCTTGATTGTAAATTGATGGAAATAGAAGTATGAACTAATCAGTAAACTTGTTTTATCTATTCTAATTCATTCATGAATTGCCTAGAGTAATGTATTGTTGCGATTCAGATTATTTCTTTATGAATTTAAAATGACCTGATTCCCCTTAACCATAGTTTATGAATTGATGTTAATTGGATAGTGATGATGCAATTGACCTTGTTCTTCTGTTAATTGCTATTTATTGATGTTACTACACCTATTGGTGGATGTAATTTGTTGGTTGATGTTAAAACCATGAAGATGGATATTGAAGGAGATTTAGTAAGTCTCTATATTCCTACCTTTGCTTCAATTATGATGACTTCTGATTAGTCTAAGTAGGTGTTGGTGTGATGTTAAATTGAAATGTCTTAACTATTGTTTGTGAGGTGTTTTCTAATATGTAAATGTTATAAGGATGGCGGTGATTTACCAATGTGCGTTATTATGAAGTGATATGTAAATGTGTTAACCTCACCTATATGAATTGTAATGAAATGACATTACTCATGCAATTCTTATTGAGCTATGATGATGATGATGTTTATACAAGGGATACATTCTATGGCATACATTAAGCTACAATGATTAATAAATACATTAAAGACATTTTAAAAGAGACTCTAGCTTAGCACTGAGTGAACTAGAGTGAGGAGTGTCCCTTTCCACATAGGGAAGGTAGGATCACTAATGTACTCTTGTTATTGGAGACTATAATGCACATAGCATAAAGCGGGTGCCAACTATATCTCATAGTTCTCGAACTATGTTGCCTCCATAGGAATACTAGCAAGTGGATCCACGTAGTTGCTATGTTCATTTTTTTGGACTACCTTTGCAAGTAATCCGCCTTCTTTTAGTTTAGTGTTCCATGAAGATACCACATTAGCCTATCTGGTCTATGTTGGTTAACGCAAGATGTTTTGAAAAGGTAAAATGAATTAAATAAATCACCTCTAACTAGGATAACCAAGGGGTTTAGCTTAGTGTAGGTAGGGGTATGAGACTCTACCTAAACATTACACTAGTTAGCCTTAAAGGAAGTCTTAGGAGGATGTTCTTATGAATGAATATGATTATAAGGGTACATAATATGTATATGATGAACTTGCAGGTTGTTGATACTATATGTTGATTGGTCCCACTTATGAATATATGTTGGTCTACATTGCTGAAGTATCATGATATGTACTCTTAAATGTCATGATATGTGAAGTGGCATGTTGGTCATGATTCTTGTTGGTTTACTTGATTGAGTAAGCTTATGAGGCTTTGCTTGGTCAATGAAGTAGTTGAATTAATGGGGTTCATGGGTAATTGTCTTGCTTTAGTTATGCTGTAATGAACTCTTATTCATGCTCGTGGTTATTATAACTTGATTATAGAGTTACATGACTATGTATTCAATTATATGATATTCATGTTGGCTTGACTAGACTTGGTATTGTTGGTCTTGTGATATGCAATCCTAGGAAAATTTGCCTAATTTCTGATCCACAAAAGGGACCTACGGATGGTAGATTGACTTAAAGACCATAGGTTAGTGATTTTGAACAAATACGTGTCTGGGAACTTTATTTCCTTAATTTGTTTCCTTTTGAGTTAGGACTTATTTTTCTATATGTATGGCATGTAAACTTCATTTTTGAGGGTTAGACATTATTTTTCTTGATTAGTTATTGCTTTTGGAGATTAAATTTGCAAATACTGGCAATTCTTGATTTCGAAAGAACGTCTTGAAGATTTTGGTTTAAGAGTTCAAGTTTAAATTTTGGGTTTATATTCTTCTTATTATGTAATTTCATGATTCTCTAAGTAAGAATAATAATTGTGTTCTTGATAATATGGTAAGTAAATAAACAACTAGGGTTATGGAATCTATGAGCCAGTAAAAACATATGACCAGTAACTAAGCAATTCTTGAATAGTTTTATTGCATACATTGATAAATCTTTCACCAAAAAATATTTTTAATGGTGCCAAACATTAGAACTCGTCTAGTTACTACGTACTAGACTAATGAGGTAATTAATAAGAAAAGAATTATCAACATAGATTCAGTGTTATACTATCAATATTCTAGTTTCGATTTTTGAGACGCTTAAAAATAAGTCATACATCGAAGTGAAGTCTAATATGATGTGAAGGTAAGGGTTAGTAAATTATACAAACCTAGAGAGACCAAGGTACGGGGTGAAACTATTTAGATGTCGGACCAAGGATTTAAAGATACCTAACTTATCACGTTGGATGTAATACACTAGTAAAGGATTGGTCTTACCAAGTTTGTTGCATATTAACTTGTGGGAACACATAAGCCCTAGTTTGCTATCATCTTGATAAGAAATAAAGCTTAAACATTTCTCACTGATTACTTACACAAATTTCTGAATTTGTTTCACAAAACCTCTCCCCCTTTATAAAATATTTCCCCAAATACATAGACTAAAATAATATATTATTAGTTTAGTTTATGTCTAAACAATTTTCCTTGTGCGATATAAAGTAACCTACAAGTTGGTTTCTTTAATTGATTCAAATCAATCATTCTTCTTTACGGAGGTGTGATTTGAGCGTAACAAATTTTGGTGCTGGTGCCCGGGAAACTGACTTCTAGATTATGTTTAATGACATTTTGGAACTTTAGTCAACTAATTATTGATATTTCTTTTTCTATTTGTTTTTGTCTCTCTCAGGTTCAATCTCTACTGTATTCCAAGTACACAGAGTCAACGACAATCACTTACTCCCTATGATGTAGAGTTCAACCGAACAATGCGGAGAATGAATAATCATGAAACACTAGTTAACCCTATTAGATGACAATTCGGTAATGGTGTTGGGTGGCAACCTCGTAGGGTTGTAAGGGAAAACAATCAGGCTCAAACTGATAATCGACTTTGAGACGCATTAAGGATGTAGGAGCCATGGCTACATGAAAGCTACATGGTCAACTTTAACAATGCAGATTCTCATGGACCACTTCGCTACCCCCTGTACCAATGGGTCACACTTTTATGCTGACAAGTAGTTTTATGTATCTTCTAACAATGAGAGGCTTATTTGAAGGGTTGGTGTCGGATGAAGCTCATTCTCACTTAGCTAAGCACAGGGTTGTTTGAAACTTTTGTGTAGGTCGATCGTGTTGGGACATAGATTTTATGGGAATTGTAGTGTTCCCACTATCATTGACTGGCAATGCAATGATTTTATTTAATGACCTTTCTTACAACTCAATCTACATATGGAGGAATTGAGGGATGTGTTCTTAGAGAATTTCTTCCCAATGTCCAAGAAGCTGAACCAAATAAATGCATTGATTATAATCGCTAAAGGAATATTTCTACTGAGGCCATGATAACAAAGGTAAGGAAATACTTTATGCTATTGTTGGGGGTTCATATGGTGATTGCGGAGAGATTGGAGAAGATCTGTTGGAACAACAAATGCTTGGTGAACTAGAAAGTAAGATATTGTGAGAAAAATATTTGCAGCGCAAGCCACAGCTAACTTATCTGCATATTGTATTTGTGAGGAGATGGCACAAATGATAATGGAATTAGGGTTTGCATTGAAGCATGTGACCTAAGGTACTGAGATGGTAAATGTTGTGAACTATTTGAATAAATTCCATCACCGGCAGAGGAGTGTTACTATGAAAAGGGTTCTTATGCGATGAATGATCAGAATGGGGTTTTCCAATTGAACGCCCAAGGTTCGAACATGGATAATTGGTTCCAAGGTCAAGGAAATCAATGTTGGACATTATGTTTCTCCTCAAAATAGGGATATGGTCCTAAGAAAGCTTGATGTAATATTTAACGATTGAGATTATGATGAAGATGATGAAAAGTTGATTCGATGCGATTGATCATAATGTTAAGGAGATTTAGAATGACTTGTTCGGTATTGGTCAAAAAAGTGTTTGCCCACGCAGTGTCCATAAAGCATCTCGAGAATCAGTTATCCACCAAGTGAACCCATGGGAACCTAACAGTCTTTCAAGCAACACTATGAAGAATCAAAAGGATTGTGGGTTTTCCATGGCGGTCACTACTCACGGGGGTAAACAAACTATTGATCCACCTATGTCTTTTGGGTAGAAATGGATACAATTAGATATCATGAAGTGGTTGAGGTATTGGCAGAGTTTGAGAACATGACTGACAAGGAGGTTGTGGTTACAAAGAAAGTTGTTCCCATACTTATCTCTGTTCCAACAAAAATCGGTAATGAAGGCTGAAGAAGGAAAATATTGCAGGTTTATCACTATGTTGAAGCAACTTTCCATTAATGTTCTGTTGTTAGATACTTTGGATCAAATGTCTAGGTATGCTAAATTTATAAAGGAAATGATTATCTGCTTTAACAGTGTAGTGTCATTGCTACAAGGCACCTGTGCAAAAAAAGAGGATCTAGGTGCTTTCACCATCCCATGTAACATTGGATTATTGCAATTTGTTAAGGCATTGCGTGAATTTGGTGCTAGCATACATCTTATGCCATTTTCCATTTATAAGAAGGTGTTATTAGAACAGCCAAAACCAAATATGGTGCATTTACTTATGGTCGATAAACCTTTAAAAAGTCCTAATGGGGTACTCCCTGATGTGCTAGTGAAGGTGGAGTCATTCATATTTTGGAAGATTATGTTATTCTAGATTATGAGGTTAACTTTGAGATTAACATCATTCTTAGGAGACAATCCGTGCCATAGGGAGTGGATTGGATGATATGGAGAAAAGAAAATGAAGTTCAGACTCAAAAATGAAGAAGAAATTTTCAGTATTTGTAGTTTCATGAAGTATAGAGGTGAGATCCAATCGGTATCTACTATAACATGCATAGTTTGGAGTGGGCATGAGTTCCACATTGAATAGAGACTGGGTATTGAGGAATTTGCAGCAGTAATATGCAATTTGGGATTTAACGCATTAAAGATTATAATTAGTTGTTGGCATCACTTGATAGGTGTGAATAACATTCGAATCCAAAGAAGTTTGAGTTAGATATGCAAAAAATTTGAGTCTCCACCCATGAGACTGTTTGTGGAAGAGTAACCTAAATTGGAGCTCAAATATCTACCCCCATACTTGAGGTATGTATTCTTGGGTAGAGATAAGCATTTATCAGTCATTATTGCGGTAGATCTTTACGGGCAACAGGTAGAGTGTTTAGTATCGGGGTATAAGAGGTTGAAAAGATCTATTAGGTGGACTGTTGTGCACATTTTAGGTATTTCTCCAAGAATGTTCTCACAAATTCAACTCATGCCGGGTCACAGGCCTACTAATGAGAACTAGATGAGATTGAAACCTCACATGCAAGAGGTTTTTATGAAAGTGATCATCAAGTGGTTTGATGATGGAGTTATCTACGCCATTGAAGAAATTATGTGGGTGTGTCATGTTCAGTGTGGGCCTAAAAAGGTGGTATAATTGTTGTGACAAATGAGGGAAATAAGCTCGTCTCTATGCGCCCTGTTATTGAATGGAGAATTTCTATGGACTATTAGAAGTTGAATTCTTGAACAGAGAAGGACCACTTTTCTATGCCTTTCATGGATCAGATGTTGGATATGGGTTGGTATTGGTTTCTTGATGGTTATTTGAGCTACAATCAAATCTATATAGCTTCGAAATACCAAGAGAATACCACCTTTACTTTTCCCTAAGGGACCTTCTCTTTCAAATGTATGCAATTTGGGTTGTGCAAATCCCCAGCAACCTTCCGGTGGTGTATGATGTTTGTTTTCTCTGATATGGTGGAGAAAACTATTGCGGTGTTCAAGGATGATTTATCTGTGGTTGGTGACTCTTTTGATCAATGCTTCGATAATTTGGCTAAGGTACTTAAAAGGTGTGAAAATTGTAACTTGGTGTTAAATTGGAAGAAGTGTAACTTTACGGTTAAAGCAGGTATTGTTTTGGGCATAAGGTCTTTGCAAAAAGGTATCAAGGTAAATAGATCTTAAGTTTAGGTAATATAAAAGAATGATCTACCTATGTCCATTGAAGGCATGAGAGGTTTTGTTGTGCATGTAGGATTCTATAAGAGGTTCATAAAAGATTTCTCAAAAATTACACAACCGTTGTGCAAAATGCTTGAAAAAGAGAGTAAGTTCCAGTTTGATGGTTTTTATATGATATCAGTTAGAGAGTTGAAGAAGAAGCTAATCGCTGCTCCAATTAATATTGCTCCAGGCTGGGTGAGTTATTGGGGTCATATGTGATGCAAGTGACATAGATCTTGGTGTGGTACTCGTAAAAAGGCATGAGAACGTACTTCATCATATTTACCATGCAAGCAAATCTATAAACGCTTCCCAAAAGAAATACACTCTGACCTAGAAAGAGCTTCTTGAAGTGGTGTTTCCATTCAAGAAATTTTGATCTTATTTGTTTGGTAAGGAGGTCTTAGTGTATATTAAACATTCAGTGTTGAAGTATTTGACAGATAACAAGGATGAAAAACTGTGTATAGAGGGGTGTTGATTTTGCAAGAATTTGAATTATTTGCCAAATACAAAAATAGGACAGAGTATAAATTTTTCGATCAATTGTCTAGATTTGAGGATGAATTATTGCACAAGCTTTTTCATAGGGCTGAAATAAATGCTTCCTTTCCAAATGAACATGTATTGATGGCCTCCAAAGATTTGATTTCTTGGTTCACTAAGTTTACCAACTAGTTTTCCAGCGAGTTGGTGCCCTAGATTTATCATTTTACCAAAGGAAGAAAATTATGCATGATGTGAGGAAGTAATTTTGTGATGATCCTTACATGTTTCATTGCTGTGATGATTGGATCATTCATCATTGTATTCTCAAGGTTGAGAAGTTGAGTGTTCTTCAGGCGTATTATTCATCGCCCAATGGTGGGCACCATAGTGGTAACCAGACTATTCATATGATATTGTTGTGTGGATACTACTGGAGAACAATCCACCAACACACTCATGCCTTTGCCAAGTCTTATAATTGTTGACAAAGAGAATGTGGGATTTCAATGAGGAAAGAGCTTTCTATGAGTCCAATTTTTGTAATTAAGTATCGAATTGGGTGGAAACAATTGCTCTCCCAACAATGAAGGTAAGAGTGTCACCACATTCTTGAAAAATAATATCTTCATTAGATTTGGTACACCAAGGGAGATATATGTGATGCAAGTTCCCGCTTTAGGAATAAGTTGTTCAAAGCAATGCTTGAGAAATATGGTTTCCTCCATAATGCAGTCACTCCTTACTATCCACACTCTAATGGACAAGTAGAGGTGTCCAATAGAGAGATAAAACTAATCTTGGTGAGGACTGAATGCCAATAGAATGGATTGGTCAACAAAGCTCGACGATGTTCAATGGGCCTATCGCACCGCATAAAAGACTCCCATATGTATGTCAATATACAAACTTGTATATGGAATGTCTCACTATTTGCCAGTAGAGCTACATCATAAGTCTATTTGTTCAGTAAAGAAGCTAAATATGGATCGAGGCACCGAATAAGTTGAATTTGCGCGATGAGTTTCACCTAAATACCTATGAAAGTGTAACCTTGTACAAAAAGAATATGAAGAATGACCATGATTAAAGGATTGAAAAATGAGATTTTGTTGTTGGGGATCTTGTTCTTCTATACAACTCTAGGTTGCAAATATTTCGCATAAGCTCAAGTTCCAAAAGGAATGGGCCAGTTTATCCAAGCAAGTGTTCATACATTGAGCGGTGAAACTTAAAAACAATTAGGGAACAAGGTTAAAGGTGAATCCGCAAAGGATCAAGCTTTATCTAGGAAATATGGAGATTGTGCTAGAAGTGATTAAGGCCTACTATCTTGATCAAGTCTGAGTAATCAAAAGTCCTGCATTGAGCTGGGACGTTAAATGTAGCGCTTCTTGGGAGGCAGTCCAAGATTTAAAATCTAGTCAACGTAGGTTTCAGGTTTTGTTTAGTAGTTTTTTTTTCTTATTTGGTCATTTTACTAAATTAGGTATGTTTTAAATTTTGTTTTTGTCTTTTCTAGATATAGCATAGGGTTCGTTTCTAAAATTTGTCTTGAAAATGCAAAATGAATGGCCTCGTGGTTGCTACATGTACTGGTGAGCAATGCCAAATCTGCAAAAAAAAAGGTCTGGTGCTGAGGTCTGTGGTTACCATCGGCGGTACGTAGCTCATTCTACAAACCATAAATGGTGCCCTTAGATCCCACGTAAGTGTCAAAAATTTTCCAAGTGTAAATTCAATATACTATCCCGACCTATGGACCAAATATAGACCTACGGTCCGTAAGCGAGGTCTGGTAGGTCCTAACCATAATCAGCCCTAAACTACCCGGACCTCACATACGTATAAATCCCCATATCAAATCTTTCCTCATTTAACTCCCACACCCGTTTCTACTATTCGAAATCCTTAGATCACTCCCCAAATTAAATCTTCCCTCTCCCAAACATCTTTCCCATCCTTATCCACAATCCAAATTCCTCTTCCGTTTTGGAAATTCATTTGTTCCCTAAAATCACCAAAGAACTTTTGTTCGGGTGAGGTGCAAATAGGTGATTTTTGTTGGAAATTTGAACCATAGTGTCATCACAATTACGCCACTCCTCATTTCTTCTAATGTAATAGACTATTCCCTCACTTTGCAGTTAAGTTCATAGCTTAACCATTAAAAGTCTAGAGTCAGGTCTTGACCTTAGGTAGTTATAATCTATATATGTATACTTATTATTATGTACAAACACCCATGGGACGATGATTAGTGATTGCATGTTTTATAGCATAAAATTCATAAAAATAAATGGTCTACATGTGAATTTTGACTTACGGTTCAATATGGTGTTTTGAAATGATTATAAAATTAAATTATTGGAACCATTTTAATGACAACTAGAATGAATTATGTTAAATTTCATATTTAGACAAGGATTCTATTGAAATTTTCTTCAAAATTTGTCTACAAAATAATGCACATCTGAGTCCTGGCACAGACCCCTTCTACGAGACCACATCTATAGACTATAATTCAAGTTACGCACCACAAAGAAGGTCCATAGATGGAAGAACTTGGAAAAAGTCCCTTAGTATGAAACCATGTATGTTGGCTATGGTCCTTAGAACTATCTATGGACCATTCGCCACATTCGTATTTTCAATTAGTAACAAACTTTTATATATATCTAACCTACAGAGTGGTTCTATGGACCGTACATCTGTAACCTACTGACTTAATTTTTAATTGTTTTTTTAGTTCTAAAAAGATTTTGGGTTTGTTTTGGGATTTTTTTTGTTTGTGCTAATAATCCTCCAAATGTATGACGGTACCTCGAGAAGGCATCGATCACCAAGGGTAGGTCCAAATCTACTAGACCCTCTTGCTCACTACATTTAACCGATTCGCAGGGGGAAAACATCTCAAATATGTCCCCGCCATTAGAAGGAATCTAACCACAACAACCTATGCTAATTAGAACCAATCTAAGAAGGTGAAAATGACGTAGTTAGTGCCTTCCAGTCTGATGAGGAGGATAAACTGATCGGGTCACCAGAATGGTCTGCTTCAGGTTCTTACACAAACTCTCTTGCCTGGTCTACCTGAGAGACCGCTACTAGTTCAATTGCCCGAAATCAATCTTCCTTGTAAGATAAGGCCATCAGCTCGGAAGAACCTCCAGACCCACAAAACAATGAAACGGATCTGGTAGTTGGGGAGACAAACTGTTGGTGCACTTAGGGGTTATGAAAATGTGTTGTGATTCCAATATGAAGAATGCTAAAGATAAAGTGGAAGGAACTATCGCGGGCACAGAGTTTTCATGGGGAGTCCACAAATTGTGCCATAGATCCACCTGTTGGTTCAATGGAACAAATGTGAGTGGATTGATAGTGACCCTGGGACTTATATAAGAAGATTGTGTGGGATTTTTATGCTTCTTATGTTTCCACTCTTTGAGTGTCGATTCACAAGTAGGCCGAACCCACAGCCCAGGACCCTCTCAGTTCCACCATGGTTCGAGGTGTCTCTATGGACATCTCTCATCCCACCATTATCTAATTCCTCTACATCTCTGACCCCCGCTCACACTTGGGATATCAATATGAATGACTTTGATTATAGGTAGGACGTTGGATATCTAGTCCTTCACATATATCACAAAACAATGGGAGGATATCCTATTGTGTCTTTCCAGGAACAAGCTTCTTGATGGGGTCAGAGTGAAATGGGTGGCTTCACCCCGATTAGGCACCCTCAATTTGGTGTCCAAGTTCTTTTAGCTCTTGGAATAAATTAGGATATCACCGACGATGGTTAACAACCTAGTTACTTGGAATAGAGCAATAAGAGTTGTTGCATTGGTCGCGGCGATTGAGATCGAATTCACCCTCTTGCTATTGGAGGAGATACATTAAAGGGTATTCAAGATCATCACTACTTACCAATTCCCATGTATGATTTTATTCTATATATGCATGGATGTTAGTGTGCCAATATGGCACTGTGATAAATTAATCCATGCTACATGTACTCTTGCTATTTGACTAACACATATAATTCAAATGTAGAAGCACCATAAATAGGGTCACAAGTTGGTGTGCCTATTGGAAGTGATCTAGTATATGTTGTGGAGAAGATGCTTGTAGATAGGCCTACATCTAAATAACACATTGATGATGCACTGGCTACCTACTCACATACTGCTAGCCAGAACCCGATCTCCTCTAGATCTGCTCTGTGTTCTTGAGACACTACGATACCACTAGCCCTAGTTCAAAAATTACAGGGTCAGATAGACACCTTGCTGCACCATATTAAGCACTCAATACAGACGTTGATTGTCGAATCGAAAGAGAGAGTAGAAAAGAGAATGGAGTCGATGACTGATCAAAAGATCCAAGAAGTTCATAAGTGACTCGATGCCTTTGAGTTGGTAGTTCTAGAGAGTAATTCTCCTATTGACGATATGTCCTTCTTCCAAACTGATCTAGCTAGTCTCTTGGACGATGTAGCTACCATCAATGCCATGCTAGTTGTTGAGCCACAGGTTGCACTGTAAGAACCCCAAAATTAGTTAGGGTTTTTGGAGCCTAACATGTTCGTGTTAAGGTTATAAGTTCCTAAAATGTATTATAATATTGTTTAGAGGTAGTGTGTAAAGTTTCACGTGATGTAGAAGTCAAATGTTAAGGAACAACCAAGACGTTCGGTGATAAGTCACCTATGTGCCTCATGTGTCTATGCATGATTATCATGAGCTTATGAATTCATAAAATGATAATGATGTTTAATGATAGTATGTGGATTTTCGTGATGTTTGGAGGTCAAACGTTCAAGAATTTCCAAGAAGTTTGAAAGATAGCCCTTAAGATGCTCAAAGTGTGTCTTGATGGGGCCTAGCCTGTTTTGACATGTTATGTGTATTTATTTAGGTGAAAATCATGCTGTAATTCTAAAACTTGATAAGGATTGTATTTAAATTAGAAACGTCCGGGTATGACATCTAAAAGACCCTGCAAAACGGCTCACAGGAAGAACGCAACGCTGTTGAGACACTGCATTGGCAATGTCAATCGACGAGCCAAACATCAGCCAGTTGGTTGACCGAAGGCATGTTGGTGAGGTATTTTTTATGGACACTTAGAGTGGGAAGGTCTCAACACAAAAACAAGACAAGGTCCAATCTACGGAAGCCAAATAATGGCCGGTCAATGTCATCCGTTGATTGTGGCCTGCATCACTATGATGCGACTATTTTATTTAAGGGGTGAATGGGAAATTCACCCCACGTCCTCACCTAAATATAATTGATTCATTTACCTATATTTTGTTGTATATAACGGATAAAACACGTGAACAACCCATTCCTGATACCCTCGACACAAAATTTAACTTTCTCTCCAAAAATCTACTTCGTACAAACCTCCAATGTTATTGAAGCTCAAGAACAACTTGGATCATGAATTTCTATGGTTTATTAACAAAGTTGTAGAGTTATTCATGTAGATATCGGTATGGTTATACTTAGTTATTCATGTAGATATCGGTATGGTTATACTTCATCTCTATTTATCATTCCATCTAGAGAATTAATCTCAATGTTTTACAAGATAAAATATGATTAAAGTTCTTCTTCTTCAATATATCCACGGGTTTTTTCTAAAACGTTTTAAATGGTTATTTATGGATTGATGTTAATGGATTGTCTTTAACGTGATATTAATCCAATTGCATGATGAACCCATGTTCCCTACTTAAATCTATTTATCCCTTGCATGGCAGTATGATCATGACTTGTTATCGATGGAATGGGGATTCTATTACGTTGAATTGCTTATAAATACTATTATTTACGTGAATTGATGTTGAATTGATGATGAAATATACATGTGGATCAATGTATGAATATTTTAACATGTTTAGCTTAGTTATTCCATAATTCACTGTAACATTCTCGTCTTATCATTTAATGTTGAATTCTAATGGGAGATGATGATTATAGCTACTGTTTTAAGTTGATATTATGATTTGATTGTAATTACAAATATTTTATGATCAAAGTAAGGAAGACTTATATAAATTGAACTAGGTTCTTCTAGTCTTTCAAAAGGTAACTTGTGATCTTGATGTTGTGTTGGTTGTCTTGTATCTCGATTTCATGGTAATTGGTTCATGATTTTCTATATCGTTAATTGTATCGTATATACTGCATATAATAGATTATAATTATGAAGTATGTGTTGGTATCCAATGAGGATTGATGCTTGAAGACTTGATCCTTAATTTCTCTCTATTGTAATTCCATGATTGTTTACTATAATCTTGACCTCTTGGCAAATTGTAGTAGCAATTCGTCTAATCCATGGTATCTTTAACTATTGACTTTTTGGTGTATTATTGAATAATTGTGATCAGTACTATTATATAATTAAAGTGAGAAAGAATTTAGAAGAGATCAACTGCCCTTCACATTCTATAAATTTATAATGCCATGAACATATTGTATCTAAATGTTAGGGTAGATAAAGCATGATTTCGTTTAAGTAATGATCTCTTTTGATACTTCCATATAGATCAACTGTTGATTAAAAAGGTGTATTGATCAATGATGATCAAAGGGTGAGAAATTTGTAAGAATGCTTATCTCCAATACTTTTTGTATATTAATGTAGTTGATGAAGCTTTGTATTGCATTATGAAATATGGTACACTTATGGTGGAGGTGTTTGATTTACTGTCATTATATATGTTTTGATCATAGCCTTTAAGGCACTTGATGAATATATGAGTGTTTGGTTATGACTATTACACTATTCGAAGTTTATGCCTACTTTCCTATTCTAGTTGTGATCTAGGTTATATGGTTATTGAATAAGCATGTGTATATATGTTAGGGTAAAGTGTAGGTGCTTCCATTGATGGGTAAAAAGGTTCAATAATCCCTTATATGTCCCCTATGTTAGTGCATGGATAGCACAAATTAGGAGTCTTAAGTGCAATATGAAGTTGGCTTGTCTCCTATTCTATTGTGTGTTGTATGGTTTATGCTTGAAAGAGTATTATGGTATAAGAGGGTGCTGTCTCAATGTGTTGTTGATAGCCATTATGTGATCATGTTGACCAATTTACACACACACTCAATTTACATGAATTTAACAAGTATTGTAGGTCATGGTGTCTAGATGAAAGGTAGTTCTCATATGTACTAGTGTCTACTACTATACATGTTAAGATGATGTTTATGAAAGTATATATGTTTTTTCGTTAGCTAGGATGACTTGATAGGTGTACTAGTATGGGCAACGGTATGGGACTTTTCCTATGCATTGCACATGTATACCTTTATAGGATAAATCTACTTTTGGTTTCTATATGTATGAATATGAATTTATGAACATGTGTGGCTTAATGTGTTATGTGAAAGGTTTGCTCACATATATGTATAAACACACACATGACTGATGATCTAGTCAATAGAGAAGACTTGAAAGGTTTGCTCAAGTGTATCCTAAACTAGATAGTGCTAACACATATGCTATGTCCATGTGAAAGGATCTTCTCACATCATTTAGGTTGATGAACTTTCATCTATGGCCTATGAACTAAGCATATCAGTGGATGAATCTCCTAAGCCTATGTTTTATAAAGTAATGTAATGATGGCTTTTTAATAAAGGAAACCTAGATTAGCACCGAGTGAACTTGAATATGAGTGTGTGTTAGGTCACAATAAACCTCACGGGGTGGATAGCCTAATGATACAAAAGATTGTTAGAGTGATGTTTCCATAAGTGAATAACCATAATGCCCCATCTTGGCATAAAGAGGGTTTTCACATGTACCTCCAAGTTGCATAACTATGTTTGCCACATAAGGTTTAGCAATGTTAACTCACTTAGTATGCTAGCATGTGTTAATGTTCTACCTTGGATAGGTAGGAACGCCTTCCATTGGTGTAAGGTTTTACAGAACCAAATTCCATGTTTAGCACCCATTGTCTGAATGTCGGTTAAGGCTATATTTTCCATAAAGTCAAAAGGAAAATGGAAGTAAATGAATAGGATCCTAACTAGGAGGACTTAATGGAGTTTACTTGGGATATATCGAAGTAATGAATTCATCTAGACATTGCACAAGTAGCTCCTTAGGATGTCCTAGGAAGGTGACCTAATGTGTATGTTCATGCTTATGTCCATATACATGACTTTGTAGTATATGTATACATATTAGAAGATGTAAATGGTATGAAATATATAAGAAATGATCTTATCCTTATATGCACTATGTTGGTCTAAGTGACTATATGATTAAGGTCTTGTATGGACATGAATAAAGTTTTCTTCACTTACTTTTTTATGTATGAATTAAATGTTAAGATTTGTGGTCTCATGAAGGGTTTACTAAGAATGTATGGGGTTATGGGGTTTCATATGCTTATTGCACTACTACCCTAAGATTTGAGTCATGAACAAGGTCTAATAATGATGTAAATGCAAAGAAGTAAATATATGTGTGACTTGTGTAGCTTACAGTATTGTCCTAAGGTTTTGACTTAAATGTATCTTCGATTTATTATGCCTCTATGAGGATATGTGTTGTTTTATATAGGTTGTATGTATGCTTTATTTGTGACCTTAAGGTGATACATTGCACCAAGTATCACTAGAGAGTATCTTGGGAAGTTAATGAATAAAACGAACTAATGCTCACTGTTAAGGGAAAAAGCTCTAACTATAATGTGACTCAAAAATGTCATAAATTCTATATGTAATCTTATGTTAATGTCTGGAATTTGAATATGTTTATATGAAGTATGTGAATGATATATATTCTATTGTCTAAATGTTGTATGAACATTTACTCAAAAATGCATAAAGTATGATTTTGAGAAAATATCCCTTTTAAATGCATATTTTTGCATGGTTACTAGAATTAGTGCATTCTTGTACTAATCCTATTCTTGTCTAATTTTTACAAAAAGTGTAGGTTATGCATGTTTAAAGTATGTCTATGATTGTGGAGCTTTATATGTGATTCCCAAGCTCAATGAAAGGGGTCCTTAAGTTCCAAGGATTCCGTACTCATGTGTTAATGTAAAGTTTATTAAATGTTGTATGGTTATGTCTTCTGTCTTAAGGGTCGTGTCCCTGATGTATTCTAATGTTGTTGAGTCTAAGAGTAAAAGAGACTTAGAGTCTATATATGTATTATGACTTATATTTTATACATATATGAAGTGATGTTTCTAGAATATGATGTGATATGAAAATTTTAAGTTTTCCTCTATATTTACTATGTCAATGCAATGAATGATAACTATGGGCTTGTATAAGACCTCTAAGAGGTCAAGTACGCCCTGTTACTTCTAGGGGGTGCTTTCCGGATGTGACATGCACCATCGTATTGGGAAATGATACAAAAATTAGGGCACTATTCAGTGGAGGAGACGGGGATGAGGATCTAGAGTCTCCATGTGATCAGGTAAGAGGCACTGATCTAGTCAAAACTATGAGCTCAGGAAAGAGAAAAGGCTAGAGAAATGTAGTGCAGGATAGAGAAGAAGGTGAAGAAAGACTTGATCATCAATGAGAATCTGATGGATCAGAGGGTTCGAGAAATTATACGTGTAGAAGCATGGGAAATAATAAATCATGATGGCATAGTGAGTTGAACATAAATATGAAACCCGTACAAAATATTTGAGAAAATGTGCTAAAATATGTTAATTAGAACAAGTTAAATGTCTTCTCTCTAAGTATAACGTGTTAATGAACCAAATTGATTTCACGAATTAAGCTCTAACTTGAATTGGGTAATCTAATAATCTTACAGTGGAACCATGTGCAAAGAATGTGTCAGGTCAATCTATTTTTCAAACAATGTTGTGCAAATCTAGAACCTGCCCGGTTTGTCCTGCGAAGAAAATCCACTCTAGAGTATAGGAAGTGATCATAGGCCCTTATTCTAAAAAGTCAAAATCAACCAAATGACATGAATATTCCCGTTGAACCGCATGCTTTGAGCCTTATGAGACCATTTCTTTCAAAACCCCTAACTCACCTTCCCATAATCCACTGTGTGGCCCTGATCCCACCTTGGACATGTGCACCTTGACTTAGGCAAAAAGCCAAAGTTAAGGGTGGCTAATGCAGAAATAACTTCAATCTTTGCCTTGATACGGCGTTATATATTGTGCACCTAGCAAAAAAATCTATAAGTTGAGGGTGGCAATGGAGGGTGAAATCAATAGAAAAATGGGTATGTAAAAAGTTAAGTGTTGTAAAATAAAATAACTTAGATTGTGATGTGACTTTGTGTAATACCCCGTAACACTACTGACATTTACTAGGGCCTTGCATAATGAATATTGACATAAAAATGACCAAAAAATAATTATATACCTAAACTATTGGAACTAACTTGGTTTGGAAGTATTACTATCTAAACATCAAGAAACGACCATGACATCCGATAACTAATGCAATGAAGTAGTCTGTGTTCCTAGGTCTTGTAAGGGTTGTGAGATTTCGTATGATGTTAAATATTTTAAATATACTTTTAATATATATTACTATGTTCTTAGAGTAAACAATTCTGGGTACGACCTCCCAAGGACCACCCTAGGGATCCTTGACGAGGACCCAAACATTCTACCAAAAGCTGTAAAAAAACAACAGCCTCCACGAACACCTTTCTACAGGCCGTAAAGGGAGTGAAGGAACGTAGGGGTGGATCTTGTGTTGGACTTTGTATCCTCACAAAATAATCTCCAAAACCCCTATCTCATAGGGACTACGGAGTAGCAGCAAAGGGATGTTACACAACTTACGGCTCGTAGGTACCTCCTGTTGTTAGAATTTCAGTTTTAATTTGGTTGTATTTTTTGAGTTAGTTATTTACTAGGGGTTATGAGTGGTGGTTAGTGAGTTATTTACCTAACTAAACCTTACTATAAGACTCCAACCCCAAGACCCTTAGTCACTCTAACTTAACTAACAAAACACAGTTCAAAACTCAACTTCCTTCTAAAACCTCTCTCTCATCTAAGACTCCGTTGAAGAAGAACATGAAGATTTCTCTAGGGAATCAAGCGCTGGTATTTTCTCCATCTGTCCTTAAGTATTAACAATCTATGGAATCTCTTCACTCTTAGTATCCTTTTTGTCAAGAGGTCCTTTTAAAATTGGATTTCAAAGTTACCCAAATTTCTAGGTTTTAGTCAATTTCGTGAGTCTACTTATAAACTTGATTTGTTTCATATAAATTAGTTATTCATGATTGAATTTGATGTTTATGGATGAATTTAAGTGTTGATTAAGGTTTTTGACCTAATTCTATAAAGACCCATCAATCTTCGTCTTTTCTCAAGTCTAAACCCTAACTTATATTGAATTAGGTTTGGAAATTATGAACCTAATATGTTTATGTACAATTAAGTACTTGATTATGATGTTAAGCTATTTGATGGATGATTATCATGAAACTATGTCTAAATCTTCCAAGAGACCTTGAAGGTTATGAATCATAACTTCCAAGGACATAAACATGTTATGGTTAAATGGTTTATTTATCTTTGGTAGGGGTTCTTTCTTGATACATGTATTGTTGAATTTAATGGTGTATTCCTTATGCTATAAACCTAAGATTTATGAAGAATGAATTATATAACTATGAATGTTGTGCTATTATATGAACATGAATGTTGTGAGAGAATGATGAATTTGTGTAATGTTGAATTAAGGGTTATTCTCATGTACACAACATGACTATTTTATGAAAGATATGTTATCACATGATATTGGTTCTATGATGAAAGTACATTCTCATCTTGAAACCTATGAGCTATATGTTATACGAGAGATGAAGTCCCTATGGTGTTCCTATGAACGAGTATTTAATTAAAGATTAAAGGATACCCAATAAGGGAATTTATTCTGAGCATAGGGTGAACATGAATATGAGATGGATGATTTTATGTTAGAAAGTATGGATTTCAATATGGTTTCCTTTCAAGTTAGCAAGTTTAGGTTTCCAAATATATGTATCTTCTCCTAAGATAGAAACCTTTACTTTAGCTTGTCCCGATTTCTAGTAGCAATCTCCTTGTTCCGTTACTATGCGTCCTCGTAAGTCATTACATAATGGATCCACCTAGATGCTAAGATGTATGTATGCCCTATGTTGGAAAATAGGACACTTTCCTTTTTGTGTGGGAGGTAGACAACAGATTCCATTTATCTCATGGTCTATATTGAATATGGCTAAGTTCACAAATGTTCAAAACCTTAATAAAGATAAGATATGAATCCCAATTTGTCTTCTTGAGGGATACTACCTAGTGTAGGTAATTGTATGATACATTGTCAATACGTTGCACAAGTGGTTTTTAAGGGATGTTATTTTGAAGGTTCTTCATGAATAATTACGAATAAATGATGTTATGAAGGATGTTCTTATTAATTTATGCATTAAGATATCAAACAAAGCCAATCATGTAAGTTAAGAAGTATGTCTTTGATGTATTCTTTCTTATGATCTTATATGTATGCTTATCTTATGGCATGGATAATTTTTGTATTCATTCAATGAGCATGATGGCATTTACTTGAAATAGAATTTTTTAAACCAAAGGTCCCTTTATGCATGTTTGAATTGTTTTACTTGCACGGTTTCCATACTCAGTACTAATAAAATCTACTAACCCATATTTCTCGTATTTTTTGACCAAGGGTAGGTTCGGGCTAGTAAGTCTTATTGAAGAAGAAGAAGAAGAAGGACTTGGATTGCTTCATCCAATAAAAATTGGTATGTCCTCTAGTCCAGGGACATCATGACAATATTTTGTTATATCTAGCTTGTACTACACTACTATTTCATTTCTTATATTGATAGATTCAATTGTAAAGGGTTAAGTTCCCTATGTTGAGATTTTTATGATTGAACCTTGATCGTAAAAGAGACAACGGTAGCTACTCTGTTTTCATATATTAAAGTGTATGACATGGAATGTAAACATTTTAGATTTTTCTGCATCGTTCGATGTCTTATATAATGATGATATGCTAAGGGCTTGTATAAGGTCTCTTAGAGGTTGAGTACGCCGTATTAAAACAAGGGTGTACTCTCTGGTCATGACAAACTTGGTGTCAAAGCATAAAGTTATTGAATGATTATTAGGATTGATTTGTCATGAACCATGTCTATTAGAGTCTTCTTCATGGGTTTAAAGCGCGCTACACTTATGAATGAGAGCTCTGTGATACTTAGGAACTTTCACCTCTTTCGATATTCTTGGGTCATGCCAAGGATTCTTAATTCTATGTGTCCTATACTTCTAACCTTTTTTCTAGATATACGATATGACTACTAGAAAAGCAACAGCAAGAAGGGTTGAAGAGGAGATTGTGAATGTTTTAGTTCCTCCCCCAAAAAACCACTAATGAACAAGTTCCTCGAGGTGGCCACATTCCTGTTAATCATCCCGTTATGATGGATGGAAAAATAACGGTGTCTTTCCTAAACATTATTCAAGTCATGGCTACTCAACCTCAAGTAGTAACTGCACAAGATTAAGGTATGACAACATAAGCTAATCAGGAAATTGGACCCTATTTGAATCAAAATGGTAGTACCATGGATTCACATTTAAGGGAATTAACTTGAATTAATCCCCTTATGTTCTTTGGGTCTAAGGTGAATGAGGATCCGCATGACTTCTTAGATGAGGCCTATTAGATTGTGCATGCTCTGGGAGTAACTTCGAAGGAGAAGGCAAAGCTTGCCGCATATCAACTCAATGATGTGGCTCAATTATGGTATACTCAATGGAGGGACAATAGAGATTTGATAGAGGGTCCCATAATGAGAAGTTTCTAGCAACGTGTTTCTTTATAGGTTCTTTCCACAGGAGAAAAGAGAGGCAAAAGTGGAAGAGTTCATCATTTTTTGTGATGGAGATATGACTTTTCAAGAATACTCTTTGAAGTTCACTAAGTTGTCTAAGTATGATCCATCTTTATTGTCTAATGTTATAGTTGATATAAGCCTTTTGATGATGAGTGTGCCCGATGATCTTGTGGAAGAGTTTTATTTGACGATGCTTCATGAGATAATATGTACATTTGTCGTTTCATGGTGCATGCTCAAAAAGTTGAAGATTCTAGGCTCAGGAACAAGATTAATGATGTCAAGAGGTCAAGACCTTATGATGGAGGTGCTTCTAACGGTAAGGTTGAGATTCACGATAAGTCAAGGTTTAAGAGGAGGTTTCCTAACAAGGATTCTTCAAATGATTCAAGGGTAAAAAGATAGGTTACCAAACCCTAATTAAAAAGGAGGAAAATGTAGGGGTACGTATAGTGAGAGACCAAATTAATCTAAATGAGGTAGAAAACATGGATTCAAGCTTCTAGTTGGTACGAATAATTACTATGGTTATTGAATCAGTGGTCGTATAATAAGAGATTGTCCTATGTTGAAAGTTCAAATGAGGTAGAATAATCAATCACAGGCAATTTTTCGTAGTTCTGATACTCCAAATAAAAACAACTTTTATGCTCTCCAATCCCTAGGGGATTAAGAGAGATCTCTTGATGTTGTTATAGTTATGTTGCAAGTATTCTCAATCAATGTTTATTCATTGTTAGACCCCAATTACACTTTCTCCTTTGTAACTCCTTTAGTGGCTATGAAATTAGATGTAATTCCTAATGTCTTAGAAGAACCCTTTTCGGTTTCTACCCCAGTGGGTGACTCGTTGTTGTTAAAAGACTCTATGTCCCATCTTAGTGTCAAAAAGAGTCACATTGGTTGATTTTGTAGAACTTGATATGTTGGAGTTTGAAATCATTTTGAGGATGGACTGGTTGCATGTTGTTTTCCCTCCAATGATTGTGAAACAAGGGTAGTCAAATTTCAATTTCCTAATGAACCCGTTCTTTAATGTAAGGGGGGAAGTTCAATCCCTAGAGGTGGGATTATTTAAACTCTATAAGCTTATAAGATGATTTCTAATGAATTTCTCTATCATATCGTAAGGTTCAAGGACCTTAGGTCCGACGTCCCCCTTTGAGAGTTGGTCCCCATAGTGAAGGAATTTTCGGAAGTCTTTCATGAGGAATTACCCTGAATACCTCCTAAGAGGGGAATAGATTTCGGTATTGATTTATCACCGAATACTCAACCCATATCAATCCCTCCATTCCAGATAGCCCTGAACGAGTTGAAAGAATTAAAAGTACAATTCTATGATTTGCTAGATAAGGGTTTAATACAAGCAAGTATATCTCCATGGGTTGCCCTCATATTATTTGTGTAAAGAAAGATGGGACTCTTAGGTTGTGTATTCGTTTTTGCAAATTGAAAAAGGTTACCATAATGAATAAGTATCCTCTCTCTATAACTAAAGACTTTTTTGACAAACTCAAAGGGATGAGTTACTTTTCGAAGATTGATTTAAGGACAGGTTATCACCAACTTAGTGTAATATGAGTTGACATTCCTAAAACTGCATTGCGAACAAGATATGGTCACTATGAGTTCTTAGTGATGTCCTTTTCCTAACTAATGCCCCGAAGTCTTTTATAGACCTTATAAATTGTGTGTTTAGGAACTATCTTAATTAATTTGTAATTGTTTTTATCGATGATTTTTTAGTGTACTCCAAAAGTGAGAATGATTACATGAGTCACTTGAGGATTGTTTTGCAAGTCCACAAGGATCACAAACTTTTTGCTAAGTTTAGGAAGTGTGAGTTTTGGCTACGATCAGTTGCTTTTCTTGGTCAAATTGTGTCGAGTGTGGGTATACATGTCGATCCTAAGAAAGAAACGGTTAAGAATTGGCCTAGACCTCTAAATCGCACAGATATTTGAAGCTTCTTAGTTTTGCCGTGTACTATAGGAGATTTTTTAAGGTTTTCTCCTCTATTGATTATCCACGGACAACCCTAAACCAAAAGAAGGTGAAATTTTAATGCATGGAAGCTTGTGATAAAGGCCTTCAAGAGTTCAAAGATAAGCTTACCTTCACTCGGGTGTTGACCTTACCAAAGGGTTTGGAGTGTATTGTGACGCTTCTCGAGTAGTTTTGGGTGGTGTTCTTATGCAACATGGCAAGGTTATAGCTTATGCCTCAAGGAAATTGAAGGTAAATGAAAAGAATTACCCAACCATGATCTTGAACTAGTGGTCGTAGTGTTTTCATTGAAAATATGGAGGCACTATCTTTATAGGGTGCAAGTAGATGTGTTAGCCGATCACAAGAATCTCCAATATGTATTTACTCAAAAAGACTTGAAGCTCCAGAAATAATATATGATAAAAGCTTTTCAAGGACTATGATAAGAGTGTTCTTAACCATCCCGGAAAGGCCAATGTAGTTGCGGATGCTTTGAGTCATATGTCCATCGGTAGTGTAGACATTGTAGAAAATTAGAAGAAGGAGTTATTTTGTGATGTGCATAGGTTGGCATGGTTGGGGTTCGGCTAGTAGATGACTTATAGAGACAAATTTTGGACAATCCTCATGGTTCGCGATATTCTATTTATCCTGGGGACATCAGGATGTATCATGAATTGTGCGAGGTCTATTGGTGGGATGATTTGAAGGGATATAGTAGAATTTTGTTGTGAAATTTCAGAATTGTCAACAAGTCAAAGCCAAACATCAAAGGTCGGGAGGATTATCTCAAGATATAGCTATTGCCACTTGGAAATCAGAAGACATGAACATGGATTTTGTTGTGGGTTTGCCTAGTATTCAAAGGAAACATTATTCGATTTGGGTCATCATTGATAATTTGACTAAATCAGCCCACTTTATTCCTATCAGGTCAACATATTCGGTGGAAGATTATGCTAAATTATACCTCAAGGATATTGTAAGAATTCTTGGGATTTCTTTGTCAATCGTTTTGGATTGGGGTACCCAAATCACTTATAATTTTTTGAAGAAATTTCAAAATAGACTAGGTACCAACGTGAAAATTAATACTGCATGTCATCCCCAAACAATTAATTTATCGGAACGAACCATCCAAACCATAGAAGTCACGTCGAGGAAATGTTTCGTTGAGTTCAAGGATAATTACGATAACCATCTACCATTGATTGAATTTTCCTTAGATAATGGCTACCTATCAAGTATTTCCATGGATCTACATGAAACACTTTTTGGGAGAAGAACTCTACTTGGGAGGTCGAGGCCAATATGATGTCCCATTATCTTCATATTTTCCGTTCTACTTCTATTCAAACTTGAGGTAAGTAGTTTCTATAGAATTTATGGTGAATTGGGAGTTAAGTGTATTGCATGAGTTTCTCCATGATCCTTCTAATGTGGTGTGAGTCCATGTGAAGGAATATAAATTGCATGTCTTAAATATTTTTAATAATTTTACATTCCTCTTGTTTAAATTGCATAATTTACTTATGAAGTGAAATTTATGAATATGCTTAATGGTGTTCAATAAAGTGACATTTTTAATTGAGATTGTGACCTTCAACTTTCCATTATGTGGAGAAAGAAATTTATCCTATGAACATGATAAATGATATAAAGCTTACATTTGAGTTGGAAGATGTAGTTCCTACTTCGACATATTTCGCATGTGTTGAATTGGAGTTGAGATTTCATCCTTTAATTAAATGCTCATGGTGAATTGTGAACTTAAAGTATTGGTTAATTTATCATATGAATGTTGGTTGGACTGTTAGTCTAGAGTTTCAAACTGGCTTGGTGTCTTGGTTTACATTTGGGGACAAATGTTCCCAAGGGGAAGTTAATGTATTACCCCATATTTCTAATAAACAAATATAGATACATAAATTATGAATAATGACTTAAAATAACAAAAACAGTGTTTCTAGACCGAACATAGTGTACCTAACTTGGTTTGGAAGTAGTAGTGTCTAAACGTGAAGAAATGACCGTGACGCCAAAACTGATAAAATGAACTATTATTTGTTCCTAGGTATTGTAAGGGTGGTGAGGTGTCATGTGTTGTTTTAATATTGTAAAAAATCTTTGAATATATATTACTATATGTTTAGGTTAAGAACGTCCGGGCATGACCCCCCAAGGACCACCCTAGGGGTCCTTGAGGAGGACTTTAAAATTTGACCAAAAACTGTAAAAAGATAATACCCCTCCACGAACCCATTTTGATAAACCATCACGGGTGTGATGAGGCGTATAAGTGGATCTTGATTTGAGACTTAGTCACCTCATTAAAGACTCCCTTACATCTCTTTCGCATAGGGACTACGGAAAAGCAATACTGGGGCGTCACACCACCTACGATCCGTAGGTGGTGGCTGTAGGTACCTCTAGTTATTCAAGTTTTATTTTTAAGTTGGAGGTCTATTTTTTGGTTTTATTAATTAACTAGGGGTTAGGAAAGGTCCTTAGTGAGTTAATTACCTAACTAAAAGTAATTATAAGACCCCAGCCCCAAGATCGCAAGTCATTCTAACTAAACACACAAAATACAACTTAAAGCTCAACTTCATTCTCAAACCTCTCTCTCATTTAAGACTCCATTGAAGAAAAATATCAAGATTTCTATCGGAATTCATTTATTTGACTTTTCTCCATCAATCCATAAAGTTTAACAAGGTATGGAAGCTCTTCACTTTTGGGATCCTTTTCCCAAAGAGGTCCTTTCAAATTGGATTTCAAAGTACCCCAAATTGCTAGGTTTTACTCAATTTTGTGGATTGACTTCTAAAAATGATTTCTTTTATCTAAATTTGTTATTCATGATTAAATATGTATTTTTGTGGATGAATTGAAGTGTTTATTTGGTATTTTTACCCTATTCTCTAAAGACCCATGAATCTTCCTCTTTTCTCAAGTCTAAACCCTAAGTTGTATTAAATTATTATTAGAAGTTATGAAACCAGTATGTTTATGTACAAATCACTATTTGATTATGATGTTAAGTTATCTGATGGATGATTATCATTAAACTAGGGTTAAATCTTCGGAGAGTACTTCAAGGTTATAAGTAAGGACTTCCAAGGTTATAAACACGTTACTGTTAGATTGTTGATTCACCTTTGGTAGGTTGCTATCTTCATACATGTATTGTGCAATTAAATGGAGTATTCCGTTTCCTATGAACCTAAGAATGATGAAGCATTAATGATATTACTAGGAATGTTAAGCTATTATATGAACATGAATGTTGTGAGATGATGATGACTATGTTTTAGGTTGAATTAAAGGTCATTCTTATGCACACCACATGACTATGTTATGAAAGATATGTACTCACATGATCATTGTTCTATGATGCAAGGACCATCTTATCTTGAAACCTATGAGCTATATTTTATATGAAGAATTATGTTCCTATGATGTTCCTATGAATGAATGCTTAGTAAATATTATAGGGGAATTTATCCTCAGCGCCGAGTGAACATGAATATGAGACGGAAGCTTTTACGTTAAAAAGTCTGCCTTCCCAAATGGGTTCCTTTTACATTAGCAAGTTCAGGTTTCTAGTAGCAATATCAATGTTCCATAACTATATAAACCCCATAGGTCCTACTCTAGTGTATCCACCTAAAGGCTATGATAAATGTAAACCCTACATTGGCGAGTAGAACACTCTCTTCTCGGTGTCGGAGGTAGACACCTGATTCCATGTAGATTACATGTTATATGTCGGATATGGATATGTTCCTAAATGTTTATTTATTAATAAAGATAAGATTTTAATCCTAATTAGTCTTTTTGAGGGATACTACCTAGTATAGGTAATGGTATGGACATTGCCTATAAATTGCACAAATGGTTTCTTAGCAGAGTTCTTGTGAAATTTCTTCATGTGTTATTATGAGTAAATGACGTTATGAAGGATTCTATTATTGATTACTACATTAAGATGCTAAACAAAGTCAATCATGAAAGTTAAGAAGCATGCATTTGATGTAATATTACTTATGATCTTAAATGTATGCTTATCTTTTCGTATGGATCAATTGTGTATTCCTTGAATCTTCGTTATGACTTTTTATTGAAAAGCATGTTTTGAACTAAAAGTCCTTTTATGCATGTTTAAATGGTTTTACATGCATGGTTTCCATACTTCGTACAAGTGAAATGTACTAACCCATATTTCTCTTATTTTTCTACCAAGTGTAGGTTGGAGCTAGTAGGTCTTATTAAAGATGAAAAAGGGCTTAGATTGCTTCCTCCAAGACCAATTGGTTTGTCATTAACTCCGTGGACATCATGATACTATGTTGTTCTTTCTAGCTTATACTAGACTACTATTATATTTCTTATATAGATACATTTGATTCTAAAGGGGTAAAATTCTTATGTTGATATTATTATGTTTTAACCTAGATTGTAAATGAGTATAGTCTAGATACTCTTTTTTCAAATATGAAAGGGTTTGACATGGATTGTTAAAGTTTTAAATTCTTCTGCATTTTTTGATGTCGTATGTAATGATGATATGTTAAGGGCTTGTGTAAAACCTCTTCGTGATCGAGTACGCAATTTTATGACAAAGGGGTGCTCTCGAGTCGTAACACTTTTTGCTTAAGAAAGTTAACAAAAAGTTTAAATAAGAGAACGAAAGAAAAATAACAACGAGTGACAAATAAAAGAGTACAAACTTGAAGTCACATCCAACGCTAAACGGAATAAAGGGAATGAGAATAAAAAGATAGGATGTCAAAAATAGGGAAAAGAGAGGGACAAAAGGTTAATGTAATGTCAAGGAGGAAAGAAAGTCATTAAAAGTACCATAAGCACCACACTTAAACTTGCGCATACGTTACAAGTCGAGAAAATCCTATAGTTGTCCTAGAACCTAGTTTGGGGTAATCTAAGTAATGAAAATAAGGGCAAGCCTATTGTATTGAGCACTAAAACTGACTTGAACTCACTTCTAAGGGTGAGTGTTGAATGAAACCTTGTACTCAGAATTATATTTACTATGTGAAAAGGGGGTGTTCATTTGAAGTAAGGTCACGGTGATGACATTGTTGAAGAATTGGTACCTTGGTGATAGTGAAATAGTGTATGTTGTGTGCTGACTGGTAGATTCTTGTAATATTTGGAACTACACAAAATATCTTGTCGAATTCAAGGTAAAATATTTGTACAGAAGAAGAGAGTCGGGATAGAAATCCATATGATTGCTTGTGATTGAAATGCTTCCTTTAATACAAGTGTAGTTTAGAGTCATAGTGTGTCGCATGAGGACAAATAACAATTTTAAGTCGAGAGTATTGATGTACCGCGATTCTACGATATTTTTAATACATTTAACTTAAGTTTTGTGTGTATATAGATCCATTTTGAATTATTTTTATGTATTTTACTTTTGTTTCGATGAAATGAGTTCACACGCTGAGAATTGAAGACACAGTTGAGAGATTTTCACAAAACGGCACCAAAAGAGGCAACCTACCGACCGTAGGTCTAGTTGAGCCCCATAGATAATGATCGAAGATAGGAAGTACAAGCATTGAAGAGGATCAGGGAAATCTTGACTAAGTGTGGAACCACGCTAGTGACTTATGGACCGTAGAGTCATCAAAAGAACGTACTCCATCTCCGTTGAAGGGATCATAGAAGGGATTCCAATACTTGCTGCTAAAATATCTAAGTGTGGAGTGACAGAACGAAATTAGGGCCTATCATTTAACTTGTGGTCCATACTTGTAGATCGTCGAAGTTGATAGAGATTTTGAAGACTTTGAAGAAGGGAAAATTTACAAATTCCTGAGCCATGGAAGGAACCTACGAACTACAAATCAGGTTATCTAATTCTATGCATTTTCCTCGTGGGATCGAATCCAAACTAAAAGTCTCATTGTTGAATTGATAACGATTTCTTATGCTTCTTTAGGTAGATGAAATTTTAGCTATCACTTATAATTGTAAGGATATACAAAAATAGGTCATATCTCGTCTCACCTAAATTAAAGACATCAACGGGTTTTTCCAAGCGATACTATGTCTAACCCAAAAATGAGGTTTGAAGGTGAATTTGAGTCGTTCCACAATGTTAACTAAGGCATTGTTTGAGAGGTACCAATAACTCCTTATTGTATTTTATTCGTATTTTCATAAAATAATAATGTGTTCGTTGTGCAGGTTGATGCATACAAAGGTTTAGTTTCGAAGAAGTTTTATGAGAAAAAGTATCAATTGAATTACTGCTGAATATGTCGATGATCGCGGTCTATTTAATTGTTGGACACCAGGAAATACTAAGCTAGAATCCGTAAAACTCGGCGAGCCTAAGATATTATTGGTGTGTCACCAAACTTCTCAACAATCTCAATTTGTATCACCTTTTGAATTCTCTACATTAACTGGGAGTTCTGTAAAACTTGCTGAGGTTAGTGAAGTCTCGGCATGTTACCAAAAGGATGGGCGATCATGAATGATGTTGCTGAATGGGCAAGGAACTGGACAATCATTCAATTTGATGTTTTGAATTTCTTATACTCCATAAACTCCCTCACTTTTTTACTCCTCAACCTCACACCTACACCTTTTCTATTATATTTTTCCACCGATATTGTCTTTTGGGTATTGAGTTTTGCTCAAATTTGGATTGAATTGTGCCTAGCATCTCAATTCATCTTTATCGACACAAATGATATGGCTAGACTGTAACACCACAGAAATTCCATGACATAGACTAGAGCCTCACTTAGTCAATAATGATGATTATAGACCTAAATAATAAAATTAACTTGATTAGGAAGTATTAAATCCTAAATTTCAAGGAACAATCACAACATCCGGAGACTTGGGAAAGTTAATTAGTGTGCCTTTAGGATTTATACAGGGCTTTAAGAGTCGTATGAAGGTCAAACATTGTAGAAATTCATAGAGTACACCTTAGTGCATGCTTAAGGTAAAAAAATTCCGGGTACTACTCCCCAAGGACCACCGTTAGGTCCCTCGAGGAGGACCCAAATATTTGACACAAAAAGTTGTCCAACACAATGCCTAATCGACGAGGCAATCGATGATCATTATGGAATCACACCCCGTCGATGGAGGTTTTAAGTCCATAATTATAATATGAAGCATTGGATCCATTTTTATGACTCTCTAATTCAAAACACGTAGGCCAGGATGGTTCGTGCATGAAATGACAGACTGTTGATTGAGGGGTCGTTGGGGCTTGCGAACTTGCACACTACACAAGGTGATTTAGTATATTCCACACTTCGACAATCAAATTTGGGGTTAATAAAGTTTAGGTATTTTAGTTAAATTAAGGGATTTTTACTCATTAAACTAACAAACACTTTAGAACTCCCAAATCAAAAATAAAAACCCATTTTCCCTCTATCACAAATTCTCTTTCTAACCCACCATTGAAGAACAAAGAACAACTCAAGCTAGGGAACTAAGATTCATTCATTTTCACTTCAAACTCGTGGAATATCCTCAAATAAGGTATCGGGATGTTGATTCATAGATTATGTTCTCCCTGAAGCCCTTTAAAACTTATATTTTTTAAATTGTTATTGTGACTAAAAACTAGGGTTTATGATCTAGCAATGGGTTCACTCCAAAACTATTTTCATTGTTATATGCCTTATATTATGAATAAATTGTTATTAATTGATGATTGCTATTGTGAAAATCTTCCAAGCATAAATATGCACCAGATGACCCAATCTCATGAATGTTAATGGATGAATTGAGAAGATATGAATATGATGTATTCTAATTGATGATTATGTAGTCATAGAATCTTGTTTCATGTCTATTACGATGTATATCGATGTGAATATGATACTTGATTCTTAACCATGATAAGAGGATAAATCTTACGGTATGTATATATTTGAGAGAGAATGTAGTTTATGAATTTTGAAGTTGCTTTCAAGGTACATGGCTTATGAAAGGATGAAAGAAATATATTATTCTGTGGTTTCCACTCCCATGAGCCTCACCTATTATATTGCATAAATTGTGTTGGGTGAAGATAATCTCTTATGTTAACTGAAAGTATAATTCTGATGAAAACACCATGATTGATATTTTTAAAAGAGCTACCCACATATGTATGTTGGTTCTAGGATGAAAGTATATTCTCACCTATTGATTCTAAGAGATTTATGTTGAATTGTATTAAATGAAGATTTATTACTCTACACACATGTAGATACGATTAAAAAGTACTAATAGTAGTATGTTGGGAAAGTATACTAAGCACTCAGAGGATATTGCCAATGAGGAAAATACCTTTACCTTAATGCAAGAGGTTTTTTGATCCTAGATATACTCATGAGATGGACTCCCCTGTTAATGCAATAGGTAGAGTAACTAGAAGAAAGATCATATCTCTTAAGTATGTGCCTCCATAGAACATGTCTAGTGGATCCACATAGTAGATAGTATTTAGGTTCTACCTTGGAAAGTAGAACACCTTTTTTGGTGTGGGGATTTATGACACCGGATTCCATGTCAGCTCTCATGGTCTATGTCGGTGATTTTTGATCTTCCCAAAATAATGAAGTAATGAAAGAAGTATTGGAATAGTCCATGATATCCTAATGAGCTTACTAATTAGAAGTGAGGTATGGTACATTACTTGTACATTGCACTCTTAAACTTAGAAGGTGTTGTGGGTGGTTCTTTGTAGTTATGAAAAGATAATGATAACATGTATATCACCTGGTATAACACTCTGGAAGTTCCATGACTTAGACTAGAGCTTAGCCTATTGAAAATGATTCAAATGATGTTTCCATACATATATTAATGTAATTAACTCAATTAGAAATGACTAGAGCAAAAACAACAAAGAAACACGTTGACGTCCGGAAACTAGCTAATTTGAAGTAGTAGACGTCTCTATGTTTGGTGAAGGTTTGGAAATGTCAAATGAAGTCCAAAACATGTAAAACACTTTAAATAGGTAGTATATAGTACAAAGGGTCCAAACGTTCGGTAACCACTCCCCAAGGACCGCCCAAAAGGTCCTTGAGGAGGACTCAAACAACGGCTAACAGGCTGCCAAACCAGGCTGCGCGCAGCCAAGAAATGAGGGTTGTTGCGCGACGCGCAGCCAACACATGGAGGACCAAAAGTTTCCTCGCTATGCAGAGCCTCCTCGGAGCTCTCCGTCTAAACTCATATTTTCAAAAATAAATGTGAAATTTACCCCGCGATGCGCAGCAACTTCCTTGATTTGTCCTTGTCGTTTTTAAGTCAATTTAACTTCAACAAAAGACCCATTTAAGTGAGGGGTAGTTTGGGTATTTTAGGAGATGAGCTTATATATCGTTTTAGGTCAGTTTTAGAACACTTTCACGCACTTCAAATAAGATTAAACAAATCCCCCTCATCTCTCTCAAGAACTCTCTCTTTTCAAACTCCATTGAAGAAAAAGAAAAGCTTAAGGAAGAAGACGAAGACTTCAAGATTTTCATTCGAAATTCGTGGAATATTCATCAATAAGGTATAGGTTCTTCACTCTTGGTATTTATTTCCCCAATAGGTCCTTTCAAAAATGATATTTTTAAGAATTCAACTCCTAGGGTTTTTACTCTAAAAAATGGGTTTTCATCCTAACTCCCGATTTATGACTAATGATGAAAAATAACTATTTTCGATGGTTAATTAAGTATATATTGTTGGGGAATTGGTTTTTAGGGTTTAATTTTCGTGTGAAGCATGTTCTTTCCCTAAGAAATGGTTTTGATTGGGTTTTATCTATCACATGATAACATCTAAACGTTGGGATTGGAACTATAGCTTAAATGAACTCTTTAATGACCCTTTCCTTTACCCCCTAACTATGAATTGGTCTTGTGTATGAACAAAGTGGTTGGGATTGGTTATGTTATTGAGTATTTCACAATTTTATTGGATGATTGTTGTGAATTGAGTGTATGTTCTTGATGAATATCGTTGGAAGCAACAGGTAAGTTTTCTAAAGTCATGATTTCTCTATTATGTTGATGTTGGCCTATAATTGATGTTGTTATGCAATTGATGTATGCATGATGTTTCCATGAAAATATAATAGCTTATGAATATGTTGAATGTGAGATCATGGTAAGGATATAGTAATGCAAGATGATGATGTTTATCTTGTATGCCTTACACATTATGATTATGATATGTTAATCTCACAAATGAAGGTTGTGATGAAAGGAAATTCTCATCTAAACCTAAAGAACTTATGATTATTTTTATATGAGGATTTAATCTCCTATGGACTATGTTAAGTTTTATCATAAATGATGGCTTAAAGGTTAATCAAAAAAGGACTTTAGCATAGAACTGATGAACTAGATATGAGAGGTGTCCCTTGTGTAATTGGAAGGTAGGTTCGTAATGACTCTAATTAGATAGAGGCTGCCATGTAATGTGGAACTATGGGTCTCTACTATATCTCTTAGTTCATGAACTATATTGTCACCATAGAAATACTATCTAGTGGATCTAGTAGAATGCTATGTTCATGTTTTGGTTCTACTCTGGCCGGCAGAACACCTTTTTTTAGTGTGGGTTTTGATGACATCGAATTCCATATTTAGCTCACATGGTCTAATATCGGTTAAGGAGATTGTTCTCTCAAGTACTATGAAAGGCAAGTAAATGGACATTGAATAGGGTAATTTGAAGAGACCACTTAGTATAGGTAAGGGAATTGGACTTTACCTAGACATTGCACAAGTTGACTCTAAGAGAAGTCCTAGGAGATTGTTCTTATGTAATATGATAACATGAAATGTATAATGCTTATGATATATTATGTTACTCTTATATTATGCTGGTTATATTGATGAACATGTTATTGGTCTATATTGCTATATGGGGTGATGAATTACTTATGGTATCTTATCTAGTTTACTTGATTATGTGGGGTTATAGGGCTTCACATGATCATTGCACTTGTAGACTTGGGATGGGATCATTGGTAAGTGCCTTGTATGTTATGTTATATGATCTAATGAGCATAAAATATTGATATGCCTTTATGATGATGTCTTTGGTTATGACCATGCTTTATGTTGTTGTGATCTTGATCTTGTATATACTCTCTTGTATGTGAATTAAAGTTTTCAAATGACTTAGCATGCTTTCTAAAGAATTGATCATTTTTGTGCATGTCTTTAAATGTTTATGTGCATATTCTCATACTTAGTAAATGTGGTTTACTAATCCCTTTCTGTATATTATAAAATGTAGGGTCCAACCATTGAAGATTAAGAAGGTCGATTGAGGAAGCTTGAAACTCTTTCTCCATGTGTTGGTAGGCCTCATGTTCGGAGATGCAATCTTTTTGTCATTCTAGATTATAAAGACTTAAGTAGTTTTAAGACATACTTTTTGTTTCCTTTTATCATTTGGATTCTATTGTAGTAAGGCCTATATGGCGTACTGGCTTTGTACTGGCTTAGTCCAAGGCTCCTATTCTTAGATGGTTTTTATGTGAGACAACTTTTATGTATGTTTATAATGTTGCTATATGAAAAGTCTAAGTAAGCTTCTATGTAAGAGGTATAAGTATACCTCACTTAGTATATACAAAAGAATTTAATTTTTCCACATTTTTAATTGATGACATGTTTTAACGAATGTTAAGGGCTTGTTTGAGTCCTTTGAGAGAAGGAGGACGTCGGTCACGACTGTTGGGTGATTTGCGGTCGTGACACATGGATAATGGTTGTAGTTAACATACTCCTATATTCTAATGGGGTCCATGATGGCTGTGTTTCCCTCATGATTATGAAATGTGATAGAATGAAAACGGTAATATGGGTGGCCAAGATGGGTTCTGGGGGATACTTTTTAGCGCTTGTATTATGGGATGCTAACTCTACATTGCACAACGGACCTTAGGAAGTGCCAAGGTAAGAATTTCATTCTAGTTGGATATGGTTGTGATATTGTCTTATCCATTGTGTTGTTAATGTAAATAATTTTCAAATATCTCATGGATGCATACTTTACATATACATGTCCCTATTATCATGTTTTAATGGTTTTTATACATTTCTCTATACTTAGTGCATTAATTGGACTAACCCCATTCTCCTTTTTCAATGATGAGTATAGATTTCGACTAATTGGTTTGCTTCTACATCCTTGAAGAAAGCTTGGACTTCTTATCTCCAAGACTCGTGGTAGGTCCTCAAAGATCAAAGGACTAATACAGTTGATGCTACTTTATGATTTCTCTATTGATGTAATAGATTTAATAATCTTTCCTTATGTACTTTTGTTATAAAAGACCATTGTGTCTAAAGGGCTAAGGACCCTATTTGAAGACTTTATGTTTAATTCATATTACTGGATGATGTCTATGTGACAATGATATTAGATTCCTACTATTTTTCTTTATGAAAATGAAGTTTGAAATTCTATTGTAAAATGCTTTAAATTGCGTAATATTTCAAGTTCATCATGCAGTGATGATTATGCTAAGGGATTGTATCACACCTCTTCGAGGTCGAGTATATTGGAAACGTCTAGGCGGTACTTTGTAGTTGTTACATAGCCTAAAAAAAGCAGGAATATATATATACCACCTAGGCAGATAAGAGTTCAAAATTCTAGGAAAAGTAAAGGGACAACAAATCCTCCTTAAATGGAGAATGATGGAAAGAAGCTCAGTACCAGTATGAAGACTTGACTTCAAGACCCCACTATACCCTCGTGGAGACGTGGATTCTTTACATATATAACCCTTTTTAATGCCCATGACTTGCACAATCTCATCAAGTTAGTTGCGACTGAATCTTTTGAAGAAGCAATGGGGGAGATTATCCCATACGAGGCTGATGCATCAAACAACAAAGTCCAAACAAATGGAGAGACTGCATAGACATGATAATTTCTTTACCTCCCTCTCTATTTTGATATCTTTCACTTTTAGAAAATATTATATGCATTTGAGGACAAATGTTTTATTTGTGGTAGGGTGAGGCTCGCCTTTTGTGTGTTATTTGTGAGTCGTGTTGATACGCTCAAACTTACTTCTCAAATAAGAAGTAAAGTGGTCGTGTCAAGTAAATAACCCAACTAGTGAGGTTGGGATCGTTCCCACGAGGAAAATAGTATAGACTTAACTTCAACATGTTATTACTATTGTTTGGTCAATGACTTCGTTTGAACGTAAAAACAATAAAGGGGGGTTTCTATTTCTAAATTAGTAAAATTAATAACGAACTTGAAAGAGACACTTAACAGTTTTAAGAGTTTGATTTTAATCAATTAAACAAAGTAACTAGGGTTTACGTGTTCCCCACAGGCTCATAACTTTATAATTCTAACTATAACAATTCTTTCCTAGTATCTTGCATGCAAAGTGATAAGTTATGTATTTCTAAATCCTTGGTCCGACATCTAGAAAATCTCACTCCGCACTTTGGTCCGGCTACGTGTGTTGCTATGCTAACCCTTATTCTTACCTCATATTAAGCATCGTATTCGATATTTGACAAAGTTATTACCTCGTACCAATCAATACTAGCCTATTAGATAGTATACACTAAATCTATGTTGATAATTCTTCTCCTATTATCTACCTCCTTTGTCCGGCAAGTAGCATTAAGGCGAGTTCTAACGTTGGCCATTCGTTAAAAGGACTTCTAAGCAAAGAAATTATTAATACATGCAAGACACTATTCTAGAATTGTTATTTTAGGTAGGGTTTATCTCATTATTTGCCCATCGTTCCCACAACCCTAGTTATGGAGTTTAGTTACTCATAGCCATAAACACAATATTCAGATATAGTAGATAAGAATTCATGTACTTACTTCAATGAGAAAGAGTAAAATCCAAAGTTTTACTTGATTAATCTCAAAAATCACTAATAAGGAATTTTACAATCTAAGAGTCTAACAATACAGAGTTTAACAATACGGAGTCTAACAATACGGAGTCTAAAAACCTGATGTCTAATCTCATAAAGTCTAACCTCAAAAACGAGATTTTTCAAACTATTTATAAAAAGAAACAAAAACCTAACTAAACCAGGATTCTAATTGCTGGAAATCTACCAAAACGCGGCTGGGTCGACGGACCTCGCGACAGACCGTCGTGGTCACAACGAACCGTCATGGACTCCGTCGTCCCATACTTGTGCAATTTCTTCTGCTACTCTCTTCATTTCCCTCGACGGCAAGTATGACGGACCGTCATAGGCACAACGGTCCGTCGAGGGTCTTCGTTCCAAAACACTTCAACTCTTGGAATCTGGGTACTGGGATCACTTCTCTGAACTTCACGGCGAACCTGCAGGACGGACCGTCATAGCCACGACAGACCGTCACAAGCTTCGTAATCCCACACTTTGTCTGACATGCCCATCTTCCTTTCAGCAGCTGCACTACGCTGCCTCCTACGGACCGTCACAAGAACGACGAACCGTCATAAGCTCCGTAGGTGGTCTCTTCTGCATTTCTTTGCTCAAAATCTCTGCATTCAGCTTTGAACAGATTTCCTGCAAAACAAAGAGAAACATAAATAAAAATAAGCACAAAAAGGCTTTTGGACACACTAAACTTAAGGAAAAAGTATTAATATTACCATGAAACCACGGTATATCAACACCCTCAACTTAAATTTGTTGTTTGTCCTCAACCGATGCACAATGACTCACTACACAATCTTTGTACAATAGTATCCATGTTTTATCCTTTGCAATCATTTGTCTATAAATCTCGATTAATCTCATCAAATCTATGCATGCTATCACTATTAGGCTTGAATTTTGTGGGATCAGAATATGACACAGACTCACCATGCACTAACACCTATCCTCTTCAATTTCTCACCGAGGTGCATACAATTCTGGTATTGCAACTAGTGTCCTCACTTTAAAATAAAATCCTCCTTTTTCACACAATGATTTCAGTTTAAGTATAAGGATTAATTTTCAACACTCGCTCTCAGAACAAAGTCCCACTCATTCATACCTTTTGGCATAAGCTTGCCCTTATTTTCACTGCCTTAAGTTCGCTATACAACCCTTAGGATCACGATAGGACTTTTTTAGCTAGTAACATAGGCTCGGGGTCAGGTAAGGTATATTTTTGTGTACTTTAGTGACTTTTTTCCCTCCTTGACATATCGGCTAAACCTTCCACTGTCTCTCATTTTATCTCGCCCCGTTTCTCATATTCTTTCACCTTGCTATTTTCTCTTCTTTCTTCATTTGTGTAAGTGACTCTCTTCTTTTCTTGATTATATTTCTTGTGTATTTTTCTTTTCTATACTTTTTTTTCAACTAATTCTTGAGTCACTTACTTTTGTTCTTTCTCTCTCTTTGTTCATTCAACCCCACTTTCCAAAGCATTCCTCATAGTAGCCACCCTCAACTCATGTCTTTGCCATGAGTCAAGGTACACAATACCCAAAGTTGGTCAGGGCCATAACGAAGGTTGTTTATGCATTAGCCACCCTCAACTTATGCTTTTGGCATAATCTGAGGTGCACATGTCCAAGGAGGGACCAGGGCAAAAACATTATTCCTAGAAAAGATCAGCTGGGGTGAAAAAGAAAGGTCTAATTTTTAGCTCAGATTATTTGGATCAAAGAAGGATAAATTTCATTTGGTTTCTTTTATTTAGGCTAGAAATAGGCTAATATTGAATAAGGGCCTATGATCCTTTCCTAATTGTCTATTACAGCTTACTTTTAGCAGGACAAACCAGGCAAGTTCTAGCTCAGTACCAATAGTGGACTGTTCAAATTTCCTCACACTCACTTGACATGTCATCACTATACTAGATTATTAGACACCTAGTTCAAATTTAAGACTTAGGGTAATGCAATGGTGTAACTCTATTTCATGCTTAGAGCCACACAATTGTCAGTTACTTTGCCTAGTCATGCATTATTATCAAGTTTATCAGGATATCATTTTAGCCATCATGCTCCAGAATTAAACTATGTACAAAAGATATAAACATGCCGGTTCAACAGAAAAAGTAATCAGACTTTTGGGGGGAAAAACACAGGCAAGAAAACCCCAAAAAAGGATAGTGAATTGGGCTAGTAAGACTTCACCCTAACACTCACTATCCATTTACCCCACCCCCAAAAAAAATCATGCAATTGTCCACAATGCATAAAAATGTAAATACTAGAGTGGTAGGTGAAGCAAACCTGTGGCACAAAGCGCCGTCGATCAGCAAGATAGTGGGTCCGATTCCCCGGAACCCACGTCCTCTACAATCGGGACACCCTCAGTGGTGTCCTCAACAACAACCACACCATCAGTAGTGCCTCCTGCTATCTCCACAGTGCGGGAGCTAGACGCCCCAGCCGCTAACTTAGATGCTCTCATTTGGTGCGCCACCTCCTCAGCAAGGGACACTCTCCTCGCAGCCTTTATATTTCGACGCTCCTTCTTCTATGCTCGCGTCTCATCCTCTACTTGACCCCTATGCCTCTTGGAACTCTCTCGAGGGGGAGGTGGTGGAATGTCAGAAGTAGCAAAAAGGGCCGCCAACACGGTGTCCTCAACAGGCTCAACAGAACGGGCCTCAGACTCCGGCACGAAGACTGTCGACTACAGCTTGAAGAGTTGACAAATCCACCGGAGGGGCTGATCGGGCTAGCACTCTCAACTCAAAGGCGTCCAGGCGCTGGTTAACCTCAGCGATCTTCCTCTCTGTAAACTGCACCATTTTCCTATTTAGGCGCTCTTCGGTCTCAGTAATCGACTTTTGCATCCACGGCTAGATATGATGCAGAAGAGTGGCCATTTGTGGCTCTAGTTTTTGGACCCTTGCAAGCTGGACCAGTGCCGGTAGAGGGGCTGTACGAAAGGAGCTCGGGGCTATGCTACTACCCGGGATAGACTCGACCGGGGTAGTGTCAGTGGACGCCTGTGTAGCTATGCGGGCCTGGGCTACCGTATCAGCAAGATCATCAGCAAGTGAGGGCAGCTCTGGACAGGGCCCTCTGCGTGGAGCCAACTCTTTGGCCTCATCTCTGATGAGGCCGACGTCAACAGTGCCCTGCGGGGTCTTAAGCTGATCTATGTGCCATATGGTCACACCTACGGACCTGCAAAGCGCAAAGATCATGCACAGGAAAGGGTAGGTAGTAGTGACCTTGAATTCCCTCTCGTGCATGACTGCCTGGAGAATCCTTGCGAAGTCCACCTCGAATCCGGCTATCATCGCTGCCATCAACACTTCTCGATCCCAGGTTACGATATTATCAGCAGCTGTGGGGGAAAGGCAGTGATGGACAAGCAGCCACAAGAACTTTGATGTGAACGTGATGTTAGCCTTCTTGATGGCCCCTTTTGGCTCAGTCACCCAATCGGCACCTTCTCCATCTACTGACAGGTGCAGGGCCATCCACCTCTGGGTGGTCTCTCAGTGATGGCTCGCGCAAGAACTGGCCATCCTTAACTATCTGCCAGCGGTAGTCAAACTCGGCAGTGAGGGGGTCCGAGTAGCATCAGCACTCTCGTCGTATAGAAACCGGTGGATGGATGGCAGGGAAATGTCAACCTGTATGCCCCGGACTCGGACCTGCTCCAGTGGGGCCTGTTTAGCAGGGGCAGCCCGCCCATCGATCTGTGATCGGAGAGTCACTATGTAGGATGCGTAGAACTCTCGGACCATTTCTTCGATGTATCGTCCCAACAGACGTGCTGTCAACTCCAAGCGATGCCTGGTGAAGAGGTTGTGGATCTCAGGCATCATCGGGAGACTCCCTGTAAGTACCCGCCGCTCCAAAGTGAGTGTTCGAGTCATCACTCATTTATGAGTCAGGAACTTGGCATCGGAGTAGACTTGAAACTGCCCGTCGACACACCACCGGTTGGACTGGTCACTGGCTAGAGTCGGGACCTGAGCTGGTGAGCCGGATGTAGAGTCTGAACTGCCAGCCTCATCAGACGAGGCCGACGCTGCAGCGGTGGTGGGTGCGGGAACCTCAGCAGAGCCAGAGGCTTCCTTAGACCATGATACTCGTAAGGAGCCAGACGATCCTTCCTCATTTGTGGCTGACCTAGAGGGTGTGAAGGTCAGTGTGTGCTCCTCATCAGACTGGGAGGTAGTGACTACGCTGGACGCCACCTTTTTGGGTATGGCTCTGGAAGCACGTGCAGCACGGGAAGGGTTAGAAGTGCCTGGGGGCGCATACTCAGGGTCAGGCTCATCATTAGAGCCGATGACCATGCGGGCAGACGGGGCGACAGACTTTGATCGTCTGCGTGCGTAGACTCAGTCTTGCTTGGGTGCCATAGTAGATAGTACATGCAAAGGATCAATATTAGTACGAGTAGTGGCAAACAAGACTAACGAAACCATAAGAAATAAAACAGTGAAAATAGTATGTCATTACTGTAGAAACAGTGATACATGACGGGCCTGGTGACGGCTCGTCATGACTACGATAGAACGTCGTGAGGTCCGTCGTGTTTTACTTGGACTATGTATATATAGAGAACCTTGAAGGAGAGTCTCTGACAAGCATGACGGTATGTGCAGGACGGACCATCACAGGTACGACGGTCCGTCGTAGGACACTTGAGAAAAAATATGGAGACCCTTAGGAGAGGGGTCTTTGACCGTCATGACGGTCATGCAGGACGGCCCGCCGTGGGTACGACGGTCCTTCACATGTGTCCGTTGAAGAACACTTAGAAAAAAATGACAGACCCTTAGAAACAGGGTCTCTGACAACCAGAACGGTAGTGCAGGACAGACCATCGTGAAAAATTTATCCATTGGGGAACACTTCGGGAAAAAATGAGAGACCTTTAGAAAAGGGTATCTGACAACCAAAACGGTTGTGCAGGACGGACCGTCGTGAGTACGATGATCCTTCAAATGTGCCCGTTGGGATAGGGTTGCTAGGGCTTTTGCAACGGACGCTACGACGGTCCGTCATGGGTACGATGGTCCATCATCGGGGTCTCGTTCTAAATAACAGTGACAGAACTGAGGGTACCCTAAGCATCCCCGATGAACCCACATCAACCTTGTTGTGTTTTGGACCTACATGTGTCTAACCCAACTACCTATGAAACTAGCAATGCAAAAGCACCTATGTCTAGGTTGGTAAACATGGCAATTTCAAACATTTGTAACCTAGGTTAGACAGAATCGTCTAAAGTAAACAACATACGACGAGGAACTAATCTTAATACTAACTAGTAAACAAAAAGTCAAGATAAATGAGTATAAATTTAGAGACACATACCTTAGAAATGGAGAAAAGGCAAATGGACAATTACTCAGTTGGCAAAGTAGACACCCACATCAGCAACTCCGACTAGTAGATGATAACTCTAGGGCGTTGGAGAATTTTAGGGGGGCAATGATCGGTGGGAGGGAATGTGAAAGTTGAAAAGAGAGGGGAGATGAGAGGAATAATGAAGGAATGGGATGAAATGAGGGGTTGGGGGGTTTAAATGGTCTGATTTTGAAAAAGGGTCCAGCCGGGTCGGGTCGGGTATAATTCATTAATCACGCGACGGTTCTCGATAATGGTCTGTCGCAGTTGTGACGACCCGTCGTTGGTTCCGTCGTATGAGGCCTAGTTTCAAAATAACAGAAAAACGTACCTGGTACGACGGATGCATACGAAGGTCCGTCGCAGGTGCAACGGTCCGTCGCTGTATCCGTCAATGAATGCTGCAAGGTAGTTTTCTGTAGAATTTCCTGGTGATGTGACTGCAAATTTAAAAACCCATTAGTAGAAAAATGCTACCATTACTAAAAAGACTATATGTATTGGGTTGCCTCCCAACAAGCGCCTGATTTAATGTTGAGGCACGACTGGGGACCCTTGATTACTCAGACTTCATCAAGATGGTATGCCTCTATCACTTCATTCCCCGATGCTTTATGCTTAAAATAGAGTTTTATTCTATCTCTATTCCCCTTAAACCGCACTCCCTCCTTGGCTTTTAACTCAACTGCTCCATGAGAGAATACTTGGGTAATCAGGTAAGGGCCAGTCCATTTGGACTTGAGCTTTCCCGGAAGACAAGGCACCCCTGAACTGTCTACAAGCACCAAATCCCCAACCATAAACTCTTGTTTTGCATTTTTCTGTTCGGTCTCCTTCTTAATCTTTTCTTTGTCGGATATGGCAGATACCGATTGGAGTTCACCACTCTGTCTCATGGTCCTACAAATTTTGAAGGTTGCTTCTTCATTATTCAACCTAAATGTCATTTGTTCCTTCTCCATATCAACTAATGCTCTACCTGTAGCAAGGAATGGCCTCCCAAGAATAATAGGCACTTCAAAATCGACTTCGCAATCAAGATTAAAAAAATAAGTCGTAAAGATGAATGACTCCATTTTTACTAGCACATCATGGAGTATCCCTATGGGCTGTTTCACTGTCCGATCAGCCATCAGTAGCCGCATCGCAGTGGGTTTTGGATCCCCTAAACCCAATTTCTTGTAAATCGAGAGGGGCATGAGATTTATGCTTGCCCCCAAATCACATAATGCTTTAGCAAAATGTAATGACCCAACTGTACAAGGAAAAGTGAACACATCGATATCTTCTTTGTTTTGTACGAGGGATCTTGTAGCAATAACACTACAATGCTGCATTCTATCATCATCCTCGAAAGTGACTAATCTTTTCTTGGTGACCACATCTTTCATAAATTTTGCATAACCGGGCATTTATTCTAGAGCTTCTGCCAAAGGGAGATTGATAGAAAGTTGCTTCAACATTGTTATGAAACGCCGGTATTTACCATCCTCGGTCTTTTTCACTAATCTCTGAGGGAAGGGTGGTGGTGGCCTAGGCATGGGAATTACCTTGATAGGTACTTCTTCATCTTTTCCATTACTTTCGTCTGCTTCACCACTACCCTTTACCATATTATCATTATCCTTTCTCATATTTTTCTCAGTATACGGCATAGGTGGGTAAATGGTTTGCCTACCACCCCGAGTAGTGATTGCCATACAGTGCGCATCGTTCTTTGGATTTTGGACAGTGTCGCTAGGAAGAGTGACCGGTTGCCTGTGGTCACTGTCGCAGATAATTGGGCCACTTGCAATTCGATCTGTTTAATCGAAATTGCATGTGTATCAACTTTTTGCCCAATACTAGCTAAATCACCCCTTAACTCTTTAATGTGCTCATCAGTAGCATCGAACCTCCTCATCATTTTGTGCAACATATCCTCGACTCGCGCCATAATATCTCCACCATCCCTAGGAGTAACTTCACAATTTTGAGGAGGGACATAGGGCCCACTCCTGCCGTTTCTATTAGCATAGTTACCCCTGTTAAAGTTGTTGTCGCGGTTGTAATTTCCATCTCGGATATAATAACCCTTACGGTTGTAGTTACCATAGTTCCGACCTTGGTTCCTTTGACCTTGGCGTCAATTATCCTGATTTGAGCCTTGGGCGCTTGGACGGAAACCCCCTCGTCTGCTCATTTACTGCATAAGTGTCCTTCGCATAATTGCACTCATCATTAGGAGGTGGTGGCTTAGCCATGTAGTTGACTGCAATTATCTTTTCTGCACCCCTTGTGACATGTTTTAGTACAAACCCAAGCTCAGTTCTCATCTGAGCCATTTCTTCCCGAATCTCATCTGTGGCTGGGTTGTGGTGGACTGCACTGCGAAGGTGTTTCTCCCTGTATCAGACTTCCTAGTACTCCAAGCTTTGTTATTCTGGGAGATTTTCTCTAATTTTTCAACGATCTCAGCATAAGATCACTCCCCATAAGATCCACCTGCTATTGTGTCGAAAACCGCTTTATTGTTATCATCCTGTCCCCGATAGAAGTATTCCTTCAGTGACTTATCATCTATATGGTGATTTGGAACACTTCTCAAGAATGAGGTGAATCTATCCAAGAACTACTAATTGACTCTCCTGGTAGTGCCAAAAAGTTGTTCACTCTGTCTTTGTGGTTCAGTTTCTTGGAGACCGGATAGTAGCATGCTAAGAAGACATCTCTTAATTGGTTCCAAGTGAAGATTGAGTTGTATGGGAGATCAGTGAACCATATAGAAGCCTCTCCCGTCAGTGAGAGAGGAAACACTCTGAGACCTATTACATGTAAATCCAAATCAGGCCTCCCTACACGACTTTTACACACTACCCTTACCTTATCTATATGGGCATGTGGATCCTCAGAAGGGCCCTGAAAATAAACCTCTGGCAGTGAGCATTTGCATCAGGCTACTAGTTACCACAAAACTGTGGCCTGTGGGTCGAGGGGGCAAGACAAGTGGCTCATCCGAGTCTGCTATGTTATCATACCATCTTTAGTATGCTTGTTAATTTTTTATGGTTTCCTTTATCCCGATATACTGTTGTATATGTGATGGCTTCTATTAGCTTCCACCGATAAAAGTAACAGAGAATGCTCAGTAAAAGTAATAGAGAATGTTGAACATTTTTATATGTGATTGTGTGCCTTACCATCTATTTCTTGTGGTCAATATGATTGGTAAAAATTGGATTTTATAGTTCGAGAGATCTATTATTTGAGATTAAACATGAGTTTAGAGATAGTATGTTTCATATTGTCTTACAAAATATTTGTGTGAAAAACGACTTGAGATATAGTCTGTTTTGTTCATTTAAACATGATCTTGTTGGTTATTAACTTTCTTGGATTCTCACTTTAGCTATGAATTTTATTTAATTTTCAGTTCCTTTTTATACAAATATCAGCTTGACATTTCCACTTATGTTTAGACTACGTGTTCTATGCCTCAGCTCATTTGTCTTTAATTTTGAAACTTGTGGTTTTGTGTCAATTCACTAAGGGAAAATGTAAAAATACCCCCAAATCTATGACAAGAATTTCAAAGTCATATCTTAACTAAACTTAGATCCCAAATGGTGAAAAGCTTTTATATAGAAAGTTGATTAGAAGTAGAAGTTACACTTACATTAGTGATACTCCTAAATGGTGAAAAGCATTTACGAAAAAATAATAGTACAGATTTTGTCCCAAATAAAGAGTATTATACAATGTTAAGGGGTCACTATTGTGCTGGATCAACTCAAAAATTGGCAGATTCATAAGACTCTGTGATAGGAGAAGCTGACAGGGGAATGTGAACCAACAACTTATTTGTTAAGACTTCACATATTGAAATATATAGTTTAATGAATCAGAAAGATAATAAGAGCTAAAAACTCAATGGAGAAAAAACTAGTAAATTTCCCTAACCTTTGTAGTCTGTAGACTAGTTATAATTAGAAAATTTACTAGATTAGTGCATAGGTAATTCTAACTCTGCAAGTATATGCTCTGGGCACTTATTTTTAATATATTTCATGAATTGTGCTTTACTTAGAGTTTCTCTAGTTTGTTGTGTTTGGAACCGTATTTGTTCCATCAATGCACTTGTCTTGTTTGCACCCGTTCACATGATACTCAATATCGTGATTTTAAACTTTTGCTAATATAAATAAATTTTGTATGATTATCATTAGGTTGGTCTCTTGTAACCTCTATGATTTTTCTTTACGAATTATTCCCACATTATAAGCATTCTAACACATATGTAGATCTTGAATAACTTGATTCTGATTTCTTATCTATTTACTGATTTGAAATGTACATAACCTCTTTACATGGATACATTTGATAAGTTGCTTCTAGTTCAATTAAACTTGAGCTTATACAAGCTGCAAAGAAAGATGTAGAAATTGACTAGGGTATCATGTGATTGTGTATAAAAAACTTGAATATATTTTTATTTCGCATTCTTCTATTTCCAAAGTTCTTCTCATCCACTTGTTCATCCAGAGTTTTCGAAAATGGGCTATTTTCTAATATTGAAGTATCTTAAGATGATGAGAAATGCAAGAGTAACTTTGAAAAAATTAATGTATTTGCTTCAGTATTAGCTATTTTTATTGTAGTTCTATCACTCAGCATTGAAAATTTTCATATCATGGAATATCATCCTACATTTTCTTTTCATTATTGCTCAAGGATAGCTTCTTTACATGGACTTCTATCGTTTCCGTGATCTCTGCTACTTATCATGGATAAAGTAGTGTTGCTTCTCGGTAACTTTGATGATAGGAATCTGATTTGGATGTAAATTATAATATATTGAATTTGTTATTATATGTTAATTTAATTGAATGACATGTAGTATACCCATCTTAAAATGATATTTCTTTTATTCTTGAAAAAAAGAAAAATGTGTAGTGTGCTATTCAGTTCATGATATTATTTGTATGTGTTTCATTTAATGACCAATAACAGTTTTGTTAAGAATTGTCAAAACTAAAATTTTTTAGTTTGAATGCTTCTTTAACCTTGTTCCTTTCCTTCAGTCAATATTTTCAATGTTAAAGAATGTTTTTCAAAGTTCAAAGAAAGAAACAATAGTTAATGGTGATGAAAAGAACAATTATAACTTTTTTGTCCATTCCTCTTTTGTTTTCCAATGGTGCTTGTTCATCTCACTGAGCTTCTTGTTCCTTTTCCATGCAATTCCTTATCTTTTTATCACTTTCAATCTTATGCATGGTATTCCATCTCAATATAGTGCGATTTTGTTGTGAGCGTTATTCTTTTTTATAAGCAGATTTATTTTGTACATTTCACAGGTTCTGGAAATTTTCGTTTACAAGTCGGGATGCAAGTTTGAAGACTTTAATGAAGTTTATTCAAATTCTTCATCCTTTCGCTTGGATAGTTTGCTAAATATTTCATTATATATTTAGAGATGTTTGTTTTCTTGGCTAATGAGTTGTGTAAATATTATTTTGCAAAAAATACTCCACGTGGGATGTTAATTTGTTGTTTTAAGTAACAAGATTGATAATTTATTTTATATGCATTAGTTTGTCGAAATTTAAAATTTTATATCATCTAAGTAAAACGTGACAGGGAAAGCATGTATCGTTTAGTTTCCCAATATAAATTCACATTTAGGGACCACTATTTCTTTAGTCATTAAAACTCTTTAAGGATTGGATTTTTTGTCCTTAAAGGCTTTAAGGACAAGTTATTCTTTTCTGGAAATGTTTGTTAAGGACCAGAAATGTGATCCTTATAAGCTTTTAGGGGCTCGGATTATACCCGTCGCAAACGATTTTTAGGGACCAGTACTTAAAATCCCGTCATTATTGACTTTTAGGGACTATTAGGGACCATTTTTCTCATCCTTAGTAGTCCTTTTTCTTGTAGTGTAAGCATTAAAATTGATCTTAAAACTTTAAATTTTGTACCATTGTGTGCGAATATGGAAACATTCTTTACTGTGAAGACATTTGATCACTTCAGTTGAACTTGAATTAGCATTTGAAGGAAGTATTGTGAGCTTGAAAACCTTTGATAATGGTGTGTCTTGAGTTCATATTTGAACTTGTATGAGTAAATTGAATTTTGTTGTTTGCATTCATTATTGAGCCTTGTGTAGCACTTTTTGAGACATTCGTTTCAAATTATTGAACTTTAGTTTTACTTGAGGAAAAGCAAAAGTTTAAGTTGAGGGTGTTGATGAGTCCACAAATTGGACTAATTTCCGGCTCTATTTTGATAGGTTTAGTATCCTTATATGCATATTCTATATCAATAACTTATCAAATATCCTTGAGTCTCAGGTATTTTGTGTTTGAGGCAAAGCGTGGATACTAGTTGGCAAAGAGAAAAACAAAAGCTCAAGTGAACGAAGAGGATTGCCGAGTTCACTTGGAGATTCAACAACAGGTCTGAAGATCACCTTTTTTCAACTAAGTTGAGCCTTGATTAAAAGGATAAAATCAGCAAAGAAAATAAGTAGTAGGCATATCACTGAGTAGTTCCGCGAAGGATATTGTGTCGACCAATTATCCAAAACACGTAGATGATGTAGTCTAGAGCATTATGGAGATGAAGATACCAAAGGGCGGATCACCGAATTGTTTCGGCGATCCGGACTAACAGTGTCGAGTGATCTGCTTTAGCACAAATCATTTAAAACTATAAATAATTGCTATGATTTTTTAGCTTAGAATCAAATATCATAGAATTTTTAGTCTTGAATAGTAATTTTTAGCTTTTATATTTGAGTTCTATGAATGGAGAGGATTTTAAAAAACTTTAACATTCGAAGGGTTCATCTCAAAGAATTTGGACTTTTGTCTCTTGGATTATTTACTTTTGGCTTGTAACAAAGACTTTAATCTACATGCCCATTTGAATGCGAACTCATTTTGGCATAAATTGTTATCTGTTGTACGTGTCTAGTTAAAAACCCAATTCTAAGGGTGTGATTTTGTGAATATGGGTTAGATTATATGTTGGTTTTTTTCTATTTGATGGATTATTTGTTGGTTAAATATGATACCACCTATTAGTTGTATATGAAATTAATGGGGGTTTAGTCGCAAATACAATTTCACCTCTCTGTTTTTGGCTTGCCCGATAGAGTGGCCGTAAAACAAAGATTACTCAAATGATGGCCAATGGGATTGGGTCGACATGAGGTTCACCTCTAGAGAGTGAACCCTAGTTCTTTTCGCACATATTCAACTCGATAGAGGTACTGGGCTAAGGTGGAGGCTTCTCTTAATGCGGCAAGTGGGTGTTTGAGAGGAACCTATTTGATCTGGGGTAAGTTGCTCAAGAGAGAGCTGATACCCACTATAGTCTATCCTAGTAACAAATATTCAACAAACTTATTGTTAAAATAATATACCCAACAGTGTAGTGTATCATATATTTTTATCACATCCCAAGAATCCTGCTTCCCATTAGTATCACTTATTGTATTTTTGCTGTTTTACTTACTTGTGACAAACCCCTATTGACATTTGATGCTTGTATAACCTCTCTAATTTATTATGTTTTTAGCTATGACTAGTTAGAAAGTAAATTTTTTTCTATTATTTCTCCAAACCACTCCTAGGGGAAATGACCACAACCCTTGGTTGGGTTACTATACTATTTGTGATCATAGACAATTCATTACAAGTTGTGTCATTGATTACACAAACATCAGTGAGCAGAAACAAGTGTCTATCAGAAAATAAGGGGAAACATATAGGTGGAGTCACGTATGAGTTCGTCTTTGTTAGTGTGAGTATTGATGGTTATTCCGGAGCTATAAATTGTTGAACCATTGTATGTGATTCTGGAATCATTCTTTGTGTGAGAGTATTTTAGTACCTTTGTTGATATTGAACTTTCATTTGAAGCAAGTATTGTGAACTTGTGATTCCGTGATAATTAATAATCACAACTTGAATCTTTGAGTGTACATTTAATCCTTGCATGAGCAAAATCAGTCTTTTCGTGTGCATTGATGATTGAATGTTGTGTAGAATTGTTTAAGAAATCATTTTGAAGTTGATTTTTACTTGGGGACAAGCAAAAGTTTAAGTTGGGGGGAGTCCACGATTTGGAGTCATTTAGGGCTTTATTTGGATACATTTAGTGTCCTTAAATGCTTATTTGGTGGAATTAACTGAAGTAAGCCCTTAATATCAAGGTGTTTGGATTGACAAACAAAGCATGAACACTATTGTGCAAAAAGGAGCAATGTAGCTGAAAGAACAAAGATCGCCTAATCCGTTAAGCGAGTCGTCAAGTACTATGATATTGCATAATGTTCAAGTTCTAAGCCCTGAAGAACAAATCAATTCCACCAGATAAAGGAGCATTCGGCGTGTCATCGAGTGGTTTTTTCATGCGGTGATATGATCACTCAAAGTAATAGAACTTGAGGATGGTGAAGGCCAAAGCAAAAGGAAATTATATGGATCAGAGGGAGGATCACCAAGTTGATCGGTCATATCAACTTATTGCAATCAATGGTCCTTTGCAACATATTTTGGCAACTATAAATACATTTTAAAATATTATGTTTAGTATCGAGCTATGTATCTAAGAATAGGATTTTTTTTATGAGTATCAAGTATCTTAGTTTTAGAATTATTCTTTTCCAACTGTGAGTATTTAGAAAAAAAACTTTTCTTTAGCTTTGAAGAATTGAAATTTTCATTTTTGAGAAGTTAAAAGGGGTTCTTTGAGATTCTTCAACTTATACCTTTGAAAAGATGAAATTAATCGTACTCAATTGATGGAAACACAATTTGGTAACTATTTCTATCTTTTTATGATGAATAGCTAAAACCCGATTCTTGAGTTGTAATTCTGTGATTATGAGCTAATTTAGATTGTGGGTATTGGTGATTGTTAGTTTAAATATTGTTTAAAAGTTATTTCAATTAGTAATTATGGTTTAATTTAAAGGGTTGTAGTTGCAAATGCAACTTTATCTTTCTATTTTTGGCTTGCGAGAGAGAGAGAGAGAGGTTTTAAAATAAAGACTACAAAATTCATGGTATGTGGCTATTGGGTTTTCATGGGTTCATCTCAAGAGATTGAATCCTAAACTCTTTTCCACACATTTAGCTCAAGATATAGAATGGACTAAGCCTAGATTGTTCTTATTAGCATGCTGTTGTTTTCTCAGAGAAACCGACTTGATTCGGGGTAAATTGTTCGGAAGAAATTTTATCCCCACCACAGTCTTGCTTATTCACTGATTTACAAATATTTGCTAACCGTTTAAATTACCGACTTGTTTACCTTAGTCTATAATCCAATCATATCTCATGAACGCGTTTCAATATTGTTATTTTTGTGTTATTTGTTTTTGTTGTAGCTGATAGTTAAAACAAAAAAAACCTATATCTGAAACTTGTGCCTCCTCTTAATGTGGATTATGCTTTTATTTGTAAATTTTTATTCCTATAATTTATTTGAACATTTTATGTACTTTCTGATTGAATCATAAACACCACTCCCTGTGGGATTCGACCCCAACTCATTATTTGGGTTATTATATCGATTATCGATCGTTGATTCTTAGAATAAGATTAAGTGTATTTGAAACGTAATTAATCAATGGTCATAACCTCAATCCCTTGCTAAGGGAGCTGCAGGTCGAGCCGGTGGAGGTGTTACAGCTAGTGGATCTTGATGCCGGTGGAGGTGTTGAGATAGTTGATCTTGATGTGAAGCGGGAGAAAACCTTTGACGCAAAGGGAAAACTATAGCCTGGTAAACTAACTCTCCATAATCATAGAAACATGTAGATGATTTTCTCCCATAAGAAGAACCACCATGGCCTGACCACAAGAACTGGACCCCTGACTTTTATTAAATCCAACCTCACTTAAGCTCTACCAGTCACTCTCTTAAGTTTTTAATGAGGCACGAACAAGTCCGGTGGCCTAACCCTACTGAAATTGATGTCAATTCATATAAAAAGTATTACTAGACCTAAAATAGGGCCCTTATAGCTACCCTCATATCTATATGTATTGTTTTTCTCCCAAGAGCCTCATTAGGGAGTTTCTCAATAATGCGAGCATGGTAAAAAAATTTAAAATGTAACGAACACTAGAGTACATAGACTTAGTGTTAATATACAAGTGAAGTTCCAACTCGTTAATAAAGCATCACACTTTCTAATCCTGGGTGGGTAGAACCACACTCGCATATTAGGAGAGTTTTTGGAACCTTTTTTCATACTCTTACATGGTCATGGAACCTGATCCAACCTGAAAAAAGGATCCCTAAGATGATCTCTGATACTGCAAGGGATGAACCTTGTAATGAAGACCTCAGTAAGTTTTTTCCAAATAATTGGAGAAGACCCAACTGACATAGTCTCATGCTGGACCATTGAAGTGATTCATATTAAACTCAAATTCCACTAAGCCCAAAGTATAAAGTTTCAACTACAATGTCATGCCCCAAGGTTACCCCTTAGACAGAACGGGAGACCTAGGATCATAAGTAACCCCAAGCTAACCCTGAGTCTGACATGTCATGTCACGCCCCGAGCCTACAATCAAGATGTGATTGGTAATAAATGACCATTGCTGGCCTTGAGTGGAACCTTGTCCTGGAGTACTTAACTCAGCGGAAGACTTAACTCAATAAAAGAGAATAATCTCATAATGTAACATAAAGTAAGTAACTTGGCAAAAATGGAAATTAAGTCTCATAACAAAATATCTTCATTACAAGGATAAAAGACTCAATACTCACTGTCTGACTATCTATGAAGCCTCTATAATACTAATATGGTTGTGGGGAAGGACCCCACAACATCATATAAAAGAAAGACAGAAAAGCGAATAAGTGTGTTCTCTAGAATGAAAATAGGCTCACCACCGACTGTGAGTGCTCAGCTAGATCAACGAGGTGTTGGATGATGCTGATTCTAGTTATGTGCATTGTGTCATGATAGATGAAGGCCAACTAGAATCAGTACATTCAATATATGAGTGTGCGACTTATAATGCTAACAACAACTTAATCTTGAAAAGAGTAAAAAGGAACACTTACCTTGACTCTGCTCCACTCAATAATAACTTTACATTATATAAAGCAATTAGACACATGCAATATATAAAGCTTGTAAAACAATGAAAAGAACACCTAGTTTGTTAAACGAAAATGCACTAACAAACTCACCTTTACTTATGTTTGAATTAATATAGTTTTTATGGGATATTGTCTAACTGAAAACCACCGCTATGAGCCTAAGTAGTGATACAACATCTTACCCACACATCTAGAATTGTCCAGTACTTTTCCATCGCATAGAACTACTTAACTTAGTGGATCGACTAGCTTAACTTACGTGATCATCTAAAAAGTATGACCCATAAATACCTATGACGGGTACATGATTTATGGAGACTTGAGTTATTATGAACTCGCATCCTCATATCGGTGCTAAGTACTACTCCCAAAAATATAATTATCTCATGTATTTTAAAAAATACTTCTTTCTTTGGGTTGAGATAATTTCTCAACACTTAGCTTTAGAAAGATCTCTTGGAATCAATGTTCCCTTTTCTTGATCAGAATTCTATTGGAAATCTTAGCTTCCTCTTAGATTAAATGTGAAAACATTTTTAGACTCTTAGGGAATACTTAGTTCCCTTATAACTTTTGAGAAAAGAACTCAACTATTTACTCTTTACTTAGCTTGAAACTTGAGTCTAAAATTAACTCTTAGGGAATACTTAGTTCCCTTATATTTCTTTGAAGGAAGGAGCTCAAATCTTTAATCTTTACTTAATTTGCAGATTGAGTCTTTAAAAAAAGTTAAAACGTTGTTAAAGACCCTTGAGAACTCTAAAGAACTTTACCTTGACTTGCTTCTTAATTTCTAGACTTGACTCTTAACTTCTTTGACGTTGATCTGAACTTTCCATGAATTGAATTGTGGATTCAAAGTTAATGATATCATGTTTATGGATAATTTCATTATGTTTAGATGTACCTCAAAGTCTTGGAATCAACAAAGAAACATGGGTACATCATTTAAGAACTAGTAGGGAAAAAAAGGGGAAAGAATGGGGTGAATTGGCGTTAATGGCGCTCTGAGAGGCCTGGGGCACCAGGAACCAAAATTTAGAGTCCAAGTTAGGGCACTCTTTCTGGCACGGCACCCTAAGGACCTAGAGACAGAGATTTTCCTATGGAGCTATGGGAGGAGTGACACACCAAGGCCCTATGAACAAGCATTTTCGACCTTTCTTCTGTGTTTTTCATCTATAAACTCTCTAGACTTCAATGATTCTTTCCCCAAAATCTTAGGATCATTACTACCCTCAATACCCAATAGATTTGGCTCAAGAAAAAACAACCTGGAAACACGAATCAAAACAACAGTAGGCATGCAACAACTCAACCAACTAGAATTCAACAATGTTCTTCAATAATATCACTTTTTATCATTCTTCCAAGTCAAAATCTTTAAATTTCAGCAACTTGGTGTGCGGGAGAACGATCAAAATATGAAAAGATTCAAAATACATTGATAGGTGTCACCTCAGACGAAATCCGCTCACAAACCTTGTCATTCTTTGCGAATTCTCGACTTTTCTCCTTTTCCTTCTTCTTTTTTCTCTTCTCCAAGGCCTAAGCGTGATTTTGATTTTCCAAACTTACTAAACTGAAATCTTATTCCACTGAACCCCTAAACGAATTAGGAAATTAATTGGTGAAACTACTAGTTGTCCCTTCCTTAAATTCGAATTTGGACTTTCCTTACTTCAACAATCCAACTTCCCATAGGCATATCTCCTTCATCCGGTATCGAAAATGCACAAAATTGGAGGCATTGGAAGGATATCTTGAAGGGGTTTCCAACCATATCAAGAACATTCTCTAAATCATCCAAATACAGAACTTGTGGTCGTTGGAAAATGACCAGAATTCACTTTGTTAACATTAGGAAATTTTCCAAATTTTTCCTTTTTTTTGAAAATGAATATTTTCAGTTTCTTAGCTGATTCTTAGTTATTTAAAATTGTGAGATGTTACATGTCACAAGCATAAAAAAAATATACGTAAGTAAACGGAAGCATAAGTGTAAAATGAGGCAAAACTAAAAGGACTCCAAATGAAAATATAATTGAATGTCTATGGGGAACAACCCCAAAACAACAGAATATTTATTCAGCTAACTCTAAAAATATCGAAAGGATTTATAATAAGCTAAATAAACTTAAAGCATAGAGAAACGTCCTTAAAATAAGAGGACATGCAACAGATGTTGTTGAGTATGGACCAGAAGTCCAACTAAGTGTGGTCGGGATGTTGAGCACCTAAATCTACCTAAAACATGTAGCAAATAATATTTGTGAGTATATTGAATGTACTGAACATAAAATATATATATATACTAAGCTGAACAATATAAACGAAGCAATATAAAATGAACATTGAAAAAAGTTGTACTGAATATAACTGAAAACTGAGCTAGATTCAATGAAAAAGTACAAATCATGAAGATAGCATGTTGAACTGTAACAAATTTTTGTGCATGTATGTTGTACGTTTAAGCTTATTTAAATATAAAACTTAAAAAAATTACTTAAATAGATATTTTATTAATAAAAAATATAAGTAATAATTTTGAACTCATCATATCAACATAACATAGGAGTCAAAGACTTTAATACATACATACATATATATATATATATATATACACACACACACACACACACACACACGTAGTTTAAGCTTATATAAATATAAAAATTTAAAAAATTACTTGAATAGACGTTTTATTAATAAAAAAAATATATGTAGTAGTTTTGAAGTCATCATATCAACATAACATATGAGTGAAAGACATTATTATTAATGTGTGATTTTCTTGGGTAGTTGTTAAGTAAGATGTTCACATATGAATTATATGATTTCTGTAATGTGTCGATGTCTACTATATATAACGTGTTTTGAGCTTTGTTTGTTGTTATTGAAATATATTCTCAAAATTCTTTTAAATCATTTTATTCAAATATTTCGTTGACATTTATTTAAATATAATAATTAATAAAGTTACTGATTTAGTGGTCACACGAGAGAAACTACATACAATTGTGGAGTCGATGTGTATCCTATTTATCAATGACCACTGCAATATTGACTTTGCTTAGTATAAGTCCTACATTGCAGTTCAAAAAGGTGTGACACCTAAAACTTGTGAGTTCTAGGTGGTCTTGAGATGTCATATTAATCAAACAATTGAATATTAATAATGAGTCGCAAGTTATAATATTTGTGTAACAGATGATACACGTGACTACAATATACTCTCTTAAGTTGTTGTGAATGATATTCCTCCCCTTACTAATCCTCTCCATTTTCCCAAGTACCTACTTAGATGGTAGCCACATGTCATAATTGAGAATCAAAGGTTGAGATTCAATTACCTAAATTAAGGTTTAACCATGATAAGAATAACAAATAATTTCTTAATTACTTTTCAAAAATCTCAATTCCATGTTTCTAGCTGAAAATTCTTATCGTAAATATAACTACAATTTTTAACTATTCCTATTTACTACGAATTTTTTTTAGAAAAACAATAACTGTTTATTTCTTTTTCTTTATGAAAGTTTTTTTTATTTTTTTATTTGTAAAATTCTTTGAAAATGTGAGACATACTAAAAAAATATCATGATGTTTTTTTACAAATGATAAAAATTTGCACGTATTCTTTCTATTTTTTGTAACATCATTTGTTAATTAGTTTGTGTAATATTTTCCATTAAGTCTTATGTCACGACCCAGACCTCCGTGATTTGTACCCACACTAATTATCCAAGGCTAGAACCACTACTATAACTTAAAGTAAGGAACTAACCAATTTTAAGGCAATTAAGTTACGAAAGCAAGTTATTTAACTAAACAAATGCGGAATTAGATACCTAGTATCTGAAAGTCATTATACCAAGACTCTACTAACAATAAGTTTAAGAACAAGAGGTACAACCCTTCAGCTAAATAGACCCTTAAATAATTATTCTGAGTCCGAAAAAAGAGAACTTAAACAAATAGAACTTAAGGCAGCCCGGAAGAACTAGATCACCTTAAATTCAAAATGTTCACTAATCTTCTAAACGGAAAGTATTAATAGCCGCCAGAAGATCTCAGGTACTCAACAAAAATAAGAGCAAGTGCAATATCAATACACAACCACAGTGTACTCGTAGGATCACATGGTTATCTCACTAGTGTCACATAAACAAGTCAATCTACATTATAATCACATCCATATATATATCAACATTTACAATATTAGTCATTCTTATAGGATTAATGTAGCATCATACATTCTAAGTAATACACATTAGTTATCAATTTATAGAAACATAGCCTTCCAATATCAATAATCATTAGATATGAACGAAATAATCACAAGTAGATACACAACGCGATTTACTGGTCCTCTCACAGAACCCAATTCAATGGTCCTCTCATCAAACCAACACCAAAACTATTAGCTTGCCGGAACGTGGTATCCGATCCAATTTTTACAGAACATTGAAATTGATCCCGATTAGCTTGCCAAAATGTTGCAATCTGATATCCTAGGTATGGTGGAACGTGGAAACCTAATTCCAGTTATCTTGTCGGAATGTGGCAATTTGATCCCTATTAACACACCACAATCACAATCACAAGTATATCATCAATACATTCATCTACATCATTAATTCAATGTTAAGTCTTTCATTTATCTCATTTACAACAAGGGTAATAAATCTTGCAACATTCATACACTTACAAGTTTCACAATGAAGCAAGAACATGCATTCATCACACAAACATAGAATCACAACCATCACCTTCCTCGAACTTGAATCTCCTAAGGCACCTAAATCTTCCCTTTCAAGAATTTTTCTACTTGTTATAGGTCTACAACAATTAATATACGTAAGGATCAACAATCAAAGGTCTAATTATTTGGATTATAACAAGCTTAGTAGCCCTAGACCAAACCCAAATTCCAAATTCCCAAATCATGGATTTTCTACCATAATTCTTAAATAAAAACCTTTCCCCATTGATAATAACCTAAGAAAATAGGTTCTACGGATTTAAAAACCAATTTAGGGTGTTAAAATAATGCATTTAGCCTCAAGAATGATTAGAGACTTTCAAGAACTCGTTTGAGTCACTTCTTTAGCTCTAAAAATTTTAAAGTGCCCTATAAGGTCGTTCAGGGGTTTATACCGACTTCAACTCGTATATTTCCCGCTGCAACGGCCAAGCTCTAGATCCCAAAATGCAGGTACAATGGTCTTAACATAGACATAATGTATCGATTCCGTGAAGTTGTACAAGTTCATTATCTTTTTATCTATCCACTCATGCAATCAAATTCACAATTATATCTTTCATTAATTACTAGATTTCCTATACCTTAATGACTCTGATTTCATTCATACCTTGACAAGGCCAAGAATTCCAAGTTCCGACCAAAAATGTTTTTGTCCCCAAAACTATCTTTATTGACTTTTCCATAGCGACGAAATAAAGTCTTTACAATAGACATAAATTTACCTATCACTCATCCCTGATTGATCAATTAGGAAACACAAGATAACTAAGGGTAGTGTAGTATCTGAATCGTTGAATTACTTGGAATACTTTTCTCGCATGCCCTTCCTAAGAAATCTCATTACCCCTTAAGGGTTGGATATCTCCAACCTCAAACCATCTAGTAAATACCTACACATCCTCCCTTAGAATTCCTCAATCAAGTAATCTCAACACTCGAATGATAAATATTGTTCTATGTAATCTTAACTAGTAAACAAAATGAATCCCAATAACCACCACAGATAATTGTACACATGTCTGCAACATGTTATCAAGGACTTGACACAAACATCAAGAAGAATCCTTTATCTCATAACCATGATAAAATCCTAAATCAAAACATACCACAATTAGAAGTGAAGCTAAACCAATCACCACATGCACATAATAATCAAACAATAATAGTTCTTATCAACATCTCCATCTCCGAACGTAAATTTTCATAAGCTTAAGTTACGAAAGTATCAATCTTTAGATATCATATATTCCTTGAGAGATATGTCCAAATATACAAACCAACAAACCATCCAACAACTCTATTGAAATTCAAGATTAAATAATTTTAGATTACCTCTTAAGAACAGTAGAACAATACTCAATGATCCCCACATTCAACCACACATAATCGACATATGACTTCAAAGACAAGATGAAAATCCAAAACTGTCAGACAACCATAAATACACATGCTAGCTCTTCCATAGATTCTCATAAGCAAGGTGATACATCTATAATAATTATATACTTTAACAACTTCAAGACAACATCAATTATGTTATTCGAAATAGCCAAATCTTCCAAACCCTCCTACTCAACCAAGAGAGCGTCGTAGAATTAAATGAGTCCACAGATTGGACTTATTTAGGGCTATATTTTAGTAGAACTTGTTTCCTCTAATGTTTATTTTATCTCAATATCTGATGAAACCTCTTAAGTTTTATATATTTGAAGTTTGAAAGAAAGCATAGATATATGTCACTGAAAGGGACAAAAGGCTGAAGAAACAATAAAATTGAAGCCTAAGGAACGTTGAGTACACTTGGTGGATCGCCAAAGCAGCCTACTTTGCCTTTTTCTCAAGCGTGCTGAGCTTTGAAGAAAAAATAAAATCAACAAAAGAGAGGAGCAGTCGGCGTATCACCGAGTAGATCCACGAACGAGTATCTCATTGCCAAATGAACCAAAGCATGGTGATGCTGAAGGCTTTACTAGAAGGCAGTGACTACACATATTGGCAAATCATCGAGTCAATTGGCAATTTCAACTAATGCCGCCAAACGAATTGCTGAAGCACAAATCTGAAAACTATAAACTAGTAGAAAGTTTCAAAATAGAACCTAACATTATTATTGTTTTAGCAGTTTTTCATATTTTTACACTCTAGTTTGTAAGGGATGTTGATGAGTTGAATAAAGGGTATCTCATTTCATTCAATTTTGAACTGGGTCTCCTCTTATCTTCTTTCTTTGATTAAATCAAGAATTTATTTCTCATACCTATTCGATTTCATCATAATTGAAGGTATAATTTTTATTTCTTGATGTGTCTCTAGAATCCCCATTCATGGGGTGTGATTTAGCAAATATGGATAGAAATTGTTGTTGGGTCTTTCTTGTTAATAGATCAAATGTAGTATAATGGTGATTTCTTCTAGTAGTTGTGGTGTAATATAATGGATTTTTAGTTGCAAATATAAGTCCACCCATGTGTTTTTGGCTTGCTTGAGAGAGAAGTCGCTAAATAAAGACTACTAGATTGATGGCCTAAAGAGTGAGTTGACATGAGGCTCAGCCCGAGAGGGTGACCCCTAGTCCCATATCCTAACACTCTGCTCGAGAGATTGCATAGGATACGGCGTAGGTTGATCTTCATGCGGCAAATGGGTGTCCGAGAGGAACCCATTTGAACCGGGGTAAGTTGCTTAAGAGAGAACTTATATCCATATAAATATTAGTTGTCACTTTTTTCCAATAAATATTCTATCAAAAACATGTACCCAATAATCTAATCTAACCCGTATTGCAATCACATCCCAAGAATTCCCCGTCTCTTTTCATTGATTTTCTTGTTATTTTTACTACTTGTGACAAACCCCCCCCCCCCTTTGTTATTTAACACTTTCGTGTCACCCCCTAACTCTGTAATGTTTTTACTCATTAATTTCATTAGCTGCGACTAATTAGAATGAAAATTTAATTATCTAATAATTTTCATTATCACTCCCTTGGGATATGACCCTAACCCTCGGTTGGGTTACTATATTATAAACGATCATATACACTTCAATAGGAAGTAGTGTCATTGGTGACAATAGGAATCAAGGATCTGTACATCTGATCCACCACTAGAGACCCATCCACAAAATGAAAGAACACTTACGCATAGCTAGTGCATTACACTTACAACCATCTACAAAATGAAATAGATGGTCACTTAAGAATTTATCCAATAACACGAATGGTTTTCATTGAATAGTTGATGCCCGCCTTTTTCCTTCACTTAACTTAACAGATTTTTCACATCCTTTGATTGAAGCCGACACTCTCAATACTAACAACCATCTACACCAACGCTTTTAAAATGAAATCCTTGCTTAGATACTTCAACAATCAAAATTAAATAACTTTACAACTGAAACAAAGTTTAAGTCCTTTAAAATCCTTAATACCTAATACATGTGATCATTCCACATATTGCTAATTTATACCTAGACAAGATATATTGCCACAAATGTAGACTTTCAAATAACAAATCTGCATTGTAAATTCAATCGTCTAACGCAATCCCTTTATCTATCAACATTAGCTTATGCCTCGAAGATCTTTATCAATTGATGGATATTTGGTTATCATGTACTGCATCTCAATCTATCTCACATATATTTTATTAAAATTCAATCGTACTCATTTCAAAACTCAAAACAAAATAAAAGCAATTATCATCATGTTAGAGCCAGTGTTTGTCCAATCATTTCTCAAGTCTTTTTCAATAGTTTATAACCAATCTGAAGGACTTGTAACCCTATTAGTATATCCATAGCAAAACGAATAAAATTACGCTTTCACACACCTAATTATCTACACCTCAAAACATATTTCTTTAGCCCTTGCAATTAAATAATCTGTTCTTGCTCTTGTCTCTGTCTAAAGAATGTACTTCATCCCACTATTTTTCTTCATTACAACTCTAGTTCTTTTAAATTCTATTCTAGTGGTGACCTGTCGTATCTTACAACTTTCCATACAACCACGTTACACACAAAATATTTGAAAACGACAACCTTCAGTAATCGCAATTCATAATTACTACACCAAATTCACTTAGCCGAAATCTTATTATATCATTACATCCCCTCATACTCCACTACGAGCTCTTATTTCCATTGCACTTAGTCAGCCTTGACAATCACTATAAAGCCAACATTTATCCACATTGCATCTCAAACTCAGGTATACTCTTAAAATTTAAAAGAATAATCCAATTTATATGCACTCTCTTACTAGAATAAATCAATTTTCTTCACCCATGTATACTTATTAGGACCTTCTTTATTCATAAGATTTTCATTCCAATATTAATCAAATCCCTTATGTATTGAGAAAAATTAATCAGTCCTTGTACTACCCTCCTTCTTTTTATAAAACAAGACTGGAGAACACCACCTCGAAACACTATGACGGATGAATCCTTTATCAATACGCTCTTCAATTTGAACCTTAATCACTCTCAACTTTGACACCCCAGAAATAGACTCAATAAAAGGGGTTTCGACCTCACCATCATGATATGAGTCAACTACGTCAACTAATCTTTCCCACACCAGGTTTCCTACCCCACACAAAATATACGACCTTAGCTGACATAGACTTGTACCCTTTTCCAACTCTAACATTTCCTTACCCTGGATCTCTAGAGTTACCGACTAAGTGTTATAATTAAGCCTCATATAATATAAGGACAACCAATTCATGCGTTTGATTATATAAATTCAGTCATATACTGCATAACCAAATCAACCCAAGTCTGAAAATCTATAAACACAACAGACAAACCGAATAAACATGGGTAATTGTGATAGACTCTTCAGTAGGGCAGAAAATGGACGGGGTCATCAATTATATCACAAACCACATCAAATCCCAAGTCAACTTATGTGACACATATGAATAAGTAGAATGTTTATCAAACAACACATTAGCCATTATTTCACACCAATAATAGTACTTGTGATCACTTCACCCAACCCTCATATGTCTAGTTTCTACAAAATTTTAACACACTTAATAACTTATATTTGATTTTTGAACACTTAGGCACAATTTGGAGTCCATATTATGACGAGGAAAAATAAGGGATACAGGGATGAGATTTGTCTCTCCCTTTCCCGCTCTGGCAGGCCTAGCTCATGTCAGAAGAATCCCTCCCCAGTGGCCATAATTGAAATAAAACCCAATAAACTAATTTTCTGGGGGGTTTCTCATTTTTAAAATTCAACAAAAGTTCCCTGATTTAGTTTGCAAGTTTTAAATAATCCTCATAATTAGGATAACCATTATATACTCTCTGTCAATCTTAACGACACACGCTCCACAATTTTCCTTACATTACATTTAAAACTACAACTCACTCGTTCCCAGGATAAACCCAGTAATTCACACGTCCAGATTTATCGCTTATGAACCACTTAATAATTTCTCTAGACACTTGCGCCAAATCTCGTGATGACCTTATTTTCACAATTAGTTCCACAATACTTAAGTGGTTACCATTGGCACAATTTAACATTTAAGCCAGCACATTGCACATATCAATATCCAGATAAGCAATACTGGGCACATAATCATAGCTAAGCCCTCAAATAATAGACCATTAACATGCATAGTTAACTGCAGACAATGACAAGAACATGTTCACCGTTCAAAGTTACAACTCACTGAGAAGTCCAATTTCTTTAATTAGTTTGTTCGATAAACGACCATCATCCCTGCCTTCCATTGTCCCTAAGGCTAGAAACCAATTTGAATCTTCTTAGTTCCAATTAACTTTCTTGTGTTCTATCTAGTTAACTTTGTTGAGATAATAATTGGAATCGAGAGATACAAATTGGACTCAACTCATACCACAACTGACAATATTAAATAGACATCTCTATAAAACTGATATATCCTATCACAAAACTTTGTCGAACCCACTTTTTATCTGCTTCATTCGTTAAATAATGGTAACCATACCTTAATCAATCCTAGATATAGTCAATACACCTTATCATTGTTAACAATGTCATCTATTTGAGGCAATGGATAATTGTTTCGAATGGCACCCTACTAAACTACCGGTAGTTTATGCACATCCTCTATTGCTACTGATAGTGTTACCACTTTTTTTTGCTCTAGTTCGGGCAATAAAGTGAAGAATGAAAGATACCGATTGGTATCACCCAAATACCAACTGGATTCAAGTCATAGAACGAAGGAGTAGAAAGTAGTGAGTTCTTCCAAGTCCCATATCTTCTCGAAGAAATGTATGAATGTTATCATAGCATTTAAGAAGACTTTACTAGTCTCTTTTGGGTAGAATGAGATCAACAAACCTAGTCTTTGAAACAAACTTTGTCATGACCCAAACCATCGTGATTATCACCCAAACTTACTATCCGGTGGGAGAATCACTACTACAACCTAAACTAACCAACTAAACCAATTTAAATGCAATTAAGTTACAAAATTGACTAAACAAGTGTGAAATTAGAAACCTAAAACCTGAAAGTCATTGTACCAAACTCTACTAGCAACAAGTCTAAAAACAAGAGGTACAATCCCGAAACTAAAAAACACCTTAAATAATTAGGTTGGGTCCTAAAAGACACCTACACAAAGAGAACTCAAGGAATCTCCGAAGAACTAGCTCAACTTCAATTCAAAATGTTCAGTGATCTGCTAAACAAGGTCTTTCAATAGCGGCCAAAAGATTCCATGCACTCAACACAAATAAGAGCAAGTGTAGTATTAGTACACAAACCACATTGTACTTGTAGGATCATGCGACTATCCCACTAGTGTAACATAAATAAGTCAAACGACATTATAATTATAATTATCATTATATATATGTATATATATATATATCAAATATTAGTCATCTTTTTAGGATGAATGTAGCATCAAACATTGAGCAATATATAGTATTGCAATATCAATAATCATTAGATATGAACAAAACCATCACAAGTAAATATACAACACAATTTAATGGTCCTCACACAGAACCCTATTTAATTGTCCTTTTGTAGAACTCATACCCAAAGCGTTAGCTTGGCAGAACGTGGCAATTAAATCCTATTTTTACGTTGGAATGTGGATGCAAATCCTAGTTAGCTTGCCGTAACAATAAAATATGATCCCATAGTTATGCCAGATTGTGGAAATCCTATCTCATTAACATGTCAGACCTTGGTTATTTGATCCCCATTCACACCACAATCACAATAAGAAGTACATCATCAATCTGATATATCTACATCATATTTTTATTCTTACATAATTCATCTAACTCATTTACAACATGTGCGATCAATAATGCAACATTCATACACACACAAAAATCACAAAATAAGCAAGAACATGCATTCATCACACAAACATAGAATCACAACCACCACCTACCTCGATTCCAAGCTTAAATCCCCCAAGGCACTTGAATCTTCCCATTCTGGATTCTTTCCACTTTTATATGTCTACAATAATTAATATATGCAAGGAATAAAAGGTCTAATTATTCAGATTATAACAAATCCAATAACCCTAGACTGAACCCAAGATCCTAATACTCAATTTAGGGCTTTTCCACCATAATACTCGGATCAAAACCCTTCTCCAACGATGATAACCAAAGAAAATAGGTTTTATAAATCAATGAATGGATTCGTGGTTCTATATTCATCCCTTCGTTTTCAAGAATGGTTAAAAACTTTCAAGAAATCGTCTGGGGTCACCTCTTTAGCTCTAGAACTGAAAAGTGACAAATAAGGTCATTTAAGGGTTAATTAATGAATTTAAGTCTCATCTAGTACACTACAACGGACCTATCCCTCTACAGTTGCCCCACTCAAGAGCCTAGAATCCTGCAACAACGGCCTCAATAGAGACATAATGTACCAGTTCACGCTAAGATCATTAACTGGAGTTTTACTTGCCCAAATATGATTTTGTAAAGTTGTACGAGTTTCTTATCGTCTTATATATCCACTCATCTAATCAAATTCATAATTATATCTCTCATTCATTACTAGATATTCCTACACCTTAATGACTCTAATTTTTTCCAAACCTGGACTAGGCAAGGAAATCAAAGTTACTACAAAAACGTGTTTTGGCCCTAATTGTTTCTTCATTAAATTTTCCATAACAATGAAATTAGGTCATTACATTAGATACCTATTTTCCAATCACTTTTCCTCGAGTGATCAATTAGAAAATTACTAGCTAAAGTAAGGGTAAAGTAGTATCTGAATCGTCAAATTGACAGGGATACTTGTCTCGCGTGCCCTTATTACCGAATCACATTACCCTCTAAGGATTCTAGATTTCAAACCTCAAACAAACAAATTAAATACCTACACATCCTCCCTTATAATGACTCAATGATGTCATCTCAACATTCAAATTATAAATATTGTTGTATGTAAAACGTAACTTATCAACAAAACAAATCTCAACAACCACAAAAGTTGATCATACACATGTCAAGAACATGTTATGAAGGGCTTGAAACAAACCTCAAGACGAATCCTTTCTCTCATAGCCATGACACAATCATAAATCAAAACTCACTTTAATTAGAGGAGAACCTAAACCAACAACCACATGCTCATGATACTCAAACAATAATAATTCGTATGAACATATCCATATCACAACATAAATTTCCATAAGCTTAAGCTACACAAGTTCCAATTTGTAGACATCAGATAATCCTTGAGAGATAAGTCCAAACATACAAAGCAACAAACAATCAAACAATACTATTGTATGGGTTTTCTTATTGTCTTAGCTATCTAGTCAAGTAATAAAATTCCCAATTAGATCTCTCATTCGTTACAAGATTTCCATACACATTAACGACTCCTACTTCGTTGAAATATGGACTAGGCCAGGAATTCCAATTTACAACCAAAAAGTTTGTTGGCCGCAATGTTTTCTTCATTATCTTTTTCATCGCGACGGAACCAGGTCATTACACCTTAAGCATCACTACATGACCAAAATGGTTTTTAAACTGTATATATATTTTTTCCAAGAAAATAGGATCTTGTTAGTAAAATATTGGAAAATAGTGAATTTTTAAAATGAATTTTTGAGATAATTTTTAGCTGGAATAATGGGTTTGATAAATTTTAAAAAGGCAATACAAAAATTATTTGTAATTATAAAAATGGTTAGACCTTAATTTAAGTAATTATATCTAAGATGTTTATTCTTAACTATGACATGTGGTTGTCATCTAAGTATGTACTTGGGAAAATGAAGAGAATGACTAATAGAGAGAAGCCTCATCCGGTTGTTGTTAACTAGCGATATAACTTGATTATGTAATGACTAATTCTAAATGGCTAGATAAATTTTGCCACAATTTTAAAAAGTCTATAATATATTATTTTCTAAAAAATAAACAGATATTTTTCAATTTTTAATTAAAGAGAATTAAAGTTAAAAGGGTAAAAATGACCAATAACAAACCCGTTTAGAGTGTGAATATGTTACTTTTACCATTTTGGAAAAATTCTGACCATGTTTTCTAGACAAAAGGAATTTTCCTTATTTAAATACTCCCTCTGTCCCTATTTAGTTGTCCACTTTATAAATGACACACATATTAAGATAGAAATAATTAGCATAGTGAAATTATAATTTTACCCTTATAAATTATGATTTCAAAAATGATGAATTAAAATATGGAAATTTTTAAAAAGTTTAAATAAGGGTATAATAGGAAAAAATTGTCCTTTCTTGATTTTTCAAAATGGAGAAGTAAATAGGCACAACTAGAAAAGGAAATATGGACAAGTAAATAGGGACAGCGGGAGTATGCAGTTTTATTTTTTTAAAACATAATAATTAACAAATATGCAAAACTACAATATTAATGTGTAACTATCTTGGACTTTTATTACAAGCTTTGACAATTATGAACCATTTGATTTATAGCATTTCTATAATGCATCGATGTCTATCAATTATAATGTATTATGAGTTTTGATGTACATCTTGCTAATTTAAATAACTAAGAAGAAGCTTAGAACTTGAAATATTCACTTTTATAAAATAATGAAAAATCTCTAAATCTGTTTAGGTTATGAAAATTTAGTTTATGATCAACTTCAAACGTTCATAACTTCTAGATCAGGGTGAGTTAGGTATACTTTCTGATGTTTTTGGAAATTACTTGATATATACCTTCCAACGCCGCTGAGTTTGTATGATTCTGAGTTCTCATGAATGAGTTATGGCCTTTGGAAATCGAGTTGTTTGAATAAGGAAAGTGCAATCTAGAATTTTAAAGGGTAGTTTGGTATTTTCCTAACTCAACTTAATAAATCCAATTCTGGAATTATTTTTAGGGGCTAACTTATAGGATTCTGTTTACTCTTTTGAAAAATAGAGTTATGGTTTATGGATAAAGTACACATGGGAAAAGAGAAGAGGAAAAGTAAGATTCATCGTTTCGTAAGGATTTGATTGCGGATTTATTAAAGGAGTTGATCCCACAAGGTATGTGAGTCTCTCATAGCATTTGGTTCAGCCACGTGCCAAACATGTTTAATTCAATGAAATTCTTCCTAAAATAGTTGGAAAATTAATGTTTTTGACATGTATTCTTGAATTTGAATTAGGATGAATTGACGAGTTTATGAGATCCTTACATTGAGTTTTAGGGTTGTTTTGAGTTAGTTTCTTAAGCATATATGCTGGACAGATATATAATGAATTTGACAAGTATAGTCGAGTTTAGGGGAATTGGAGCTCGAAAATGAAAAAGGAAAAAGTCGTGTAGGTTTCTTCCAACAAGTGCATGTCATGGATTTGTTCTCCTAGTGAGAAAATTTTTCCTTCGAGTCTTGAATAGGAAATGGTCTCCTCTGTCTCAAAATTGAAATTTGCGAGCATTTATTTAGGAACATCTTCGTTTCACAGACTTGTTCCAAGAAGGTGATTTCATAACATTTCTCAAGTTTAGCTATTCGAAATCATTCCTAATGTCACGATCCTAGAGTATCCCATAGTCGTAACTAGCGTAGTGGACCTTGAGGAGGTATTATACAAGCACTTAACATTCATCATTGCATATTAGATAAAATAAAAGAAGAAAATTTAAACTTTTCATTTGAAGTTCAACATCACGTCATATATCAAAAAGAAACTAACTTGTCTCACATTGACATATAGAAATAAGAGTAAAGAAATTGGGACTTATCCCTTACATCATTACAAGTCTTATAAAATGAATTAAACATAATTTTTGGAATAAGAGAAGTGGAAAAATGTCTTTCAATATAAGCAAAACAACTAAATCAAGAATCTTAGGGTTTTGTCCTCGGACATGAGGACTCACAAACTTCTAAAAACAATCCAAGATTCTTCAAAAAATGGCCTTGAATCACATCAGTGGTCATAATCTACATTTGTGTAGAAAATAGAAGAAATATGGGTTAGTACAAACAACATGTACAAAGTATGAAAACATATGCAGGTAAAACATTTGAAAACATGCAAAGAGGGACATTTTGTTATAAGAATGATATATTAACTTTAAAAGCCTCTATGCACATTCAGAGAACAATATACAAGTCCATATCATAACAACAAGAGGTATCCATATTCAAGAGTAACATCATGATAAAGCCATAGTCGACCTTTCATATTTAGAATTCTTTAATCAATACATCAGAAGACCTTACTCATAACCCCTAAATCAAGTGTATACTAGTGCAATGTGTATGTGAAACCCCATAACCCCAAACAAACCAATCAAACTAACAAAGGAGATCACAAGCATTGTAAATTACCTCATACATCATCATAACAAGTATACTCACCAACATGTATACCAATTGAGACCAACTGTATGCATGTCAAGTGAAACCAACATCATGCATATCATATGATACCAACATCATGCATTTCATTAAAAACATATATACATAAAGAACCCACCCTAGAATTCCCCTCAATATCCACTTGTGCAAGGTATAGGTAATGCCCCATACCCTTACCTACACTAAGTAACACCTCTTAAGTAGTCCTAATTAGTGTTCATCTTCTTACTTTCATTCATTCATTTTAACATTCGAAAAACTTCGCCATAACCAACATAGACAATGTGAGCTACATGGCATTCGGTGTCATCCCCTCATACTGAAAGGAGGGTGTCCTACTTTCTAGGGGATGACATAAACATTTGCATAGTATTTAGGTGGATCCACTAGCTAAGGTTCCTCTAGGGGCACATAGTTAAAGATAAAGGAGGTTGTTACTAGAAACCCTCTTTATTCTATTTTACATTGTAGTTTCTACCTCATTAAATAACATAGTGTGAACATCCCTTCCTTTGTGAATGAACACCTTTTATTGTCAAGTTCACTCGGTGCCAAGCTAAATTCCCTTTTTGAAGCATATTGAGTCTTTATTAACATTAATTCATAACATAGGTCTTATTAGCTTAAACCCTCATATAACATGTACTTAGCTCATAGATTTTAGGACAAGAAAGACGTTTTACTGCAAACCCAAAATCATGTGAGAACATCACTTCAACATAGTCGTATGGTGTGCATAGAAATTACCTTCTATTCAATATAGCAACACACCCATCATAATCTCACAATAATCACATTCATATTATGGTAATACGCTCATAAATTCATTATTCATGCTTTAAGTGATCCACAATACCAAGGATAAACCACAATACTACAACAGAATGTTCATAGTCTTGAAGGTCTTACCAATGTCCTTCAAGATACCCTTTCAACACCCCAAATCCATGATATTTACCCATAAAATATATTATCATCATAAAATAATAGTCAATTATACAAGAACATAGTCAATTACATCACCACTAATCATTATTCAACATAATTGAAGAGTTAGGGTTAGGAGAAGAGGGACACTCATGGGTCTTTAGGGAATTTGGTCAAAAACCTAAGATAATACATAAAATCATTCATAATAAATCATTATTAATCTAATATAGACCATATAATTTTATTTTAAATGTTACCCACAAAGTTGAGTGATTCTACAAGTTGTGAAGACATTCTAAATCAATTAGAAGGAACTTCTTGGGGAAAGGAGTACCAAGAGTAAAGAGTTCTCATACCTTGCTAATATCTAGGATTAATAAAGAAAATTATTCTTATTAATACCTTATTGAATCGTTTACCTTCTTCTTCAATGGAGTTCTTCGTTAGTGAGAGAATCTAAAGAGAGGTGGGAGCTTTTGGGTTTCAGAGTTATAAATTGGAAGACTTGATTTATGACCTAAATTACTTTAATATACCTAAACATACTAATTATAATATTTTTTAAGTTTAACTTATTTATTAGGTAATTACTCAACTACCTCCACTTAAAATGTGTGGGGGAAGTGAGCTTGGTTCCATTTGACGAGTTCCCGTTGACGAGGCGTCAACCAATGCATGGACCGTAGAGGTCAATCGTGGATTGGGACTGAGGGTTTATTTTTTGTGGATGTGTGGGAGGATTCTAAGTATGGACTCTTCAATTTTCGACGTGGTTCCTTGTTGTTTTTGATAGATTTTAGGGCCAAGGGTTGGTTCCTCCTCAAGGACCCCTAGGGAGGTACTTGGGAGTCGTAGCCAGACGTTTTGATCAATAAACATGTAGTAATATGTATTCCAAGTATGTTTACATGATTTATCCCTCATGAAATTCTTTGAACCCCTTACAAGATGTAAGGACACACTAGATAATTTTAAATAGTTTCGGGATGTCATGGTTTTTTCTTGACGCTTATGCACTAACACTTCCAAAATAAGTTAGTTATGTTTGGTTAGGTCTTGAAACATAATTTTAACCTTTTTTAACTTATTAAAATCCATTCAAATCTTTATATTAAGTCATTAGACTTCTGAGGTGTAACATTACTCCCCCCCCCCTGAGGAACATTCATCCTCGTATAACACTTTAAACATCTTTTTGGAATGTACGACTCAAGACTAGAAGCAAACCAACACATTTTATATAATGGTAATTCAATAAAAAAAGGAGGAAACATCAACTCCATTCTCAAACACAACAATGCATCATTATGAGGTAGAACCTATACCAACTACCAAATATACACATATTTCATCACTTCATATTATGAAAGGAGGAATTTCCTTCTCCTTCTGATATAGATCAACATATTCCACTGGGAGAAAATATATCATTTCATCACTTCATATTGAGCAATTTCATAACAAGAAATTTCACATGAAATCAAATACAACACCCACATCATCATGTTCCGTCAAGCATGGAGAACATATAATTTCATGGAAATTCAAGACACTTATTCGACATAAATCCTTAACAAAAACATGCATACATGAAGGAAAATCATGAAAGTTCAAATACACTCATGACCCTTCATAAACCAATACTAGGAGAGATTAATAACCTCAACTTTTACTAGAAGCGGAAGGAAAAAGATGACGATATTGAGAAATCATATCGGCCTTGTCCTCCAAAGTAGCACTTTCCAAAAGATGATTCTTCCAAAGAACCTTTACGGAAGCTACTTCCGTATTCCTCAACTTCATCAATTGCTGGTCTAAGGACTCAACCGGACTTCGTCATAAGAAAGACTAGCATTAACTCCTAAACCTTCTAGAGGAAGAATAGACACAGAATCACTTATGCACTTTTTGAGCATTGATACATGGAACACCAAATGCACCGTAGCCAACTCAATAGGTAATTTCAACTCATAGGAAACATTTTCGATGCATTTTAAAATCTCATATGTCCCCATATACTGGGGACTAAGTTTCCCGTTTTTCCCAAACCTCACCTCCCCTTTCATGGGTGATATCTTCAAATACACCAAGTCACTTACCATAAATTCAAGGTCCCTATTTCTATTGTAAGCATAAGATTTTTGTCTACTTTGGGCCGTTGTTAATCTATCCCTTATGAGTTGCACTTTCTCCAAAAGCCTCATAAATTACTTCAGGATCTATTAGAGCAAGCTTACCTACCTTAAACTACCCAATCAGAGATCTATATCTCCTACCATAAAGAGACTCAAAAAGAGCCATGGCAATACTTGAGTGATAGTTATTATAAAAGGCAAACTCAGTTAATGGTAGATGGTCATCCAAATGACCCTTTAAGTAAATGACAGATGCCCTCAACATATCTTTTAGGGTTTGGATGGTTCCTTCCGCCAAACAATACGTTTGTGGATTAAATGCGGTACTAAGTTTCTTCTTGGTACCAAGTCCAGTTTGAAATGCCTTACAAAAACGAAAAGTAAATTGAGTATTCCTATCTGAAATGATAGAGAAGGGAACTCCATCCATCCTCACAATCTCATTAAGATACAATTTAGCGTAGTCTTTCGCTGAATATGTAGGCTTGACAGGAACAAAATGGGAGGATTTTGTCATCCTATCAACAATAAACCAAACATAATCATTTTGACATTGCGTACTAGTCAAACCCACAACAAAATCCATTTGATATCTTCCCACTTCCAAGAGGGCATATCTATATCTTTAGACAACCCTTCCGGTCTTTGATGTTTGGCCTTAACTTGTTGACAATTTTGAAATTTATTCACAAACTATGTTGTATCCCTTTTCAAACCATTTGACTGATAGATCTCTTGTAGACCACGATATATTTTTGTGGCACCCGGATGAATGGAATATCGGGAACCATGAGCTTCTTCAAGAAAATTTCTCTTCTAGGCCATCAATATCTGGCACACGCAATCTACCTTGGTACCTAAGTACCACATCCTCTGTTTGGGGGAAGGACTCATTAGATTTACTAAGAACATATTCCTTCAACTCCATCAATGGATGATCAAGATGTTGCTTCGATTTCACTTCAACCATTAAATACGACTCACAGTTATGATGAACCATCAAACCCCTTTTGTAAAATCTTCAAGTAGAACACCCAACCGGGCCAATATATGCACATCATTTCCTAACACCTACTTACAATCAACAACATGGGCCACACTACCCGTAGACATCCGAGTCAAAGCATATGCAACCACATTAGATTTTCTAGGGTCGTATAGAAAACTCATATCGAAGTCTTTCAAATACTCTAACCACCTTATATGTTATAGCTTTAACTCTCTTTGGGTGAACACATATTGGAGACTTTTATGATCGGTGAACAGATCTACATGCACTCTGTATCAATAGTGTCTCCATATTTTCATAGCAAACACTATGGTCGCTAGTTAAAGATCATTGGTCGGATGGTTCTTCTCATGTACCTTAAGTTTCCTGGAGGCACATGCTATCACCTAACCATGTTGCATGAGGAAGCAACCCAAAACTACTCGAGAAGCATCACAATGTATTACAAACCCTTCGGTAAGGTCAATAATGGAGAGGAGGTAAGCTTATTCTTCAACTCTTGGAAGCCTTTCTCACAAGCTTCCGTCCATTCAAACATAACTTTCTTTAGGGTTAGGTTAGTCAACAGAGAAGAGATAGATGTGAATCTTCCATATCCTATAATACCCTATTAAACCCAAGAATCTTTGAATATTGGTTGTAGATAGAGGTCAAGGCCAATTCTTAACCACCTCCGTCTTCTTTGAATAAACCTCAATACCCATACTATTCATAATGTGACCAATAAAAGCAGACAATCTTAGCGAATATTTTTACTTTTACTATAATTAACAAAGAGTTGGTGTTCCTTAAGGACTTGCAATATTATCCTCAAATTATACATGTGTTTTTCCTCATTCTTGGAATATATAAAGATGTCATCGATAAAAACAAAACAAATGAATCAAGGTACTTTTGAAAAACCCTATTCATAAGGTCAATAAAGTCGTCATGCATTATTTAGACCAAAGAACATAACTAGGAACTCGTAATAACCATACCAAAGAGATAGATGTGAATCTTCCATATCCTATAATACCCTATTAAACCCAAGAATCTTTGAATATTGGTTTTAGTTAGAGGTCAAGGCCAATTCTTAACCACCTCCGTCTTCTTTGAATAAACCTCAATACCCACCTATTCACAATGTGACCAATAAAAGCAGACAATCTTAGCGAATATTTTCACTTACTATATTTAACAAAGAGTTGGTGTTCCTTAAGGACTTGCAATATTATCCTCAAATTATACATGTGTTTGTCCTCATTCTTGGAATATATAAAGATGTCATCAATAAAAATAAAACAAATGAATCAAGGTACTTTTGAAAAACCCTATTTATAAGGTCCATAAAAGTCGTCATGCATTATTTAGACCACAGAACATAACTAGGAACCCGTAATGAACATACCTTGTTCAGAAAGCTATTTTAGGAATGTCGACTCCTATAACTCTATGTTTGTGATTCCTCAACCTCAAATATATATTTGAGAAGTTTCTGGCCCCTTGGAGTTGGTCAAACAAATCATAAATTTTAGGGAGAGGATGCTTTTTCTTTTTAGTGACCTTGTTCAATTGGCGGTACTCAATACACATTGTAAGAGAGTCATCTTTATTTTTCACAAATAGTACTGGAGCACCCAATGGAGATACTCTTGGTTGAATAAAACTTTATCTAGGAAATCCTTGAGTTGAGATTTTAATTCTTTCAACTCGGCTGGAGCCATACGATAAGAAGGAGTTGATATGGGTTGAATATCTGACAACAGTACTATTCCAAAATCTATTTCCCATTCGGGAGGAATTCTGAATAAGTCATCGGAGAATACTTCTGGAAAATCCTTCACTAGGAAGACCGACTCTAAAGAAGGAGACTCGAACCCAAGGTCCTTGAACCTCACAATATGGTAGATAAATCCCTATACATGAAATAATTTTACACCCTTCCATTCTAAAATAGGTTCATTAGGAAATTGGAGTTTGAAAACTCTCATTCTACAATCAATTGAACCAAAACAAGCATGTAACTAATCCATCCCCAATATGACATCAAATTCCAACATATCAAGTTCTACCAAATCAACCAATGTGACTCTATTGGATAATAGAATTTGATAATTTCTATAAACTATTTTAATAACAATGGAGTCACCCACAGGGATAGAAACTAAAAAAGGTTCAACTAGGACATCGGGGAGCATATCAAACTTCATAGCCACTGAATGAGTTATAAAATATAAAGTGGCACCGGGATATAGAAATACAAAAACATTAATTGAAAAAACTTGAAAAATATAGGTAACAACATCGGCATAATCCTCTTATCACCCCTAGATTTGATAGCATAGAAGTGGTTCTTCATAGGAGCATCATAATTAAGAACACTTGCTTGTGCTTGGTAACTTTTACTTCCTTGAGTCTCTGTCATGGGAAAATATTACACCATGTATCCACTCTTTCCACAACCAAATCAATTGTTTGTGCCTACTAGACATTTACAAGTGCCTCTTTCCATATTTGGCAGAATTAGGTTCCACACTTTGTGAACCACCACTTTTTCCCCTTGAGGCTTAGGGTAAGGTACACTATCCTTGCTAGCCCTTAGAACATTAGAAGGATCTTCGTTGGACAATCTCTTCTTAAACTATGGTTTATGTAGGATTTCAATATTACCCTAAGAAACACCTCTATCAAAGTGCCTTACCCTCTTCGCATCCCCATTTTCGTCTAAAGCCTACTCTCCGCAACTTGTTGAGTATGGACCATCAAACGAGATAGATCCATGTCATTGTGAAGCATTTCCGCATGACACTCTTCCACAAGATCATCGGACACACTCATCACAAAGTGACTCATATCATCTATCGGTTTAGTCACCAAAGACGAGGCCTATATAGACAACTTAATGAATTTTTCAATGAGTATTATTGTACACTCATACCTCGTTGACAAAAATTGATGAACTGTTCCATTTTTGCCTTTATTTTCTCCTTCGGGGAAAACTTATATGAAATGCGCTCCTAAAGACTTCCGAACTTATGGGACCCGCTCTCAAAGCCCTATTTTCCTTCTATAAAGTGTACCATGTTTGAGCCACATCCTTGAGTTGATGAGCGTCTAGCTCGGACTTCCCATTTGAACTCACCCCTATAACATACAAGATCTTATAAACATCATGTACAAAGTGTTCAGAATATTCATTTATCTTAGACCCTAAAGAACATTGGAGCGTTCATCCTAGTGAATTCTCTCAACTGTGAAGCCATGATACTAGCATTTTGATTCGCATGGAGTGAAACGTACCAACTAGCTTGTGATGTCATAGCTTGAGCTTAAGTAGTTAAGGATTGAGATTGAGTAGCCATGAGTTGAGTCAAGTTTAGGAACGTCACCCTTATTTCTCCATCCATCATGAATGGAGGATTGACCAGAGCTTGGTCACCTAGAGAAACTTGCTCTTGAGGAGGAGCTTGATTGTCTTGGGAAGAAACCCCTGCATTCTCAATCTCTTCTTCAACCCTTCTTGTGGCTGCCCTTCTAGTAGTCATATCATATACCCACAAGAAAATTATTATAAGAAAAGGAGACATAGAGTTAAGGATCTTTAGCGACTACTTAAGAATAAATAAGAAAGTGACAATTTCCTAAGCATCACATAGGCTCTCATTCATAAGTGTGGTGTGCTTTACAATTATGAACAAGACTCCACATACAAGAGGTTTCAAGAAACATCTTTCCTAGTATTATTGAACCTCATGCTATCATACCAATTTTTTCATGACCTGAGAGTACCCCCAAGTCGTCCAGCGTCGTCGACCTCGAAGAGGTCTTAGAAAATCCCTTAGCATTCATCATTGCATATTAGATAGAATAGAAGCGGAAAACATAAAACTTTTCATTTGAAGTTAAACTTCATTTCAGATGTCATAATAGAAACTAACTTCTTTCACATTGACATCTACACATTAGTATTGAAATTGGGACTTATCACTTACATGTGTACAAGTCTTATAAAATTAATACAACATAGTTCTTGGTATAGGAGAAGTGGAACAATGTCTTTCAAAATAAGCAAAAAATATAAAGCTAGAACCATAGTGTTTTTTCCTCGGACTTGAGGATTCACCAACATGGAGAAACAATCCAAGCTTCTTGAAAAATTGGCGTTGAATCACCTTAATAACCCAAACCTACAAAAGTGTACAAAATAGAAGAAATATGGGTTAGTACAAACCACATGTACGATATATCGAATAATATGGATATAAAACATTTGAAAACATGCTCAAAGGGACATTTTGTTATAAGCATTCTATATTCACTTCAAAAGTCTTTATACACATTCATTACAATATACAAGTCCATATCACAACAACAAGACTTGTCTATATTCAAGAGTAACATCATGATAAAGCCATAGTCAACTTTTTATATTTGGAGTTCATTTTAACAATATATCACAAGACCTTACTCATAACCCCTAAATCAAGTTTGCTAGTGCAATATTTATGTGAAGCCCCATAACCCTACACAAATCGAGCAAATCAACAAAGGAGGTCACAAGCATTTTCAATTACCTCACACATCATCAAAACAAGTATAGTCACAAATATGCATACCAATTGGGACCAAGATCATGTACATCAAGTGAAATTAATATCATGCAAATCATATGAGACCAACATTATGCATTTCATTCATAACATATATACATAAATAACCCACCCACACCCTTCAATATCCACTTGTGAAAGGCATAGGTAAAGTCCCATACCCTTACCTATACCAAGTTACACCTCTTAAATTGTCCTAGTTAGTATTTATCCTCTTACTTTAATTGATTCATTTTAATTTTGGGAAACATTGATATAAATAGACCATGAGAGCTACATGGATTCCGGTATCATCCCCTCACACCAAAACAAGGTTGTCCTAGTTGCAAAGCTAAGAGATAAACATTCGTATAACATCTAAGTAAATCCACTAGCTAAGGTTCCTATGGGGGAACATAGTTAAGGAAATAGGAGGTTGTTACTTGAAATCCTTTTTATGCTAATTTGAGTTGCAGTTTCCACCTAATGAGAGAACAGAATGTGAACCTCCCTTCCTTTGTGAAGGAATACCTCCCATTGGCAAGTTCACTCGGTGCTAAGCTAAACTTTCTTTTTGAAGCATGTTTGAGTCTTTATTAATGTTAATTCATAACATATGTCTTAGTATTTTAATCCTTCATATAACATGTACATAGCTTATAGGATTTAGGATGATAAATCCCTTTCATCACGAACCCAACATCATGTGAGAACATTACTTCATAACATATTCATAGGATGTGTATAGAAACTACCTTTAATTCCACATAGTAACAGACCCATCATTATCTCACAATCATCACATTAATAATGTAATACATTCATAAATTTATCATTCATACTTCAAGTAATCAACATTACCAAGGATAAACAACAATACTACAATAGAATGTTCATAGCCTTGTCGGTCTTACCAATGGCCTTTAAGATACTCTTTAAAGACATCACCTCATATCCATGATATTTACCCATAAAATTTATTTTCATCATTAAACAATAGTCAATTATGCAAAAACATACTCAATTACATCACCTTTAATCATTATTCAACATAATTCAAGAGTTAGGGTTATGAGAAGAGGAACATTCATGGGTCTTTAGGGAATTAGGTCAAAAACCTAAGATAATACATCACATAATTCATAAGAAATTATAATCAATCATTATTAATCAAATATAGACCAAATAGGCCAAGTTTAAAGGTGACCCACGAAATTGATTGAAATCTAGATGTTTGGAAGACATTGAAAATAAATTTGAGGGAACCTCTTGGGAGAGGAGTCCCACGAGTGAATATTTCCCATACCTTGATAATGCCTAAGAATTAATGGATAAAAGCCTTGTTCGTGATCCTTACTTGAAGTTTTGACCTTCTTCTTCTTCAATGGATTCCTTTGTGAGTGAGAGAATCTAGAGAGAGGTGAGAGTTTCTGGATTTTGGAGTTATAAGGTGGAAGACTTGTTTTATGAACTAAATTACTTTAATATACCCTATTTAATAAGTGTTAAAGTTTTAAATTTTTAACTTATTTATTACCAAATTACTGAACTACACCCACTTAAGTCGTTTGGAGGCAATGAACTTGGTGCCATTTGACGAGTCCCCATTTACGGGGCGTCAACAAAACCATAGACCATACAAGTCAATCGTGGATTGGGACTGAGGGTGTATTTTTTGGGGCAGTGTGATAGGAGTCTGAGTATGGACTCACGACCACCATTGACGGTGCTTGAGTTAATTCACGGCTCGTGATTTGCCCTCGTGGTTCCTTGTTGTTTTTGATAACTTTTAGGACCAAGGATTGGGTCCTCCTCAAGGCCCCTTAGGGTTGTCCTTGGAGAGTACTAGCCCAATGTTTATATTTCTTCCAAGTATTTTTACAAGATTTATCCCTCATACAACTCTTCAAAGATCACACAAGACCTAAGGACATACTAGATAATTTTACTAGTTTCCAGATATCATGGTTTTTTGTTGACGCTAATTCACTAACACTTCCAAACGAAGTTTGTTATGTTTGGTTAGTTCTTGAAACATCAATTTAACCCTTTTTAAGTTATTAAAATCCATTCAAATCTCTATCTTAACTCCTTGGATTTCCAAGGTGTAACACCTAAACATCAAGGGACCTTTCCTATCACAAATACTAATCCTTGAATCCATAATTCAATTTAAGGAAAGTTAAGAGTCACTTCAAGTAAAGATAAGAGGCAAGTCAGGTTTATGTTCATAAAAGGTTTCAAGGGTCTTTTACAAATGTTCTAACCATATTTGAAGACTAAAAGTTTCAAGTTAAGCTAAGAATAAAGAGTTGAGTTCATTTCTCTAAGAAGCTATAAGGGAACTAAGTATCCCTTAAGAGTTTATAGTATTTTCATATTTGAGAAAGAAAAGGGAACAGTGATTCCAAGAGTCTTTGAGCTATGTTTTGAGTAATTATTTCAAATCAAAGAAAGAAGTCTGTCATTTTACACATATGAGGTAAGTATTTTTTTAGAGTAGTATTAAGCACCAATATGGGGATGCAGTTCATATTAACTTAAGTCTCCATAAACCATGTAGAAATCATGGGTATCAAAGAGTCAAACTTTTTAGATGATCAATTAAGTTAAGCTAGTGGATCCACTAAGTTAAATAGGTTCTATATTACGGGAAAGTATATGATAGTCCTGGCAGCATGGCAAGATGTTGTATCTCCACTTCGGATCATAGTGGTTGTTGTCGGTTCGAGAATCTCCTATAGAAACTATATTACTTTCATACATGATTAAATTTATGTTTCTTAATGTTTTCTTTTTAACGAACTAAGTTTTATTTCAGTTGTTTTATATGTTTTTTATTTATCGCATGTGTCTTATTTCTTTGTATTTGAGTTAAGTTTTCCGAAGTTGATAAGAGTGAAGGTAAGTGTTTGTTCATGATTCAAGCATATATATTTTTTAGCATTCCAGCTACATACTCGTACACTCAATGTACTGATGTCAGTTGGCCTGCATCGTCTTATGATGTCGACGCATGTAACAAGGATCGGCATCTGGCACCTCGTCGATCCAGCTTCAGCACTCAGAGTCTGTTGGTGAGTCTCCTTGCTTTCCGTAGAACTTCTTTTTTTTTTCTTTCAGTATTTAGGATAAGGAATATTGGGGGTCTTGTTCCAACCTCCCTCTTTGTATTAGAGTCTTCATAAATAGACTATTAGTAGTGCATTAGCTTTTTCATTATCATTCTATGTTAAAGACTTGGGTTGCCATATTTAGCAAAGTTGAATGTTAATTCTTTTAACATTCCATGTTTTATTATTAGGTTATTTGAGTAATTTCATTAGATCATTGTAATAATTCTTAGAGTCTTCCACAGAGTTAAGTATGTTAGGCCAAAGGTTCACTTGGGGACTAGTGATGAATGTCAATCATATCCGGGATGTAAACTCATGGCGTGACATTATTGAAATATTTTCAAATTATATTAAAATTTTGTTTTTATGCATAGTTGAAAAATTTTAAGCATAATAATTACTATGATTCCTAATTAGAACTAATATTAAACACAAATATAAGTAATGATTCACAAATATTCAATTCAACATAACATAGGGGCACAAAACTACAATATTATTCTTGCTCGCTTGGGTTGTTGTTATCTAGGGTCGAAACATATGAACTAGATCATCCTGACTTTTGACTGTTATTATTGAAATATTTTACATTATATTTTAAATTATTATAAATTATACTTTAAATATTAAGTTAAATTTATTTATATATTAAATACAATAACATTACTTACTTTAAAAAATGCTTAATCGGTTTCTATAAAAATATTAGTTTGAGGTCAAATTAAAAATTAATAATATTGTGACTACAACTATATATACTTAATATATTAACATATCATTTAACAATACACTTTTTTTATCAAACAACAAATAATACTTATAAGAAATATATATATATATATATATATATATATATATATATATATATATATATATATATATACACATACATATATATATACACATACATATATATATATATATATATATATATACACATACATATATATATATATATATATATATATATATATAAATTATACTTTAAATATTAAGTTAAATTTATTTATATATTAAATACAATAACATTACTTACTTTAAAAAATGCTTAATCGGTTTCTACAAAAATATTAGTTTGAGGTCAAATTAAAAATTAATAATATTGTGACTACAACTATACATACTTAATATCTTAACGTATCATTTAACAATACACTTCTTTTATCAAACAACAAATAACTTTTATCTAGTTAATGATTACAAAAATTGTGTCGTCATTATCATTGGAGAACTATGAAGTTGTTTTTTTTTCAAAAAATTATAAAATTTATTTTCAAATCATCAAGAACTTTCTATATTCTTCCTGTCATAAAAAACAATTCAATGAAGCACCATTAATATTTTTATCCAAATTTTTTGTATATATATATCTCGTTACTAAAATAAATAAATAAAATATTAATTTTAATAATTCTTTATTTATGAATGATGTGATTCATATACAACCCAGTTTAAGAAGGCAATCACATCATATAGGAAACATTATTATAATTTCAATTTTTTTTATATTTTGCTCACAAATATTTTAAGTATACTTGAATAAAATAAATTTTTAATTTTCTAAATTTTTCTAGATAATAAATGTATAACAACTCCTTTAAATAAATAAGAGTAATTGTTTTGCTTGGTAAATTTCAAAGATATAATTTTGAGCATGATATATATATAATTTTAATATTTAAATTTAGATATAATTTATCTTTTCATGACATTATAAACTAAAGTAGATAATGTACACTTTACTCCTCTTTTCTACTTTTTTTTATCGTGAAGTAATAAAAAATAAAAATAAACAAACAAAAAATAATAATTAAGAAGAAGCAAATTTTAAAACTGATAAAGAGAAGACATAAATGAAGTAAAAAAATATTTTCTTACTATAATTGTCACATTTGATTTTTTTTTTTTTTGGAAACGACTTCTTTTAGGATCTTGAAAATTTCAATAGAAAAAAGTGGGTGGCATTTATGTTTTCTTTGATGGATTTTGTGGTTCATTTTCCATGTTTAACTATGAAATCATCAATAATTAATGTCATTAATTATTTTCAATGTATTGAAACCATAATTAAATTATATATTTATTATCTAAGTTAAAGAGAAAAAATATTTAAAAACAACTCGTTTATTGTAATGGCCTAAATTGTCGTTATTTAGGAGAATCATAGTACGAGAAAATCTGGGCCCTTGTCCCGCCATAGCGGGCTACATGGCGCTAGGGCGGCGGCCACAGGGCGGGGTGATCTGGCGTCAGTGCGGGTTAGGCGAGGCAAATAATTACGAGAAATTCTATTTTCTCCATCTTCCTAAAATACCTAAATAAGTCGTGAACACCCTATAAATTTTATAAAAGCTTCTCTAAGCTTGGGAAAGAAGGAGAAAGAGATTTCTACCGTCAGGATGGTAATATATTGCAGATTCTTGTTCAGATTCACTGTCATGAAGATTGACAAACTAGAATTGCGGTCAAATACTCCGTGCAGCTGCTTGGTGCTTAGATAGGCTAGGTTTTTATGAATTTTATAATTCAAATTTGTGTTCACTACGCAATATATGTAAATCGACAGTAGGAATTATTTGCAAGCCTTCATGCACCAAATGATCTTTGATTAAAACCCTAGAAAGAAGCCATATAATATGATGTAGGGTTGAGGATGGTCAAATTAGGCTTTGTATAAAGTGTGTGATCAATAATCCATTATAGTTGAGGATTGTGATTCTAAGATTCTGTGATGTGTGTATGTTCTTCTATATTATGATACTTGTATGTATATGAATATTGAATTATTGATCACACTTGTTGTAAATGAGATAGATGAATAACTATATGTCCTGAATCACTTCTTGATTGGATGAATTTAGAGTATACTAGTGTTTGTGATTGTTGTGTGTTGAAGGATCAGGTTGCCACATTTTGGCATAACTAACTCGCATTGGATCGCCACTTTCTGGCATAACTAACTAGGATATGAGTGTCATGTTCCAGCATAACTAATTGGGATCGGATTGCCACATTTTGACATAATTACTAGATCGGTTACAACATTCTTGTGTGCTAACATTATGGGTTTAGGTTCCATGAGAGGACCAACTAATTGGCATATTTGAATTATGAGTTTATATATGCATGTGATTATATCATTGTGTTCACTTATATATGTTGTACTTAAAGGGTATAAGATAATAAGGATTATATCTGATTGTTCTTCGTGGTATGCAAAAAATATTGGGTGTAGTGGTAAAGAAGTGGAGGTTGTTTTCTAAGTTATCAGGGTTGAGTGATGTAGTGGGGTATTAAAGGTATGACATGAGCGGTTAATTCGAATATTTAGGGGTATCCCCAAGAGTTTCTAGATGTAGTGTACAAGGTGTTGAGTGCCATGGGGATGACTTCTAGTTAGCTTCGTACTAATTGAGGGATGTTTTCCAAGTGTGGTACACCTAATGGAAAGATTATAGGCTACTTTACTCAGGTGCAATAGAGTGGTAAGATTTTAAGAAATCTTTCTTAGGAAAGTACTTTCCCCGTGAGAGGAGGGAGGTGAAGTTGAGGATATCACTAACCTTAGGTAAGGTAACATGGGTGTTGAAGAGTCAAAAATTAGGAGAAGCACGAGGAATTTGAAGAGGGGTAAATGCAATGAGCAAAACCAACCTAAGTTTAAGAAGATGGCCCCAAATCAAGATGGGACTAGTGCTTCTAAGGTTAGGCTTGAGAGATGTGGTAGTTTTCGAGGTGTTAAGCCTACTTTTTATACTTATAGGAAGAAGCAAGTTGGTAAATAACTTGCTGGTATCGTTGGTTTATTTGGTTGTGGTAAGGATGGTCAAAAGGTTAGGCACTGTCCTACTAATGCGGCTAGAGGAAGAGAGGCCAAGCAATCTTCTCCTAATGCCCAAGATAAGGATTTTGATAAGTTATAGTTTTCTCTCTTTAAATTTTTCTAAGTTCCTTCTAAGTGGGGGAGTATGGTGACTAGTGGAGTTATTAATTGTTGTCTCTTCTCTTATATTCAATTGAATCTTAAGAGATAGAAAGTCATAGTAGCATGTTGCATGTTGCATGGTGTTTAGGAGTCTTGTTAAAATGAATTTCATTGATCCCCTTGCATTGTGCAAATCATGAAGTTATGTTTATGTTGTATAATGATTTTATATGGTTTTGCCTCTCTTATTTTCATGCTTCGATCATAAATTGCTTAAGAGTTACATTATTGGAGGTTTGAACATGTTTCACTGTAAGGTTTTGGTGCTCCACTGTAAGAATTTGGAAATTTGATTAAATTTTTTTCCATAAAAATGGTTATAGTGTGTTTAGAAATGATGTATATGAGCATGATAATGTGAAAAAAAATGAGTTTCTCCTATACAAAATAAAGAATGTGAGTCTTATTGCATGGTGAGTTGTAGAAGTAGTTTTTATCTTTTTGTTGTGTTTTGAGACTCTTGATTATGTGAAATTTGTTTTCCCCCTATAAGTGTATTGTATATTGTGTAGTATGGATATGTTTAGCTAGTCTTGAGTTTCTTATCTCATGAAAGTTCGTAAAGAGTAGCAAGTGTCATTCGAGGACGAATGTTGTTCAAGTGGGGGATAATGTAACACCTCTAAACAAATTAGGTGAAGGTAGTTCCTAAAACGTTTGTAATGAGGTTTTGAAGTCCTAAAATGGTCTATAATGTTGTTTTGAGGAAGTGTCTAAAGTTTGGTATTGTTTGGAGGCCAAACGTCCAAGACGTTCGAAAGCTTTGTCTTGAAATGTGCTTGTGTGTTTTAGGGTGCCTTTGCATGTTTTATGCATTATTTAGAGTTAAAATTGATAGGAGAGGTTCCTAACATCTAAACAAGAGTATTTAGGGTGGGAACTTCCTGGCATGACTCCCCGAGGACTGCCTCAAGGACCCAAACCTTGGGCTAGCAAGTTTCCCAAGGCAGCATCATTTGTGCATAGAGGGAACCAGTCTGCGTCGCAAACTTTGTTCAGAAAGGACCAATTTTTGGTCATGTCGCGGGACATACCCCAGACTCCACTGTCTCGGAATTTATTTTCGAAAATCTTGGGGGAGCAGCTCCGAGTCGCACACTTTTTTCCCGATGATAACTTCAAAAAAATAAGTTATTTTTTACTTTGTTAAATGGTCCTATAAGTGCAGGGGTCTTTTGGTTATTTTGGGGACTAGTATTGGCGGTTACTGAGGCTTTTTAAACCCCAAATCACCCTTCAAATAAAAACCCTCAAGTCCAAAACAAAAGCCCTCCATTCCTTCTCTTTAAAAGTCTTCATTGATGAAGCTTTGAAGCTCCATGAAAGAAGACAGGTTTTTCAAGTTTTCCTCCATCATTTTTGTAGGCTTTACTTCACAATCAAGGTAAGGTTCTGCATCCTTGAATCCTCTTCCTTTCAAGGAGTCAATTTCAATAATTTTCAATGATGATCAAAAACAAGAATTCTTCTATTTTGACTCTAGCCATGAGTTCTTACATAAAATGATTTCAAACAATGATTTGTGATTGAATTTATGTTAATTGAATTATTTTAGATCAAAATTTCTATGAAACCATGCAATACACGAAATTCCTATTTTGGCTTTAAAGTGGGTGATTTGATCAAGGCTTAATAGTATTAAATTCTTAGATAAATTGTGTTGTCCTATTGAAAAGTATGAATTATGGTAGAATTGTATATAGGTTGTCCTAATTTGATGATTTTTATATTGGGTCTTGTTTGATCAATTGTATTGTTTGATCATTAGTTTGGATCGGTGCATATGGCTATTGGTAAGAGGCTTTATGAATTGAATAGGCTAAAGATTGGAGGTGTTGATGATGGAATGGTGGTTTGTTGACCTAACCTAATATATATTGTGTAATATATGAATTGAATTGTGTTGATTGATATGGTCCACTTATGGTGGTGATGCTTATGTATTATACCTGTGAAGAACATGGCCTTGTCGGCATTACTTCTAGAATTGTGCTATTATCATGTTATGATTTGTTAAGTTGATCAATGTGAAGTATGGTTGTGATTATGTATATGTGAAAAGTTAAAGCATGTGTTCTCCTAATTGATTTTAGACTATAGTGATATTGTTATGTATGTATACGTGATGTTGAGTATGTTTCTCCCTAATTGACTATATGATCTTATGATGGGATATTAATGTTCTATAGGTGTGAATAGGGTGACTTGTAGTAGACTTGGTTATCTCTATGTGCTTCTTCAATGTTATTATAGATGTGATAATATGATAATGAAGTGTGTCTTATTTTTGTAGACCGATGTCCTTTACTTGATACACAAAGAATGTGAATATGAACTCTTGACTTAGTAGGCTAAAGAACCTTTGTCATGAATGTATATGTATGATTGCAATGACCTTGAACATAGTTGAGAAGGTCATTTATGTGGAACCTTCATCCTATGTGGAAGGTTATGATATCCTTGAAGTTCAAAGTCGTAATGGTTTTCTTCTTGTGAGAATGATGGACTTAGGGATTGGTTGGCTTTAACGGCATGAAGTAATGAATCTATCCTATTTAAACATTTTATTGCACCCCTAGTGGACCCATTTTGTAAGGTGTAAAATGATTTGCTTATGACGTCTATATGTTACCTCTTCATATGCCCTTAAATTGATTTACTTTATGAGAACAAAGGCTAGCACCGAGTGCGTATGCTTGGGGAGTTGATCTATTTAAGATCACATTAGAGAACAAATAAACCCTTGGTATTCCGTAATCGTGTTCCTACATGGGATGTGTCCTAGTTGTACCTTTGGCAAGTAGAACAACTTCCATTGAAGTAGGATTGACACCGGATTCTATGCCTAGATAGTATGGTCTATGTCGATTATTGCTTATTCTCATCATGTAGGATACATGCTAGTGTTGGAAAAGTACTACAAAGTGTAAGTAGTGGAATGGGACTCTAACTAGACATTGCACGAGTAGACTTTGAAGATGTTAGTATGTAGGTTCGCTAGATCTTCTCCAATACCATTTTGTGAAGTCCTTAATTGTTGAATGTCTTTTAAATGGCTTAATGAACATAAGGACTTAAGTTAAAAGTATGTTAATGAAAAGGTACTTATCTTGAGTAGATTTAAGGATTTCTTAGAGTGCGCTTGGAGAGGCTGTATGGGCCATCTCTTTATGTCTTACATAGGTGAGTCTTAGATTAATTCTAGGTAGGGAGTTAAAATGATGTACAGTTATAGTATTGAGAAGAGTCTAACATTATTGCTATTTTCAATCTAGAATGTTGTCTTTTCATATTTTTACTCTATGTTTGAGAGGGTTTTCATGACTTAAAGAATAAGAGGGTTTCATCTCTTCCAGTTTGGAAGTGGGTCTCCTTGATTCTTCTTGCTTCGCCAAAATTAAAACATTATTTGTCATACCTATTTGATTTCAACACCAATGAATGTATAATTTTTATTTCTTGATGTGTGGATACATACCCCATTCATGGGGTGTGATTTACCAAACATATGTTAAGATTGTTGTTGGGTCTTGCTTGATGGTAGATTAGTTGTAGTTTAATGGTGATTTCATCAAGTAGTAGTTTTTGAATTTAAAAATTTGTAGTTGCAATTACAAGTTTATTTATGTGTTTTTGACTTACTCAAGAGAGTAATCGAGAAACCAACACTACTAGATTGATGGCCTAAGGAGTGTATTGAGATGAGGCTCAACTCAAGAGAGTAAGCCCTAGTCCCATATTCTAACACTCAACTCGACAGAGTGAGTGGGATAAGGCATAAGATGATCTTCATGCGGCAAGTGGGTGTCCGAGAGGAACCCATTTGAAACAGGGTATGTTGCTCGAGAGAGTACTTATCTACACATAAAACTTAGCCTAGTCACTATTATTCTATAAAATCTTGTATCGAAAGCATGTAAACAATCTACATTAATCTGTATTGCAGTCGAATCCCAAGAATTCACCCTCTCATTGCTTTGATTTCTTGTTATTTTTTACTATTTTTATTACTTGTGATACCCCCCCCCCCTTTTGATATTTGACACGTTTGTGTCACCTATGAAATTTACTATGTCTTTTAATCACAAATTTCTTTAGCTTGAAATTCTAATTATTTACTAGTTTTCACTACCGCTTCCCTGGGTCACAACCCCAACTCTTGGTTGGATTACTATACTATGAACAATCGTAGATATTTTTACTAGAAGTAGCGTCATTGATCACGATATGGATCAATAAGCTGGAGCCAGGGCGGGTTTGGCAAGGAATAACGTAAATTACGAGAAATTCTATTTTCTCCATCTTTCTAAAATTTCTAAATAAGTCGTAAAACACCCTAGAAAACTCAAAAAAACTGCTCTTGGGAAAGAAGAAGACGAAGGAGATTTCTAGTGTTAGGATGGCGATATCTTGCAGATTCTTTGCCAAAGTAACCTTCACAGAGCTCGAAAAAACAGAATCGAGGTCAAAAACATTACGACACTACTTGCCGCCAAGGTAGGGGTAGGTTTTTATGAATTGAGTAGTTTAAATTTGTGCTCACTGCGTAATATATTTAAATCGATGGTAGGATTTATGTGTAGGCCATCGTGAACCATATGATCTATGATTCAAGACCTACAAAGAAGCCTTAGAAAATGAATCAGGGCATAGGATGGTCGAATTAGGGTTTTCATGATGTACGTGATGAATAATCCATTCTAGGAGATGGTTGTGATTCTATTATTGTGTGATGTATTTATGTTCTGCTTTATTATTATACTTGTATACATATGAATGTTGAATTATTAGTCACACTTATTGTAAATGAGATAGATGAATGGCTATATGTCATAACCATTTCTCGACTCTATGACTTGAGACTAAACTTGTGTATGTCATTGTGGTGTGTTAAAGGATCGTATTTTCATGTTCCGGCATAACTAACTATATCGGATTGCCATGTTCCGACAAAACTAACTTGATTAAATTGTCACGTTCCGACATAACTTATTGAGATTGCATTGTCACGTTCTGAAATAACTATAGGATCGGGTACCATGTTTCTGTATGCTAACAATTTTGGGTTTAGGTTTCATGAGAGGACCAACTAGTTGACACAATTGTGTATCTTGAGAAATGTGAAGTTGATCGTTGTTTGTAACTGTTGTAATATTGCATATGTTGATATATATGCATGTGATTATATTGTTGTGTTGATTTAGTGTATATACGATATGCCGAGTTATATTTGATTATTTTTGTGTTGAACGAAAAAGATTGGGTTTAGTGGTAAGGAAGTTGAGGTAGTGTTGTAAGTGACCATGGTTGAGTAATGTAGCAGGGTATTAAGGGCATGATATGAGCGGTTAGTTGGAACGTTTAGGGGTCTAATTGGAGATTGTCAATGTATTAGAACAGTTAGGTTACGATCAAGTACCAGGTAAGTAGGTTGACTAATAAGGCGGAGAAGCGAGTGTTTAATTCATAATCCTACCAGTTGATTTCTTATGTTATGTGGTGTCATTGATTTGACGGATGATGCCTACCAGTACTTGTGTTTGTACAGATACTACTCTTGCTATTTATTGATATAGTCTATCTAGATGCAGGTTTCTGATGCTTCTTAAGTGAAGATGAAGAAAATTCATTAGCATGTTTCATTCTTTCTTTTGCATGGTGGGAGCTATGTCTTTTCTTTATCTTATCCGATCCAGCTTTACTCTTTATAGCTCTATTACATGTTTAGACTAGATCTAGGGGAGTTGTTAAATTACTTTACTAGTTTTATCTAAAAGTGTGTCTAAAGATATTATTTATAAAATTATATTTTCGTAATTACCTCAATTTTCTTTAGATTTTTTTCATGTTTAACTATTGGGATATGAAGGTGCTCCTGCTTAGGTAGAGTGGGTGTCCAGACAGCCCGATGGATTGGATCGTGACATTTAGAGTGTGAACATGTCTTTACCATTCTGACCAATTTTGTAATAGCCAAAAGGATTTTCCCTTATAAGAAAGAATACTCTAATTAAAGCAAATTCCAAGAGTCACAAATAGTTTTAAGGCGTGTATAGAAAGTCACTTGGTAATTGAAATTACTGCACAGTAATTTTGCTGACTTGTTTGTTTGTCAAAATGTAATTACAGTGGAATGACAAGTGTATTGTTTGGAGGCACAAATACAATTATAGGGTTATATTAAATTTTAAAAATAAAAGTTACTTATCTAAACTTAAAAAGAAAATATTAGACAAATACGAGGCTTTATAATTAATATTAAATAAAATATTTAGGAGATATATTGTCTTTATATTAACTAAAATAAACTTTTTCTTAACTGATATTATAAAAAATAGTTGGTTAATATTTTTTTCAAATTAGTATATTTTAAATAAATTATTCATAAAAACTAACAGAACAAGATTTCTATTAATATCATGAAATGCATGTTTGACAAAATGTCAATATTATAAATATAATGTCATAAAGTTATTAAAATTTTGACAAAATGATAATCTATGAAGCCTAACTAAAATATCAATGACTTGCAATTTAAAATATCAAGTTCAATACTATTAAAACAAATAAAACCTAAAATAATAGCATAAGTTCTAAATTAAAATCAATCAAAATTAACATAATATTCTTTTGTAAAATTTCAAGATAACATACAAAAATATACTTTTAAAGAAAAAATCATAAGAGTATATCCTTATTCAACAATGAGTTCTACCTTAATTTGAAAATAGAGTACTAACAACATTATGGTAATGAACAAACAAAATAGTATAAATAAATAAATAATGCGAAAAATTAAATAAAATCAAATGAAAAGGTAGAGATTGAGGATGAAAAGGAAATTTTATATATATATATATATATATATATATATATATATATATATATATATATATATATATATATATATATATATATATAGAGAGAGAGAGAGAGAGAGAGAAAATATATTGGAATAACTAAAATAGTTTTATAACAGAAGTAGTTCTTTTAAATATTGGAATAACAAAATAAGTTTTTCAAAAAAAATCATAGAAATAAAACATAAAATAAAAAAAATAATATCATTAAAAAGAAGAAAAGAATTTTTGAAGTTTTTTATCCAAATTACATCACTTAAGTCCTAACCCTTCTTTGAAAATTGAGTGTGTAAACTACCCTTCAATTACACTCAATTCCTCTCGTACCAAGTGATTACTTGATCTATCAATTATATCAAAGATTGTAATTACACTCGATTATATCAAATCTCAGTCTTATTGTGGCTTTCCAAATCGTACCTTAGCCTCATTTTGTTGTGCTTTCTATTCCGAAGTCACAAATATAAGGGTACACTTGTTACGATCCAATCAACCGGACTGTGCGGGCACCTACTCTAACATCTAAGTAGGAGAAGCCTCAAATCTCAATTGTTATAACATGTGGAAATTAAAAGAAAAACATAGATAAATGATCTAACATGGTTTTATAAATAAGATCTATTAAAATAATTTCAAGTTAAGACTTTTAAAGTAATTAACGCCCCCAAGGATCTAGTCTGAAAAGGTACAAGAGCTACTAAGAGTACAAACATGACATAATAATGGATAAACACATCTCTCACCATACGGAAGGAAAGTTAAAACTTGTAAAGTAATTAACGGCCCCAAAGATCTAGGCTAAACAAGTACAAGATCTACTAAGAGCAAGCATGATACAATAATGGACAAACACAACTCTTACCATATAGAAGGAAAATTAGAAGCGGCTAGAGATTCTCTTTGTCTTCACCTAATGAAATAACGTCAACCCTGCATCTACACTATTCCAAAAAAGCATAATAAGAATTGTATCAATACAAAATCACACGTACTGGCAGACATCATCGGTCAATTCGATGCGCAACTCATAATATAAGAATTCAAGTAGCAAGAACATGCAATAAAATCACTACCTTGTTCATCTTTACCTTCTCTCGAATGCTTTAGAATTACACTAGTGACCTTACCACCAACATTCTGACTAAACACACACTACGTACCCTTGCCTTGTCTTTATCTTACCCAGACCCTGCCACATGGCACCTTTTTTCAAGGCTTCCCAACTACAAACCACAAATTTATTTCTTTCACGGTGGAATCTACATAAGTATTTTCATTATGTACACTATCCCCATTTCTCACCATTGCAACACATGAACAACCTTTTCTCTCAAACATTAGCAACTGTTGAACCCTTTCCCTTCGCGGATCGTTCAATAATGAGATACATAACGAGCTAAATCAATAAAGATAGTGGAACAAACATATATATGTCATCATAATCATTTAGCTCTTCAAGCGAAATACAACTTCAATTATAACTTATTCACGGCGTACAACTTCACAAATTTCAAGATATACATATATGTCAAGTCATTGGTCCTCTCATAGAACCCGTACCTAAACTTTTAGTGCATCGGTACGTGGTACCCGTTCCAACTTAGCATGTCAGATGGTGACTCCCATTTCAATATTTATGTTGGTACGTGTCAACCGATTCCAGTTAGTTTGTTGGAACGCAACACCAGATCTAATCAATACGTCAATATGACAACCATAATGTATATTCTCATATTCATATAATCAAGACATGATTCATGGCATACCTCATTCAATTATCCTTATATAAAGTTAGTGTGATCAATTATGCAACATTCATATACTTACACGCATTATAACGAAATAATTACTAACGTACATCACACTAATGTGGAATCACCACCATCACAATGAAGCATTCACTAACGTACATTACCAAACCATAATTCGACCATACGTAGACCTAGTTCATCATCTAAGGCTTCTTCCTATGATATAAGTCATAATCCACTCAGTGCACGAAGTCTATGCATAATTCTTATTGTTGAATAACTTTATACCACGCAGTGCGAACACATTTATAACTACTCATATAATAAACTTATCCTACTAGGGAGCCAAGCAGCTATAGGAAGATTTGGCTTTGATTCTTGTTTCTGGACTTCGTGACGGTGATCTTGATCGAAAATTCACAATCCATCAACCTCCTTACACTAGAAATCTCTTTCTCCATCCTTCCCAAGCTTAGAGCAAATTTTTGAGAGTTTCTATGGTGATGTACGTCTAAATCAGGTTTTAAAGGAAAAAGAAAAAAATAAAATTTTGCATTATTTATAATTTGTCCTGCCTATCCCACTCTGGGGCTAGCTTTCCAAACTAAAGTGTCACAACCACAGCGGCAGCTGGCCCACTCTGCCGAGAGGGTGGCCCAATTTTCCATAGGCATTACTCATTTTCCAATTAATAACGATTCGAATCGTTATAACACTTCAGATCAAAAAGTTACAATTCAGACAACAATGCAATGGTGTTGTGGCATACATGCGTAATTTCATTATAAATCAATCAAGAGATTTGTAGACCTCAAAGGAAATGTTTGTCAATATTCTATGAATGGAATGTTAACAATATTATCCTACGAATGGCCAAATTGAGAATCGAATCCAATGAACAACCTTTTTACTTTATTCTTTCTGGCTAGTGGAGAACAAGATTATCTTTTCTCAATGGAATGTTATCAATATTATTCTTTTATATCTACTATATAGAATACTGTTAGTTAAAATAGATCTATCAACATATTACCTTCAAGGATTAAAATTTTAATTAAGTATAATTATACGATTTAACTAATACTACTTCCCATATACTAGTATGTACTGAATTAGTGGGTCCCATTGAATGAATTTTTTACTTTTAACTCTTTGGAATCTATATTGCAACTAAACTCATTTACTTTTTCTATATGATGAAAAATTTCGTTCAATTTCATGTTAAAAATATATGTTTAAATTTTTCAAAGAAATTGTTATAAAATTTAATACAACAAAAATCATGTGAAAAATATATTCAGAAAACTTTTAAGCTAATAGGAACTTACATTTAAATTTAAAACAGAAACTAACATTTAATTCTTTATAAAAAATTGTTTTTAAGCTAAATTTAAAATACTTACTTTATATATAGAGTAACAATAATTAATTAACACAACACATTGATAATTAAATGGTTTGGTATTTATTAATTTATTTTATCTGTGAAGTTGCGTTGTAGCAGTGAAAAAGTGCATGTTACTAAATGAAGACTATGTGTATTTAACTCAAATTATTGTTAATTGAACATTAAATATATCTAATATGCATTATAATAACTAAAATAAAATTTATGAATGACTAGTGTTGTAATGTTTGCATAAATTATTTTACTTCAAAAAAAGATTCGTCATTTATGCACTTCCAATTTGTATTTGTCTTCAATTTATACATCTCATAATTTGTTATTTTGTACGAGACATAAATATATATATTTTCTTATTATATTATCTCAAAATTTATATTTCACATGATTCTGATTTCTAAAAAAATAACCTATTTGAAACGTAAAATTTGAACATCAACCTTTTAAAAATAAAACATAAAATTTCATACACTAATAATATTGTGCTTTGGTCGTGTTAGCGTGAAATTCGTCTCATCTAGTTACTTCTACAAGTATCAGAAAACAGAACATATATGATAGTTTATGAAAGAATGCATTGGTATGTCAGCTGAAAAGGGTAAAACAAACCATATCCCTAACATATTAAAAAATAATTTATCACCTATTGAATCTTAATTATACAACTTTATTTTACGATTAAAATGCACCTTCTTTAACAAATATATTGTTATATAATGAAAGAAACGAGAGAGAGAAAAAAAATAGAAGTGAGAAAGAACAAAATTCAGTACATTGATATATATTTCATCGTTTCACACATTAAAAAAAAAAGCAAAAGATTACATTACAATTTATAGAATTTTAAGGAAATAACATAAAAAACGTTTATACGTGATTGGTTTTCCTAACACTTTTACAATTGTGATTTCTCCTTTATCATAGCTCCAAATTAGGTGATTATAAATTAATTGTGATTAGAGAGATTGGAGTTACACAGTAGAGTGATCGGGAGGCGTCGAGTACTTCCTGTTTGAGGTAAAATCCCGTAATTACAGGTTGCCTTGGTTATTTTATTCTTGAATGTGTTGGTTATTGCATGACCTCAAAATTGATTTGTCTCTATTTTTTGACGGAGTCGTTTTCGAGATTTTCGACAGGGATTTCATAATCCTCGTTTTGACTCCAAAATTGATTTGTCTTTATTTTGTGTTTTGGTGTCTAAATAAAGTAATTGTATTAATATTTGATCCTATTTTTGATAGTATGACAGCTTCTGAGGTCATACAAAAAGGAAAGGCTTTAGAAAGGTGATTTGGTATCCGTGTGATCAACCTAAAGGTAGGTTACGACATTCTCTTCCTCTATACTCATATTGATTTGAGGGAATTGAGAGTGGATAGCTAGTCACTCACGCTACGTTACTTAGGCTTTATTTGTTTGGACTTAATGACGGTTTAATCTAAATGGTTCAAATATCAAACTATTAAATACGTCTATTTTTCATCGTATTTATTTATCATTTAAAAATCTCTTAATGGATTTGAACGAAACAGATTCTAAATGTCATACATACTCTTTAAATACACTTTAAAGTTTCAAAAAAATAATGCTCTATATTTTTTGCTTCAAAAAGTAAAATAAAATTCAAGCCTCTCCTCTCCTCCAATTTTGTCAATTGTCCAAATTTTTTCGCTGAAACATCCAATTCTTGTTCTTACTGACTTAACAGAATTTGGCAAAATATGTTGTAAAAATCTTATTAGATTAAGTTGCAAAACTTCACAAATGCATGTTGGAAACGGATAATGATGCATATTATTTGAAATTATTTTAATGTACCATCTTTATTATTTATTTTATAGAAGAATACATGAGCCGACACATTATAAAACAAAAAGATGTTTAATTTCTTTATTTCAGGTTAATTTATGTTGATTTTTTTTAAAAAAAATGAAGACAACATTAATTTCTAATAATTTTTTCATTATTTGAGTTTATAATGTATTCCACATAGTTCCATTTTATCTTATCGGACTTAAGATATGTATTTCTATATTCAAATATCTTAGTTTTTATCAAAGAATATTTTATTTAGTCTATTAACAGATTTTCCCCCTAATATTCTGTTAATATAAAATTTAAAAACTATTATTTTATTTAACTTATAATATTTATGTTGTGAACACGCATTAATAAATTATATTTATTTAGATGTTTAAAAATAAACAGTCTTAATTATTGAGTATTCATATCCATATAGATATTTTTAATCATTTATATGTGGATTTAGATTCATACATCTTAATATTAATGAAAACAAATGAGGCCTTACATACCATATTTTAGGCTTGGTTGAGTAATTTGGAATTTAGGAGCATGCTAGTTGGGTTATGTGATCATCACTATATTGTGGCTTGACTTGTGTGTTGTTTTTGTCGCATATTTGCCCATAATGAAGATTTGGAGCAGTGCTAGTCAATAGACTTTCGGTATTTGCTGCCTTTAGGCCTTTGTTCATCTCTATCATCGATTCAAATGACTTAGCTCCTTGTAGTGGCCTAGTGTAGCAGATTTTAGTCTAGTAGAACGAGCCTTAGTTTAGGCGTTGACCCGCTTTGACGGTCTTCTATTATTTTATGACTTAAAGTACACCTTAGACATGACATGGCACACAAGATCTTGAAAGGCTTTACACAAGTCAGTACATACATAGACGACACATAGTAATAGACAACGTAAAGCATTTCAGTTCAAGAAAAGAGTTTGAAAATGAAGCGGAAGTCTAACATAATTTTGACAAACCATCTATCATATCAAAATAAGTGGTTGCGACGTAATATGTACACCATATACAACATCCAAAAATAAGACATAGGAATGAAATAGAGTGGCATTGTCCTTGAACGTGGGGACTCACCACTTCTTCTAAGTCTCTAGGTGCTCACTAGCCATAAACGGAGGAAGAGGAGTCATAAATCCCTACATTAGTCATGAAACAAGGTTGACACAATATGCATTAATACATAGAATGCACTAAGTATGAGGGAATGCAATAGAATATCAAACACGTTCATAAGATGACATATCCATAACATGATATGCAGGTCAACGTTCAATATCGGAAAATCCTTTAAAGATACATCATAAATGATTTATAAGGTCAATGCATTTTGAAATTATCATGAAAGCTTCAAAAAACATTTCAAAGTAACTTATAAGGTTTTGCGAGATATTTACTATTAACCAACATTGACCATGCGACTTATCACATGAAATTCGGTATCTTGCTCCCACATCAAAAAGAGATATAATTTCTTGTCAAGGCAAGTTCCTTAACTTATAGACTAGATGGATTCAGTAGCTATGTGACTTAAGAGAACCTACGCATGCACGTAATCAGGGACAAGGAGATTGCTACTAGAAACTCGACTTCTACTACCGGGAGGGCCTCTATCCAAATATCCACTCAATGGTAAGTAAAAAAATGCTAAATGAAATAATCATAAATATGAAATATCATCATCCATGAATAATCACAATGAAGTTACTAATTCAAGCTAAAAATATCATAAAATAACTCCTTAAAACTTTTCACAAAAACTTGACTAATGTATGAGTGAGAAAACTTTTCACAAAAAAAAAGCAGATCCCTTAATGGGAAAACCCTTTCATAAATTATTGATGTCAATGTTATAGAATCCTAGATCATAAAATAATCTTTTTCATAATCCATGCATAAGTTTATGAAAATTTCAATCATAGCTGCATAACTTCTTCATAAATTCTTATCTATTAGGATTCATAGTCAATGTAACGACACTGAAGATGAAATAGGACAAGCTAGAGTCTATCATCAGTTTTATGAGTTAATAAGGTGTTAAAATGATGAATAATAGATTTAGTAGTCAGTTTGAAGGGTTTAGAAGTCAAATGTCAAAGAACGACCGAGACGTTCGGAAACTAGCCTTGTTTGTGTGCTAGTGTGTCCTTGTCTGTTGTGCATGTTTTCAGGTGTTGTTGGTTTTTAAAATCAGTGGGGATGACCCTAGAACCTAAGGGGACATACCTACGGTAAAAACGTCTGGGAATGACTCCCAAGGACCAATCAAAGGGTCCTTGACGAGGACCCAAGGTGTGGCAAGAAGGCTGCAAAAGCATCCTGCTTTTGGCATTGCCTGAGTGTCACGCAGCTGCCACTTAAAGGCAAAAATTTTCCGTTGTGACGCGGGCTTGTCAAGAATCATTCTGCCTCGAAATTAATTCCAAAACCAAGATGTGGATGTGTCCCGGCGACGCGCAGCCATGTCTCAGACTTGGTCACGGTTATTTTAAAGTCAAATTGGGCTTGGTTAAAGGGTCAAATTAGTGTAGGGGTCTTTTGGGTACTTTGGGAGTTATTTATGGACATTTATTGAGTCACTTTAAACCCCAATTCACCTATCAAAACAAAACACTCAAGTTCAAAACAAATTTCTCCAAGCTCTTTCTCCAAAAACCTCCATTGATGAAGCTTTGAAGCTCCAAGGAAGAAGGTCAAATTCTTAAATTTTCAAACCTAATTTCGTGGGCTTTCTATCAAATAAGGTATGGTAGCTCATCCTTGTTCCTTCTCTCATTTAAGGAGCCAATCCAAAGGCTTTTCAAAATCCTAAATTCTTGTATTTCGAATACTAAGCATGGGTTCTAGCATGAAAAGGTTTCAATGGATGGACTATGATGTTTTCAATGTAAAGTGATGTTTTTATGATAAAAAAAACTTCATGGACCCTTGATCATGTATATTCTAAAATTTGACTTATGAATTGGGTTTGATAAGATATGATTAGACAATGTTAATATTATTTTCTTATGTTGTATTGTGATTATCTACTGTCATTCATGCCTTATTATAATGATTTATTAGAGAACTGAGAAAAGGTGGTCAAGACTTGGATGAAGGGTAAGTTGATCTATATTGTCTAGTTCTTATTGAATTAATCTTGAGTAGTATGGTCTACTTATGGTGGCGGTGTTTACTTGAAGTATATGTATATATATGTGAATTATGATTGTGGCCTTGAAGTCATTGATTGTGAAGTAAAGTGATGTTGTGATGTATATGCATAAGATGTCTTATGAAGTTAGGCATGTCCTAGATCACTAAACATGTTGGGTTTTTCCCTTCAGGTACCTCAACTATGTCATTTTCCTATTGAATTATTGAACCACCCATAATTTTTTCCTTTTAAACACCGCTGACTGATTTTGATCGGCCTTTCTATTGTAAATGCCTCCAATTGTGTTTGTATTGTAATGATTTTGATTGAAGGAATGAAGACAAATTGTTTGTAGTTTCATTTTATTTCTAAAGTGTTCAAATGACTTGAAATTAAATACAATTATTCTCGAAAATTTGCACTATCAATTGAACTAATAAGTTCTGGAACAACATGTGTATCCTCTATCGATACTCCCTTGCAAAATATGGTTCTAGATCATCTAACGATGTTTAAACGGAACAAATTATGGATAGTTCAATGATTCAATAGGAAAATAACATTGTTTAGGTACTTGACAGGAAAAATCCAACAAGTTTAGGGATCTATTTGTGTATTTGGCCTATGCATGTGTGTCTTGAAGATTCTATGTCTAAATGGTGTATGATATGAATGTGAAGCATGATAGCATTTGAATTATGATGAATATAATATGATCATGTTTAGAAGTCAATGTTATGAATGATGGTAGTTATGTGAAGGGTGTTCTCACATATACTCGCACATACAAAGAATAAATGAATGATGTTAAAGAATGAATGAGGGATTTGGGAGGTATACACTATTCATGAGTAGAGATATAATGTCGAGCATCCACCTTGATAATCAAAAGAATTCTTAGGAATGAAAAGAGGGAATTTTGGGTGGACACTCTTCGTAAGTTGATATGAAGTGTTAAGTAGCAACCTCACTATTCCCAAGAGCTTTCCAATGAATGAATGATAGGTTGGAGGTTGGATACTCTTCGTGACATTATGTACTATTCAAAAGTAACCTCTAGAGATGAGTACTCTCCGTTAGTTGAGATGTAATACTTATTAGAAATATCTTAACTTACAACTAATGAATGTCTAAGACTCCGTCGAAGAGTTATGCTTAGCGTTAAGAGGATTTAAAGAAGGAGGGGATAGTCTTCATAAGTAGAGATGTTGTATCCAATGTACCTCTTGAGATGAGTGTTCTTTGTTAGTTGAGATCTAGTACTTGGAAGCAATGTCCTTATCCCTTAACTAGGCGTCCGCATATGTCTAGATATTAGAGATCCATGTAAAGGCAAAAAGAATGACCCTACCTTAGGCAAGTGGAGATACCTCATTCGGTAGTGGTTAATACCAGGATTCCATATCAAGCTCTCATGGTCTATGTCGGTTTGAGATAGGACCCACAAATGAATGTAATGAACTTAGTATTTTTAGGGTGTAATACTTAGGGAAGGTGGTGGAATGGGACTCCATCTATCAATTGCACAAGTAGACACTTGGAGGGAGTCTTGGTGTGTCCTTGTATGAAAATGTACGAATGCTTTACTATAGTATGCTAATGAAATAAGTTGACTTTAAGTCTAATGTTAATGAAGCATGTTGATTTTAAGTTTTATGCTAATGAAGCATATTTTCTTATGTCTAATGTTTATGAAATTTATGTAAATAATTGAATGTGATATGCCTAGTCTTGGGTGATTCCTAAGGAACACTAAGGTGGGTGTAGTAGTATGGGAAACTACTTTCACATTGCACTAGTGTAACTAGGGCATTGTCTTAGAGGATGATCTTTATATGAAGTTCTTAAATGCATATATGGTTCCTCTAGTATCTTTAGTATGGAATGTTGACTTGTTGAATTGGAATAATGTATGCTTATCTTTGGTAGTTTTAAGGACCACTTAGGTGTGTATTGAAGAGATTGTATGAGCGGTCTCTTCATGTCTTGCCTAGGTGAGTCTTAGAATAACTTTGGATAGGAAAGTCTAAATGATTAATGTTACTAAATGTTGAGAAATATGGAAATATTACCTTGTATATTACATGATGACTTATATGATGTCTTGTACACTTGACTCATGAAGGTCTTATCAAAATAACATGAATAGTATGTTTCAACTAAAATGTCCTCTTTAAGCAAGTTTTTGCATATTCCTATGCTTAGTAAAATATTTGTACTAACTCCATGTTCTTCTATATTTTCTAAAAGTATAGGTGGAAATCAAGTGAAGGTTCCTTGAAGGTGAAGCTTGGGAAGTAGATTCCTCTCAAGATTTGTATGTATGATGTACCATGGTTTTACGGAACTTTCAATGTCTTTTCCTTAATTTTAGTGTCTCTAAAACCTTTTTGTATTGATTTTTGATGTAGTTTTCTATTTATTTCCAGGAAGTCTGTCCAAGGGAGAACGCGGAGATTTTGAGCTTAAATCGCAGAAGTGACCAACTACGGACCCTATGACGGTCCGTCATGACTGTGACAGTCCGTAGGGGTCAATTGTCATGAGAATATAATGGCTGCTGAAGGAAGTTGGGCAATTCTGACCAAGTGTGGGACTACACAAGCTCACGACAGATCGTCATAGCAATGACGGTCCGTCCTGCACATTTATCAAGTCTAACATAGAGTAGTCCCCTCGATGGACCTTCTTGCTTGAAACGGTCCGTCATACCTATCCGTTGAGGGTAACAGAGAGTTGATGAAGAAAACAGCAAAGATTGGTGCTAAGTATGGAACGACGGAAGCCACGACGGTCCGTCATGAAGTTCGTCGACTCGGACGCGTTTTTTGGAGATTTTTCCTTAAATATATTTCCCTCTTTTATTAGGTTTTTGTTCTATTATAAATAGTTCGAAAAACCTTATTTTGGGGTTAGTTGGATATTTTTCAGTTTTATTGTCTAAGTATCGACTTCTTGATTTTGGGGATTTGACATTACTTTTACGGAATCAATTATTGGTGTTTTGGGGATTTAATCAATTAAATTTCTGGATTTTGTTCATTCTCATCAAAGTAAGTGAATGAATTCCTATATTATCAATATGAATTGTTTGATTATTAGCATGGGTAACTAAACTCCATAACTAGGGTTGTGGGAACCATGATTAAATAACAAGGTAAAACCTAGCTGAAATGACAATTTTAGAATAGTGTCTTGCATGTATTGCTAATTCTTTCGCTTAGAAGTCTTTTTTACGGATGATCGACGTTAGAACTCGGATTATTGCTACTTGCCGGACCAAGGAGGTAGATAATAGGAAAAGAATTATCAACATAGATTTAGTGTATACTATCTAATAGGCTAGTGTCGGTTTGGACAAAGTAACAACTTAGTAAAATATCGAATATGATGCTTAATATGAGGTAAGATAAGGTTAGTAAAGCAACACACGTAGCCGGACCAAGGTGCGGAGTAAAATTCTCTAGATGCCAGACCAAGGATTTAGAGATAGCATACAAGATACTAGAAAAGGATTGTTATATCTAGAATTACCGAGTTAGGAGCCTGTGGGGAAAACTTACGCCCTAGTTACTCTCATTACTTGATTAAACTCCAATACTTGAACCTTTCACTTGTTTACTTTAATTTAGCTAATTGTTTTTATTAATCAAAACCCCTTTTTGTTATTTGTTTTTGTGAAATAATTTACTAAATAGAAGTAATAATAGAATAAAGTTAAGTTTGAACCGTTTCGTCATGGTAACTATCCCAACCTCACTAGTTGGGTTCTTTACTTTTGCGACCACTTTTACTTCTTTTCGAGAAGTAAATTTGAGCGTATCAAATTTTGACACCGCTGCCGGGGAAAGTGGCTTTTAGATTAACTTTATGATTTTTACCGAAGTTTAGTAAACATTTTCCTAATTTTACTTTTTGTTTTTGTTTTTGTCTCCTGCAGGTCTAACTTCCTTAATGACAAACACACGGAGTAGAGGAATACCTGCAATTTAACCTGACCCCGAACTAGAGCGTACTTTAAGAAGAATGAACCAGAATTGAGGTATCCAAGGTGATGAGGTCGACTAGCAAATGCCATCATTGGTCGACGCTCGTCACCCTGTATTACATGATATTCGTGGGTAAGGTGAAATACCAATGGGCCACTCGTCTTGCCCCCTTTACCATACGACCACACTTTTGTGGTAACTAGTAGTTTGATGCAAATGTTCACTGCCAGAGGTTTGTTTTCAGGGCTACCTTCTAAGTATCCACATGCCCACATCGCTAACGTAAGGGCAGTGCGCAAAAGTTGTGTAGGGAGGCCCGATTTGAATATGGATGTAATCGGGCTAAGAGTTTTTCCTCTCTCACTGATGGGAGAGGCTGCTATCTGGTTTACTGAGCTCCACTATAACCCAATCTTCACTTGGAATCAACTGAGGGATGCTTTCTTAGAACGCTACTACTCGGTGTCTATGAAACTAAACCATAAAGATAGAGTGAACAAGTTTGTGGCACTACCGGGAGAGTCAGTTATCAGTTCTTGGGATATGTGCACTTCATTCTTGTAAAGTTTCCCAAATCACCGCATAGATGATGAGTCTTAGAAAGAGTATTTCGATTGGGGACAAGATGATAATAACAAAGCGGTGTTGGATCAAAAGTGGGTGGTTCTTATGGAGAGTGTCCTTATACCACGATTTCTGAAAACATAGAGAAAATCTCCCAAAATAATAAAGCTTGGAGTACTAGAAAGTCAGCTACTAGGAGAAACACCCTCACAATCCAATCCGCACACAACTCAGTCATAGATGATCTTCGTGAGGAGATGGTTCAAATGAGATTTGACTTTGGGTTGGTATTAAAAGATGTTGCTGGAGGTGCAAAAAGGTAAATATGGTGACTACTTGGCTAAACCAACACTGCCAAATGATGAATATTACTATAAGGAGGACTCCTATGTAGTGAATGATCAGACGGGGGGTTTCCGACTGAACGCCTAAGACACTAATCATGAGATTTGGCGTCAAGGTCAAGGAAATCATGACCAGACCTATGGTAATTATAACCGCGAGGGTCATTACGTCCGAGATGGGAATTATAACCGGGAGAACAACTTTAACCGGGGTAACTATGGTAACAGAAATGATAGGAGTGGACCCTATGTTCCACCTCAAAATCGTGAAGATGCTCCTAGCGATGGTGGAGGTAGTATGGTGCGAGTTGAGGATATGATGTAGAAAATTATGAGGAGGTTCGATGCTATTGATGAGCACACTAAAGAGTTAAGGAATGACTTAGAAGGTATATGGAAGAATGTTGATACACATGCAATCTCGATTAAGCATCTTGAGTTGCGAATGGCCCAATTGTCTGCAATTGTGAACACACGGCAGCCGGACACTCTTCCTAGCAACACTATCAAAAATCAAAAAAATGATGGGCATTGTATGACAATCACTACTCGGGGTGTTAAGCAAACCATTATTCCACCTATGTCGTCTAGTGTAGAAAAGGTGATATGAGATAATGATACAATGGTGGAGGTTAGTGGTGAGTTAGAAGATAAAACGATAAAACATGTTGAGGTGCCCCAAAAGGTTACCCCCATGCCTAGACCATCACCTCCTTTCCCATAAAGGTTAGTAAAAAAGACCGAGGATGGAAAATACTGGCGTTTTATAACAATGTTGAAATAACTTTCTATCAATGTCCCTTTGGTAGAAGCTCTTGAACAAATGTCCGGTTATGGTAAGTTCATGAAAGATTTGCTTACAAAGAAAACATCAGTCATTTTTATGGATGATGATAGAATGCAGCACTGTAGTGCCATTGCCACAAGATCTCTAGTGCAAAATAAAGAGCATCCGGGTGCTTTCAATATTCCTTGTACAATCGGGTTATTAGATTTTGCGAAAGCATTATATGATCTTGGTGAAAGTGTAAATCTCATGCCCCTATCGATTTACAAGAAGTTGGGTTTGGGTGACCCAAAGCCCACTGCAATGCAGCTACTGATGGATGAACGAACGGTAAAATGACTCATTGATATACTACATGATGTGCTTGTAAAAGTGGAGTCGTTCATATTTCTGGCCGATTTTGTGATTCTTGATTGTGAGGCCGATTTTGAGGTGCCTATTATTCTTGGGAGGCCATTCCTTGCTACGGGTAGAGCTTTGGTTGATATGGAAAATGGGCATATGAAATTCCGGTTGAACAATGAAGAAGTGACCTTCAACATTTGCAGGTCCTTGAGGCAGAGTGTGAGCTCCAATCGGTATCTTCTATATCTTACAGAATTGAAGAATCATATAAGGTACAAATTGAAGAGCGTCTGGGTGTAGAAGCATTGGCAGCAGTGATCATAAATTTTGATAGTGATAGCATTGAAGAGTATGGGTCATTGGTCGCGGCACTTGATCGAGGTAATGTTTGTTTTGAACCAAAGAAATTTGAGTTAGATATGCAACATCGCGAATCTCCACCCGCGAATCCGTTTATTGAGGATGCTCCAAAATTAGAACTTAAGCCTCTACCACCTCATCTGAGGTATGTATTCTTGGAAAAATATGTAATTTTGCCAGTTATTATTGCATCAGATTTGAATATGCATTATGTTAAGATTTTGGTGAAAGTGTTAAAAAGGTTCAAATGAGCTATTGGGTGGACTATTGCGGATATTATTGGGATCCCTCCCGATATTTGTTCTCGTAAAATCCAACTCATGCCCAATAATATGCCAAGTATTGAGCATCAGAGACGTCTAAATCCACTTATGCAAGAGGTAGTGAAGAAGGAAATTATTAAGTGGTTGGATGCCAGAGTGATAGATCCAATCGCTGATAGTAGGTGGGTATGCCCTGTTCAGTGTGTACCTAAGAAAGGGGGAATGACTGTGTTCCCCATGAGAAAAATGAGCTTATTCCAATGAGACCACTAACTGGTTGGAGGGTGTGTATGGATTATCAGAAATTAAATGCATGGACCCAAAAATATCATTTTCCTATGCCCTTCATGGATCAAATGTTTGATAGACTTGCCGGAAAGGGGTGGTACTGTTTTCTTGATGGTTATTCGGGGTATAATAAGATTTCTATTGCACCTGAAGATCAAGATAAAACCACATTCACTTGTTCATATGGGACCTTTGTGTTCAAGAGAATGTCATTTGGGTTGTGCAATTCACCCGCCACATTTCAGAGATGTATGATGTCAATATTCTATGATATGGCAGAGGACACTATTAAGGTGTTTATGGATGATTTTTCTGTGATTGGTGACTCCTTTGAGCGGTGTTTGAGTCATTTGTCTAAGGTTCTTAAGAGGTGTGAAGACTACAATCTAGTACTAAATTGGGAAAAATGTCACTTCATGGTGAAAGAGGACATTGTATTGGGTTATCGCATTTCAGATAAGGGTATAGAAGTTGATCGAGCTAAAGTCAGGGTAGTAGAGAGACTTCCCCCACCTATCTCTGTCAAAGGTGTGAGAAGCTTTCTTGGGCATGCAGGTTTTTACCGGAGGTTCATCACGGATTTTACAAAAACTGTGCATCCTTTGTGAAAGTTTCTTGAGAAAGAGTGCAAATTTTATTTTGATGAATGTTGTCTTAAGGAATTTGGTGAGTTGAAAGAAAAGTTGGTGTCTGTACCTATCATTATTTCGCCGGATTGGAGCAAGCCATTTGAGGTAATGTGTGATGCTAGTGGGGTTGCTTTTGGTTTGGTATTGGGGCAAAGAAGGGACAAAATCCTCCACCCCATTTACTATGCTAGTAAAGCCCTAAATGAAGCCCAAAAGAACTACACCTGACTAAGCAACAGCTCCTTGCATTAGTCTTTGCTTTTGAGAAATTTTTCTCCTATTTGATTGCCACTAGGGTTATAGTCCATACTGATCATTCTGCTTTAAGCTATTTGATGGCAAAGAAAGATGTTAAACAGAGGTTGATTTGTTGGGTATTACTATTGCAAGAATTTGACTTTGTGGTGATTGATAAGAAAGGGACTAAAAATCAAGTTGATGATCACTTGTCCCATTTAGAAGATGAAGCAATGAGAGAGTTGGGGGATAAGACTGAAATTGACGATACTTTCTCCGATGAGCATGTATTGGCCGCCTCTCAAGACTTAATTCCATGGTTCGCAGATTTTGGGAAATATCTGGCTAGCAATATCATCCCACCGAACTAGTCCTTTAATCAAAGGAAAAATTTCATGTATGATGTGAAAAAGTTCTTTTGGGATGAGCCATGCTTGTATAAGAGTTGTTTCGATGAGCTTTTTTGGCGTTGTATGCTAGAAGTTGAGATATTAATTTTTTGGAGGCATGTCATTCTGCACCCGTAGGTGGACATCATAGTGGTATCCGTACCGCTCATAAGATCTTGCAATGTGGCTACTATTGGCCAACTATCCACCAAGATGCTCATGAGTTTGCTATGGAATGTGATAGATGCCAAAGAGATGGTCACATATCGAGAAAGCAAGAGCTCCCTTTAAATCTCATTGTTGTTATTGAGCTAGTTGATGTATGGGGTATTGACTTTATGAGCCCTTTTGTAAGTTCTAATGGTATGAATTACATTCTAGTAGCGGTCGATTATGTGTCTAAATGGGTGGAAGATATCGCACTCGCAAATAATGAAAGGAAGAGTGTCACGACATTCTTGACAAATAATATATTTTCCCGATTTGGCACCCCAAGGGCTATTATTACTGATGGGGGATCCCACTTTTGCAACAAATTGTTTAAGGTATTATTGGAGAAATATGGGGTTCGCCATAATGTGGCCACTCCTTACCATCCTCAAACTAGTGGTCAAGTTGAGGTGTCAGATAGAGAGATTAAGCAGATTTTGTCTAAAATGGTGAATGCTAGTAGAACGGATTGGTCAAAGAGGCTAAATGATGCGCTTTGGGCCTACCAGACATCATAAAAGACTCTCATAGGTATGTCCCCATACGAACTTGTATATGGGAAGGCTTGTCACTTATCGGTTGATTAGAGCATAAAGACTTGTGGGAAATGAAATAGTTAAAAATGGACTGGAATGAAGTTGCTGAACAGAGGTTAAATAGGTTGAATGAGCTTGATGAATTTTTGCCAAAAAACTTAGGAAAGTTCAGCCCTATTTAAAAAAAATGAAGAAGTACCACGACAAAAAGATTGAGAAACGCGATTTTATGGTTGGGAATTTGGTGCTTTTATTCAATTCTAGGTTGCGTTTGTTTCTGGGCAAACTCAAGTCCAAATGGACTCGGCCTTAATTGATCACCCAACAATTCCCTCACGGAGTGGTTGAGTTGGAGAACAAGGAGGGTGTAAGGTTTAAGGTGAACGGACAGCGAATCAAAATCTTTCTGGGCCATGGCAAAACTGCAAATGAAGTGATTGAGGCATACCATCTTGATGAAATCTGAGTAATCAAGTGTCCTACGTCGTGCCACGATGTTAAATCAAGCGCTGGTTGGGAGGCAACTATAGGTTTTTTTGTGACTTTCTAGTTATAGGTCCATGGTTCTTTGCTTTTATTTCCTTAAACGTCCTGTCTAAATATTGGTTTTCTTTTTGCTAGAAGTGTTGGCTAGAGCATAGTTTAGGGTACGTGTCTAAAAAAATTTAAATTTTTTTCCTAAAAATACAAAAAGAGTAGCTAAATAGGTGATAAATTTGCAGGTATCACATCACCAAAAAATCTGCAGAAAATTGGTACAACACCCTTTGACGGACCCATCGACAAACCGTCGCAAGCGTCCGTCGTGCCAAGGTATGTTTTTCAAACTTTTCTAATTTAGGGCATGCATGACGAACCCCTACGACGGACCGTCGTGCATGCGACTGACTGTCAACGGAGACTCATCACGTAAAAAACCCGTAGGCCCGACCTGACCAGCGAATATTAAAAGTTTTAAGACGTTTTAACTTCCCACCACTTCATTTAAACCGTTTCTTTCCCTCATTTTCTCCCTCTTCATCTCCCCAATCACTCTTCTGTTCTCTGATCTTCTGATTTCCTTCCTTTACCCACATTCCCCAAAACCCTTCTTCTCCCAACTCTTAAAGTATTTTCCCATTCTTTGCCGGTCGGAGTCTTTGTTTAGAGCGCTACTCATCGCTTTGTGGTGTTGTATTTCTTATTCATTGACTTAATTATCAGGTATGTGCTTCTGCTTTATCACTCATCTACATTTCCGTCTTGTTTTTCCATGCTAAAATACATGTTTCTGAATGTGTGGTTGTTTGATATTTGACCCCTAATATATGCTAAGACCTCACTTTGACAATCTTAAGTTCCTTTAGACCATAATTATTGTAAAAAGAATGGGGTTGTTGTGTTAAATAAATCGAATGGGGGGTGTCTCTTTGTGATATTTATTTCTGACCTAGGTTTATAGTTCTCCGAAATTACATGATAAAACTCAAGAAATTATTTCCATAGGAATGGTAGAATGATGGGTAAATTGCTTAGGAATTGTGGGTTGATAAGTTTAGTTCATATTAGCAAATTAAGGGGATGACTGTGCTTCTCAATTCTGTCACTATAAGACAGAACGAGAACCCGACGATGGACCGTCGTGGGGTCTGTCACACCAAGCCCTAGTTTTTTTTTGTTATTTTTCCCCCAATTTTACAAGCACTTACGAAGAACCGTCATACCTACGATGGTTTGTCCTACACAACCATAACGGTTGTCACATACCTTACTTTTTAGGGTCTCCAAATACTTTATAAGTGTCCCCCTACGGACACTTATGACGGGCCGTCATACCCACGACGGTCTTTCCTACACAACTGTCATAGTTGTCAGAGACTTTCTTTTTGAGAGTCTTAGTATTATTCTCAAGTATCCCTCGAAGGACCTCTGCGATGGACCATCGTGCCAACGACGGTCCGTATTTCTCAACCGTTACGGTTGTCAAGGACTTTCTTTTTGCGATTCTCAATATTTTTCTCAAGTGTCCCTCGACAGACCACTGCGATGGATCGTCATGCCTACGTTGGTCCGTTCTGCATAACCGTCATGGTTGATAGAGACTTTCTTCCTGAAAGTCTCAAAAAAGTTTCCTATGTGTTTCATGACGGACCCCCATAACAGTCCGTCATGCTTACGACGAATTGTCAATGGGTCCATCGTGCAGTACTGCAACTGCAACACTTCCAGTTCAGTTTTAGTTTTCCGTTATTGTTTTCTTCTATGCATGTCCTTTTTGATTCTAATGGTACCAATTGTTGTTATATGCAGTTACTAACACTCATGGTACCAAAGCAAGATCGAGTATACTCACGTGGGCGTTCCAAGTCCGTCGCCCCATCTGCCCGACTAGTCATTAATTATGACGATGAGCGTGACCCCGAATACGTGCGTCCAGATAGTGTCACTCCTGCACGGGCTGCATGCACTACCAGAGCAACCCCCACGGAGGTGGCACCCAGCGTAGTCAATGCCTCCCAGTCTAAAGAGGAGCGCATACTGACCGACACGCCTTTCTGGGTCTACTACACACTCCAGAGATGATTCCGGTTCAGAGGAAGTATCGAGTTCAGAAGAAGTCTCCGGGTCTAAGGAGGATTTTGCTCCATCCAGTGCATCACAACCTGCCTCGTCAGATAAGGCCGATAGTGCTGATTCCACCCCAGAACCATTGATTGGAGTCCCGCCCCGATTGCTGACCAACCCAACCGGCGGTGTGTAGAGGGAAAACTTCAGGTGTACACAGAAACTAAGTTGCCAAATGATAAGGGACCCTTACATTGGAGAGGAGGTTCCTTACGGGCAGTCTCTCCACCATGCCGGTAATCCATGCCCTCTTCACCAGCCACCGGCTAGAACGAACGGCTCGTGATGTGGGCCGATACATTGAGGAGTTGGTCAGAGAGTTCTACGCCTCGTATGTGGTGACTCTCTGATCCCAGATTGATAGGTGGGCTGTCGCTGCCAAACATGCCTCGCTAGATCACATCCGAGTCCGCGGCAAGTGGTTAGACATCTCCTTGTCAGCCATCTGCCGGTATCTATACGGTGATACTATTGATGCTAACCGGACTCCTCTCACTGCCGAGTTCGACTACCGATGGAAACAGGTTAAAGATGGAAAGTTCCTGCGTGAGCCATATTTGAAAGACACCACCAAGAGGTGTATTGCCCGGTATTGGTCCATTGATGAAGAGGCTGGTGACTAGGTACTTGAGCCGAAGGGAGCCATCAAGAAGTCTAACATGACCTTCAAGCCAAGTTTTTATGGTTGATAGTCCGCCATTGCCTTTCCCTCACTGCTGCAGACAATATTGTCACGTGGGATCGCGCAGTTCTATTGGTGGCGATAAAAGCAGGGTTTGAGGTAGACTTCACTTGGCTTCTTTAAGTGGTCATGCACGAGAGGGCCTTCAAGGTCACTATTACTTACCCATTCGCGTGCATGGTGTTTGCGTTGTGCAGGTCCGCAGGTGTGCTTACTTGTCGCATAGATCAGATCAAGACCCCGTCGGGCACTGTTGATATAGGACTTATTAGGGATGAGGCCAATGAGTTGTCTTCACACAGAGGACCCCGCCTGGAGGTACCTACTCTTGCAGAGAACCTTGAGGATACAGTAGAGGAATCCCAAGCGGCTACCTAGGCTACATATGACCCTACTGACACCACCCCGGTCGAGTCTATCCTGAGTGGTAGCACCACTCCGAGCTCCTCTCTCTTGACTCCCTCCGCCACTCTGGTCCCACTTGATAAGGTCCAAAAACTTGAGGCCAAAATGGCCAAACTTCTGCACCACATCCAGCCTTGGATGAAGAGATCTATTGTTGAGGCGGAGGAGCGCATGGAGCGGAAGATGGCCCAGCACATGGAGGGCAAGATCATGGAGGTTCATTAGCGCCTGGACACTTTTGAGTTGCGTGTTCTAGCCCGGCCAGCCCCTCAGGTGAACGCATCGACCCTTTAGGCTACTGTAGAGAGTCAGAGAGCGGACTTGGACACGATTCTAGAGTCTAGGGTGCCCGAGTCTTAGGCCCCTTCTATAGAGCCCGTTGAGGATACTGTTTTGGTGGCATTATTCTCCACTGGTGTAGTGACACCACCTCCACCATGAGAGCATGCCAAGAGGCGTAAAGGTCGAAATGAGGATGATTCTAGGGAACATAAGAGGGAGCGTTGAGAGTTGGATGCTGCGATGACAGCCTCAATTGCTGATGAGGAGGCCCGTCGGTTGAGGGCTATTGAGTTGGATGCTGGGGCGTCTAGCTCCAATGTTGTTGAGGTAGAGAAGAGCACTGTAGATGGTGCTGTGATTGTTGAGAGACGCACTACTGAGAGTTTTTTTTATGCTGAGGACACTACTCAGGGTGTCCATACTACATAGGAATTTGTTTCCGGGACACTGGATCCACCTGCTTGTTGATCGACGACGCTCTGCGCCTTAGGTTTGCTTCACCTACCACTCTATTATTTTAGATTCTTTTATGCATTGAAGATAATTGCATATCTTTTTGTTGAGGGTGGGATAAATGGAAAGTGAGTGCTAGGGTGAGGTCTGAGTAGCCCAACTCACAATCCTCTTTTGTGGTTTTCTTGCCTAAGTTCTTTTTCCCCAAGAGAATGATTATTTTTATTGCTGAACTGGCATGTCTATATCTTGTGTACATAGTATAACTCTGAAGCATGTTGTCTAAAACAGAAATGATATCCTGATGTAATGAAAATGATGCATGACAAGACATAGTAACTGCTAAATGTGTTGCTCTAAGCATGACATAGAGATACATCACTACACGACACTAAATCTAAGACTCGAACTAGGTGAAATATAATCTGGTAGATTAATAAGCTGTCAAGTGAGTGAGAAAAATTTAAATAGTTCACTATTTGTACTGAGCTAGAACTTACCTTGTTAGTCCTGCTAAAAGTAAGTTGTAATAGAAAATTTGGAAAGGATCATAGGCCCTTGTTCAATATAGACAATCTTTACAATAGAAAATCGAATGATGTTCAATATAGCCAATCATTACAATAGAAAATCGAATGATGTTCAATATAGCCAATCTTCAGCCTAAATACCAGAAAACTGAATGAAATTAATCCCTTTTTGATCCAAATGATTTAAGCTTAAAATAGACCTTTCTTTTTCACCGGAACGTATTTTTTCTGGGAACAATGTGTTGGCCTTGGTCCCTCCTTGGACATGTGCACCTCAGCCAAAAGCATAAGTTGAGAGTGGCTAATACAGAAAACAACCTTATCGTGGCCCTGAGCCAACTTTGGGTATTGTGTACTTTGAATCATGGCAAAGTCATGAGCTGAGGGTAACTATTATGAGGAATGCTCCAGATAGTGGGGTTGAACGAAGGAAGAGAGAGAAAGAACAAAATAAAAGCGACTCAAGAAAAGTTGAAAGAAAAGTGAAATAAAAAAATAAAAAAAATTCTAAAACAATAAATATTTGAAAATGTGAAAATACAAGCACGAAAAAAAAAGAGTCACTTACAAAAAAAAGAAGAAAGAATGTAAAATAGAAAGGTGAAAAAATATAATAAAATTAAGAATAGGGCGGAATAAAATGATGAAAAGGTAGGACGCTTAACTGATATGTCAAGGAGGTCAACAAGTCACTAAAATATACCTAAATATACCCTAACTCGCTCTGAGCCTATGTTACAACCTAAGAAAATCCTATCATGATCCTAAGAGTTGTTATGGCGAACTTAAAGCAGTGAAAATAAGGGCAAGCCTATGGCAGTATGTATAAATGTTGTGAAGTTTTTCTGAGAGCGTGTGTTGAAATCTAATACTTATAAACAAACTGAAATCATTATGTGAAAATGAGGATGTTATTTTGAAGTGAGTACACTAGTTGCAATACCGGAAAAATTAGCACCTAGGTGAGAGATCGAAGAGGATAGGTGTCAGTTTGTTGTGAGTCTGTATCATGGTCTGATCCACATCATTTAATCCAAATAGTGATAGCATGCATGAAGATAATGAGAATAATAATTATTGATAGCCAAATGATTGCAAAAGCTAAAAGACGGATAGTCTTGTACAAAGATTTTGTAGTGAGTCATAGTGCGTCGCTTGAGGACAAACAACGAATTTAATTTGATGGTGCTGATGTATCGTGGTTTTACAGTACTTTCAATCCCTTTTTCGTAAGTTTAGTGTGTGTCTAAGGCCTTTTTGTATTGATTTTTGATGTATTTTTCTATTTACTTACAGGAGATATGTCCAAAGGAGAACACAGAGATTTTGAGCTGAAATTGCAGAAGTGACCACCTACGGACCTCACGACGGTCCGTCGTGACTGTGATGTTCTGTAGGGGTTAACTATCGTTAAAATATAATGGTTACTGACGGAAGTTGGGAATTTCTGACCAAGTGTAGGACTACAGAAGCTCACGATGGACCGTCATAGCCACGAAGGTCCATCCTGCAAATTCTTCAAGGCTAACAGAGAGTAGTCCTAGTACCCAACAATAGAAGATTCTAAGTGTCATGGAACGAAGCCCCTTGACGGACCATCATGCTTCAAACGGTCCGTCACACCTGTCCATCGAGGGTAATAGAGAGTGGATGAAGAAAGCAACAGAGATTTGTGCTAAGTATAGAACGACAGAAGCCACGACGGTCCATCGCAGTCACGACGGTCCGTCACAAAGGTCATTGACTCGGACGCGTTTTTGGCAGATTTTTCCTTAAATAGATTTCCCTCTTTTATTAGGTTTTGTTTTATTATAAACAGTTCGACAAACCTCATTTTTGGGGTTAGACCTTTGGATTATTTTCAGTTTTATTGTTTAAGTATTGAACTCTTGATTTTTAGGATTTGATATTACTTTTCCGGAATCAATTATTGGTCTTTTGGTGATTTATTGAAGTAAATTTCTGGATTTTTTTTATTCTCATCAAAGTAAGTTCATGAATTCGTATATTATCAATATGAATTGTGTGATTATTAGCATGGGTAGCTAAAATCTATAACTAGGGTTATGGGAACCATGGGTAAATAACAAGGTAAAACCTAGATAAAATAACAGTTCTAGAATAGTGTCCTTCATGTATTGCTAATTCTTTCGCTCAGAAGTCTTTTAAACGGACGACCAACGTCAGAACTCGCCTTATTTCTACTTACTGGACAAAGGAGGTAGATAATAGGAAAAGAATTATCAATATAGATTTAGTGTATACTATCGAATAGGCTAGTGTCGGTAACAATATAGTCAAATATCGAATATGATGCTTAATATGAGGTAAATATAAGGTTTAGTAAACCAACACACGTAGCCCGACAAGGTGCGAAGTGAAATCCTCTAGATGTCGAACCAAGGATTTAGACATACCTAACTTATCACTTTGCATGCAAGATACTAGGAAAGGATTGTTATATCTCGAATTACCGAGTTAGGAGCCTGTGGGGAACACTTACGCCCTAGTTACTCTAATTACTTGAATAAACATCAATACTTGAACCTGTCACTTGTTGACTTTAATTTAGCTAATTTCTTTTATTAATCAAAACCCCCTGTAGTTATTTCTTTTTGGGAAATAATTTACTAAATAGAAGTAATAATAGATAAAGTTAAGTTTGAACCATTTTCCCCGTGGGAACGATTCCAGCCTCACTAGTTGGGTTCTTTACTTGATGCGGCCGCTTTTACTTCTCCTTGAGAAGTAAATTTGAGCATATCAATTTCCTCATATCTTCGAGGACATGAACTATGTTTCTTTAATTTTCTTTCTTTTAAGAATTTGTATAATACTTAGTATGTTTCTTTCAATGTAAAGGTTTGTGACCCTATGATGTTAAGATTTATCTAAGTTGGCTTGTGATGATGAGACTTCGTTTATTATGTTTTATGAAGTGTTTATTATTAGTTATGTTGTGAAAAGTTTTTATTCCGCACTACTTTACATACCTATGTAATTAGAGAAAATGCACAAGTACCCCCTCAGTCTATGCCCAAAATCCCAAAGACACACTTATACTATATTAAGGTCCTATTATCCCCCTGAACTTATTTTATAAGTAATTTTTACCCTTTTTCGTCTTACGTGGAACTAGGTTGAAAAAAAAGTCAACCAACATTGGGCCCACAATATAGTGCCACGTAGGAGAAAAAGGGGTAGAAAATTATTAATAGAATAAGTTCATCGGGGTAGTAGGACCTTAGTATAGTATAAGTGTATCTTTGAGATTTAGAGCATAGGTTGTCGGGGTACTTGTGCATTATCCCATGTAATTAATGAAAGCTAAGAGTCTTGTACGAGACCTCCGAGAGGCCAAGTACTCCGTGTAATGATTTAGGGGTGATCCCGGGTCATAATAGTCAAAATCCTAATAATTAAATGTGTTCGCATGAAATTGGTTAAAAAATATGTAACCGAGTCTAAACAATCAAAATTAAAATCATAATCAATCAATTAAATCCATACAAATAGAACCCATGAGGAAATGAATAAAAAACCTAACAATCTTAATTGAAACTGACTTGAACAGATTGAGAAACTTTTGGGTTCAATGGGTGAATGGAACTTATTTATGAAGTCCAAGATACCTTGAGGATCAAAGAATAAAATCAATGGTGAAAAGGAGACTTGACTTAAAACCCTATCTTCTTCTTCATTGCCCCTTGAGAGAGAAACACTTGAGAGTTCAGTGATATTTGGGAGATCTATTATGAATGATTAAATTCTAGAGGTGAAATCAGTTATAGCACTAACTTATATGAAAATAAAGTAGTACAGGAATTAGGTGCATAGGAAAAGAATTAAAAACCATTTTATATAATTGTCGTTCAACCTTGCATTTGCGACCTCTGAACCATACTAGTAAAAATCATAAAATAAAAGGTATATTCTATGACTCATTCCTAAGGAAAATTAAACTTCATATGCTCTGTAGACCCTACCGATAGACCTCAACTTTCAACTCCAAATTTTACTATGTCGGGCACCTTTCTACGTAACCTTCCTACGGTATGTAGTCCATTCGACAAACCTTCTTAGTCAATAGTAGAATAGATTAATGCAGCTTGATTTTTCCAAAGAGTTTAATCACTTCCTATAGATGCACTTTACGGACCATAACAACTTTTAGAACCAATAGAATGGCCAATATAACCCAAGCAGTAGCTAAAAAGAAGAACCATAGATTGAGTACGACAATTGATTTTTTGGAGATTTTGGGTCTTTTAGTAGTTATTTTAAACCAATATTATGTCATTTTGTCTTCTGTTCTAAGCCCTATATACGGATATTAAGCCCTAAAACTACCCACTTGAACCTTAATTCCCCAAACTAACCAAGTTCATTCCCCATTTCCTCTCAACCTAAGAGAAAAGAAGTCAGGGTTCATTCAAGAGAATCAATTCACCATTCATGTTGGGCTTTGGGTAGCAAGGTATGTGGGTATTCTGATTCATCCATAGAGTTTATTCCTCTATAGGGTCCCCCAATTTCTAATTTATCAAATACATTTAAACTCGTTAACTTGGGTTCCAATTTAATCTTTCTGATTTTCATTCAATTATGATTTAATATTGTTTATTAAGGATTATAATTCATGATTCAAGGCTTAATACATCATATTTAGTTGAAATTATGTTGAGTTATGTTATACCTCGAAAAAATCCAAGGACGCGGGCTAGAGCTTCACCTAGTAAATAATGTTTAAAATGGTGTTTCCAGGCTTAAACCAATGTAATTAAATTTATTAGAAAGTATTAAAGCCTAAACGTCAAGAAATGACCATGACGTCTAGAGACGAGTGAAAGTGATCTAGTGTTCCTGTAGATCTTAGACGGGGTTTGAAGAGACGTATGAAGGTCAAACCTTGTAAAAATTCTAAGAGAACATATCAGTTCATATTTAGTGTCAAAACGTCCGAGTACGACTCCCTGATGACAACCCTAGGGGCCCTCAAAGAGGACCCAAACATTTGACCCAAAATTTGTCAAAAACAACTTGCACTTGACGAGTGCAAATAATGCCCCGTCAATGGATTCACGCCCCGTCAATGGATTCACGCGCCGTCTATGGAGGTTTTGATCCATACATAGAATAATGGATCCATGTTTCCACTTGATCACTCTTTTATTTAAACCATGGAATGCCAGGACGGTCTGTTCATGGATTGACGGACCGTCAACCATGGGCGTCGTTTGGGGCCTGCACACTGGGCAACACATGACCAACCCAAGGGTGATTTGGTAAATTCCACCCTCATCCATTTAAATGTAAGGTCGGTCTAATTTAGTTATTTGAGGTATATTAAGGGATTTTAACTCATTAAATAAGTATTCACACTTCAAAAATCCCAAAACCCCAAGACTCTACTTCTCTCTACAAATTTCTCTCTCAACTCAAGGACCCCATTGAAGAAGAAGATAAAGTTTCTCTAGGGATTCAAGAAAAAGTATTTACTTAAAAAAATCTAATTATTGATAAGGTATGGAGGATATTTACTCTTGAGACTCATTTCCGTAAGAGGTCTTTCAAAATTTGGATTTCAATGTTTTTCTAAAACCTAGTTTTCACTCAATTGTGTGGGTCTTCTTTCAAACTTGATTAATTTGGTATTGATTTGATTAATAGTTATGTATTATGAATTTTTTTTGAAAGGATTGATGTATTACCTTAGGTTTGAATTCCTAAAAGATCAATGAGTATCCCTCTTATCAAAACCATAACTTATGAATTTAGATGTCTAATGATTAGGGGCGATATAATTGAATATGTTCTTGCATAATTTACTATTATGTGATGATGATGATTGAACTTTTGGATAAATATCATGGATTTTAGGGTGAAGTCTTGAATGAGTTTCTTGGAAGTCATTGGCAAGACCTTCAAGGTCATCAACACTTTATTGTAATAATGTTAGTCTATCCTTTGTAATGTTGTTCAATTGAAGTATAATGATGTAGTTATGAATGTATGACCATGCTATGAAGATGATTCTTGTGAGGTGATGATAGGTGTACTATTATGTGGGATTGAAGGTAAATCCTATTTGCATGTTATGGTTACGCTATGATGTAATGTTCTCACATGATGTTGGGTTGTGATGAAAGGTCTTTCTCATCCTATAGCCTATAAGATATGAACAAAATATGAGGGGGATAAATTTCTAAGACCTATGTTATTGAATTGACATTAAAAAGTACATAATAATACTTAAAAAGGAAATGCAGCTTAGCACCGAGTGAACTTAACAATGAGATGGGTCTCTTTACGAGAAAGTTTCCCCCGATGTTCTCATGATTTAGAAACTTTAATGTTAATTAGCATGAAAAGGGTTTCTAGCAACAACCTCCTGGTTACTTAAATATGTGCCCCCACAGAAAAAAAACTATCTAGTGGATCCACCTAGATGCTATGATGATGTCGATGTCCTACCTTGGCAAGTAGGATGCCTACTTTTGGTGTAACGGGTTGACACCGGATTCTATGTTTAGCTCACATGAAATAATGTCGGTTATGTCAAAGTTTTCCGAAAGTAAAATGTATGAATTAAAGTAAGACGATGAATACTAACTAATATTACTTAAGTGGTGCTTCTTAGTGTAGGTAAGGGTATGTGACTTTACCTATACATTGCACAAGTTGACCTTGAGGTGAATTCTAGGGTGGGTTCTTTATGTACATATGTTATGAATGAAATTCATAATGTTGGTATTATATGATGTTGGTTTCACTTGATATACATGATGTTGGTCTTATATGATGTTGGTTTCACATACACATTGCACTAGTGGGCTTAGATTGAGGTTGTGAGTAAGGTCTTGTGATGTTTTGATGCAATGGACTCTAAAACATGAAATGTTGATCATGTCTTTACTATGATGTTACTCTTGAACATGAATATGAATGTGCCCCATTGTTGTTGTGGTATATATTTGTCTATGTTATTGGAATGTGCACGAAGGCTTTTAAAGTTAACTTGATATGTTTATTAACAAAATGTCCCTTTGTACATGTTTTCAAATGATTTACTTAAACATGTTCCCATACTTGGTACATGTGATTTTTAATAACCCATATATCTTCTATTTTCTACACAAAGTGTTGGTTCGGGCCATTGAAGAGATTATGATCCTTTTCTTGAAGAACATGAATCACAATCTCCTAGTTGGTGAATCCTCAAGTCCGAGGATGAAGATGAATAACTCTAGTTTCATATTTCTTTATTCGAAAACTTTATTATAATTCCTATTATGAGACATATTGTATTGATGTAAGGGATAAGTCCCAAATCTTGTACTCTTATGTTTAGATGGTCGTTTGAGACAATTATTGATTCTATTTATGTATATGTGAAGTGCAGTTGAACTTCAAAGAAAAGTTTTAATTTTTCCACTTCTTATTCTATTTATGATGCAATAACATATGCTAAGGTCTTGTCTAACGCCTTTTCGAGGATGAAAACACTGGTTATGACTAGGGGGTACTCTCCTGTCGTGACAACTTATGTCTAATTTATGCCTTTTCAAATATGAACCTTTGATGAACACATGAACTATGAACCTTGAAGAATTATTCATGTCTTATGAAAATGATAAATATGATGATAGGATGCATTTAAATGGAAGTATCAATTTTATTGTGAAATGTTTTCTCACATTTGAATATGATTATGATTTTTTAAAAAAAATCTCAAATATGATTTCTCATTGGTGAAAGGTTTTCTAACTAATATTGAATCGTAATTTAAGGATTTATATCATGTTTTGAGATCAATGATGTGTATTGGTATTGATCATTTTGTTCCCTATGTTATAATGATATTTGAGTTTTACCTATTTTGCTGGGATTTAGACATAGTATCGATAGGGTTGTCTCAAATAAAGAAGTCTTTTATAGCAATCTTTAGTCCCAAACTACGTGGCCCTGTAGGATTGTCTTAAGTTTCTATTATCTTGTATGGTGTATTCTAAGTGGCTTGTGCAGGGCTTCTAAGGGTACTATACATCATGTTACACCTAGGGCATACTTTGGGTTGTGACACTCATGCTACACTTTGCGTATGAGGTGTAGCATACTTTGGGTTGTGACACTCATGCTACACTTTGCGTATGTTTTGGATGCAGGATCTGGTACTACTTATTAGTGGTACTGCTCGTTCGAGCTTGTTGCAGTTGTTAATCGGAGGGGAAGGTGAGGACTTGGGGTCCTGGACCTACTTGTCTCCTTCTGTATTTTGTATAGGTAGTCTTTTGCCTTTTGAGACAAATTTTCTATTTGCGGTTCAACTCTGGGACTTGTATTCTTTTTTTTATACAACTCCTTACTCGTTACTTTCAGGGTTAATGAAGACTCTATTATATATAAGGTTTGTTTGCTCCCACTTGCTTTCTATTTCTATTGTTATTTTATTGCTTCGACAGTGTTTCTTCCTTTGCTCCCACTTGCTTTCTATTTCTATTGTTATTTTATTAATTCAACGATGTTTCTTTATGTTGGGTATATAAGACGAATTGATGGCAAATAGAAAGAGAGGAACTTGAAAAGTTGAGAACTTGAAGAGTTGGGAACTTGAAATGTCCTCTTATGCTTTAATAAAAAGGCATTTGTCCCTCATCGGTGGTGGAAAGAAAAATAGGATAGTTAAAACACAGAAGCACTCCTATTAATTGTTAAAAGGGTTTAAAAGAGGGACCCCCCTCATGCCGTCGTCGTCTTCGCTCTTCTCGGCTACGGCTTTGGATTTCGCTTTGGCTTCGGCTTTCGATCAACAGATTATTTTTGGGACAATTTTTTTTAATTATTTAATTAATTATTAATTTATTTAATTAATTAAATGGCCAAATTTTTTTTTAATTAAATAGGTTATAACAGAAGTTCAAAATTAACCAAAATGTTTCAACATTTTAGTTGACTTACCCGACCCGACATGGATCCGCGTGCGACCCGTTTTATTTGAACTTTCCTATTTTATCTAAATTTCCCGCCATGACTGTTCTGAAAGGTTGCAACTTTTAGGAACAGTCAGTACCATTTGAAAGGTTGCAAACTTTCATTAATGGTCTTGTGAATTCTGAAAGAGTTGAAACATTTCGGAACCTATTCTTCTTGCCTATAGATGTCACTCATTCTTCAGAATATTTGGTTATGAATTTTCTCATCTTCTTCTTCTTCTTCAGCACACATTTTTCTTCATGTACTTTCATGATGTGGATTGGCTCACTAACAGTAGATTTTTTGGTATATATACTCTACTGATTAAGATTAGTTCACCCTGGGAGGTTATATTCCAAATCAAACCTAGGATACTAGAGAGGAATAGTTTCCTTTATGGGACACTGTGAGTTCAGTGCACTTGATCTTTTTTTAATTCAAAAGGTTTTTCAGATTCTGGTACTTTTTTTTTTTACAGATTTTAGTTTTTGTGAATTAAATATATGTTTATCTCTCTTACTAGTTCTATAAATTTGTGTTACTTCGTAATTCTTAACAATTTATTAGAATCAGTAATTTCTGGTTTTGTAACATAGATTTGCAGCAATCTTAAGGAAATTATTTTTAAAAAAACTATATTTTTGGTGGAGATAAAAATCTTCAATATTTTATACTCCTTTATGTCTAAAATTATAATTTATTACTTACTAAGACTGTATCAATATTTGTTTATTAGAACTGGCAAATAATGGTGTTACAGTAGTTGTTGTTGCACCAACCCGAACTGTTGTACCACAAGCAGAGAAACTGGGTAAATTCATCGGTGTGAATTTCAAAGGATGGCAGCAACGAGTATTTTTCTGGCTTACCACTCTTGGTCTGTAGAAATTTACAAGTGAAGATACTCCAGTGCATGCTGATAATATGCCAGATAGATAAAAATTCATGATTATTGAACCATGGAACGATTTCAAGAATCATCTAAAGCACAATGATCGAGAAGTTGCCTCCTTCGTGGAACAATTTCAAGAATCATCTAAAGCACAAGTATAGACAAATGAAGCTTGAAGATCATGTGATTCGGCTAAAAATTGAGGAAGATAACAAAAACGCCGAAAAGAAGTCGCGTAAGTGTTCAACAATCATTGGAGTTAATATTGTTGAAGAACCTCCTACCAAAGACAAAAAAGAGAAAGAAGTCTAACGGGCAGAAGTCAAAACAGGCCAAGAAGAAGTGTAAGGCAACTGTTACAATTTTGGCAAGGCTGGTCATAGGTCTTTTGATTGTCGTGCTCCACGAAAGGACAATGACAAAGGCAAAGGCAAAAGTCAAGAAAATATCGTGGAGAAGATGGAAGATGCAGATGACTTGTGTGCAATGATCTCTGAGTGTAACTTAGTTGTAAATCTCAAGGAGTGGTTTCTCGACTCAGGTTCCACTAGACATATTTGATCTGCGAAATAAGCCTTTGCAATGTACACTCCTACTGAGTACAATGAAGATTTGTTCATGGGAAACACAACAAAAGCAAGGACTGGAGGAACTGGGAAAATAATGTTTAAAATGACATCCGACAATGTGTTGACTTTGAACAATGTTCTGCATGTCCCTACTATTAGGAAGAATTTAGTTTATGCTGCACTACTCGTTAAGAACGGGTTTAAGTGTGTACTAGTAAGTGATAAAGTTGTAACAAGTAAGAATGAAATGTTCATATGAAAGGATTACCTCAATGAGGGTCTTTTCAAACTGAATGTAATGGTTGTTGACAGTATTAATAAAAATTCTGCTTCTGTTTACTTATTGGAGTTAAATGATTTAGGGCATGTCCGTTTGGGACATGTAAATTACAAAGCCTTGCGAAAATTGGTTAATCTAGAAGTATTGCCTAATTTTAAATGCGATAATTTAAAATGCGAAATTTGTGTGGAAAGTAAGTTTGTTAAACATCCTTATAAGTCTGTTGAAAGAAATTCTAAAACTGTAGACTTAATTCACACAGATATATGCGATATGAAGTCAACACCATCTCATGGTGGGAAAAAGTATTTTATAACTTTTATTAATGACTACACTCGATTTTGTTATGTATATTTGCTTAATAGTAAGGATGAAGCAATTGATGCATTTAAGCAATACAAAAATGAAGTGCAGAACCAATTGAATGTAAAGATAAAAATGATTCGGAGTGATAGGGGTGGAGAATATGAATCTCCTTTTGCAGAGATATATTTGGAATATGGTATTATTCATCAAACTACTGCACCTTATGCACCACAGTCAAATGGTTTGGTAGAACGGAAGAACAAAACATTAAAAGAAATGAGGAATGCCTTAATGATTAATTCTAGTTCACCGCAAAACCTTTGTGGGGGAAGTAATAATGTGCAGGAAAACTATATCACGATCTAATTTATTGGTTTCAAGCTGAGTTTTTCAACCTTCTTTCCCAAATATAATATCGCAAGGACCTAGGAAAAATATACATTAATTTACTGGGCTGAATAAATCAAGCTCATATAATTATTTTCCTTGTAATGGTTCTCCGAAGTCCGAATAGTGATCTACCGTTTTGGCTCTAATTTCGATTAATCTGTAACTTATAATTTGTTTCAATAATTTTTACTTCATAATTTACATAACTATAGTTTAGCTCGACTCATTTCAGTTGGAAATGTTTCGTAACCATCGTGTGAGTAGATACCATTTAATTAGTTACTACAAATATTTTTCAAGTACATGTATGAGTTCAAGGTAGGAGGAGGATGCTTTGGGAACAATATGGCCGGGAGTTTTTTGTTTGCTCTTTAATTGTTCTCAGAATATTCATACTGTCATTTTGTCCCTAATTGCAGTCAAACTCAAACCTGATCAACTTAGATTATGAAACTAAATATAAAAGCAAATAAAAATTAAAATCAAAATACAATTAAGGAGAAATCATATCAAGATGAAGAGTTAAGAAATCAACCCAAAAATTGATGAGGAAGACCACAAATTACCTTCAAATTACAGCAGTACTTAGAGGAGATGGATAGTGAGAAGTTGTGAAGGACAAAAGCTTGTCTTCCTCTTCTTCAATAGAGAGGGACGTAATGAAGTTATTAGAACATAAATAGAGTCATTGTACAATCATACTTGCTAGTCAACAAGAGTTCTTATAGTATTGTTGTCTTTAACGACTTATACTTTGTATGATTGTTTATTATATATTCAAGGCTCATGAGAAAAGCATAATGTTCAAAAATATTACTTTACACATGGTATCATATAGTCATTGATTGCTAAGGGACTACTCTATCTCATATTTCCCTTTTCGTGCGATTCTTTTGCCAAAATATGTCAAATTCTGCCAGTAGCAAGCATACATCATCACCACTTTTTCCTTGTTTACCAATCAATGGTAGTATTCCCTTTCTACCACTCCAATTTCAGATTCTGCTCTCCCCAATGGAACAGCCCCACCACTCTCTTTTCTCCCTCTATCTTTTTTTGTCCCATCCTTGTACACTTCAATCCCTTGTCCTTCTTTGTCATATACTTTCCCTCGGTCATTTGTTAGCACTGTTTTTTCGCCCTTTCAGTACCCTATTGTTGGTACCATCAATCCAACTTCTCTGTCCCAATATAATCCAGTTGCAACTCTTGTTGCACCTAATTTCACAAATTTGGTTACCATGAAACTTGCCTCTATTGAAGATTTCCTAACATGGAGTACCCAATTTCAATCCCTCTTGTTATAGCATGAAGTTCTTGGCTTTGTCGATAACTCCATACAACCACCGATTCCTTTTGTTTGTGATGCATCGGGGATCCAAAAACCAAATCCTCTTTATCGTTCATGCTTAGGGTTGATCAAAGTGTTTGTTCTTGGTTATTCGCCACACTTTATCGAGAAGTTCTTATGGATGTTCATTTATTTCCTACTTCACATGATGTCTAGAACTCCTTACAACATTGCTACATGGATGCAAGTCAAGCGAAATCAGTGGAACTTAAGAAATAACTTACAACTTTACCCAAAATGGATTCCATGTCAGTTTATCAGTATCTTCGAGAAACCAAGCAGATAGCTGATTCTCTTATAGCGATTCAGTCCCGTGTTCCCTCTCAGTATTTAATTGATCACGTACTTCTTGGATTAGGCAAGGAATATGACACTTTGGTTGGGATTATATCACTTTCCAGGTTCCTTATCACTTTAAGAAGTCTGAACTAAGCTTCTGCTTCATGAAAAATGCTTGCAATGGTTCAAGGATATTGATTCTAGTGCTACTCATCAAGAATGTGCTGCTCAAAGTTTTTCTTCAAATTCGTATAATGTTTTAGGTGTACAATCTACTCAAGGTGGCTGCAAAAAAGGACATTCTTTTAATTCTAAATGCAAAGGTCGCAGTGGCAAAGGTCGAGGTTCTTTTGGTCGTGGTCAGCCCCAACATGCCACTTCACCCGATACTTTTGCGCACCCTAGTTTCTCTTGACTATCATCATCGGGTATTCGTAGCGCTCCCACTACTTCATATAATTCACAATATGTTAGTACATCTTTACGTCTATGGCAGTTTTAGGTCCCACACCTTCTACTGTTTGTCAAATATGTAGAACTCCAGGTCATAATGCATTGCAGTGTAATAACTGTTTTAACCATGCTTACATGCTAATGATCTTCCTAAGTCCTTTGCTGCCATGTCTGTTGGTGAATCAAATGATGCTACCTGGTACTTTGATTTTGTTGCGTCAACTCATATGACTCTATCTAAAGGTAACTTTTTGCATAAATCTATTTAGAATGGTTCTGATCGTGTATTGGTTGGGAATGTCTCTTTGCTTAATATTGATAATATTGGATATGATTAGTTACCCACTTCATCCCATCCCCTACACTTGAACTCCATCTTTCATGTCTCTCACCTTTGACAAAATTTACTCTCTGTCAAAAAATTATGTCAGGATAATGATTGTATTATTAGTTTTGACTCATTCTCTGTTTCTATTAAGAACAAAGCTTCGGATAAGATTCTTCTTCAAACTTCCAGCAAGGGTGATGTCTATCCTCTATCTCCTTGGTCCATATCCTCGTCTCCTCAAGAGAATGTTTCTCCCATCAGCCTGGTGATATTTTCCATCGACGTTTGGGTCATACTGGATCTCATGTCTTATCTAGACTTAGGAATAATCATTCTATTAGTTTGTTGAATTCTTTTAGTGAAAATTGTGTCTATTGTCGGTTAGGTAAATCTCATCGTTACCATTCAATGTAGTCGAACATTATGGTTCTTTTCCTTTGAATATTATTCATTCAGAATACTGGAAATCACCTCAATTATCCATCCTTGGTTTTAAGTGTTATGTTATTTTTATTGACGATTTATCTTTCTTTACATGACTTTATCCAATGAAAAATAAATCTGCGGTTTTACTCATTTTTGTGCTTTTCAAAAGTTGGCTGAAAATTTATTCAACAGTAGAATAAAATATTTTCAAAGTGATGGAGATGGTGGATTTGCTAACAAAGCTAAGCTTTCACATTTTACAAATTGTGGCATTTCTTTTAGAAAGCCATGTCCAGGCACTCCTCAAAAAAATGGGTCGTTGAACGCAAACATCGACACATTATTGAAGTGGTAAGAACTATTCTTACATATGCTAGTATTCTATTTCAATTTTGGGTTGATGCAGTGTTTTATGTTGTTTATACCATCAATAAGTTGCCTACACCAATTTTACATGGTATTTAACCTATGAAAAGCTTTTTTCACAGAAGTCCAGACTATAACTTTTTTGGGTTTTTTTGTTGCACATCGTTTCCCAATTTGTCTACTCAAGTCTCTTATAAACATGCACATCGTTCTATTAGTTATGCCTTCCTTTGTTATGCCTCAGAATATAAGGGGTATCGATGTTTGGATCCCAAATGTGGTTGTGTTTATGTTAGTCGACATGTTACATTTCATGAGTTGGTTTTTTGATAACCTGAACTATCTAGTTCTCCCGTTTTCTTCCCATCATCTCTCACCTCTGACCCTTTAACTGTTACATCTCCATTATAGCATGCACCTCCAACCCCACAACATGCACTTTGTATGTCAACCAGAGTACCATTTTACATAATGGTTCTGATTTATCTAATCCTTCCTCCTCAGGACTGTGGATTTTACGAGCGATCAGATCTCTACCACTGCGCCTATATAAACTTCAACTAACGCTGGTGCGTCTTACCCCATCAATTTGTTGTCTCCCTCACTCGGCCCTTCTTAACCCTCAACTTCCTAATCCAATATTTCCTCACATCAAATACAAACAAGATCAAAATCTCGTATTTCAAAGCCAAGAGAACTTTTATCTCTAAGTGATATTATCCATGAACCTGAACCTTCTTGCTTTCGTAAGCTATGAAAAAAAGTTGAAAAAAGCAATGGAGGATGAATTTAACTCTCTTTTACACAATAAAACGTGGGTCCTTGTTCCCTTTACCGCTAACATGAATATAGTCTGTTGTAAATGGGTGTATCGCATAAACTATAACTCAGGTGGGTATATTGAGTGGTACAAAGCTCGTATGGTAGCACAAGTTTTTCGTCAGTTTCCTGGCATTGATTATCATGATACATTTAGCCTTGTCGTCCATGCCACTACTTTATGACTTGTTCTTTCTCTTATTGTCTCATTTTCTTGGCCAATTCGCGAGTTGGATGTGAAAAATGTATTTCTCCATGGCGTCCTTAATGAGAGAGTCTTCATGAACTAACCTCCAGGGTTTGTTCATGCCGACTATACTAATCATGTTTCAAAACTAACAAAAGCTCTCTATGGTATGAAGCAAGCACCCCACGCTTCATTTCATCGTTTTAGTTCATTTCTTCGTTCTCATGGTTTTGTTTGTAGCAAATATGATAGTTCAATGTTTATATATCGTTCCTCCCTTGGTGTCCTTATTTTACTACTTTATGTCTATGATATCATTTTCACGGGTACTCATATTGGTCTTCTTAATTAATTCATTTCTCGACTTTCAAATCAATTTGCTATGAAAGATTTAGGTGATCTTCATATTTACTTGATATTCAAGCTGTCCGTACGTCTCAAGGTCTTCACTTATCTTAACAAAAATATATTTTTGATGTGCTTCTTAAATTCCACATGCACACATGTAAGCTTGTGTGTACGCTAATAACTTTTCGCACTTCTATCTCTATTATGGACGATGACTTACTTTCAGATCCTAGTGAGTACAAGATCATGGTAGGTGCTCTCAAATATTTGACTATGAAACGTCCATATATCGCTTATGTTGTGAATGTCGTATCTCATTATATGCATGCTCCCCGCACCACTCATTTGCATTGTGTCAAATGCATTTTCAGGTATTTACAGGGTACACTAACTTATAGTTTGTCTTTGTGTGCCTGCTCAACCACCTCCATGGTTATGTCCTATTCGGATGCTGATTGGGGTGGCTGTCTTGATAGTCGACGTTTGACAACAACATTTGCTATTTTCTTGGGTCCCAATATTATTTCTTGGTGTGCAAAAAAGCAACCAACAATGTCCAATCTTCTACAGAGGCTGAGTAAAGGGCTATTGCATACACCATTTCAGAGACTTGTTGGATTCATCACGTTCTTTAAGAGCTTTGTGCCTTTATTCGTGGCCCTATTCGTGAGTTGTGTGACAATGTCGGTTCTTCATGATCGCTCAAAGCATATTGATGTTGACTTCCATTTTGTTTGTGATAAGGTTGCCCAAGGGGATATTGTGGTTCAATACATTCCTACGCTCTTGCAATTTGTAGACATTTTCACAAAGGGCCTCTCCTCTTCTCGCTTTTGTTTCTTACGAGACAATCTTTCCTTCACTATTGCCTGTCCAGATTGAGGGGGTGTATTAGAACATAAATAGAGTCATTATACAATTATACTTGCCAGTCAACAAGAGACTTTATAGTATTGTTGTCTTCAACGACATAAACTTTATACGATTATTTATTCAAGGCTCATGAGAAGAGCGTAATGTGTAAAATCATTACTTTACACGGAAGCTGCCTGGAAGAAGGCATGAGTGAAAAGCACAATAAAGCAGTGACTACGTGGAAGATAATAGTCTATGCCAGCAAATAGAAATGACACAAATACCCTCAACAAATTAAAAAAAGACATTAAACACACATAGTGATACCCAACTTTTTCTCAGTCTTCTACTTTATATATATATATATATATATATATATATATATATATATATATATATATATAGAGAGAGAGAGAGAGAGACACATATATACATCTCTATCCTCTGTCACATACATCTTTGTCCCCTCTTGAATACATCTCTCCTCTCGGATACACTCATATTGTCTCTCGAATACACTCCTTTCCTCTCGAATTTATCCGTGAGATATGTGTCTGCAAGTTTTTTTTAATAGTGCCATAACCGGTGTATCCACATTTCTGTTGATGTATTCAAAAAATTTAATTCTAACTTTTTTTGTAATTTGAAAAAGAGTACGGATATAATGAAATTAATTCTTAACACTATGAAAATTTATGTAATTTTTATTTAATTTATGTGACATATTTTTTTGTGTAGTCAATTTCAAAAGAATGATATATTAATATATTTAATAACATTTTGACTTCAAAATATTTGTTTTATTCTTAGTAAGATGATTTATAATCATACGAACATCTATGATTTGTTTTAGACTACGAGTTGTAAAAGTATTTTTTTTTTAAAAAAAACTTTATTTTAAGTCAAATAAAAATTAGGTAAACGAAATTGAGTGAGAACAAACTTTAGATCCATTTTATATTTATGAAATTTAAGTTTTTATTATCTATTTTGCCTATTAACAAAATGAAAAATGAAAATACTAAAACTTTTTCACTATTATTTTTAAAAGTATAGTGTTATCAATATTCTGCCGATAATAACTCAAACTGTAATAAAGTAACTTAATTTGAAATTCAAGTATCGATATCAATTGTGGAATTTTTTTTTTTTGAGCTACAAAACATTCATAATCTAATATTTAATAGGCTCCATACTCTCAACGAATGACACCAATTTATTATAATTCAAGATTGTAAGAATAAGAAAATCAAGACTAAAAAATACAATTCTCAATTTTATGAATGTTGTTATGAGTTAATTGTCACTCATTAGGGATATAGATGTAATATGTTAATTGTCATAATGAAACAATATAAAAATTATAAGAGATAATTTATTTATAGTTGAGAATTATTTATGAAAAATGGAGTAAAAATTATATATTTTAATATGTTTATGTCGTATACATATTAGTGTAAAGAGTTTTCAAATTATAAATTTATTATTTATATTAATATGTAATTTATTTTAATAATAAAAAATTATAAATTTTAATGTTTTATGAAAAATTGGTATGAGTATCTTTATATGTCCTTATAGTAAGAAGTTCTTTACTTTATAATGTAGAGGAATATTACTTAAAATAACTTATCAAGTCAATTAATTGTATTAGTTATAATACATTAATATAATTTTTTTAGACAAACATTACGTGAATCAATTTTTTAGGTCTTAACAAATCATTAATTTAGAATGACCTTTGGACTTACAAAAATCATTAGTATGTTGTAAAAATAAAAAATTATCCTACATTTATTTAATAGATATTTTTGGTTTGATGAAAATTTTACACTGTATAAAAAATAAATATATACGAAGTGTAATATGATTAAAAATATGATTCATATTAAATGTCACATCATTACAATACACATGACATTTAGGAAAATATATTTGATTGTTTTGTCATTACAAAATTATTACAATTTTCTTGATATCATAACATAGAAAGAAACATTCTAAAATGTTTATGAATTGACAAATTTATCATTGGTGGTGCTTAACTTGGCTCTTATATATATACTAGTTCTGGAAACGTGCCTTGCACGTTTGACCTTTGTTACTATTATAATTTATATAAGACCATCTCTTGTTGATATAAAAATGCTCAACATTGTCTGAAGTACTCCTATATGTGTTTTTGTGCATATAAAATAAACTCTTTCTAGTGTTTAATTTCTGCCTAAAACTTAAATATCAAAAAAAAAATTAGGGGGAAAATGAACAACTTGTAAAGATAAAAATATATTTTTACCAATTAGAATCATCACTCAAAAATTCTAAGTCCCGAGGCTTAAGTTTCTTCGAATATAAATTCTCCGACTATCATTAAAATAAAAAGATGAATGAAGGGCACAAACAAATAAGAAAAGTAGTGACTAATAAAAAAATATTACATGAGAACTATTAGATGATGTGTTTTTCCAACAATCATGAAAATAAAAAAATGAACGAAGCCACGAATCAAAAAAAATAATGACCAATAAAAAAATATTATATAAGAACTGTTAGATTATGAAACAGAAGGTGCAGTGGATTAATATATTTATCCAGGGAGAAATTAAGTAGAAGAAAGGGTTTGAATGAATGTGTATAATGGTAGAACATAAAAGGTTTAACAATCAAATTCATTGAGAAAGGGAAAATGATAATTTGTAACATCTGATCATGTATTGGTCAAGTTTAATTGTTATTTTTGATTTAATTTTAAAAAATAGTAAAAGACTTTTTTAATTTAAAAAATGGGTGAGGGACATTTTTGTAATCTAACTTTGAACTTAAATCTTCCCACTTATAATAATGTATGATATATATATGTGTGTCGGTCCAGTGTAATGTGTTGTGGATGTACTTTTGTAGGTATTTCATTGGACGAAACTTTTGCCGCTAATATATACCATTCCTACTACACTTTCCCCTGTTATCTTCCTCTATAGCTATAACACAAGCACTCAAAACTCCAAATAAACAGAGCTATACAAACCATTAGCAAGAAGCACATCTTTCTAACAACAAAAGTGAAAAGTTATTGTGTGAATCAAACATGTCTTCGAGTAATAACATAACAGCTTTCTTGAACTTCTTGGCATTCATGTGTTCTATCCCTATAATCGCATCAGGCACTTGGCTGGCTTCAAATCCAGACAACGAATGTATCCACTGGCTCCGATGGCCAGTCGTGTTCATTGGAATTGCCATCATGTTGGTTTCTTTGACTGGCTTTATTGGAGCTTACTGGAAAAAAGAAGGTCTTTTAGGTGTCTACTTGGTGTGTATGGCCCTTCTTATTGTCCTTCTCCTCGTGCTCCTCGTACTTGCCTTTGTGGTTACGGGTCCAACCGGGGCTTATATGGTGCCTGGAAGAGCTTACAGTGATTATAGGCTTGAAGGGTTTTCTTACTGGTTGAGGGATCATATTGTTGGCCCGGATAATTGGGGCAATATTAGGGCATGTTTAGCTGATTCTGCTATTTGTTCTAAGCTTAACAATCACTATGTTACCGCGGAACAGTTCTTTGCTGTTGATCTATCACCTATCCAGGTAAATTCATATCATATCATATATATATATATATATATATATATTTTGATGGCCAATAATAATTAACTAAAATTATAGATATAATAACTAATTTTAATTAGTATATGTCTGCTTAACTACGTATTTTTCCGTTTTTTTAATAGGTAAGTTAAAGGTTGGATAGTTCATATTTCCAAATAGTCTTTAGCACTCAATAAATTTGGCATGGTTATAGTTTACATAGTCTTTACTAGCCTTTGAGGTACAGCAAAAATAAATAACAAAGTAAGGTTGTTACATATGTAATGCAAAAACAAGTGTTTCGCACACAGATTTTGTCTTACCACTTTATTCTCTCCCTCGATCCCCTCACTCAAAAGCAAAAAAGGATGGAGGAAGTTTTTTTTCGGATACAGAGTATCTATTTATAGTCTTTTATTAATTTATATAATATAGTTTGATTTGACACAAAATTTATATGAGTCAGCTTGACTTGATACAAAATTTAAGAAAAAAAGAACTTTTAAATTGTGTGCTCTAAAATAAGCAATAAATATTTGTGTGACCGTAAATTATTATGAATATTTTAAAGTTAAATGGTTACTTAATATAAAAATGTATCATTCTTTTGAAAACGGTCTAAAAAAAATTATGTCATATGAATTGTAACAGAGGGATTATAAATTATGATAATTAACAAATTAAAATATTAAAAGACATAAATGTTTTGATTGACTCACAAAATTAAAATATAGATGGAGAAAGAGTGAGAAGAATAAAGATAGAATTGACAACCATGGTCAATGTATGTAAGAATCTTTTACATATTTCATGTGGCTCTACATGAAAATGAGCCTTACCTCAATTGATGAAAGACATATATATTAGCTTTAAAAGTAAGAACAAATATGACATAAACAATGTCAACCTTGATGAGTTATTTATTTTTAATTTGTTCTAACACTTGCATTATTTGTTCTTAAATCATATTTCAGTCTGGATGTTGTAAACCTCCAACAATTTGTGGATACCAGTATATGAACCCAACCTTGTGGATTAACCCAACAAATGCAATAGTAGATGTTGATTGCTCTATCTGGAACAATGATCCTAACCAATTATGCTACAACTGTGATTCTTGCAAAGGTGGCCTACTTGGAAATCTGAGGAAAGAATGGAAGAAATCTAATCTCATTCTCATCATAACTTTGGTCATTCTCATATCAGTTTATCTCATTGGTTGTTGTGCTTATAAGAATACTCTAACTAAATCAAATTCCAAGGGTAAAAAATAGTTTTAGTTAATGGATTTTCATATGAAATTCAACTGTTTTCTTTTTTCTAGTATTTTGTGCTAATTGGGGGAAAAATATGATATTGTTGGCACACATATTTTTTTTATTCAGAGAACTTCTTTATTGCATTACTTTAAAATACGTCCAGTTGTACATAAGACACTATTACATTCGTCACAACATAACGTGGGAAGACCGAATCCCAAGAAATCCTATTCATACATGAATATAGAATTTTTTTCTAGATTATGACCTAATATATTTCATTTTCGAGGAATATATATAATGTCGATTTCTTCAATAGACTTCATCAATCATCAAACATCCTCACAAATGGTCTCTATTTCTCAAGATATTATCAAATTCTTTTGCAACATTTGTATGACATTCTTTGCATCTGACAGCATGTGAACCTTTGATCAACACTTTTGTATTGCTCTTTCCACAACTTCCCAAATTGCTAGCGCTTCAGCAGTTATGGTCCTCCCCACAAATTGAACAGGGGTACCAAAGGCATAAGCAAATGACCACAACTACATGTAGCCATTCTGATGCTTGCTTTTTCCTTCTCCCTTTCTAGACCTACATCTGTGAAAACAATCACCCAGTTTCGGGCCAAAGTAATAGTTACATCATAAATTTTGTTTGATATAAGATTCACAATTGTCGAATTCACAACATTGTCATATTTATGTAAATCATATAAAACCTTATTAACTACGCCATTAGGTTCATATGTACCACCATTAAAGAATAATCAATTTCTCGCTTTTCACATTTGCCATAAAAGAAAGACAATTAATCTTAATAGCTCAATAGATTCTAGATATTGACATATATTACAAAATAAGTCATTCCACCATATTGCAAAATTCATAAGATTTTCTACATTATGCCAGTTAATGGGGGCCAACTTTCATACTAGTTGTGCTTCTGGGCAACTGAAAAACATATGATCAATTGTTTAAGTTCTAAGCCATAAACCCTACAAACATCACAATTTTGATGTAGTTTCTTAGAAATATTTGCACTAACTGGAAGGACATTAAGAAAACTCTTTAAGGAAATGTCTGTATTTGTTTTTTATTTTATTTTAAGTGACCACAAGAAATTTCGAAAATATTTTGAAATAATTGACCACTGGCATGAGGTTTTTCAGTTTCTAGGGTCAGTACATAGTCTTTTCACTAGATGATAATCAAATCTTACCTCATACTTTCTTGAATTTTTATAATGTCAGATTATTTTATCACAATTTCCAGTGCGAGATATTGGGATAGACAAAATAGAATTGATATCATTAGGACAAAAATGGTGAAGATGATCTTCGATATTCCATCTATGATGATGTTGATCTATAAGATCGCTTACTTTCAACTGTGAATTTATTTGTGTATGTACCTGTAGGGGTTTGAAACCGATCCAATTAGGAATCCAAGTATCACTCCAAACGTTAATGTTTTCTCCATCTCCTACATACATATTTAGTTTATGGTTTTTGATTTGAAATGCAATTTTATTACTAGTTCTCGCCGTCTCTTTTTACTTATCAAATTTTGACTTCATACATTTATTTTGCTAAATATATACTCGCTGTGTTCAATAATTGTTGTCCAATATACAATTTTGGAATGTCAAAAAATACTTGTTCACTTTATAAAATTCATGGATAATTTTACACTTAGTTCCTAAAACCTTTATCATTAAATATAGTTATTTCACTGTTGCATTTTTACAAGATATTGCATTTATTATATTCAAAGAGTGATATCATAAAATTGCCCTTCTATCTATAGTTTCTTCAAAAAAAGGTGTAGAATTATTGTGGACAACTATGTTCACTATATTTTTTAAAGATATTAAATCAATATTAATAAATTGAGAATATACTGGAAAGAAAAAGTTATTCTTCATTGATTTGTGAACAAATGACGAATAAAAATGAGGAATCAAACTAGAAAATATTTTACAAATATATAGGATCAAATATATGAAATTGTAGAGATGTTTCTCCTTGCAGTTTGCACCACGTGGCTACGTGGACCTCGAAGGAAATGTTTCTCAATTTCTATAATTATTTCATTGGCCAAATTGTGAATCGATTCCGTTGAACAACTTTTTTATAGCTTTAGTTTTTTATAGCTAGAAGATAACAGGAATCTCTTTCTTGAATCGACTGTTATCATTAATAATATTACTACTGCAAGTTTAGAAAAAGAAGAATACTATTGACCAGAAAACTTTACTCATAATTTAGGGTGTGTTTGGTAGGAAGGAAAAATATTTTTCAATTTTATCATGTTTAGTTGAATTAAAAGTTTTGTAAAATGCTTTTCGAATTAATATTTTTTTGTCAAAATTGAGGAAAATGACTTTTCTTCAAAAATTAAGAAAATATTTTTTAAACCTTTCCTCCAACTTCAAATTGCATTTTTTTTTGTTGAAAATATAAATTTAAAATTTATTTTTAAAAATATTTTCGATTTCAAATTGTTACTTTCAGCCCACTCCGCCCCTACCCGTGACCCCTCCCTCATCAGCCCAAACCCCCTACGAAAACTAAGTTGTTTTTCATAATATATTATTAATTCCAATTTTTTATTTTTTCACCTAACCTCTACTGTGACCCCCCTCCCCTCCAAAAAAAATAAAAATAAATTTGTTGTTAGAAAATATTTTTAACTTCAAATTTTTATTTTTTACTCCTACCCTTGACCCCCTCAGCCCCATCACCGACCTACCCCCCCCCCCCCCCCACCTCACAAAACAAAATTAAAGTTTGTTTTTAAAAAAATATTTTCAATTTCAATATTTTATTTTTTCACAGCTAACCCCTCCGTCCCCTCCTCCCCAAAAAAATTAAGTTGTTTTTAAAAAAATTCAATTTTAAAAATTAATTTCTACTCTAATAAAAATAAAAGATATATTTCAAAAATATTTTTCATTCATAAATCAAAAACTAAAAGTCTTTTTCGAAAAATATTTTCTACTCGCCAACCAAACATAAGCAAATAAGTAAAAAATCTTCTTGTATTCCAAGAAAACATTTTCTAGGAAAATATTTTCCTTCATACCAAACACACCCTTAGTCAGAATGGTAATAAGATTTATTTATATTATTCTCTTTGTCCCAAAATATTTTTCCATTTTTGAATTAACATACTTATGAAGGAAATAACGATTGACGTAATGAGTTTACCATTTTACCCTTATGAACTGGGTGAATTCTAAATTTAAGCTTTTTAAGAAGTTCTATCTTTTTTTAAATAATAAGTTGAGCGTATAATGGGTAATTTTTTTAGTTCGTTCTTGATTTGTAAAAATTGTCAAGTAATTAGAGATAACTAAAAAAATGGAGAAGCAATTAGCGACAAAGGGAGTATAAACTAGTTTTTTTTTTTTTTGACATTTTTACTGTTCTATCTTGAAAATTAAATATATTCTTGGGCTCACTATATTCTTCAGTCATGTTTCCAATATATTGAAAATAATTAATGACATTAATTGGATTATTGATGATTCCGTAGTCAATTATGAAAAAAGAAACTAAATTACACCAAATACAACATTATTTATAGAAAAAAAATATATTCTTTGGCCATAATTTTTTAAGGACGGTAAAAAAAATTATTTTTTAAAATGGTAAAAGTCGTAACAACAGTAGTTAGAATTTTTTTCCCACTTTAATTATACACATCTTGATATTATTTTACTATTATTCATAGATATTCCCAATATATTTGGCACAAAAAAATAGAAAATAGTGTTTAACCAAGTCTAATGTGTTTTGAGTTATCATTTTTAAAATGTTTTACAAATTATGTTTGAAAATTATTAAATTATATATTTTGATTTTATTTAAAAATAATAATTAAAAAATTACTTAATTGGAGATCATTTTAGTAACAAATAGAAGTAATGGTTCACAATTTATCAAATTGACATTATATAGGGGATAAGACTTATATGATAAATACTTTTAATGTCAGGTTCTCTTAGGTTTGACATATTTGAAGTATACCTGATTTCTTTAACTATTGACATTTACCAGGTCTAATGTGTTTTGAGTTGACATTAACCCAATATTTTACAAATTACATTTCAAAATTATTTAATTATATAGTTAAATTTTATCTAAACATAATAATTAAAAAACATTACTTAATTGGAGGTCATTTTAGTTGCAAATATAAGTTATGATGCACAATCTATCAAATCATTTACACATTACACTGGGTAAATGACTAAGTGTTACAATTTATCAAATCATGTAACACTTAGAGATATTGGCGTCAGATAGAATTTCATCAACAATCAGCTTAGGAAGAAACATTTTGGTCTTGTTGATGATTAATTTGGGTTTTGTGACTTTCATTTGGAGTTGCTGTGATTTAATATATTAACATTTGAGTTTAGCCAAAAGTTTAACTTGGGTAAATTACTAGGTTAGAAACGCCTACAATAAAATTTCGTTAGTATGATTAGCTCTAGATACAACACTCTGAAAGTGCAATAACTAAGAATTAGAACACTGCTTATAGTCCTAACATTATGCATTCAAACTAGTTAGAAAGTGTTAGAGCCTAAACATCAAGAAACATCCATGACATCAGGAGACTACTAAATGAAGGTTAGTGTACCTTGGAATGTTTCATGTGGTTTTAAGGGTCGAAATTTGATGAAAATAGGTAAAAAGGTGTTAAACATGTATTAGAGTGTGTTTAGGGTCGAAACGTCTGGGTAAGGCTCCCAAAGGACCACTCTAAACGTCCTTGGAGAGGACCCTTCCATTTGACCCAAAAAGTTGTCTTTTGACAGTGGCCACCCATGAGCCAAACGATGAGCCCTCGATGTCTTCGTGGTTCAATACTTCGAAATTTTTCCAAAACATCCAAGGAAGCAGTCTCTGAATCAAATGACGGCTTGCTAGCACAGTGCCGTCGTTTGATCGATGCCTCGTCAACGGGTTACCGTCGATTGAAGGTCGAAAAGTCGACTGTCCAATTGTAAGTTAGGAAATTAATTGGTTAGTTTGTTATTAATTAATTTGGGGTTAAGGGGTGTCTAATTAAGTTATTTAAGGGATTATTTAAGACCTAAACTTCATTAAAGTAACCTAAAACTCCTCAATTCCCAAACTCAAATTCTCTCCAACTTCTCTCTACTTTCTCTCTCCCAAAGACCCACCATTGAAGACCAAGGTTCAAGGTAATTAAGGATCCATGATTTAAACTTTCTCTCCACCAATCTTCAAGTACTTTTAAGGTATGAAAGCTTTTCACTCTTGGAATCTCTTTCCCCAAGAGTTTCCTCCAAGTTGATTTCAAAAGATGTCAAAAACATGAATTTCTTTCCAATTTTGTGAATTGGATTTCAATTCTTTGATTATTTATGATATAATATGATTGTTTATGGTTCACTTGTTTTAGTTATTTTTCCTTGTCTTAGTTTATGATGAAATATATGAATTTGACCCTTTACCCTAACCTTAGTTATGAGTTAGACTTGTAGATGATTAAGGTTGTTAGAATTGGTTATGTTATTGCTTAATTTACTATATTTTGATGATGATGAGTGATTTATTGGATAATTGTGATGAATTCAAGGTGAAATTCTTGATGAAGACGATGGAGGCTATTTGGTAAGATATTGTGATCTCGAAAGTCTGTACTTCAATAATAATGGATTATATTTGGTGATGATGTTGTACAACTAAAGTACTTCATGAAATTTAATTTGGAAGATATTATATGATGGTATGATATTATTATATTGAATGTGAGATCATTGTGAGACTATGATATTGCAAGTTTGAAGATGGTTTCTCTTGTGTTCCTTAGATGATAAGAAAATGACATGTTGATCTCACTAATGATGGTTTGGATGAAAATAAGTTATCATCCTATGCCTAATGAGCTAAATGATATACATGGGATTTAGTCTCCTATGACCTATATAAAGCTATGATTCATTAAAAATGACCTAATGGCATTTCAAAAAGGGACTTTATCTTAGCACCGAGTGAACTTGAATTGAAAGGTGTTGACTTCCCATAAAGGGAGATTTACCAAACATTCTCATGATATGATGGCTCCAATTGATAATGTGCATAAAGAGGGTTCAAAACGTATCGCCTAGTTCCTTAACTATGTCGCCTGCATAGGAATACTAGCTAGTGAATCTACCTAGAATGATATGTTCATGTTTTTTTCCTACCTTGGCAAGTATATCACCTTCCGTCGTTGTAGGGTTTCATGACACCGGATTCCATGTTTAGATCACATGGTCTATGTTTGTTAAGGTGATAGTTCCCGAAAGTAAACTGAATGGAATAAAGTGAACTCTTACTAGGGTGACATAAGGGGTTCTTCTTACTATAGGATGGGGTATGAGACTCTACCTACACATTGCACTAGTTGGCCCTGAGGGAAGTCCTAGGAGGTTTTTATTCTATTCTTATAAAGTAAATGATATGGATATGTTGACTTTGCATGTTGATGATCTTATATGATTTTAGTTTCACTTATGAACATGTTATTGGTCTATTTTGTTTTGTGAAATAGTGACTACTTATGATGCTATGTTATGTAAAGTTAGGAATTACTTATGATCTCTTTCCTTGTTTACTTGATTATGTGGGGTTATGAGACTTCACATGAGCATTACACTTGTATGCTTAGGATAAGATTGTTGGTTAGAGTCTTATAAATTATGATGATATGAACGCTTGTACATGCTTTGTTGTTGTAACATTATGTTGATGTTGCTTTTGTTATAATATCTTGAAATGCTAATATTCATGTTGATATGACCTTATGTTGATATAACCATGTTGACTTGACGTTTTTTGGTAATGTTGGCTTTTTGTTGCATATGAACTTGTCTTAATGAATATGTGATCATTGCCTTGTATGTGTTCTTATTTGTGAATTAAGGCTTTCAAAAATGACTTAGCATGACTTTGAACAAAATGTCCCTTTAAGAGTGATTTCAATATTTTATGTGCATATGTTTCCAAACTTAGTACATATGGTTGTACTAACCCATACTCTTTCCCTTTCCCAAACAATGAATGTTCGGGCTGTTGAGGTATCAAGGCCAATTAAAAGAAGACTTGGACATCTTTCCTGAGTTGATTGGTAAGTCCTCAACGTTCGGTTATTGATAGAGTGAATAGATCTGCCATTTCTTTAAATCTCTCTTCTGATGCAAAATCGTAGTGTAACGTGTATCCTACCTTGTTCCGGTCATGGAATAAATGAAATAAATCAAAAAATGGATTTTTGTTCAAGAATGAAATCTTATTGGAACTGTCCATATCCGGTTAATCCTTCGAAACCATATCAAATCCCGGATCTGATCACTTCTTTCCTATTGTTGAAGATATTCTTGTAAGCCTATGTGGTATTTATGGATTTATATAAGGTTTATTCCCAAATCTTCTACTTCTTCTTAGATGGTTTAATGTGAGATGATATTATTAGACTAAATCCTTATATGTTGATTATGTTGTGTAAACGAGAAGCTAAGTAAACTTCATTATTTGAGGAGTCTAAGTAAACTCCATAGGTTGTATGTTAGAGGTGTATGTAAAGCTCAATATGTAATTTTTTTTAAAATTTTTTTTCAACCTATGATATGTTATGATGAATGCTAAGGGGCTTGTTGAAGTCCTCTCCGAGGACAACGACCCTAGTTACATCCAGGGGGTGCTCCACGGTCGTGACAAATTTAATATAAGAGCATGTGGCTGAAGTAATCTTAGGATTGATGTCTCTGTAAACCACGTCTACCTAGAGTCTTTTTCATCGGTGTGAAGAGCGCCACTCTTATGAATAGAGGCTATGTGTTTCTTAGAAATTCTCACTTATTGGTAGTCTTGAAAGTCGTGCCTTGAGAGTTGAAACTCTATGTGCCCCTTTTTTTCCTTCTTATCCTTTTCTTGTTGATATAGGAGATGAATACGAGAAGGACGAATACAGTTAGAGTAGAGGAAGATTTGGCTAATGCAGGAGTTCCTCCCCAGGGCAACCAAGCTCCCCCACAAGGAACTCAAGTTCCTCCGCAAGACCAATCTCCGTTCATTCCTCCACCTATGATTAATGGAGAGATAAGGTCGATATTTTTGACTTCGGTTCAAGATATGACTACCCAATCAGAAGCGGTAGTTACTCAACTTCAAGCCATGACGGTTCAAGCAAATCGAGAGGTCATACCCTGTGTTCAATAAAATGCTAATACCATGGCTTCTCACTTAAGGGACTTCTTAAGGATGCACCCTCCTATATTCTTTGGGTCTAAGGTAAATGAAGATCCCCAAGACTTTCTTGATGAGTTCTAAAATATCCTCTATGCTATGGAAGTGAGTTCTAATGAGAAGGCCGAGCTAGCCTCCTATCAACTCAAGGATGCGGCTCAAAGTTTGTATACCTAATGCAAAGACAATAAGGCTTTGAGAGAGGATCCTATAACTTGGGAGGTATTTAGAAGGGATTTTTCTGGTAGGTTCTTCCCTATGAATAAAAGGGAGGCTAAGGTGGAATAATCATCAACCTTCACTAAGGAGGTATGAGTGTGCAATAGTACTCCTTGAAATTTACTAAATTTTCAAAGTATGCACCTTCCTTGGTGTATAACCAAAGGGATAAGATGAGTCTCTTTGTGACGGGAGTGTCCGATGATCTAGTTGAGGAGTGTCGTTCGGTGATGCTTCATGATAACATCGATATTTATAGGTTGACTTAAAAAGAAGAATAAGGAGTTTAAGCGGTCCAAGTCATATGAGAGAGGTACTTCCAAGGAGTAGGCTTGAAATTCAAGACAAGCCTAGGTTAAAGAAGAGGGTCTCCAACCAAGTTCCTTCAAATTTACCTAAGGCTAGCATGGATAGGGTGTGTAATCCTAAGTCTCAAAAAGGAAGGTGTGGAAATTCACCTAGCGATAAGCTTACCTGTGCTATGTGTCGTAAGAAGGACAGGGGTGAATGCTTGGTGGGAACGGGAAATTCCTTTGGTTGTGGAAATGAGGGCCATAAGGTTAGGGATTTTCCTAATGTGAGGAGTGAAAAGAATGAGAGTGGTCAAGCTTAAGAAAGCGGTCCTAGTTCTAATGTTCCAAAAAGGAACCACTTTTACGCTCTCCGCTCTAGGGGCGAGCAAGAGGAATCTCATGATGTGGTAACCGATATGTTACAAGTCTTCTTTATTTATGTTTATTCTTTACTTGACCCCGGTGCTACTTTATCATTTGTAACTCCGCTAGTAGCTAAAAAGTTAGATATTCTACCCGATATTTTGAATGAACTAGTTTTGATTACTGTAAAACCCCGAAAATGACTTAAGTTAACTAGAGCCTAACATGTTGGTATTGATGGTCTAAGTTCCTAAATAGGTCAATGGTATTGAGTCAGTGTCTAAGAGTTAAGGTGCATTGGAAGTCAAACGTCGAGGGACGACTAAGATGTTCAATGACTAAGTCACCTATGTGCCTCATATGTGGTTTTATGTTTTTATGTGTGAGTCATGATACTATAAGGTCCTTAAATGAGTTATTACAGCATATATGGGAAGTGTGTCAAGTTTCGTGAAGTTTGGAGGTCAAACATCCAAAAACGTCCATGACGTTCGAAAGTGTTGCTTTGAAATGACCTTGTTTGTCTAAGCATGTTTCTTTATGTTTTATGTGTTCGTTTTATATGAAATTCATGTTAAAGGTGTTAGACTCGTATACAATTATGTTTGGATTGGAAACATCCAGGAAAACATCCCCAAGGACAAGCCAAGGGTCCTTGAGGAAGGACCCAAACTTGAAGTCAAGACTGTCCCAGTCAGCCCCAAACGACGGAGGCATCAATGGTTCGTGGGCCTATCGACGCCCTTTCAATTGGTTCCCTTAGTAGGTAATTACACTTGGAAGGTTATAGAACCATTTCAACCCCCTAAAACAAACGACGGGAGGACAGGACGGTCCGTTTGTGGACAAATGGTCCATCAACTGCCCAACTGTTGATGTTCTGTTTTCCTGCAAAACCTCACCGCTAAGTGAATGGTGATGTTGTAATTTCACCCCAATTACAAATAAGAGTATTTTAGGTTATTTTGGTGTCTTTTGGGTATTTTAAATGTGTTTATAATCCTAAAACACATTGAAGACTTCATTCTTCTAAATCAAAAACCCAAATCCCTTAGAATCCTCTCTAGGACTCCATTGAAATCCAAACTCAAGGAAGGGATTAAAGTGATGAATTGAGTGGATATTATTCATAAAAGTGAATAATTATCTTCATAAATTTATGGATTTTGATCCTTGAAACTCTCTTTATGAAGGAGCTCCAATTCTAAAGATGTTTTCTAAAGATTTCAAGTTTAATTGTCCAAATTTCATGATTCTACCATGGGTTCGTGCATTTATGATTTCTAAACATTGAATAATGATTTAATTGATATTTATATATTGTTTTAACCTAAATTACCTTTAAACCCATGAATTAGATGAACCCTAGATTTTTGACTAAGTTATGGGTTATTTGATATGATCTAATGTTGTTAAATTATGGTGTAGATTTCTATGGGCTTTCTAATGATGTAAGAATTGTGTTCAATTGATATCTAGGTTATCTTATATTGATAAATTTTTATTGAATTGACCTAGTTTCATTTATTATCATAGTTTCTACATTGAACTATTGTTCATGGCCACTGATAAGAGCCTTTTGGTGTTGAATTGGTTGATTTGGCATCAAATTGAGATGTTGAGGATGTTGTGGTGATAATTTGACCTATTAACTTTATTTGATGTTGTTTATACTTCAATTATGTTGTGATTGGGTATGGTCCACTTATGGTGGCGGTGTTATGTGCTTTACTTGCCAATGACGTGGCCTTGTCGGCGTTACTTTATGCAATATGATGAGCATGATTTTGTGGGCAGTAGTTGACGTAATGTGGATATTTGTGTAGTTTATTATGTTAAGTATGATTATATCTAGCTACATTTTAAGTGATGTGAAAATATATGTTATCTATTGATGTTATATAGGTGATCATGTTAGACTATGACTTTGAATTTGTGTGTATAGCCTTAGGGTTGAATTTTGGTTATTCCTACTAAACTATATAAATCTATGTTGGTCACTATTAATGATTTTACGATAGAGTATATACTGACTTGAATATGATATGGTTATGTTTATGTATTTCTAAAATGGCATGTATTATGTGTTAAAGTTAAGTATGTGGTGTCTTGTCTTAGTTGACTTGTGTCCCTTAATTGATGTATATATGAATATGGATATGTGACGTCTTGAATTAGGATGTTAAAGATCTTAATCTTGAATGTATTAATGACATGTGACCTTAAATGAAGTTAAGAGGGTTTTTTATGTGAAACCTTGAACATAGTGATAAGGTTATGAATGTTAAAGTCGTTAGCCATAATGGTATCCTTAAAAGTAAAGGAATGATAGACTTAAGGTTAATTGGTTGGAACGACATCATATTAATCCTTAGGAAAGTCATGATGAGCTTCTTGTCACCATTGGAAGGAAACCTTAACATGACATCTTTGGTATGGTAAATGTAATAGGGTTATGAACTTGTTATGGAACCCTTTTATGTGAACCTTAATTGCGAATTACTCTATGAGAATGAAGATTAGCACCGAGTGAGTATAGCAAGGGATGTTCTAGTTAAGTATGATACTATATTACAAAGCATGCTCTTCATATTCCTTAACCATGTACCTACATAGGAAGTGCCTAAGTTCTACCATTGGCAAGTAGAACACCCTCATCGGAGTATGTTAGAACTCCAGATTCCATGTTAAGCTATCACGGTCTATGTTAGTTATTTCCTATTCTCATCATGTGGGATACTTACTAGTATTAGATAAGTTCTATGAAGTTTAGGTGGTGGTATGGGACTTTATCTAGACATTGCACAATAGGCTTCGTTGGTGTTAGTTAGAGTCCCTAGGTATTGTCCAAGACCATTACTTGAATGTCCCTTATGTGTGAAATGTCTCCTAAATGAACTAATGTAATGACTTAAATTAAGTAAGAAAGTATGCTAATGGAATAAGTAGTTATCTAGAGTAGTTAAGGGTTGTCTAGTTAAGGTGTGAAGGGGGCATAAGAATGTTTACTTCGCATCTTACCTAGTTGAGACTTCAGAATTACTCTAGTTAGGGAAGATATTGATTATGTCCACATGACCCAAACTTAGTAAGTCTTAAGGATTATTTAGGTAGTCTTAAAGAGGTCAATCTGGACGTTATCTTCTTGATGTACTTAAGTAAATTTTTTGATAGCCATTGATAAAAAAATGTCATATTATTTATATGTTGATACACTTGATGAGAATGATTCTATCCTAGGTAGTCTAAAGTATTTGTTGAGTGTGTGTGTACGGGATTGTATGGGCGGTTCCTTCACAACTCACTCAAGTGAGACTTAGAGTAACCTTTTCTAGAAGAACCTTACATTGATGCTTTGGTGTCTTGAAGTGTGTATGTGACTCATTATAAGTAGTCTTGAATATCATTTAGGTATGCTTAGGGAGGTTGTATGGGTGGTCTCTCTTTGTGTTGCTTAAGTGAGTCTTAGCCTAATTGTAAGTGGGATGATTACATACTAAGAGAAGTCTAAGGTGAAGGTAAAATAATGATAGTTTCTTAAATGTTATCTTGTGTGTTTCTAAGTTGTTAAATGTTGTTCTTATTATTATAATATGATTTTTAAATGAAATATGCATATTTCTAATAAATGCCCGTTTTCATGATTTTTATGCATTATGACATACTAAGTACATGTGGTTGTACTAATCCATGCTTTTATTTATCTCTATACTTGTTGGTAGGTGAGGAGCTTTTGGGAAGTGAAGACTTGCACCATAGAATTGTTCAAGATATGTTGAAGTATGTCCTTATTTTACTCGAGGGCGTATATGTCTTTTATGTTTTCATTTAAAATATTGTAATACACTAAGTATTTCTATATTTTGAAGTATGGGCCGTGTCCTAAGTATTCTTGTGTCTTAAGATGATGAGATTGAGACTTAGTATTTCCTATTGCTTTATATGAAAGATTTTTTAAAAACTATGATATGTTTTGTGAAAAGTTTTAATTCCTCACAACTTTTCACTATATTTATGCGATGAATGATATGTAAAAGCTTGTACAAGACCTCTAAGAGTTTAAGTATGCCGGTTGAAATCCGAGATAACCCCTAACTTCTAGGTTGTGGTTTCGGGATGTGACAAGCTTGGTGTCATAGCATAGGATGTGAAAGTAGTATTAGGAATCAGAAACTCTAATCAAGTTGCGTCTAGTAGAGTCACGACACATCTATGAGCGAGAGGCTATAGGACGATAGAGTTTCCTTTTTTTCTACTCCTATGTCGTGTCGTTGAGTAAAACCTATGAGTACTCTTTTATTATGGTTTTCCTTGTGTTTATAGGAAGATGAATACGAGGAGGACACCGACTAGGAGAGTTGAATAGAATGAGGTGAAAGAGGAGATTCCTCCTCAAGTTGAGGAAGTTCAGAAAGTTCCTCAAGGTGCTCAAGGTGATAAATACCCTAGTGTTGAAGGAGGTAATGAGGTTTCGAAGGTTCACCCACAGTTGACTAATAAGGAGATTAGAGAGGCTTTGGTTGCTTTTGCCCAAGCCGTGACTACTCAAATAAATTTGAGTATGATGACTAGGGTGAATGTTGTAGAGAGTACTATGACATCTAAGTTAAGTGATTTTTTGAGGATGAATCCTCCTATATTTCTTGGATCTTAGGTGGGAGAGGATCCCCAAGAGTTCCTGGATGGAGTGTACAAGGTATTGACTGCTATGGGAGTTATATCTAGGGAGAAGGCGGAGTTGGCTTCATACCAATTGAAGAATGTTCTCAAATGTGGTACACTAAATGGAAGGATGATAGGCCGGAGGAATCCGATCCTATTGAGTGGGAAGAATATAAAGAAGCTTTTTTTGGTATGTACTTTCCCAGTGACAAGAGGTAAGTTAAGGTGGAGGAGTTTATCAATCTCAATCATGACAATATGAGAGTTGAGGAATACTCTTTGAAGTTCTCTATGGTACCTAGATATGCCCCTTATCTTGTGTCTAATCCAAGGGATGAAATGAGTCGTTTTGTGATGGGTGTGGCCGACCTAGTGAGGGACGAATGTCGTACCGCTATGTTGCATGATGATATGACCCTAGTTAGACTCATGGTGTATGCACAATCAATTGAAGAGTCTAAACTTAAAAGGATGACTAGAAGCTTGAAAAGGAGTGGCGTTAGTGATCAAGGGAAACCTAGGTTTATGAAGAGGGACCAAGGTCAAGAAGAACCTAAGAGTGTTAAGGTTAAATTGGAGAAAGGTGGTGGTTCTCAAAATGTCAAACCTACATGTGCCACTTGTGGCATGAAACATTATGGTGAGTGTCGATTGGGTACGGAGAGTTACGATGGTTATGGTAAGGAAGGATATAAGGTGAGAGATTGTCCTATGTTTTCTTCTAGAGGAAGACAGGGCAAGCAACTTGCTCCTAGTGTTTCAAAGGATGATGCTCCAACAAATAGGCGTTTCTTTGCACTCCAGACTAGAGGATCAAAGCCAAGTGAGAATAGTGATGATGATGAGGGTAATTCCTCCATTTACTTTTAGAGATATGAGTTCCTTCTAAGTGGGGAAATATGGTTAGAAGATGGGATAGAATAATATAGAAGTATGTTGTATGTGCATGGTGTTTAGGAGTTTTGCTGAAACTGAATTTCATTAACTTCTTGCATTGTGTATTTTATGAATCTATGATTATGTTTTAAAATGTTTTTATATGATGTTACCTTGAATATTAGCATGTTTATATCATGAATTGACTAAACAGTAAATTTTTTGAAAAAAATTGTTGAATTCACTGTAAGGGTGTTGGCAGTTCATTGTTAATTTTTGGGGATTTTATTAATAAATTCATTGGTCTAAAATTGTTGTAATATGGTTAGAACTGTTTTATATAGGCATTATATTGAATAAAAAATGTGTTTTCGTTGTTTGGAATGAAGCACGTGAGTTTGAAGCATGATGAGTTATATAATTGTTTTCTAGTTTCTTGTTATGTTGTAAATCTCTTGACGATGTGAAATTGATGTTTCATTCTTGAATATATGTTGTATGTAATGGTTATTAGCTGCTACTTAAATCTCTATTCTTTGAAGTGTTGGAGAGTGGCAAGTGTCATTTGAGGACGAATGTTGTCCAAGTGGGGGAGAATGTAATACCCAAAAAAAACTTTGGTTAACTAGAACCTAACATGTTGGTATTGATGATATAAGGTCCTAAATAGGTTTATTATATGGTATTGAGGAAGTGTCTAAGAGTTTAGGTGCATTGGAAGTCAAAAATGTCAAGGGACGACCAAGGCGTTTGACGACTAAGTCACCTACGTGCTTCATATGTGATTTTATGTGTTTATATCTGATTCATGAGTTTATAAGGTCCTTATGTGAGTTATTACATCATATATAGGCAGTGTCTCAAGTTTCGTGGTGTTTGGAGGTCAAACATCCAAGAACGTCCATGACGTTCGAAAGTGTTGCTTTGAAATGACCTTGTTTGTCTAAGCATGTTTCGTTGAATTTTACGTTTTTGTTTTGGATCAAATTCATGTGAGAGGTATTAAAATCGTACATGATTATGTTTGTATTGGAAACATTCGGGAAAACATCCCCAAGGATCGACCAAGGGTCCTTGAAGAAAGACCAAAACTTGGAGTCAAGAATGTCACAGGCTGCCCCAAACGATGGATCCATCAACGACTTTTGGTCTTATCGACGCCCCATCGATGGGTGAACTTGGTAGGTACTTAGAGTTGGAAGGTAGGAGAACAATTTGAAGCCACTGAAACAAATGACAAGAGGACAGGACGGTCCATTTGTGGACAAATGGTCCGTGGACTGCCCAACCGTCAATGGTTTATTTTCCTGCGCAGCCTCACTATTAAATGAGGGGTGATGTTGTAATTTAACCCCACTTCCAAATAAGAGTATTTTCGGTATTTCGGGGTATTTTGGGTTTTAAATGTGTTTAGAAGCTTAAAACATATCGAAGACTTCATTATTCTAAATCAAAAACCCAAATCCCTTAGAATTCTCTCTAGGACTCCATTGAAGTCCAAACTCAAGGAAGGGCTTAAAGTAATGAATTAAGTGGAGATTCTTCATCAAAGTGAACAATTGGCTTCATCAATGTATGGATTTTGATCCTTGAAACTCTCTTCATCAAGGAGCCCCAATTCTCAAGATGTTTCCTAAAGTTTTCAAGTAGAATTGTCCAAATATCATGATTCTACAATGGGTTCGTGCATTAATGATTTCTAAACATTGAATAATTATTTAGTTGATATTTTATATATTATTATAACCTAAATTACCTATAAACCCATAAATTGGATGAACCCTAGATTTTTGACTAAGTTATGGGTTATTTGATACTGATCTAATGTTGTTAAATTATGATGTAGATTTCTATGGGATTTCTAATGATGTAATAATTGTGTTTTATGTTAGATTGATGAATATTTATTGAATTGACCTATTTTCATTTATTATCATAGTTTCTATATTGAACTTTTGATCATGGCCATTGTTAAGAGCCTTATGGTGTTGAATTTGTTGATTTGGCATCGAATTGAGATGTTGAGGATGTTGTGGTTGTAATCTACCCTATTCAATTTATTTTGATTTTTTTATACTTCAATTATGTTGTAATTGGGTATGGTTCACTTATGATGGCGATGTTATGTGCTTTACTTGTAATTGACGTGACCTTGTCAGCATTACTTTATGCAATATGATGATCACGACCTTGTGGGCACTACTTGAAGTAATGTGGCTATTTGTGTAGTTGATTATGTGAATTATGATTATATATATCTATATGTTAAGTGATGTGAAATTATATGTAATCTATTGATGTTATGTAGGTGATCATGTTAGACTATGACTTTACTTTGTGTGTATAGCCTTAGGGTTGAATCTTGGTTATTCCTACTTTACTATATAAGTCTATGTTAGTCACTATTTATGATTTTATGTTAGTGTATATGATGACTTGAAGATGATATGGTCATATTTATGTATTTCTAGAATGGCATGTATGATGAGTTAAAGTGATATATATGGTGTCTTGTCTTAGTTGACTTGTGTCCCTTACTTGATGTATATATTATTATGTATTTATGATGTTTTTAATATGGATGTTTAAGCTCTTAGTCTTGAATGTATAAATGACATGCGACCTTAAATGAAGTTTAGAGGGTCTTTTATGTGAAACGTTGAACCTAGTGGTAAGGTTATGAATGTTAAAGTCGTTAGCCTTAATGGTATCCTTCAAAGTAAAGGAATGATAGAATTAAGGTTAATTGTATGGAACAACATCATATTAATCCTTAGGAAATTCATCATGAGCTTCTAGTCGCCATTGGAAGGTAGCCTTAACAAGACCTCTTTGGTAGGGTAAATTTAATAGGGAACTTGTTATGGAACCCTTTTATGTGAACCTTAAGTGTTAATTACTCTATGAGAATGAAGGCTATCACCTAGTGAGTATTGTAAGGGAAGTAGTTCTAGTTAAGTATGAGACTAGATTACAAAGCATGCCCTTCATATTCCTGAACCATGTGTCTACATCGGATGTGTCTAAGTTCTACCATTGGCAAGTAGAACACCCTAATCGAAGTATGTTAGAACTCCAGATTCCATGTTTATCTATCATTGTCTATGTCATTTATTGCCTATTCTCATCATGTGGGGTAATTACTAGTATTAGAGAAGTTCTATGAAGTTTAGGTGGTGGTGTGGGTTTCTATCTAAACATTGCACAATAGGCTTTGATGATGTTAGTTAGAGTTCCTAGGTCCTGTTCAAGACCATCACTTAAAATGTCCCGTATGTGTGGAATGTCTCCTAAATGAACTAACGTATATAATGACTTAAGTTAAGTATGAAAGTTTATTAATGTAATAAGTAATTATCTAGATTAGTTAAAGGTTGTTTAGTTAAGGTGTGAAGAAGGCATAGGAATGGTCACTTCGTATCTTACCTAGATGAGTCTTATGAATGACTCTAGTTATGGAAGATGTTGATAATATGGACCTGACTAAAAGTTAGGAAGTCTTATGGATTATTTGGTAGTCTTGAATTGGTCAATCATGGACGTTATCTTCTTGATCTACTTAAGTAAGTCTTTTGATAGCCTTTGTTGAGGGAATTTCATCTTATCGATATGTTGATACACTTGGTGAGAATGATTCAATCCTAGGTAGTCTAAAGGATATCTTGAGTGTGTGTGTGTAAGGGATTGTATGGGCGGTCGCTTAACAATTCACTCAAGTGTGACTTAGAGTCGTCACCTTTGGTAGAAGAACCTTACATTGATGCTTTCATGTGTTGAAGTGTGTATGTGACTCATTATAAGTAGTGTTGAGTATCATTTAGGTATGCATAGGGAGGTTGTATGGGCGGTCTCTCTTTGTGTTGCTCAAGTGAGTTTTAGGATAACTTACAATTGGATGATTACATACTAAGAGATGTCTAAGGTAAAGGTAAATTATGATGGTTGCTTAAGTGTTATCTTATGTGTTTCTAAGTTGTTAAATGTTTTTCTTATGATTATAATATAAGTTTTAAATGAAAATATGCATATTTCTACTAAATGTCCATTTTCATGATTTTTATGCATTATGCGATACTTAGGACATGTGGTTGTACTAATCCATGCTTTTATCAATCTTTATAGTTGTTGTAGGTAAGTAGCCTTTGGGAAATGAAGACTTAGACCATATCATCGTTCACGACATTTTGAAGTATCTCCTCATTTGACTCGAGGGCATATATGTCTTTTATGTTTTCATTTGAAGTATTGTGATAGACTAGGTATTTCTATATTTTGAAGTATGGGTCATGTAGTAAGTATTCTTGTGTCTTAATATGTTTAGATTGGTACTTAGTATTTCCTATTACGTTATACAAAAGAGTTTTTAAAGACTATGATATGTTTTGTGAAAAGTTTTAATTCAACACTATTTTTTGCTATTTATTTTTGCGATGAATGATATTTAAGGGCTTGTACATGACCTCTGAGAGGTTAAGTACGCCAGTTGCAATACGAGATTGCCCCTAACTTCTAGGGTGTGGTTTCGGGATGTGATAGTTACAACCTTGGTAGGTGATTTTGTTGTGGATAGAAGAGTCTTTTAGTAGCTGTCCTATATCCTTTCCCAATAGAGTTACATGTGTGGATTTGGTAGAACTTGATATGGTTCATTTTTATGTCATTTTGTGAATGGATTGGTTGCAAGCTTGTTTTGTTTCCATATATTTTTGATAAGAGTGGTTAATTTTAATTTTCCTAATGAACCTGTCTTAGAGTGGAAAGGGGTAACTCAATTCCTAGAGGTCGTATCCTTTCTTATTTAAAAACTTGTAAAATGATCTCTAAAGGGTGTATTTACCATATTTTAAGAGTCAACGATCTTGATTCCGATATTGTTAGGTAGTGGAGCCTGATTAATTTTAGGTTTTCCTATTTTTTCTCTATTTATTCTCTTTAACCAAAAATACTTTGATTTATTAATATAAATATACCTCACCGCCGTGGAAGTTTACTCACGGGGTGTCACCACGAAATATTGGGTTTTCTCTTTTTCTCTCTAGATCTCTCATCTCTTTCTCTTGAAAGTTCTTGTGTTCTTCATTCATCTAGTGTGTGTGCGTGATTTTGATTTTAACAACTGGTATCATAGCTAAGGAGATTCAACACGATCACAGAAGATGGATAGTTCGAAGCTTGGAATCGAGAAGTTTGATGGATCCAATTTCAGCTTCTAGAAGATGCAGATTGAAGATTATCTATACCAGAAAGATCTTTGCGAACCGTTGACCGGGGTGAATCCGGAATCCATGACGGAGGAGAAGTGGAAACTCAAGGATCGCCAGGCTCTAGGGTTGATCCGGTTGACTTTGTCAAAAACGTGGCGTTCAACATTGTGAAGGAGAAGACTATGTCCGGTCTGTTGAAGGCACTATCAAACATGTATGAAAAACCATCGGCTATGAACAAGATATATTTGATGCGTAGATTGTTCAATTTACAGATGTCTTACACTGGATCCATTTTCTAATCATATAACCCAGTTCAATATGATTGTGAGTCAACTCAATTCTGTGGATATTAATTTCGAAGATGAAATTAAGGCATTGATTTTGATGCCATCTCTGCCCGAGTCTTGGGATACTGTTGCTGCGATTAGTAGTTCCCATGGATCTGAGAAACTGAAGATTGATGAAATCCGTGATGTTGTTCTTAGCGAAAGTATTCGCAAATGAGAAGTGGGAAACTCATCGGGCAGTGCTCTCAGCATTGATCGAAGGGGGAGAAGTAAGACGAAAAGGCCAAAATCAACATGGTCGATCAAAATCAAAGAATCGAGGAAAATCCCTGAACAGATCAAACGTGACTTGTTGGAAATGTGGAGAAAAAGGGCACTTTCGGACAACTGTACAAAGCCAAGAAGAAACAAAATCTGAAATTTGGAGATGACAATGATTCTGTAAATTCAGCAGAGAACATTGGGGATGCTCTAATCTTTAGTGTGAACATCCTGGTTCAATCATGGATTTTGGATTCTGGTGCATCTTTCCATTCGTCTCCAAGCATAGAGTTGTTTCGAAATTTCAAATCTGGAAATTTTGGAAAAGTATATCTTGCTGACAATAAAACCTTAGAGATTGAAGGAAAGGGGGATGTTTGCATAAAGACCACCTCGAGAAACCAGTGGACATTGGAGGATGTAAGATATATTCCTGGGATCAAGAAAAATCTGATCTCTGTTGGTCAGTTGGATAGAACAGGATATGCAGCAGAGTTTGGGAAAGGTTCCTGGAAGATCGTGAAAGGTACTATGGTAGTAGCTGGTGGCATAAAATTTGGAACCTTGTACACCACTGCAGGGTGTATAAACATGGCCGCTGTTGCTGAAGGTTCTTCCGGTTCATGTGTGTGGCACAACAGACTTGGACACATGAATGCTAGAGGAATGAAGATGCTGGTTGCAAAAGAAGCATTAGAGGGTCTGAAGTCTGTTGATATGGGTCTTTGCGAGAGCTGTGTTATGGGCAAACAGAAAAGAGTAAGCTTCACAAATATTTGTAGAGAGACAAAGAAAGTGCAGTTGGAAATGGTTCATACTGATGTTTGGGGACCATGTCCAGTATCATAACTTGGAGGATCTAGATTCTATGTTACCTTCAATGATGATTTCAGCAGGAAGTTATGGGTTTACTTCTTGAAGCATAAGTCAGATGTGTTTGCAACTTTCAAGAAGTGGAAAGCTGAAGTTGAGAATCAGACCGGTTTGAAAGCCAAATGCCTAAGGTCTGACAATGGAGTAGAGTATGACAAATCAGAGTTCAAGGCATTCTTGTGCAGCTGGGGGAATCAAATTGATGAGAACAGTTCCTGGTAAGGCAAGGCAGATGGAATTGCTGAGAGGATGAACAAAACATTGAATGAGAGTGCAAGGAGTATAAGGATACATTGTGGTCTGCCCAAAACACTTTGGGCGGATGCTGTGAGCACAGCTCCATACTTGATCAACAGTGGACCATTAGTTCCTTTAGGTTTCAAGATTCCAGAGGAGGTGTGGACAGGAAAAAACTCAAGTACTCACACTTGAGGACTTTTGGTTGCACTGCTTATGTTCATGTTGATCCAGAAAAGAGAGACAAGCTTGATGCCAAGGTTGTAAAGTGTTACTTCATAGGCTATGGTTCTGATTTGTTTTGTTATAGGTTTTGGGATCATAAGAACAGAAAGATCCTAAGACATTGTGACGTGACATTTGATGAGTCTGTCCTGTACAAGGACAGAGAGAAGAAGGTTCTAGATATTACGAAGCAAGTGGGAGTTGAGGTTGAGTTGGAGAAGAGTAACCCCAGAGATGTCGAAGCAGAAACTCAACCAACTCCTACTAAAGAATCTGAAGTGGAGCAAGTTACACCTGAGAAGGTGTTAAGGAGATCATCCAGATCCATCAGGGCACAAGATAGGTATTCACCTTCATTACACTATCTATTGCTGACTGATGAGGGGGAACCAGAGTCTTTTTATGAGGCCCTACAGGTGGACAATTCGATCAAGTGGACGCAAGCCATGAATAATGAGATGACGTCACTTGAGAAGAATGACACATGGGTGTTGACTGAGTTACCTGCAGGAAAGAGAGCTTTGCTAAAAAAGTGGGTGTTAAGAATCAAGACTCAACCAGATGGAAAAAGAAGGTTCAAGGCTCGTTTAGTGGTTAAAGGATATTCACAAAGGAAAGGTATTGATTATGCTGAAATATTGTCTCCTGTCGTAAAGTTAAACTCTATTCGAATTCTGTTGAGTATTGTTGCATCGAAAAATTTGCATCTAGAGCAAATGGATGTAAAAATAGCATTTATACATGGAGATTTGGACAAAGAAATCTATTTGCAGCAACCAGAAAGATTTGTGGTTCCAGGCAAGGAACAGATGGTGTGTAAGCTCACCAGGAGCTTGTATGGACTAAAGCAAGCGCCAAGGAAGTGGAACAAGAAGTTTGACTCCTTCATGACCAAGAGTGGATTCTGCAGAGTTGAAAAGTATCCTTGTTGTTACTTAAAGAAATACACTAATTTATATTTCTTTCTACTCTTGTATGTGGATGATATGTTGATTGCAGGATCTAGTATGAGGGATTAACAATATGAAGACAAGGTTGTCTGCACCATTTGAGATGAAAGATTGGGGTCTAGCGAAGCAGATTTTGTGGATGAAGATTTCTCGGCATAGATCTGCTGGCACTTTAAATCTATCTCAGGAGTTGTACATTGAGAAGGTGCTGAGCAGATTAAGGGTTAATGATGCTAAACCCTGGACTACTCCATTGGCTAATCACTTTAAATTGTCAAAGGAGCAGTAACCCAAGACTGCCGAGGAGCGTGATCACATGGCACTTGTTCTATATGCTTCAGCAGTTGGTAGTTTGATGTATGCTATGGTTTGCACTAGACCTAATATAGCACATGCAGTGGGAGTTGTTAGCAGGTACATGGCGAACCCTAGGAAAGAGCATTGGGAAGCTGTGAAGTGGCTTCTGAGATATCTGAGAGGTACATCCAGTACTTCACTTTGTTTTGGCAAACGCAAGGTGACTCTAAAGGGTTTTGTGGATGCTGATCTTGGTGGGGATGTTGGCACGATCAAGAGTACATCCGGTTACATTTACACCATAGGTAGAACAACAATGAGTTGGATGTCCAGGCTTCAGAAGTGTGTTTCTCATTCATATACTGAAGCTGAGTATGTGGCAATAGCTAAAGCAGGGAAAGGGATGATATGGCTGGAAGATTATCTTGAGGAATTGTGCAAGAAGTAGAGAAAGAAGATTATTTACTCATATAGACAGAGTGCCATACAGTTGGTGAAAAATCCAGTCTATCATTCGAAGACAAAGACCATCACAAGGTGATACCATTTCACTCGCAGGGCAGTGGAGGATGGTGATATGTGCTTTGAGAAGATAGAGGGTGCAAAGAACCCGGCAGACATGTTGAAGAAATGTGTTGATGTCGAGAAACTGAGGTTATGTAAAACCTCGGTTGGTCTTCTGTAGTTGTTGCTACAGATGTTGCGGTGCGGTAAACATGTTGACGATAAAGAGATTTTTTTTTGAGAATGTATTTTTTTGATGACTGAGTCAGTCTCCAAGTGGGAGAATTTTTAGGTAGTGGAGCCTGATTAATTTTAGATTTTCCTATTTATTCTTTATTTATTCTCTGTAACCAAAAATGCTCTGATTTATTAATATAAATATAGCTCACCGCCGTGGAAGTTCACTCACGGGGTGTTACCACGAAATATTGGGTTTTCTCTTTCTCTCTCTAGATCTCTCATCTCTTTCTCTTGAAAGTTCTTGTGTTCTTCATTCATATAGTGTGTGTGCGTGAATTTGATCCTAACAGACATCCCTCCTGTAGAGTCAATCCCGTAGTGAAGGACTTTCCGGAAGTCTTTCCCGATGACTTTCCCGGAATCCCTTCCTAGTGGGAAATAGATTTGGTGTTGACTTACTACCGGATACGAATTCCATTTTAATCCCTCCTTACTAGATGGCCCCGACGGAGTTGAATGAGCTTAAACTTCAACTAAAAATCTTATTAGACAAGGGTTTTGTTCCACCCAGTATTTCTCCATGGGGAGCTCCGGTGTTGTATGTTAAGAAAAAGAATGGGTCCCTTAGGACGTGCATTGACTATCGTCAACTTAAAAAGGTCACCATTAAGAACAAGTATCCTATCCCTCAAATTGGTGACTTGTTTGATCACCTCCAAGGGGAAAGCTATTTCTCTAAGATTAACTTGAGGTCGGGGTACCACCAACTATGGGTGATAGGTGAGGATTTACCTAAAACGAGTTTCCAAACTAGGTATGGGAACTATGAATTCCTAGTAATGTCGTTTGGTGTCTCTTATTCCTCAACGACTTTTATGGACCTTATGAATAGATGTTCTGAAATTACCTAGATTCCTTTGTGATTGTCTTTATTAACGATATCTTTGTATATTCAAAAAATGAGGGTGAAGATATGCACCATTTAAAGGTTGTATTACAATTCCTTAAGGAACACTACCTATTTGCCAAGTATAGTAAGTGTGAGTTTTTGTTGAGATCGAAGGAGTTTCTTGGTCATATTATCTCAACTGAGGGTATAGAGGTTGATATAAAGAAAACTTAGGAATTTAAAAAATTGGCCTAGACCATTGACTCCAACCGACATGAAGTTTCTTGGGTTTAGTCGAGTACTATAGGAGGTTTGTGGATGAGTTTCCGTCCATTGTTTCTCTTTTCACTACCTGGACTCAAAAGAGAGTTAAATTTGAGTGGTCATAGTCATGTGAAAGAAGCTTCTAATTTTGAAAAATAGGCTTACCTCCACTCCGGTGTTGACTTTACTAGAGGGTACAAAGGGTTTTGTGGTATATTATGATGCTTGCCAAGTGAGATTGGGTTGTGTCCTTATGCAACATGATAAGGTTGTAGCCAATGCCTCTAGACAACTCAAGGTGCATGAGAAGAATTATCCAACTCATTATCTTGAATTAGCGATAGTAGTGTTTGCTTTGAAAATATAGAGGAATTAATTGTATGGTGTTCATGTGCATGTGTATACCGACCATAAGAGTCTCCAATATGATTCTACTCAAAAGGAGTTTAATCTACAACAAGGAAGATTGTTGGAATTATTGAATAATTACGACATGAGTGTTCTCTTCCACCACAGCAAGGCCAATGTGGTTGCGGATGCTATAAGCCGTATGACCATGGGTAGTGTGTCTCATGTATAAAAAGGCAAAATGACCTAGTGAAAGATTTTCTTAGGTTGGATCGATTGGGTGTTTGGTTGGAAGATTCTCCAAATGGTTGTTTTATGGTTCATAATAACTTTAAGTCTTTTTTAGTGGTCGAGGTGAAGTCTAAGATATATCTTGATCCGCTAATGATGGAGTTTAAGAAATCGCTACTTAACAAATTCAATGAGTCCTTCTCTCTGGGGGAATGATGTGCTTAGGTAGCAAGGTAGATTGCGTGTACAGGATGTTGATGATTTGAGGGGAAATATTTTGAAAGAAACTCATGGTTCCCGATATTCTATTCATCCCGGTACCACCAAAATGTGTCATAACCTTAGAGAGGTATGTTGATAAGATTGATTAAAAAGGGACATAGCGGAGTTTGTATCCAAGTGTATAAATTGCCAACAAGTTGAAACCGAGCATCAAAAGCCTAGTGGTCTAATTCAAGAAATGGGTGTTCCTACTTTGAAGTGGGAAGAAATTAGCATGGGATTTCTTTGTTGGGTTGCCTTGAACCTGGATGCAAAATACTCAATTTGGGTTAGTGTGGATAGATTGACAAAATCCGCTCACTTTATCCCCGTTAAGTCTACTTATTGGCAGAGAATTATACAAAGATCTACATTGATGAGATTGTGAGTCTTCATGGGATCCTTTTGTCTATCATATCGGATAGAGGTGCTCAATTCACTTCTCATTTTTGGAGGTCTTTTGAAAAAAGGGTTGGGCACTCAAGTGAAACTTAGCACCGTTTTTTATCCCCAAATGGATGGTCAAGAGGAGCGTACCAATCAAACCCTATAGGATATGATAAGATCTTGTGTAATAGATTTCAAAGGGAATGGGGATAATCATTTACATTAATTGAGTTCTCCTATAATATCAGTACCATAGAAGTATTGCCATGGCTCCATTTGAAGCACTCTATGGTAAGAGATGTAGAAATCCGGTTGTGTGGTTTGAGGATAGTCCCTCTTCACTACTTAGTCTCAAAATAATCTATGACTCTTTGTAGAAGGTTCGGGTAATAAGGGATAGGTTGAAAATGACCTACAGCCGAAAAAATCCTATACCAACAATAGAAGAAGAGACCTTGAATTTGCAGTAGGTAATATGGTGTATTTGAAGATTTCACCTATGAAAAGGGTGATGAGATTCGGCAAAAAGGGAAAGATAAGTCCCCGGTATGTGGGTCCCTATAAGGTTTTGCAAAGCGTTGTAAAGGTAGTATACGAGTTGAAAGTACCTAGTGAAGTAGTTTCGGTTCATCCGGTATTTCATGTCTTCATGCTTAAGAAGTGTACTGGCGATCCTATGTCCATTCTCCCTATTGATGGGTTAGGTGTGTATGAGAGACTTCCCTATGAATAGTTTTTGGTGGAAATTCTAGATCACCAGATCAAGTAGTTGAGTAACAAAGAGATGGCCTTCGTAAAAGTCCTATGGAGAAACCACCTAGTTGAGGGAGCAACATGTGAGGCCGAGTCAAACAGGAAGTCCCATTATCTTCATCTTTTTCCTAATTAAGGTTAGTCATTTCTATAAATAATTAAAATAATGAATAAATTTGAATTAGGCTTGTTTTTCTAAAATATGCATACTTATGATTAAGGTTCATGCTAAAATGAGTTTTGATGGAAAATTCTCTTTTGCTTAACTTGCACTTATTTGTGTTTTGTGCATTGTTGCCTTCATGAAGTAGTATTGATCATGTTAATGTGTTTTGAAAGATGATTAGTATAAGTGACTTGATGATCATATTGAGCTCATGTTGATATTGAGAAGGAAGTTCCTTATGTTGTAATGTTGAGCTCTTATATGTGGTTAAAGTGTTATTTGAGTTACTAGGTCTAAATTCCATGTTGGTATGTTGATTTAAATTGTGAATTACTCATATGGGATGTGTCTCATAATGATTTATGTTATTGTTGGTAGGGTTTCTAGTCTTGAGTCATCCTTTCCCTATAAAAAGATTTTTAGTGTTATTTGGGGACGAATGTTCCTAAAAGGGGGGGGGGGGGGAATATTGTAACACTCCAAAAGTCCATGACCTAATCTAGAGGCTCCCATGAAGAAATAACACTTAGGAATCTGTTTATAGGCCTAAAATAATTTATTCAAACTAGTTAGGAAGTGTTACATTCAAAATATCAAGAAACGTCCATGATGTCCGGAGACTAGTGAAATTGAGGTTAGTGTGCCTTGGCCTGTTTCATGGGGTTTGAAGAGTCAGAATTTAATAAAAATTGGAATAAAGGTGTTAAAAATGTATTAGAGTGTGTTTAGGTTCGAAATATTTGGGTACGACTCCCCAAGGACCACCCTAAGAGTCCTTGGAGAAGACCTTATAGGTTTACGAATATCTAAACATGGTTTATGCCATGATAAGTATAGGTGTTCTTGTATTTATTGTTTGAGATCATCATATGTTTACTGTGGGCTTAGAGGATGCTGCGTGGTTAAACACTTAACAATTTTACCAAATCATCCAAGGAAGCACTCTCTGAATGAAACGACGGCTTGCAAACATGGTACCGTCGTTGATCGATGCCTCGTCGAAGGGCAACTATCAATTGAAGGTCTGGAAGTCGACTATCCAATTTTAATTTAGGGAATTAATTTTTAGTTGGATAGTTAATTAATTAAGGGTTAAGGGGTGTCTAATTAAGTTAGTTAAGGGGCTATATAAAACCTAAATTTCGTTAAACTAACCTAACACTCATCAATTCCCAAACTCAAATTCTCTCCAGCTTCTCTCTACCTTCTGTCTCTCACGTACCCACCATTGAAGACCAAGGTTCAAGTTCATTGGGGATCCAAGATTTCAACTTTCTCCCCATCAATCTTCGAGGATTATTAAGGTATGAAAACTCTTCACTCTTGGATCTATTTCCCAATAGGCTCCATCAAATTGATTCCAAAAGATGTCAAAAACATGGGTTTCTTTCCAATTTCATGAGTTGTCTTTCAATTGGATTTGATGTTGATTTCCTTTGATTATAAGTAGAATATGATTTTTTATGGGTTAATTGTTGTATTTCTTGGTCCTTGTCTTAGTTAATGATGAAATTTATAAATTTGACCCTTTACCCTGACCCTAGTTATGAATTGGACTTGTAGATGGTTAGGGTTGTTAGAATTGGTAATGTTATTTCTTAATTCAATATATTATGATGATGATGAGTAGTTATTGGATAATTTTGATGAATTGAGGCTGAGATTCTTGATGAAGACCATGAAGGCTTTTTTGTAAGACATTGTGATTTTGAAAGTCTTTAATTCAATAATGATAAATCATATTTCGTGATGATGTTGTACAATTGAAGTATTATACGTCATTAAATTAGGAAGATATGATATCATGACTATTACGACATGATATGATTATGTTAAATGTGAGATCATTGTGAGGCTATTATGATTCAAGTTTGAATATGGTTTATCTTGTGTGCCTTAGACGATAAGATAATGATATGTTGATCTCACTAATGATGGTTTGTGATGAAAGGAAGTTATCATCATATACCTAATGATATAAATAATATGATATACAAGGGGGTTAGTCTCCTATGACCTATATTAAACTATGATTGATTAAGAATGACTTAATGATATTTCAAGAAGGGACTTTATCTAAGCACCGAGTGAACTTGACATTGAGAGGTGTTGACTTCCCATTGAAGGGAGATTCAACAAATATTCTAATAATATGAGAGTTCTTATTGCTAATTGGCACGTAGCGGGTTCAATTCATATCTCCTAGTTCCTACACAATGTTGCCTCTATAGAAATACTAGCTAATGGATCCACCTAGAATGCTATTGTTCATGTTTTGGTCATACCTTGGCAAGTAGACCACCTTCCTTCGGTGTACAGGAGTTAATGTTTTGCTCACACGTTCTACCTCCCTTAAGGGGATTGTTCCAAAAAGTAAAATGAAAGTAATAAAGTGAACTCTAACTAGGGTTGCTTAAGAGGTTTTTCCTAGTATAGGTAGGGGTATGAAAATCTACCTACAAATTGCACTATTTTGACTTGAGGTAAGTCCTAACAGGTTTTTCTTATGTTCTTATAAAGTATATGATATACAAATGTTTACTTTACATGTTTATGATCCTATATGATGATAGTTTCACTTGTATACATGTTATTGGTCTGTCTTGCTATGTATGATGATGACTACATATGATTCTATGTTATATGAAGTTAGGTATTACTTCTTATCTCGTTCCTTGTCTTCTTTATTATGTGGGGTTATGGGACTTCAAATGAGTATTACACCCGTATGATTGGGGATGGGATTGTTGGTAAGGGTTTTATAGATTGTGATTATACGAACTCTTATACATGCTTTATTGTTGTGACTTTATGTTGGAGTTTATTTGGTTATATGATCTTGAAATGTTATTATTCATGTTTATATATCCTTAAGTTGATAATAACCACTTTGACTTGACATTATTGGTAATGTTGGTCCTGTGTTTCATATGGACTTGTGTTAATGAATATGTGATCATTGGCTTGTATGAATTCCTATTTGTACATTAAGCCTTTCAAAAGTGACTTAGCATGACTTTGTACAAAATGTCACTTTTAAGCACGATTTCAATGTTTTATGTGCATATGTTTCCATACTTAGTACATGTGGTTTTACTAACCCAAATTATTTCCCTTTTCCAAAACAATGTAGGTTCAAGCCGTTGAGGTATCAAGGCCAATTGCAAGAAGACTTGGACATATTTCCCAAGTTGATTGGTAAGTCCTCAATGTTCGAGGATGGTGCCATCTATCTAGTCTAGGTGGCTTTGCTATAGTTTAAAGACATTCACTTCTTTTGTATTGTTAAAGATATTGTTGTAAGTCCTATATGGCAATTACAGATTTTTATAAGGGTTATGCCCGAATGTTCTACTTCTTTTTTTGATGTTTTAATGTGAGAGGGTATTATTAGAGTAAATCCTTATATGTTGGTTATGTTGTCTAAATGAGAAGGCTAAGTAAGATTCATTATGAGAAGAGTCTAAGTAAATTCCATACGTAGTGTGTAAGAGGTCTATGTAAACCTTAATATATAAAAAGTTATAATTTTTCTGCATTTTAACCTATGATATGTTATGACGAATGCTAAGGGACTTGTCTAAGTCTCTCCAAAGAAGACGAAGCCGGTTGCGTCTAGGGGTTGCTCCCAGGTCGTGATACCAGAATATTGAGTTTTGCCTAGAAAAACCTTTTTTATGTTTCCGAGACAGTTTAGTTGAGTTATTTTTGGTTTTGCCATTTTGTTGTATTCTTTGTTTTTGTATGGACTTCGGTAAAAAATTTTATGAAATGAACTCGGATGGATGTTTTTTTTGAGTCTGACATGTTGTTTCCAAGAGGTTTTCACTTTTGAATTGCATTGTTTTGAATACAAATGAATTTCGAGTGCTTTTTAGATGTTTTTTTACACTTAGACTCTTTGCTGAAAAAAGTCTTATAGCTCGTGCGTCGACTTAAGCAAACCCTTGATTTCTTAAGTGATGTTTTCTTAACCGAACAAAGTTTCATGAACCCAGTCTACACCCTAAACCGACACTCGAAGATCATTGCCGGTCCCCAAGCGAACCCTCATCCTACCTGACTACAAACGAAAGAGTAACTTAAGCATACAAAAACTTAAAAACCCCAATAATTCATAACTCAAATACACAACTTTAACTTACAAGATTAACTCTAATAAAAAAATATTTGTTCAACTCACCATAATATAGACAACTAAAGACTTTAAATGATTTAATAAAATAAATGATACAGACTTCTCAGCTATACTGACTATCTATGAAACTTCTAACTGACAAAGATAGAAGTCTGGACAAGATCCACGATATTCTGACTAAACCGAAAGTAAAAGAAATCCTCCAGAAGCAAGGAGACTCACCATAGCTAACTCTAACTCTCAAATGTATTAAAAAAGCTCCTGTTGATGATCCTGAATACTTGTGTCTACATTAATAAAATATGTAACTCAAATGGCTTAGTTTGTGGAATGTACAAGCATGCAAGGGGGAATTCTAATGTATAAACATAAGCTTGAAACTTGATAAAAATAAACATGCTGACCTCTTCTCAAATCACTCAAGAATAAGATAACTCAACTCAAAGATTAGATCCTCAACTAAAAGATAGGATACTTGACTCTAGTACTTAACTCTGGATACGCAACTCAATACAAAACAATAATACATGTGCAATATAATGAAAATGTTTAAAACAGTGGAAAACAACTTAGTTCGTTAAGGAAAACAAAATAACAAACTCAAATTTACTCATATATTAAAGTAATATAATTTCCGAGGGAGATTCTCTAACCAACAACAACCAGTATGAGCCGAAGTGGTGATACAATATCTTGCCCACGCTACCCCAACTGTCCTATACTTTGCCGTCATATGGAATGCTTAACTTTAGTGGTCATCTAAAATCTATGATTCTTTAATACCCATGACGACTGCACGATTTATGGAGACTTTATTTAAACTAAACTCGCATCCCCATATCAGTACTCAATACTACTCCCAAAAATAAACTTAGCTCATATGTTTTTAAAACAACTTCTTTCGTTGGTTTGAGATAATTACTCAAAACTTAACTTAAAATGTCTCTTGGAATCGATGTTTCCTTTCTTTTTCAAATCTAAAAACATTTTAAAACTCTTGGGGAATACATAGTCCCCATATATTTCTTTGAAAAAATGACTTCAATCTTTACTCTTTGATCTTTACTCAACTTGAATTTTGAGTCTTAAAACAAAGTTTAAACATTTATCAAAGACTTCCTAAATTATGGTTCATGTCGAATTATGGATGCGAACCACTCAATGCAAGGTTTTCAATAACCATAGATAAAACACAATAATTGGAACTCAAGAACTTCAATGATACTATTCATTTCAAGAATTCTCAACTCGGATGGTTCATGTGAAATTATGAGAAGAACTACTCATCTCAAGGACTCAAATACACTTGTAATGTCAAGATGGTTGACTTATAGGGTTCATGAAGAATTATGGGCATGAACAATTAAACTCAAGAACTTCATGAGTAATATTTAATAGTCTCATGATTAAAATTTACACCTCAAAGAGGCTAGGAACTCAATGCTAAAGACTTAGAACTTTAAAGTGCTACTTCTCTAAAAGGTTCTCAACTAATGGAGTTCATGCGGAAGTTATGGGCATGAAAGAATGGACTCAAGGGCCAAAATATTAATAAGGAACTCATGAATACGACTCTTTTCATTGTCATACTTATTTCTCCAAAATATAGTTCAAATTTATAGTATATCTCAAAGTATTCACAATTGAACTCAAAAGTTTTCTTGAAAACTCTTCTTAACTCTCTGTTCAATGTTAATTATGAATTCAAGAGTTTTTGTTCATGACATGGAATATCTCATGATGACTAGGTAGACTCGTGAAAACATTTTCTTCATTCTCATACTCACTAGCTCAAGTCTTGAAAAAAGTTACTAGAAGACTAAATAAAGGGACTTAGAGAGACATTCTTAGAATGGTCGAAAGAATTCTCAAAATAGAACTCTAAACTCTACCTTGAATTGGAATTATAAATACAAGGTTATTATCATATTAGGAATGATTTTAGTTGTTTACAAGTACCTTAGAGTAGTTAGAATTGAAAGGGAGTTAAGTTGCACTTTAAACGAACTCAAACGGAGCAACCGAAGACTGATTTGAGAGGCCACACACCCCTAGTACATTGAGTGGTGTGAGGATCCAACCCCAAATCTTCATAGGAGGGTTTGGAAAGCTATGTCTTGTGCATCTCCCAAGTCCCCAACCCATAATATTCGACGAATTTCCTTGTTTGTTTTCTCACCCTAACTCGCCTAGAATCGAAAGGTTCCTTCCCCAATCACTTGGATTCGATTACTTAACATAATACACTCTAATATACTAAAAAACACTCAAAAAACTAAATTTTGTGTGAAGAAATCATCAAAATCCCAACCCAACAAGATTTAGAATGAACTTGAGGAACTCCTATTAAGAACTCAAGAACTCTAATTTTTCAACTTCAAGAATGAAGGTTCGCTAGAAATAACATGATTGACATGTGGGTGAACTAACCCAACACTGCGAAAGATTACAGACCTCTTAGGGATTAAACCCTTGGAGAAATTCTGCAACAAGAAACAAGAATCTCAAAGAAATGCTCTTCTCTTTTATCTATTTTTTTTCTTTTCTTAAACTTTCAACTAAAACAATAGGAATATATTAGGATTATAAAACTGAACCTAAAAGGATTAGACCCCTAAAATATTATATAAAATGTTTTAAATCTGATTGATCATGGAAAAGACCAAAATACCCCTCACTATTTTCGGCTAACTTATTATAACTGGACAACCTAACTTCAAAAAGTCATATCTCACTCATTCGAACTCGAAACATAGAAAATTCGTGGTGTTGGAAATATAATTTAAAAAGATTTCCTAAGATATCTTGTATAAAACCTAAGTCATTGTGTCCTAGGAGTTATGCTCATTTGAAGTTGACCCAAAACTCAAGAAAAATTAAGAAAACTTAGGAATAACTTGAATACTTTTATCTTTGGTTCTTCTTGGAAACGAAGGTGCTACTTCTAGTGATCTTAACACTTAGAAATTTTTTTAATTCCTCGGTAAAATCTTACTTACAACAAAGGATGGTTCGAGTCTAAGATCAAAAAATTTCTGGGGTGTTACATTATGTCCCGCTTAAAAATTATTCGTTCTCGAATGACATGAACTGGACTGGATATAGAATTAGGTTAGTCTTACTATATTCAATTAAAGTAATCTAACAACTCCATGATATCCTAGTAACTAACTCTTTTGGATCCAACTAAGGTCTCTCATTTTACTATTTATCATAGTAAAACCTTATTCTCTTCTTCCTCCTTATTAATAATCTTAGATGGAATTATCACAAATAACTAACACTATGAGAACATCAACCTCCTCTTTATAACGTTACTCCATTACAAAAAAGACCTTTAAAAACACATCCCTCATAATCTTTGGAATTCATTACCATCCCAATCTCAAACACATTACTTGATTTCTCATCTCGCCATCTCCTTTTAGGTCTAAATCTTCCACTTGAAATCTATGTACCTATTCCTTAATCTTTAGATGGTCTACATCCTCTTTTATTATAATACTCCATAAGAGGTACTGAGACTTCTTACTAAGGTGTTTTCTCTTAACCTTTTGTTGTTACATATCCTCTCTGTACACCTTTTAACGCTCTTGTAACTCTTGTGATTTAGCAATACTTTACTGGCCTTATCTGTATGTTTATATCTCTCACTTGTGCCACTCATCTTTCATTAAAGTTAAGATCTCAATTTCTCACCTACTCTATGTCAAGTCTACAAGGTTTAATCTCAAGACGAACATTATCACCTTCATGTTTCCATTCTTTTGATCATGACACTTATCTCAAATTGAAGATTAATATCTATGAATATCAATATGATTGGTCGCTTACTACGCTAACTTACAATTACTAAATGCAAAGTTAATAATCATTCTCCCACTAAAAATCATGACAAATAGTCAATCCCCACCTCTTAGTATTCATACTTATAATTTACTATCAATATCCCTTCACAACTTGAGTACAATTCACTTATTCACTATGAATCAATACCTAATCAGTTCTATAACACTTTAATATCATGGGATCTCCCCCAAAGTCATAAACCTAGATTAGATCTATCACCTAATGAATCTTTTTCTCCTCTATTCAACACTTACACTTTGTCATTATTAACACAATGACATATTATCATAACCACTTTCTAGTTAAGGTATACTGTAACACATCTTGATTTGCAACTCTTAATCTACATATCTATCTTGAGCTTTTCATAATTCATCACTTTGTAGTCTACCCATAAGGGAAAACTCTTTATTAGTCATTTACTAGGAGCATGACTATAGTAACATAGCTCTTCAAAACACTATCTCCCTTTCTGAGATCACTAAACCTTTACATACTTTCCTCTAACTCTAAGTTCTTTCATTACTACAGCTCATGGTCTCATAACTCATGCTACCTCTTTGGGTGAAAAGACTACCCAAGCTCTAAACATACTTCCTCATAAGGATCTATACTGAAAAAGGTCTTAGATAAGAGATTATTACTCACTTTATCTTGAACGCACGATTCATATGATTATGAAGGCGTCACTCATAAACTGAAAAATTTCTCACTCATTGGCTTCTCTCAAGATTTTTCTAAGAACAACTCATCGACTAAGAACTGACTTTTATATTTAACCACCTTTAGTATGATAAGTAGTCCAATTAATGAATCTTAGAAAGCAAAACTTAGAATAAATATCTTTCTAAATATCTTTGGCATAGGTCTATTGCACGAGTAAGAGTATGAAACAAGGGAAACTTTTCATAAATGTCTATAGTTCCTCGTACATAGATGGGGGGCCCCACACAGCCATAAAAAAGATCCTACTGACATGGCTTCATAGATACCCTAGGACACTTACACTCTTAGTTCTGATACCAAGTTTGTATTTACTCAAGTCTACACCCTAGACGTGGCTGGGACTCGAAGACCATTTTTGGTCCGCAAGAAAATCTTCATCCTGGATTACTACAAGCAGAAAACAAACTTAAGCATACAAAAGCTTAAAAAAACTTAATAAAAACAATAACTCATATACAAAGCATTAGTTTACAAGATTAACTCTAAATAAAAATAATATATTCAACTCACATTAGGCAACTGAAGACTGTAAAATATTGATAAAATAAATGATAAAAAACTTCTCAACTATACTGACTATCTATGTAGCTTCTAAATGACAAACACGGAAGTTGGGGACAAGATCGATGATGTCCTAGCTAAACTGAACAACAAATCAAATCCTCCAGAAGCAAGGAGGCTCACAATAGCTAACTCAAACTCTTTGATGTTCCCACAAAGCTCCTATTGATGATCCTGAATACCTATGTCTCATCATCAAAAGGTGTAGGCCAAATAACTCAGTACGTGGAATATAAAAGTATGTAGGCAAATTTTATAGAATACACATAAGCTTGAAACTTGATTAAATGAAACATACTTACCTCTTCTCATCTCAGTTATGAATATAAGATAACTCAACTCAAATATATGATACTCGACTTTGGGTACTCAACTCTGAATACTCAACTCAATATAAAGAAATAAAACACATGAAATATTATGAAAGCTTATAAAACAGTGGAAAACAAATTACTTTGTTAAATAAAACACAATAACAAACTCAAATTTACTCATATAATAAAGTAATATTATTTATGTGAGAGATTATCTAACCGACAACCACCACTATAAGCCTATACGGTGATACAACATCTTGCCTACTCTATCAAAACTCTCATACCTTGCCGTCATATAGATAGCTTAACATAAGTGATCATATGAATGTACGATCCTTTAATACCCATGATGGTTACAAGACCTTGCTTTTCTTTCAAATCCGCTACAAAGACAATTTTGAACCATTCCGAACCACAACACAACCTTTGGTAGAGTGAACTAACCAAACACTCAATCGGGCTAATTTGTGAATGTCACAAACCAACATCTTTAAATATTCCTAAATATGGGTAAAACTACCCATAGACAATCGACTAAGAGCATCAACCATCACAATTTCTTTGTCGGGGTGACAGAAAACACTAATTTCATAATACTTTACTAAGTCAACTTAAGTACTTTGGCAATGATTTAGTTCTTTTTTCATAAAATTATATTGCAATCTCTTGTAGTCGCTTAAAATATGTACTTTCATACCATAAAATAATGTCTTCAAATCTTAAGATCAAACACAATTGTTGTTAGCTCAAGGTCATGGGTAGGATAATTCTTTTCATGAATCTTAAGTCGCCTTAAGGCATAGGAAATAACTTTCCCATGTGAATAAGGACACATTAAGACTTAATTTTTGAGGCATCACAATAAACGACAAAAACACTGATTCCTTCTAGTAAAGTCAAAAATGGAGTGGAAGTAAGTCTATACTTTAATTCTTGGAATTATATTCGCATGCCTTGTACATTATGTACTTAAGTTTCTTTGAGTTAACTCCATCAATGAAGAGGAAATAAAATATACTTCTTCAACAAACCTCCAATAGTAACTATCTAAACCCACAAAATTCCTAATCTTACGGATATAGAGGTCTAGTCTAAATCTTGACCAAATCTTTCTACTTAGGAACTACCTGAATAACCTTACTATATAAAATATGACCAAGAAAAGTTACATAATTAATAAAAACTCATATGTGCTAAACATTGCAAAGAGTTGTTGGTCTTTCAAGACATGTAACACAATCTTTAAATAATCAATATGTTGGATAAGAGTTTCGTCCGATCGAATGTCTATCCATGGGTTTGTCTAGTATTGTTTGTTAAAAAGAAAGATGATTCACATTGTATGTGTATTGAATACTGGCAATTGTACATTGTTACCATTAAATGCTAGTTTTGGCTAAGGTCTGTGGATTTTCTTGGTCATATTGTTCTGGTAAGGGAATTGAGATAGATCCTAAAATTATAATTACAGTTAATAGGTGGCTTAGACCTTTATACCCTTTAGATATTAGAAATTTCATGGGTTTGGTTGGTTACTACAAAAGGTCCATTGAATGATTTTCTTCAAGTACCTCCCCAATGACGACATTGACTCAAAAAGAAGGCTAAGTTTTTTTTATTAGAAGAATGCGAGAAGAGTTTTCAAGATTGGTGAATCCTTATGTTCCAAGTCCCAAGACTTTGTTTCATATTATATTTAAATTTCAATTTTCTATGTAATGTACGACTTCCATCTCAATCACTCTTTGTACTAGACGACTTTGAGATACTGTTTAATTTTTTTCTTTATTTTTATAAAACTATTATTTTGGATTGTCTTTTAAGTTTTGTTGAATTTATATTATATTATGTGATGTATTCTAAATTGCTTTCGAAGGGCCTCACATGGTTCTATACGCCATGTTACACCTAAGGTCTGCCATAGGTTGTTACAATTAAAGGCTATGATATTTGGAGTTAATGGTTGGTGAAACTATATTCCTACGGGTGTCTCTCATGACGGTCTTGATAAGATTTGGGAGGAGGGGAAAGCTTAGCCCAATGTTTATTGGTCCTTTCGAGATTATGAGGTAGGTAAAAGAGTTGTCTTAAGAGATAGCCTTACCTCTTGGTTATTCCAGTATTCATATGTGTTTCCTGTCTCTATGTTCAAATGATGTGTTCTTGATGAGTCTCATGTGCTTCAATTCGAGTAAGTTCAACTTGCTTAGACCTTATGTTTAAGGAGGAGTCTCCAACCATTCTAGAAAAGCAGGTCAGCATTTGGCGGTCTATGGAGTTCCATCAGTGAAGGTTTAGTTGAAGGACCATCTTGTTGAGAAGACTGCTTAGGAGACTTAGCTCACTCAGTATCCTCACCTTTTTTAGACTTCATGTATTTTCTTTGTCTTACTTTCACATATGAAAGTCCTTTTAGTGGTAATTGTTTTAATGACCCTCAGGGTCATTTTGTTTTATGTGTACTTTCCCTATTTACCCCCATTCTCGTAGCTTTCTAATAAGTCTTTTTCTATTGTGGGTTGGTTTTCATGCTCCCCTAGGTATTTGTATGAGCTTGGTGTGAATTTTAGAGTTTAGAAATCCCAATTCTTGAATGAGTTGACTTGAGTAAACATCCAGTGATTCAGACGCCAAATAAAAGTTGTATCACTTCCATCAGCTCTAAAAAGGTCATTTTGGTATAGTATGATGAACTGTTTTTGTTATTAAGCTTTCATTTACATATGTTGGTATAATGAATTTTAGCCTATCCTTGAGTGGGATCTAATTACATAGTAAACCTTCTCATAATTGAATTTTGACAGTATAGTGTCACATCCAGTCTTACCCACTAGACGTAACCGGCGTCGTTATACTTTTTAAGGATTAAGACTATACTCTTAGTTTCATGTCATTACATTCATAAGTTGAAAAATGGAGAAAACTTAAAAAAAATTATTTTCTCTACTTGGACATTTACATAGACCTCTACATACACATAATATATATTCGTATCAAGTATACATAGACCCTTCATATAGGAATCTTACATAGCCTTCTAATTTTATTGCATATATATATATATATATATATATATATATATATAGAAATAGTCTCAACAATTGTCTCATCTCATGCCATCTAAACAAATGTCACAATAAGGGCATAACCTTTACATCAATTCAACAATACCATGTATAAACTATAATATTCAAATAGCAAGGAAAGGAATGAAAGAGTCAATAAGCTCATAAAAAAATCCAAATCTAGAAGATGGAATTGCCCTTGAAAGTTGAGGACTTACCCTACTTTGATGAAAGGAAGAATCTAATCCTTTAACAATATTTCCTTCCAAAGTCTTTAATGATTGGAACCTAAATGTTTGGTACGAGGGAAGAAAATGGGGTTAGTACTCCACATGTACCAAGTGTGAGATCTTATGCACATACACAAGCAAAACATGCTAAAATTGACTTTTTATCGAAGCATGCAAATCTAACCCTTTTAGGGTCTTAATGCGAAGTCAATTAAGTCATATTAATCAACCAAACATGCTTACTATATCAACAAGTAACACTTATCCTAACACACTTAGAATCATGATTTACTACAACCCTAATATCAAGGAATAATATCACAAGATTGAATAAGAGTTAAACATATCTTAATAAGCAAGACAACTACTCACAAGTCCTTATGAAGTCAACAAGTGCAATGACCAAGCAAAGCCCCATAGCTTTACTCAATCAAGTATCCTCAACCAGCAAACATGATTAATGTCCAACTTTACATATCATGGTATTTAGGCTTGCATTTCATCTTAAATTATCATTATAATCAAAGGCATATTCATAAGCGAACTAATCAACATCTAGTATCAACAATATAATATAGTCATCATATATATACATCATATATTATCTTAACATAAACATATAAGAACCTCCTCCTAATACTCCCCTCAAGACTAACTAGTGCAATGTCTAGGTAGAGTTCCATACCCCTACCTAGACTAAACTAGACCCCTTAGGTTATCCAAGTTAGAGTTCAAGTCCTTTAATTCATTTTACCTTTTGGGAACATTTTGCCCTAACCGACATAGACCACATGAGCTAGTATGGAATCCGGTGTCATAAAACCCTACACCGAAAAAAGGCGGACTACTTACCAAGGTAGTACCAAAACATAAAACATAGCAACTACGTGGATCCACTAGCTAGTATTCCTATGGGGAAACATAATTGAAGAACTAGGAGATTTCGTTGAGACCCACTTTATGCTCCATGCATTATGATCTCCAATCTCAAGAGTAATGTAGTGCTCCTACCTTCCCTATATGGGAACATACACTTCTCTATCTAGTACACTTGATGCTAAGCTAGAGTCCCTTTTTGAAATGTCTTTAAGCCTTTAATTATCAATCATAACATAATTTTTTCCATAGGGTCTACCCTTTGTATAATCATCATCATCATCAATATCTCAGAAATAGTTGTATGAGTATAAGTCATTTCATCACAATTCATATAAGTGAGGTCAACACTTTAGCATTTCATAACATATTAAGGCACATTGATAGTTTTCACCATCCTGATAACACATAAACCTTAATCAACCTCACAACATAGTCAAGACATTTTAACAACAATTAATCAAAATTGGAAGTAAAGATAGAGATTCTAAGACTTACCAAGTCTTTCTCATAGCTTATCATCAAGGTCTTACCTTCAACCCATAACTCAACTAAACTTGGGGGTTAACATCATATCATAATGATGACCAATAGAATAACAAGGCCAATTGCATCTCTATAACACAATTCATCATTAAATCATAACTTGAGACAAGATACATAGGCTAATTTCACATTATAATTCATAATCTAAATCACATCTCAAGAACTAGCATGACAGGCCTATTATTCATCTTAATTCAACCATAATATCACCATAGGATAGTAATCTAATCGACAACCAACTCAATTGAATGATCACCATACAACATAGGTCAAGATCACTACCTAGGGTTAGGGATAGAGGATCATATTCTTCAATTATACCAAACCATAAACAATAATCATAAAAAAGTTGAATTACATGTAAATCTACTCAATATAACCCTAAGAATTCATTAACAACACAATCCATGACTACAATTTCGTAATTGAATGAAACCAATAAGAAAACTCAACTTTTTGGAACTATTTTGAAGGAACCCTTTGAAGAAATGATCTCAAAGTTGAAAAGAACCCATACCTTAATGTTTCTAAAAAATTTGATGAATAATCCACCCTTTCTAGTCCCCAAACCCTAGTTCTTGCTAGCCTTCAATGGTGAGTACATGTAGAAAGTGAAATAAGAGAGAATGAAGAGAGTTTATTTTGGGAGTTGTCTTTAGGTTAATGAGGGTTAAGGGTATTTATAGAGTGTGCTTAATTAACTTAATTAGTTTCCCTTTAATCCCTAACTAAACTCTAAACCACTTAATTAATTAAATGAAATCATTTTAAATTCATCAGTGAAATTTGACCCTTACCGATGAGACCCCGATTGACAGTCCGTCGGTGAGTCGACGGATGACCCCCACTCTGTCCAACACTCTGTCGTCTCTGTCAGAGACTTCACACGTGAGGGATTCCTCCAATGTCCTAAGTATGGGGTG